>NC_073691.1:160279173-161015139 GCF_029784155.1 Uranotaenia lowii | reverse complement strand
TCTTTTTTTTATATCTGTTCATAATTACCCAGGTTTATATGTTGAGATTCTTGTTACGTGAAAATTTTTAGTGTTGGTGATATATCTAGAGGAATCTTAACACTGCGTCTAGATACGATTTGTGGTCTTTAAAATTTTTCCCTTTATTGGTCATGGGGAATTTTTGTATTCACAAACGAACAAGAAATCTTGTTCATACAATCTCATATTCACAGATTTTAGAAACTGATAAAGTTATGTATAACGGTTTATTTCCAAGATCTTGACGGTTATTGGTATTTTAAAAACTAAAGATAAGTCTAGATAATCAAACAATGCCTAAAAACAAGTGTTCATAATTGCCCCGTGTTTTGAAAAAAAAAAAATGGGAAATTATAAACAATCCTCTGTGAATCAGTATGATAAATGTTTGGCCAAAATTTATATTACACTTGAAGATGCATTTATTACTGACTGTAAAACGTCTGAAAAAAGCATTTTTACTGAATTTTCTGTGACAAGGGAGTACGTGATTGTACGCCCTCAGAACAATTTTAAATTCTAGAGACGTGGATTTTGTGAGCTTTGGTAACACAATTTATATCTGTAACACGTCAAAATAATTGTATACAATGATTTAAAACCCCTTAACGATTTTGTATAGGATGATTTTCTATCATTTATATTAATGTGAAGAAAACCTTAAAATAGAATCGGATTCCTCTAAGTGTTCAATTATCTGAGTGTAAAAAAACAATCAAATCAATGAAATAAGTTGGAAATTTGGCTATAAACCGACGAAAATGGACAATCAATATCTGGAAAACTTTGAATTTTTGTCCGGGAAAACCGGGAAAAAACCGGGAATTTCAAAATGAAAAAGTTGTGGCCACCCTGATATAACGAATGGCTAAAACCCCTTATCAAATGGCTAAGTTTTAACAATAAAAGAAAATTGGACCAGTGGGTGGGAGGGCCTAGAGAATTGACTGGAGGTTAAATTTCATTTGTTTTTGAAGCCAGAAAATATTGAGAAATGTTTATAATTTTTTCCCCTAAATGTATGAAGCAAAATTGTCCATCTTTTGAGTATATTTGTTTTCGAAAGAAAACGTTAAAATATTCAATTGAGTCCAAACAAAACATAACTGTAAATGATGTTTGAAGCCTTCTGTGCTAATTGGCATCAAAACAATAATTTTGAAGATGTTGAGATACGTTAAGACCATAGTATCAAAGTTACCCCGAAACATGAAATATGGTTTTGTAACAAACATTAAGTTGTATCCACTAAAATATCAATTGATTATTCTGCTACAAATGATCGTGCATTATACTCCTTACAACAGCAGGTATTTTAAATTAATTTAAAACATAAAAATATCTATGATGAATTTCTACTTGACGCAATAAAAGCAAAAGAGTAACCTATTCCAGAGCAGAAAGTAAAATCATTTTTTGATTTTTAAAACAAAATGTTGAGTTTTTGCATATTAACCTAATATTGACCTCATTCGATTTTGGGAACACGCCCGTACATTTTGTCTAGCCGAAATCAACCGTTTTTTTCTCAACTTTATTTTCTGTTATTATTACAAAAAACTATTGTTATTATCATTAATCAAATTTTATGTCAATTTCTGACCATTTTCAGTATGTTTTTTTTTTTAATTTCTTTTATCATGTTTTTGATACATTTAGCTCTTTTCTTGTTTTGTTTAAAATGTTTGTATTTTTTTTGTCATATTTTTTATTTTAGACATTGATCGCAAGTAGCCATGTGCCGAGAAAGACGTATTTTTCCATCTGCCAAATTCAAGCGGAAACAATTCAATATTTTACTGGACAACCGTTTCAATTGCTTCACATCAAGTTTTATCAGGTGTTGCAAAGTGCCGTTTTTCCCTTGCAGAAAATGTGTCATTATTTGTTTTATTAATGTTCTGTCGTTAGTTCATTAAAGCTGTATCAGAATATTTTTTTATTCATTTTGTTAAGGATTTAAATAGCGAAAAGATCTCATTAATTTGCAAGATTCGGAGTACAATTTGAATTCCAGTGGAATTTAATAAAACTAAATCAAAATAACAAAAAAAAAATTTAGCTTAAATTTATTAAAGTTTGTCATTGCTATTCATTTACTCAATCAATAAATAAATCAATCAACCATGCAAAAGTAGAACAATCGAACTACTAAGCAATCGAATATTCTTTTACACGAGAATTAGTTTCAAATTGAAAACGATTTATTGAAATATTTACAATGTTTATAATAATATTTAATCCTCCTAAAAGTACGGTATTTCAACGTTGACTGTGATTTCATTTTTCATGATTGTTATTCTGGAATAATAATAGAATTTGATTGCTGTGAGGCAAAGATTAAAAACCAATTTCATCAATTTATAGGACGGTTTTTTCCTCAACACAGGAGAACAATATTCAGATTTGACTAATTGTTTAAGTATCATTCAAAAGCTTCAAATCATGTTTATAATATAAAAGTTTTATATAATTCTTAGATTCAAAACTCTTTGTGAATATTTAGGATATTCAAATAGTTGGTGAGTTAAATAAAATCTCAAAAGCCGTTTTCTAATTTATAAAATTGCACTTAAGAAATATCTAGGAGAATAGTTGGTGTGAGAATAAACAAATATCGCACCATACCAAAATGGATATTTACCATTCTCTAACTTACACAACCCATTCCTTGGTTCAAGAGTCGTTTTGAAAATCAGTGATGTGTTAGAGATGCTTTTCTAATTATTTGAGTATTCAAAGTTCTTTTGAAATTTTAAAATTGATAACGCCTTTTAGATGTTAAAAGGAGTTTTTTTGGGAAATGTCTAGGAGTGTAGGAGGTGTAGTTAAAACGAAGATTGCACCATTTTCTTAAAATGGCTCCTGATCCAAACCTCTCCCTTACTAACACAATCTTTCCTGAGATACTTGAATAAAGATTCGTAGACGTATAGACGGATTCTATAGCTGGTGATACTGACTTATCATTGTTTAAGAGTTTTTCAAAACCAGCTTTTGAAGTAAACTGGAATAAAAGATTTACAGTTGAACCCAAAAAAGTATCTTCAAAACAATCCTTCTTTCATCCCTCTTTGACTACTAGGACGTGGCCGGCGCTGTTATTGATCTTTTTTTTATAAGGGATGAGTTGGTAATCCCAAGCTACATTCTTTTGGCACTTGTACAATATTTGTGACCTCGATCAATCACGGAGTAGCAACCATTGCAATCTTAAAATTGCCTCGAGTTCCACCGAGTTCCACGCTAGTTTTATATGGTAATGATACCTCTTAACACCAAAAATAAAATCCACATGTGCTGGTGGTGCGAAAATTTTCGCAATTCGATAAACTTTTCTTTGAAAATCGTTAATATATTAAACTGAATGCTTTCTACAGCGCTTCAGCAATTTCAAAACACATCATAATGTACTAAACGATTTTAGATCTTGGCTTTTTTTCAACTTTGTTTCGAAGACCGAAATTTTTTTTTGACTTACCGTAAAACGGGGTAACTTTGGTCACCGGGGTAAATTTGATCAACAATAAACTTTTCCACATTATCATCAATAATTCAGTCTATAGTTTGAATTTTTGAAAACGGTTTTCTAATTTTGAAAGCCTATGAATTGAGTATCAAAAAGGCGAAATTTGGTTTCTATTTGATTTTTTTTTTCTGTTAGTAAAAAATCTAATTTCAAAATCTTAAAATATCTATTTTTTCAAGGCTCACAAACAAACAGCTCTTCTGATGATACCCAAAAGCATTTAGAAGCAAACGGGTTGTTTAATATGAAAGAACAACTTTTTTTCTTTGTAATGAACAGTTATAGTGCTTTTTTTAAAGTCGTTTAATGATAAATTTTTGATATTTTAAAAATAAGGAAATTTTTCAAGAGTAAGCTCGTGTTGGACAAATGGATAGGAACCCTATCAAATCGTTAACTTTGAAGAAAAAATGAAAATGGAAATAGTGGGAGAGCCTAGGGGAATGTGTGAAGGTAAAACTTCATTTGTATTTTGAAGCTCAAACTATTTAGCAATTATAATTATTTATGCCCCTAAATGTAGGCAGCATCATAGTTCTTTTTTCGATTATAAATATTTTTAAAATAAAACGTTAAAAATCAAGGTTAATTGATAAACTAGCATTTGTAAATATTATGAAGATGTTTTGTATCCTCTATGATCAAGAAAACTCGTTAAAACCGTCAGAATAGAGACTGATCAATGTCACCCCAAAGCATCCAATCCTGAACAGACACGAAAACGATTTTTAAATCGAATTAAAAGAGGTCTTATAAATTTCTGCATCCATGTTTACGTTCATAGGAGTCCAGTACTGGTTTTAAAAATATAAAACATGCCAAATTCACCTAAACAGAAAAATAATTCAAATATATTGAAAAAAGTGATCAATATTACCCCGGATTACGGTACCTACAACGTTTCAGATTTAAAAGTTTTTTAAACGGTTTTTCACGTTTTTTTTAAATATCATTGTAACTTCTTAGAATGAAATTGTAAAACTTTGACTTGTTCAGCAAAGTTGTGTATTTTGTTAAGATAAACAACTTTGTAGAAGAAACCAAAGCTCTAAAATGCTTAACAAAGAGTTAGCATTTTTATCTTGCTATAGGTGGGCCCCTCGACTCTATATTTTATTTCAAAGCATGCGTCTTGTAAAATTATGCAATGTTGTCGAAGACATCAAAAGTCTATCCTTTCATCCCTGGGCGCTATTAATTTAGTTCCGCTAGATTGATGTTCTGTAGCAGTGTGCATTGGCAATGTGGAACTCGTTCTGCTTAGCTACGCCAGCAATCATGAAATTCGAAATGCATTGAATAATTTGACACGATATAATTTTTTTAATTAAAACTATGAGAAAATTGTGGTATTGTTGAACAATCATTAAAGCATTTCGGACTTCATGATTTAAGGTAGAAATGAGTAGTCAAACAAGCTAAGCTAAACAACGCTAAGCATATTTGTTATTTTAGACATTGTTTATTATTTTTTAGTTTTTTTAAATCATTTTTAGACTTTTGTTTGTATTTGTTTTTTAATTTTATGAAATTTTCATTTTTATTGATAATTTTTGAGTACTTTTTAAGTTTTTAATTTAATTTTATTTTTTTTTTGTTGTAGTTTATCACCATCCAAGAACGTAAAAACATATTAATGGTACTTGTCTAAATTATATTGGTCATGTTATAGCAAAAACTATAAGGTATTGTTCTTTCTTTAAACCGATTGTTGCCAAAATCGAATGTTGCCAACAACGAACGGGGTCTGTAGTTAAAATTTACTCATGTGAACAGTATTTAAAAATTCAGCAAATTATCATAGATGATGGAGGTCAAAACTTATCCAAGTTTGACTTAGTCTTCTGTACTCACCGAGAGGAACAAACATTAAGACTTTTTTTCATACAAAAACGCTTGACCCATGATGGAAATTCGGTCAAATGCGCTTGAATTTGACCAGAGTACTAACGGAATTTCGTTCACAGCCAGCGGAAAAACTTAAAAAGAAATTATCAGTTTTAATTACAACCCTCAAATTTTCTTAGAAAAAAGTTTTTTTTTATTTTTGTTAAAAATAATAATGAATTTGATTTTATCTTCCATAGGCATATTGTTCGTTAACGATTCACCACGCAATGCAACCTCGCACAAAATTGCTGCTGGCAAGTGTGGTTTCCACTCAGAAAAACTTTCTCCGGCAGGCACTTTAGTACCTAGGTATTCTGTTTTTTTTTCTGTCGATAACCATACATTTGGGTTTACGTTTTACGACCCGATCATCTTTGAGTTACCTATCTACCTTCTACTTACCCTGACTGGTGCATAGAATGAGCTATCGGAAACCTGCTCAGCTCCGAAAATGCTTCTGCGCTGAGCCAACCTGCTCCAAAACAACAACAACAAAACGGAGCTCCCTCGAAGAAAGCATTTCTTCGGAACTCGGAGAGCAACGAGTGAGTTCCTTCTTCGGTTCTCTAGCGGGAAATGCGTGTCCAATTTTCTTGCGTGCCGGGGAAGAATTTCAGGTGGGGTGGTTTTCTTTCTTCCACAGTCGTCGAGTTTTATTGAGAGAATGCCTAGGTACCTAGGTATGCTTTCGTTCGAGAAACTCTCCAAAAACCCACGAGCTTTCTTTCCGAACCAATGTTTTGGTACGCTCTTTCGTACGATGAGTGGAAAGCGCTAGGAAACCCACCGATTTGTGGAAAGAGGGTGTTGGTTTGGGTTCTCAACGCGCGAGGGCTCCTCAAGAGCTTCGTCGAGAGATTTGCTTTTCTTCTCTACTGAGGGGCCGAATGTGCCGTAGGGGGTTTGCGCTATTTGCGGGCTTTTTTTTTCTTGCGCGGACTCTTCGGGTTTTCGGGTGGAATGGAATGGAGGGATCGACCTGTTGGCAACCAGCGAGCAGAATCACCAAACAGATTAGATCGTACCCGTGTCGAGGAAAGAAAGTCTTTTCCCTATTCTCCCGCGGCTGGCAGTTTTCGTATCGGACGCTTTTCTCTTCTCGCTGGCTGGCTAGTGTATAGCGCATAGCTTTCTGTGTGTACTGAGTAGCGCATTTTGTGCTGGCTGAACTTTTGGGTTAAGGCACTTCTAGACGTTGTACTACTTCGGTTAGTGACGGACGCGTGTCTCGAGGATCGAATCTCGCGTTTCGTTAGGATTCTCTCGTAGTGAAATCCGGATATTGATTACTAAAGGTGAAATTTCACCTTATTAATTGTTGTTGTTTTTTTTTGTTCTTAACAGCAAAGTGTACGTGAACATAATATACAGTCTGCAGTATAAATGTAAACCAAGGAGTACCAATTGGAGAAGAAAGTGAACTTTGGGGGTTTGGATTTGATTGAGACTGTCGCGGAATCAAAACAGTTGTAATATGTGCCTCACAAGGGTATTAGTGTTGCCAGCCACTGGCTTAGTGGGCGCTTAAAGCCGAAGAAAGTTCAAATCAGTGTTCAGAATAATCACGGCAGTGATCCAAGCGAAATAGATCAGCCGGAAAAAAGACCCGAGAGCCCCACGGATAGGCTCTCTAGCATGTGAACAGCAAAAGCCTAACAGCAACAGATCTAAAACAGTTATAAACGAATTCTTATTTTCTGTGTCACTTCTTCATCTGTGCGTTCGCTGCTACAAGGCGCTCCATGTTGTGTTCTGCGCGTGGCTGAAGATCTTACTTGCCCGATCTCTTCCAATCATCCAGCCATCTCCATCAAAACGGGCTCCATCATCATCTTCATCAGCTAGCGAAAGCTTAGGCTAGCCATAGCTAGAGCACAAAGTTACGGTGTATTGAGCCAGTGAGCCCCCCAGTGTGAGAAGTAGTGTGTGAACTAGGGAAAGCATAGACGGGAAAGAAGAGAATATAAAAAAAAACCGTAAGATCAGAGCAGTGTGTAGAAGAAGCAAAATCGAGAAAAATTAGGACACCGTCTCGTGTGTTCTCTTCCCGTTTCTATTTGTGCCGAGCCAAACTACAGCTATAAACTAGATAGAGTGCGTTTTACACGGACTGTTCCCTCCCCGAACCAAATGGCTACCAATCTTGTGCGTATCAAGCAGGAGTCAATCTCCCAGGAGATGACCCCGGAACTAGCTCAACACATGACCCAACAGATGACCCAGCAAATGACCCAGCAAATGACTCAGCAAATGACCCAGCAAATATCCCAGCAAATGTCCCATCAACTGTCCCAACAGATGTCCCAGCAACTGTCCCAGCAGTTGTCTCAAATGAATCAGCAAGCCCCGGGAGGCGAGCGTCCAATGTCGCAACAAATGATCCCAACCACCCCCAATGGGAATCCAATGATCAATAGTGCTCTCGGGGGTGGACCGCCGCCGGGCATGACCAATGGAGGGGGATCCATGAATGGGCCCATGAACGGGCCGGGAGCTCCTCCACCGGCACCGGGTACGCCCGGCATGATGATCCCGAATGGAAACGGGAATGGGGGGAACCAGATGGGACCCTCGGCACCCAGCACGCCCACCAGCTGCCAGTCGATCCGGTATTGCTGTAAGTACCATTTACGAGTATCTATATTTTAACCCTTCATTTCATGATTTTTATTCTCCCTTAAAAATAATTTTAAATAGTTGGAAATGATGTGTACATCTAGAAAAAAATTAAAATAAAATACGATTTTTCACTTTTTTCTTGAATTAATTGTTGAAAATTTGTTACTTTATTAATCTTCTTGTAGAAAAGTCTAGAGTAACGACAAACGTCGTAACACACAAACACATATAGGATCTCAATGAAATTTCATGTTTCCTCGAAGAGATTCCTTTTAACTTAACACAAAGTCGTCCATTTTTCGAGGATATAATGGCATGCATCTTACAAATGCTTAAATCCTCATCCCACCGAAAAATGCCGTATGTTGTGACCGAGACTCTGTCTCATGATCATAAGCATAGAAGACTTGAACGCTATCCTCTACTCCGCGGACGTCGGCTAGGAAAACAACAAGTTGCAAAATGTATTTTTTTTATCTGCATGAGTCATAAATTTATCTAACAAAGCTTGCTGGATTGGATAATAACGTCGAGTGCTGAAAAAATCGAGAAGCGCTTTTTAACAAATATCTGCATGTGGACGACCATGTCAATGCTCTGGTTTTTTTTTATCAAATAGATCGCGGACTGTACTTTGCAAGACTTAAAACAGTATCGAAAACAGAGCTTTTCGATATGGATTTCAGTGTCGAAAAGTTCACTTTTTAGCACTGAATTGCCGAAAAGTAGGTTATGAACATAGTTAGTCATTTGAGCTTTCTTTTCACAGATACTTGTTTATTATTTCTATAGATTCTTAACTTTGTGGCGTATATTTTGCTGAGACGCCTAGACTATCGCCATTAAAAGTAGGCAATGTCATTGATTTATTTTTTAATTTTATAGACGCATTTAACCTTTTTAACTAGGTCTTTCGCGTCTCTGATTCATATATCACAATATACAACAAAAATACATCATTCATATTCTTAATCTTTCTTAACTTTTCACAATTTTATATCAGTTTCAAAATATCGACATCCTTAAGGAATGTCATCGAATACCCATTAGATGATAAATTTGATTTTGAGAAGGTGTCTTCCAATACATTTCAAGTCCATACAATCAACTTGTTTTGATAGAATTTTTCTGTGTACGGAATTGCTTGAAACTAACTTGAAAACTCTTTGACATTCGTCGTACTTCACAATGATTTTGTATGGGCGCTTAACCTACCCTTTTAGAATGGGAAAAAAAGTGTTTGAGTTAAAACTAAGGGTTGTGCTAATCTTGATGAAAACCACTCTGAAAGTATTCGTGTTTTGAAGTTTTACAAATTGAGTTAGGCCCGCTAGTTGGAAGAAGAGAGGGGTATTTAAAGAAATGGAGTTTCATATTTCTAAGAAAATTCTATGAAAAATATTCATAATTACTTTTGGCCTCTCTAGTAATATGTATATTTATATTAATACTTGAGTGTAAGATTTTTAATATTTTATTTTACTATAAACTTTGTTAAAGACTGCAAACTTCTTTGACTTTTGCTTTGGAAAAATATTTAAGATACTTTTTGACATGAAATCTCACTAAAGTTAGTTAAAATTCCCATGTTTTATCACACTAATAGCATTTTCATTTATTTTTCATTGGCATAGAGGCAGTTGCTAACTTCATAAACAAACAAAATCGTCACCCGGGACGATACATATAAATTATATTAAGGTTGCCCGGATTTCATTGGAATTTGCTCGGGTATATTCTCATTCGCATTCTCATATCAAACTTAAAACAAAAATTGGAATTTGATAAATTTATTGGAAACATTTATTATTTATGCGTCCTCAACGAATTTTTCATAAAAACAATCATGAAAGGATTTTTAAAAGCCTGAGATACAATTTTAAATCTGCTGATAAAATTCGATGAAACAAATTTTTTTAAAGTTTTTTTTTCTTGATTTGTGATGAGTAATTCCTAGGTTTTGGATGACAGTTTTGAAATCAAATGCCCGGATTGTGCCAGGATTTAGAATAAAATAACCGGGCCCGGACACGTGCTGAATAAAATTCTGGCAATCTTAAATTATATGCACCGTCCCGAGTTACGATTTTGTTTGTTTATGATGAAAAAATGTGCCACATGAATGAGACATGAAAAAAACATTCTTAGCTTTTTCTCAAAATACAAAACTTCTGGTGGTCTTCAAAGCAGATAAAAATAGATTTGAAACTTAAGTATACATATTTGGATTCAAACTAAAAGTGTGATGGAATTTAATGTCAAGAAGCTCTGTAGACCTGTGTTATTTCGCTTAGCTATTTTTGAAGTTGAAAACCTCTCGTGATATGAAAACTTGTTTGCCTCTAAGTTTTCATATGAAACGGTTAAGAATTGTTCTACTTTTTTTTGGTATTTTACAGTGAGTTTCACTCGTTTTGAGTAACTAAAGTGGTACTCTAAAATTATACATCATTTCAATCTTGCTTATGCTTATGCTTATGATACATACACAGCCAGATCTTGTCAGCATCCCGGTGAGTAGTAAAAGTACATTTACTACTCATCTTAACTTGGCCGGGCCCACTGTGCAGTATTGGACGCAGAGACAACTGGAACACAGGAAGGAAGAAACGTGGACAACAGTACCATACGTTTCCATGGCTATAACTTAGATTCTAACGTTGGGAGCACATATGCTAAACTTCCTGTGCTCCTTGATGGTGGTCCGAGGAATTCGTCCTTCTGGGGATGGAAATGAAGTTTTTCTGCACAGAAATCCGAAACCCTATGTTTGAGTAATAAACTGACAATTGTTGTAATTTTTTTTAACAAGAACCATTATGTAAAAATTTTCGATTTCAGTTTATTGTTGACGTTATTTATTGTTTTTTTTATTATTGACGTTAGTTATTGTATATATTAAAATTTGAGAGTTCCGGATTTCAATGCACTATCATTTCTGGTATTTGACCTTGGATATAGCGCCTTTGCTCGCTCTTGAAAAGGAAGATTAGAAGAACAAAAAACATAATTATTGTCAACACCCCCCTCCCCCCTCACTCACACCCCACCAAAACTTTATGGCACCGTAAACACAAACAAGTATGCAACAACATGATGTCTTTTAAGATTGTGTCACAGGAGAAAAAAAATGTGCCCTCACCTTCCCACTGTGCTAGACACCATCTGTGTCAATGGTTCAGATTGAGAAAAAAAAACAATCCCAGCCCCGGCCTCTCAATGGTAAAGGTCAAACTAAAAACTCTACAGATTTAATATATATAAAGAATATACTTAGCTTTTATGTCGTTTCATTATACTTTCCACGGTAGTTCTCAGGAAATATAATCGAAGCAATCCGATTGAAAATATCATCAGGGTTTTTGGTCAACTCGACATCATCAATTAGCACAGCCAAAACAGCAAACAAGTTCTTTCCTCTTCTCTAAAATTATACATCATTTCAATCATGTCAAAACTTGCATTTGTACCTAATTTTAAAAAAAAGGTCTTCAACATTGTATGAGCTGTGGCCACAGAAAACAGACGTACGAGCTCGAACAAAAAATCTCCAAGAAAGTGTGTAAAATTTCAAATGCTCTCTTCAGAAAAATACGTTAAAAACTGACAAGAAAAAGTGCCATCTGTTGCGCCGTTCAAGAGTTACAAATTAACTTTCAAAGTACCGAGTTTTCAAAAAGGCGAAGATTTAAACTAATAAATAATTAAACCAATGCAATCAAGATTGCAATGCCTCACTCATTTTCGATGCAATTAGAATTTCTTTTGATTGGATAAAATTTCACTTCCTTTTTTTGCACTACTGAGGCAGTCAAAGCAACTAACAGTTTTGGAATAAGGTTTTGCACTTCTTGAACGGATATCGGAGTCATGGGACACATCGGCTATGTCCAGTCAAATAACAAAACTCTTGACGATCAGTCTCACGCAACAGTACTGATTCTAGATATCTGAAAATGATAGTATTCGAGCATCACTTTTGTATTCTACTGTTTGGCAAGTTAAAATTTAAAATATTTTCCATTATACAACATGAGAAATATGTAACGAAACTTCAACAGCGATTTGAAACATTCCAGGCTCATACGACCTGTTCGAAACAGACTGAAGCTTTGTTTTTATTCTCAATTTTGTTTTGACAGTTCTCTTTGGTGTGTTAGGAGATGGCTGGTGGCCCAGCCAAAAAACGAAAAATTATCTCAAAAAGGTCGTTGGAATGTTTATACAAGTTTCGTGAGCTGGCTTATACGTCTGTTCTCTGTGCTGTGGCATATTTTGCATTGACATTGCAGCAATGCTGGCTTCTCACACAGGAGCTTTCCTTATATCTTCCTCTAATATAATCTAACAACAACAATAACAGTAACAACAGTAACCTTTCAATTTTTTTAATTTAAAAATACTTTAAGTTTAAATTTGTATCAAAGATCATCATTATTGTACTACTCTTTGGCGCTATTCGACGTTTTAAGAATTTGCCTGACTTTACAAATAGTAGTTCTTGGACCAAAGCCTAAAGATTCGTATCGCATCGCTATTGATCTAGATGAGAGGAATTTTCAAAATCTTGGCACATCACAGTAGTCCAAAAAGTTGTCATTCATTTTAGCTGTAAGGTGCCTTCAGAACATCTGCTAGTTAGACCATGGTGTGTATATTTAGGAGGTTTTACCGTATATCAAATTCCCGATTCAGCCATTTTGGCTATTTAGGCTTTGCAACTGCGGAGCTCGTGGAGTTTGTTTACAGACAAACCACCGGAAGCTGAGCAAACAATCTTATGTTTGTAAACAAACTCATTAAGAGTCCCTCTCACTCCTCGCCTACTTACTGTGAAAGTAGGAGAACCTTGTGTTTCAAAAAACCTTGAGTTAGACTGTTTCCCAGGACGTGAAAGCGAGGGATTGCAGTGGAGAGAGAATTCTTTGCATTTGGAATGGTAATGATCTAAATTCCACAACTGCTTAACAAATTGCAACAATTTGCAACAAATAGCACATTTTCACTCTCTCTCAGTACCGGTTTCTCTCATTTTAACTTAAACCTTCTAATTATCTCTTACAAATTGCCACAAATTACCACAAATTCATTGATCATTGACGATGATTCTCCGTTTATCTCAGTCCCCTGCGTGAAAGTATTAAAAATTAGACATGGCCTTCTACGATAAAAATAAAAACACTAGCATTTATGTTTACAGATATAGCGATACAATTCGTTCTACAAAGTTGAAGAGATTATAAAAAAATGAAAGCTTGCTGAAATAAAAAAAAATCAGTACAGAGTAACAAAACTTTTAGTTCAAAACAAACTTAAAATTTGTTTTTTTTTTACTTAACTATTGTTAGTTTTGAATTCACATAAATGTAATTTGTTGAAACACACAATACGCACATTTTCACTAGATCTTAAGCCTCTACGATCTTTTCTTCAGAAGTTATTGCAATTTGAAGTTTGATCTTTCCTTAATTTTGCAAATTTCCAGAGTTAAATGGGGCAAATTTATTCTTTACCGAAATTCCACACTTTGAAGTTTTATTCAAGTACCTCAAACAAATAGACAGAAACTATTTGTCTCCACGCGCCCGTGTTTTCATTAAAATTTTAGCATGTTTCAAATGCACGAAGCTTTATCATTTTTCAACTGAAACCATCAAATAGCACATCAAAAAGCACTGAAATTTTATCAGCTTTGTGAATAAAATGTAAAAAAAAAACAATGAATATAATTTTTTTCTACGAAAAACCTAAAAAAAAGCCTAAGAAATTGTTTAAAAGTACCACCTATATCACCAAATATTTTCCAAATATGTAATTTTATAGCTCTACTGATGTTGCAACTTTCATCTCATGACATTTTAACATCTTGATCCCTTTTGGATCACTGTGCACATGTTTTTTCAAAGCCTACTGTGTACATTTTTTGACAAAAACTTTGCGTTATATCAGAGATATCTTTGGTTGTGAATATATGTAGATAAGTAATAAAAAAGTTTTTTATACACCAAGTTTCAAAAAGCCGTTATTTTCAGTACAAGTCGAAGATTTATCCAATCAGGTTTTCCAAGCTAAATAATTAGGTCGAGTGCCTAAAAAAATCGGGTTTTGTAGCAAGTTGCAAACACTATGTAATGAAAATTCGAAAAAATTATTAATTAACGTACAAAAGCGCATTTCAACAGATAATCGCATGGAGACGACCATGCCAACTTTTCTGATCGGGTAAGATGTGATCGGTATTTTTTTAAAGGAAGATACAGTATCGGCAAAAAGGCACTTTTCGATCAAGGTTGCCGAAAAAAATTCTGTGTTTTTGAGAAAAAAAATTCTGACTTTCTGTGATTTTTCCCAAAAATTCTGTGATGGAATTCTGTGATGCTATTTCATTGAATTTCATAGAAAATTCATAATAAATTGGGTCTTTTTCACATTTTAGTTGGGCAAAATCAATTACCATCTCCAAATTTATCATACATTTCTAATTTCAAGTAATAAATCTACATTTGATATTGTCCAAAAAAAAATTATAATTTCGGAAATTCATTGAAAATTCAAAAATTCTGTGAAATCTGTGAAAATTTCAAAATTCTGTGTTCTGTGACACAGATTCTGTGATGAAAATTTACTCAAAATTCTGTGAAAATACAGATTTTTCTGTGATTTCGGCAACCTTGTTTTCGATAGGGGAGAGTGGGGATACTTGATCCCCTTTTCTTATTTTCACCATATCTTTTTGGAAAAATTTTGAAACTTGCACCCTTTTACATTTTCTGATAGCAAGCAACTTTAAGTTTTTATGCTCCAAAAAATAGAACGATACTTGAAAGCGTAGATGAACTAGAAGCATTTTCATGAGAGTAAAAAAATTGCGATATTTCTAAAGTTAAGCGAAACTTGATCCTCTAATCTTTGGAAAAAAAATCAAACAAAACCCCAAGATAGAATATCAATTGACTATTATGGTCAGGTTTGTTCTCATTTCTTAATTTATAACTGTCAGAAGAAGCTAATTCTATAACTTTGTCTCAACTCTTATGACATTGCATACTTAAGGGCGTTATTTTCTATAATTTAGAGAAAATTAATTATTTTTGCCTTTTTTTCAGACAGTTGTAGGATAAATATTAGGATCATGGATAAATATTAGTAATCTCCTAATCAGCAATGATCACGATCCATTCAGAAGAAGAATATAGCGTTTTGAACTCTAGGGATCAAATGTACCCATAATCAACATTTAAAAAAAAATCTAAAAAAAAGTTGAGAGTTTTCCATTGCTTCGAAAATGTGGTATTATGAAGTTTATAATATACTCGAACGATTGATATATTGGAATAAATATTTTTGCGGTAATTTTTCCATGTAAGGAGCATTTTAAAGTGAAGTCACATGTTCTGAAAATTTTCAAACAAAGTTTAATAACTCAAACAATTATTTGGTTACATTTTTTTAAGCTTTAAGCATTGTTGTTTTGCTCCATTAGGCACATTTTTCTAGAATATTTTATCTTTGTAAGACATTTCAGTTACGAGATATAGCTAAGGAATCAAGTATCCCCAGGGATCAAGTATCCTCTTTCTCCCCTACTGTTTTCAGAGTCGAGAAGTTCGCTTTTCTGTACTGAAGCACATAAAATCATGCTTTGCAACTCTGCACTAAAATGTTTGTTTTTCGTTACGAAGTTTGAGTTTGAATGGGCCTGTTTTTGCTACCGAAAAAAATCAATTCCGAAAAGTAGTTCTCTTCGATACAGTTTTGATGTGGAAGGAAAAAAACTGCAATCTGTTTCTTCACGTTGAAAAACTTGATTCTGGAGGGCAATTTCGCGGTATTGCCAAAAATTGTGTAGGCAAGCATCGTTGGATAAATTTACGACTAATTGTGAAAAAACCCACTTTTCGTCACTTGATGGTGCACTAACAGTTCCTCAAATCACATAAGGGAAATTCGTGTAAAACGGACACCCTAAGTATGGTAGAATCCCAACAGAAAATCAGATATTGCTTTTAATCGCAGTTTTCGTGCATTTCGGTTTCGTTCCATTTAGGTATTTTGCTAACAATTGGAATGAGTAAATTTTCCTTCATCAAGACTGTTTTTATTTCAATCTAAAACATGCTTGCAAATTACACTTTTTTAAAATGATCAGGTAAAATTGACACTGCGTAGAAAAGATACATTTTGCAATCAAATTGCTGTAAAAATACATATTTGTGTGAGCATTTGAGAATGTTTTTAAACAAAAAATGAAACCAACTGGTCTAAGTCCAGTAGCTTTCCGGAAATCCGTATTTTATAGGCGTTGTCTTCGCCGGGGATTCAGGTTCAGGTTCAATTTTTATGTCCTGTTTGAGATGCTAAGTGCTTTTCGACCGACATTTGCTCTTGCCAAGGTCTTTTGAAGACAAACCTATGAAAAAATTGAAATACCTGGTTTTACCCGTACTTGAGGTGTCCGTCTTTTTCGATTTAGCAACTTTTTGTTTACGTTTGTTGCTCAAGCTCTTCAATCGAATTTCGCTGATTTTCCTCCAGATGGCTTAAAAAAGTTTAATAAACACTAAACTTTTCTCTTTCTTCCACTTAGTAAACAATATGATGAAACCTTGCTTCATGTAAATAACGGGTGTTAAATAAAAAATGTTATTTTTTTCATCGATTTCAGTATTTTTTATTAATAACATAATGTATTTTCTTCAAAAAAATGTCAGTGAATGTTTGAGTAAGGGCCGTGGTCTGATGTTCGACGCAACTTTGTCGCGATGCTCTCACAAGAACGTTGTACGGCACTTACGTCCATTTTCCGGATTCAATTCCGGATTCTTGTAGTCAGTTGCTTCGTGTCCTTGGCCCTCCAATTGTTTTTATACACTAGGGCACTGAGTGAGCCAAAGAAATCCTCTACTGGGCGGCACTAGGGCAAGTTTGTTGGGTTACGATCTTTCGGCACGAACGGTATCTTTTTCTCCTCAAGGTACGCCAGCCAGCCAGAACGAATGTCGTCCCGCGGTATTTTTTGGTCATCCGCCGACACTGTGATTTAGCCGTCTCAATCTGCTGCTCCGTGTACTCCGGCGACCTCGCCTTCTACCTTCAGACGATTCCTTCCATCTTGAGGGTACGATGGATCAATACGTGGGAGCAGCCATATTTCCGACCGGGCGTCACGCAGGCTGGTTGCGTCCTTTTTTGTCAAACAGCTTCTTTAACGATGTCTTCCTCTGCTTCGTCATTATCGTCACCGGACGACCACTTCCGCTCTACGTTCAGGGAACCCAGGATACGATATACCGTACTTACAGGTACATTTTCTTCCTTAAAATGTGCCATCGTGAACTTTTTTCCTTGCTGGAAATGCGTTTCGTAGAACCGCACAATGCGTTCGCGGAGCACGTGCTGTTTCGACGCCATCTTTGCTTTGACTAGATTAAAACTAGCAAAACCAAACACGCCTACTGTTTCTAGGGAGCCCAAAGAGCAATTTTCTTGGATAAAGAAAATTATACGCTCTTTATTTGAGTTACTGAAAGGTATTGAAAACATTCTCTTTTTTTATTTAACACCCGTTAAACGACGGGTCTCAAGAATGTTGATAAAGTTTGAAAAACATATTCCCATCATTAGATGTGTGCCAAACATTGAAATTTTCGAAATATTGGGAGTGTCCGTTTACCCGCTGTGTCCGTCTAACCCGACTTTCCCCTACATATATTTTAGGAATTTAAGATTTCGTCACATAAAAGTGAAATTGAAGTTGAAATATCAATAAAGTAAAGAATTATGGTAGTTCAAAATTCACTCCATTTCTACAAAATAATTTATGATCGACACAGTTTTCATTTATTCTAGATTATTAATGCCATGACCTGCGCTTACAGAAATAGTCATTGTTTTTAATGATCTTCAGCCGATGTTGAAGGCGAGACGCGCTAAGAATGCACCATATCATATGTAGGTCAGCTCTCTCGAGAATGCATTTTCGAAAGAAACAACTCCAAAGAGAGCACGGTGGAAAAAATGAAAGAAAGCAAACCAGTAAGAAAGAGCCGCAAGCGGTAAGAAGTTGACCCGGATCTTGGACCCAATAAGAGGTACAGAGTAATCCGCTACAATGTCTGAACCACAACCATCCGTAGTTTGCTCCGTTGCCCAATGCAATGGGGTAGTACCGCTACTACTGGCTTCTGCTGGCCCAAAGAAAACCCAGGGAGTCTCACACGGGTGAGTCAACACAGCTCACAGACACTCGATTCGAAAAAAAAACAACCGAAAACCGCTTTTCGTTTGTTTCGCCAGTCGTTATTCGTGGCCCGGGACAGGTTGCTTCTTGCTGCTCCCTCTGGGCTGTTCGGTGGTCAAATTCGGTGAAGAAAGATTCCAAACAACAGTACCTCCGCTTGCTTCGGCCATCCTCTAGCGAATTTGTTGTTTCAGTCGCTTCGGCTGCTGCTGGTCAGATTTCTCCTCATCAGATTCGCTTCTGAACGCGGCCTGGCATATTCAATATTAATAAAGCTGCGCCAAAGGTTGCGTTTGTTGCTTGCGATGTTCTCCTCAAAGGGTTGGTGATGAGGGGAAATGTGAGGGTTTTAAATCTTGATAAAGGTTGCCAGTGAGCAACAACCCCTTTGCTAGGGCAACTCCGTGAAAGCCGTCGTTCCTCGATTTGATGCGACCCCGACCAACATTGGAGCAGAGAGCTTCTTCAAAACGCTTGTTCGCTTGTGTGTTCGGGACCTGAACGATCCGTCGTCGTCGACTGGCGAACACCCAGCCGAGCTTTCGGCACAAGCAATAAAATGTCGAGAAAGAAAGCCAGTGGAGAAATTTTCTATTTTCTCCTCTGACTTCCACCGCTGCACATTCCCCTTGAGCCGCAAAACAGCCGAGACGGTCCGAGGGGCGAACATGAAGATACAAAAGAAGTACACGGCTTTCGGTGCAAAGAATTTGTATACATGTTAAGGCCTTCTCGTACCACCCAATCGGATGGATCAATTGGAGTGAGAGTTTTCGGACAGGTTCCCGGATTGTCTGGGTACCTGAATCAATAACCGGTCCTATTACCCCTTAAACTGAAAGCAAAATTCGTTACTCGAAACCTCCGATTTAAAAATTACGATCGGCAAGCAACCCAGAGCTGATAAGAGACTGTCGGTAACCTCCTGGCCACCGACTTGCAAGCTTTTTTGCAGCTAAGCCAGTCTAATCAGAACACGTAGAAGCCGTTGTTGGTGTGTCATTCGCCCTTAGGAACAAGCATTCTGGCTAATCTACCCCGAAGGGGTTGTGTCTAACTAGTACACATAAACAACAACAAGTGCCGCTCAGCACTTTTCAAGAATGAACCCAAGTGTTGTCCGGGAATCACAAAGGGGAATGGCACTTTAAGCCTCTTCTGTAATGGCAACTTTGTTGCAGGATTGCACTTATCAACATTTGGAGCAATCGGGAACCGGATGCATAGAACACCCCCCAGGCATCGGAACCACGGGGTGGAATGGGAAGTCATCAGAGCCACAACACATGACCGCTGAATTCTAACCAAAATGTAAGCATAAATAACATTGGCAGGCCTAAGCAGAGGAAGATGGAGATGGGGAAGGGATCATTGTGATGAGGAAACATTCGGAAGGGCGCGTCGGTTGAGAAACTGATAAGGTAATACCGAACAGCTGATAACGAGCTGAATCCACCACATTGCTAGCGTCTCAGTCGAATTCATTCTACTGAATGGTGGTTGAATTTGGTTTGTGGTTCAACTCGAGTGGGTACTTCGATGGCCCGGAGAAACCTCGAAGATTTTAAGGATTTGTTTGGCAAAGTTCACTCAATTAATCAGCTTCAAAATACTTCAAATAAGCAGACTTTTCTACAAATATCGCTGTGTCCATTTGATTCACATTAGATCAGAATATTCAAGTTGTCCTTCCGAAACATTATTTTTAAGGTAAGATATCCCCGCAACGCTCTCGAAATGGTCACGGGTATGTTTTAGCTCAACATCTAAAATATCTCTATTCATAAAAAAACAATTATCATATGGTTAATTTCTTAAATAATTACACTGTTTTTAAGAATGCTCATGAAATACCCAAACCGGTACCATTTCTGTTTAGTTCCAAACATTGCACATTTTTTTTCATTTGGGTTAGCTTTTTAAATTGTTTTTTTTTTATTTTATTTTCAAATTGGTTTTCTTGTTAGCGAGATACGAAAATGCGCAGAATTAGAGGCGTTCACAATGAAGTTCTTAAAAAATGAAATCATCTTAAAAATTCTTTTATTTTTGAGTTCTAAAAAAATATAATTAAGGGGGGGTAGGGTCTAACACTTTCAAAAAATCGATTTTATTTTTTTTTCTTATTGTAAAACATTTCAAGAATGTTGTGTCAAATTTTCAAGTCAATTGAAGCAAAACTGTAAATATTATAGGCCTTTATCTCCTCCTATCTAATACTGCAAGAAAGCAAGAGCAGAAACTTCAAACGCGTTTTTCTCTAAAGCACATTTTTAAAGTCTGTGGACATCGTCATTTGAAAACTACTTATCCGATTCTTTTCAAATTTGGAACATATTTTCTACATATAAAATACCAGACCCCAACGTTTTTATTTTTTATTTTTTTTACTTTGGGGAGATTTTACAGATAAAAAATGGCGGATTTTTTCGTGAAAAATCGTAGTTTTTACTTCAAACAGCCACAAAAATTTCATAAAATTTTTTTAAGTTAAATAAAAACGTTGGGGTCCAGAAAAACATCTATTAAAAAAATTTTGCTCTGATTTTTTTACTTCAGATGATTCTGTGCTGAGATACAGTGTCCACCGCAAATCCTGTTTTCTAAAAGGCATCCTCGAAAGAGCTCCGTCAGCGGCACATTTTTCAATATTTTTCTACGAAAAAAATACTAAATGTTCTTTTAACAATGCTTTGTATAATGCAAAAAATTTGAATACATTTGTTTGAACGATAGCTCTAGAAAAAAATCGTGAAAATGGTGTTTTTTTTACCCGTTAGGCCCTACCCCTCGCCTTAAAACACTTTTTAAAGTACAAAACCGTTAAGAAGAGCTTTTGGGACTGTTTTATTTGTTTTTTTTTAGGACCGGGAATTTTGTGAGGCCATGTGGGAAAAATTGGGGAAAAATGCGAGAACTCTAAAATTGAGTTTGAGTGGCCATGGCCACCCTGCTCTATAATCAAAGGATTTCTAGATACGTACATCTGTAGGGAGAACTTTGTAAAGAAAGAGGTATCACTATTTTCCTCTCGTATTCCAATTGGGATAGGTCGATCTTGGATCGATCTTTGGGAGATCAATCTTTCAACTCAGATTTTTGATTTTTTGGATCGATTCCTTAGCATGAAGGACTTTCTCGGATTAGATCGGTTTGTTTTCGATTCGAACTTTCGATATTGGATTCTTTTTCTCGCTGAGTCAAGATTTATAGATCAAATGTCAAACAGTGTCATCTAGTAAAAGCTTGTCAGGTTGACCTTTTTTACCCAGACATGGCTTAATATATAAAACCAAATTTAGGAAAGGTCCACCACGGTGGGCAAATTGTACAGCTTTTGTTAAAAAAAGCCTGTTTTTCTCAGTTTTTTTTTATTTCATCTACAAAACCAAACCAAACATTTGAATTGAGCTTTTATTTTCAGCGAATCCAAGAACGAATTTTTTGAACAAATTTTATCAAAACACATATAAAGTATTTTTAAAGCCAAAATTTCTGGATTTTCCCGACTTGGAAAACACATTGAGCGAAATCGTCTTCAGAATCCGCGAACATGGGAGACGTTTTCTCATTTCCGAACTAAACCGACTTAAATTAACCATTTTTACGATCTTTTATTATTATTTGATAAAAATTGCGACTAACAGTAACGTTGTTAACGACTTGAGCTATCATTTCCAATGCGATTTCATGTTTGCTGGCTGAGATGTGAGGGACAATATCTGTCGTTCCCACTTTGTTTGGGTATGGGCCTTAGGGACCATTCAAATATTACGTAACGCTTTGGGGGAGGGGGGTGTATGGCAGTTTGTTACGCTTTGTGGATTTTTCTTAGAAATCCCGAGATAAATGTTTTACGTAGGGGGAGGGAGGAGGGGCTGAAATTGTCCAAAAATTGCGTTACGTAATATTTGAACAGCCCCTTAGTGGCACTGAAACAACCGCTGACTTCCCAATCCACTTTATACTTTCAGAATTTTGCTGAGCTCTTGACCAACTATTTTCAAAAGAATATATCATTCTAATAAACTTACTTATCAATAGGTTTTAAGCCAACATGATTTGCATTTTTTTCGAACGTTCAAGGATTCCCATTCGTTGGGGAACCGAAATCCTTTCACCGTTCTAGGCAGGTGATAAAAAATTCGGTTCCAAGCATCAACTTGACCTAAATGAGTTCACTTTCTTTTTCAACAATCTTCCATTGCGCGCAGACGACGGGCGCGCAAAAAAAAATCGCACAATTCTATCTCGTTTGTTGGCCAAAAATAAGTAAATAAACTTGCCAACAGACCAGTCACGATTGAGGTCAGTTTGGATTGCCCGGAATCAAATCCTTTAATCAGCAGCTGCAGCCGAACGCAGAACAATCCGAATCCTGTTCCTTTCCAGACGTCCTGGCCCAGGCCCAAGAATGATGGAAAGTATTTTTTTTCGGACAGTCCCAACTTTCACCGGCGTTGCAGTCTTTTGATTTAGGGGGAGGTCTTTCTGGAAATACGCTCAAGAAGTCGATGCGTTCCAGTCAAGTTGTCCGAACATTTTAGGGATGTGTGAGGGTAATCTTCACACTTTTCTAGGGATGCCTCCTCTGGTCGATTTACTCAAGACAAAGACTCGATTATGTGATTAGTCCCGTAGCTATGAGGCATCTCTCAGATCGCTATTCGTTAAATATGAGACATCACGACGGAGAAGCTTTTCGAAACCCTTCTCCGAGCTGAGGCGTACAGGTTCCACAATCGCACAGGTCTTCATGCGCGCCAGGTAGAAAAGGTCGTTAAAAGCAAAACAAACTTAAATAATATACCAATACTTTAGGTGAAAGTTTTACGCTTGCGCTCCGTCTACGCGCGTGCACCCAGCCGATTTCGATGGTGGGTTCGAATCGCGCCGAGAAGACTTTCATACAAACATATCCCTTCCAGTGCAGTCCAGAGAGAGTGGTGCGACAAGAATGACGACGATCATCGACGACGCATCATCATAACATGCGAGTGGCGTTTCGACGGAAAAAAGGCAAATGCTAAAATCAACATTCAGCCAGAAAACAGGTCTTCCTCTACACCAAACAACATTATTTTTGTTCCCTGGTGGTGTGGATATCTGGTCCCAGACAATATTTCCGACGCTTCCAAAACGTGAAATGTGTGTCAGGGGTATTTGGAGATATTTCCGAAGGTTTGCGCTCTTCGAAAACGCACAAGTATTTTATTTTTGTTTTTATTTATTATCACTCCACCCGTGCGTCGTCGCAGTTTGCGTCTGAGAGCGAACGAGTCGGTAGCGACAGCCATGGGTCCATATGATTATTCTTGCCGTGCAAGAAAGCTTCCAGTTGTGTGTTTTTTGGTTTTGAGACTTTCGTCTGAGCGCTTTTTTTTTTAAAAAAAAAAGGGGGGGGAGTAGATGTTTTGGAGCTGACTCAAGCAGGAATGACGCCGAGAGGTGGATTATGAGAAATTTGTTTGCATTCTATTTAGCGCAGCGCCGCTTCAGTCAGAAAGCTTGCTGCAGGTGACATCAAAGGATGAAAGTAAAATTTGCCGCTAGAAGCTCCCGAAAGTATGCGGTGGAGACGTAGTAAACGAATTCAGGATTCAGAATGCAGATTCGAAATTTAGATTCAGAATTCAGATTCGGAATTCGGAATTTAGATTCAGTATTCAGATTCATCTTCAGAAGGGTTATTTTTATTAGAAAACAAATTGTGTGTGTTTTTTTTAAAGAATACCGTTTGTCGAAGATTTGACCTATAGTATTTAGAGTGACAGCTGGGTACGCTTTCACTGAACTATACGATCGATTATCGTGAAGCATTCTTGGGACATCTCAGTAAGGTATTCAGCATACATAAGCACCAAAAGTTTTGGAAAGTTCTCAAATGGAATCAAGCAGCTCACTGAAAAGTTCATTGAAAGCACATGAGTGTCGTTTACTACGCCAAATGTTAACATTTTTTGCTTCTGTTTAAGATGTTTTTTGACTTCCGATAACTTTGAAGCTCGTGGCTGGCTCAGGCAAGGAGCCGAACTTTCGTCCGCTGTGACTCCTAAGCCACGTAGCCGACGTGCTAGGAATTCTTCCATGGCAGGTCCGCTTTTTAGAAGGCATAACAAGGTGTGGTGAAGAAAAGATGCATATTGTGAGGCCCGGCGAAGAAAGAGACTTTCACCGCAAATAGCCACAAAGTTCGATGATCACAACAACCGAGAGCGTGAAATATTACCTTGCACACCACAAACCGAGCAAACAGCCGAAGCTCCCGAGGTCCTAGTTGAGCGTCTCTTTCTACCACGAGGAGCACTAGCTGAGCGCGATTTGTTCCTCCGGTATTCAACAAGCCTGAGCCACAGACTATTCATAGGCATATGTAGAGACAAACCTTCTTTGTCTCTAGATCCACTACTCTTCAGCATAGGCTTTGTGCACTACAAAAGACTTAGCTTTCTACTTAGACGTTTAGAGATCGTACTACGCTCGAAGGGAGGAGCCAGGCAAGCGGTAAGCAAGCGTCTATTCACAAAAGATTCCAAGATTGTTTTGTAAGGCTACCTTTGAGTGCGCGCGCACACACAGTAACACAGCAGTGGCGATGTGCACTGAGGAAAAGTGCAACTCAGTGTGGAGACTTTTCTTCGCCCGCCATCGTCTAATGGTTATTCGATAGAGATAGGCTTGGAGTCCTCACCGGGTGGAAAAACCAAATCCATAAAAGATAAAAAGCCTGCGATGTTGTTGGTTGCTCGGTCTGGGTTTGATGGCTGCTGAAGAATGCTGCTGATCGGAACGAAACAGCGCGCTACCCGCCTTTTCCCCCGTCCGTCGCTGGAAGTTGCATTAGCTGGCTGCCGGCAAACGGATCAAGAAGTTGGAAAATAGCTAGGGAGTCATTAATCAATCATTTTCACTTTCGCTCCCGCATTAATCGGTTATGAGCCTCGTGAAAGCATAGTTGTTGTGGTCAGGGCGAGGGCACTCAGCGGGTAATTAAATTGGTAGAAGCGATCTTTTCTCCTCCATCGGTGAGTTCAAACTATCAACTTCGGCAGGAACTAAATCATGGATGGTCAAGATTTTCACCAAAATAACCTTATTTGGAAGCTTGTGGACAGCAGAAAATGTATTTCTCTGTCTGAAGACTGTTTCGGTACATTTAAAGCGCAAAAAAATTGCATAAATTTAAAGGTCTTGAAAAGTTAAAACCATTTGGCCCGTGGCCTTTAGGTTTTTGACTTTTTTTTGACCCCCGAAGGTATGCTAAAAGCAACACAAACACGCAATTGTCAAATTTAAGAATTTATAATCCATTTATAGGCGGCGCACACCCTTTTCGTCCACCGTTTTGGCGATTTGATTCCACCAGTTCTTCATTTGAGTCATGTTCCTAACAAGTTTTCCCTTTGCCTTAAGCCTCCGCTTCGTGATTGCCCAGTATTTCTCTATCGGCCGGAACTGGGGGCAGTTTGGGGGGTTGAGGTCCTTCGGTATTACGCTGACCCCGTTCGTTGCGTACCATTCCATAACCGTTTTGCTGTAAAGGGCACGAATAAACGGCAAAATCCGTTTCTGTAGGCACTCTTTTTTGTAGACTTCTGATGTCATTGTCTGGTCAGTGAGAAAGACTTTGGTTTTCTGTCCACAACTGCATATCCCCTGCCAAATCATGTACTTGCGGGCGAATTTATCCGCAAACACGAACTTAAATTTTGCAGGTACATCCCCCCGAGCCGTCGCCAAATAAAATTTTTGACCTGGGATTTGCCCAAAGTCCGCCTTCACGTATGTCTCATCGTCCATCAGAATACATCCGTCGAACTTGGTCAGCACTTGGTCGTTCAGCTTTCGGGCACGGATTCTGGCCACATTGTTCTGCTTCAGCGTCCGATTTGGCTGTTTGCTGGCTCGGAATGACCTTATTCCTTCCCGGAGACGAATTCGTCGCACCGTACTGTGAGCGGCCTGGAACTTATTGGCCAAATCGCGGTCTGAAAGATTGGGATTCCTCTTGACGGCCTTGATGACTTTCCCACGCAGTTTCCGGTCGACAGTTCCACTCCGACGCTTCGAATGCGGCTTCCGAGCCGTCGTCAATGTTTCCTTGTACTGCTTGATAACACGCCATACGGTATTTCTGGGCATTTTAAGCTGTTTAGCTAGCTTCGATGCCGACAACAATGGATTTTCAAGAAAACTGTGCACAATTTGATCTCTCCGTTCGGCTTCCATGGCGGTTGTTTACAAAATGCTATCGTTTGGTGTTATTACATAAATACATGGTGAAAGGTAATGAATTTCCCGACACGTGGGTGAAAAAAGTTTCCAAATCCGTCCACTAGGAGCGCCACAATGAGCAAAAGAATTTGTTCCAATATTAAATGAAGCAGACTTTAGTATCTGTAACTGAATCATTAGAGGAGCTTGTCGATAAGGCAGCTCCAAGTCGTGCTAAAATAGCATGGCCAATTTCACTCCAATTAGCTGTCAATCTGTGTAAGAGTAAAGAACAAGCTGGGAGCACACATGCTAGAATAAATTCTGCTCCTTGACGTTTGTCCTAGTGAGGTCATCCTTATGAGGGTGGAAATGAGGTTTTTCGGCATAGAAATCCGCAACGGAGATGTTTAGGTTAATATCTTCTAAAATAATAATTGAAAAAAAACGTAACAAATAGTGCAAAGAAATATGAGAAAATGTCAGAAATAAGATAAAACTATTTCAGGAAATGTCCATGAATATTTTCAACAAACTTTTTAAGTTTTCTGTTTCCACTAAATTCAAACAAATTTAAAAAATGAATGTTTAACGAGAACTTATCTGAATTTTCTGGTGTAAGGTGTATTATGCATTTCCAGGTTTTTTTTTTCTTGCCAATCCCATTAGGCACGTACGGTCAAAAAATTTGCAGCTTTCGGAGATTTTTCAGCTGAGCAATCGGGTCTTAATCACGCTTTAACATAAATTTTCTTCTTCCGAAAGTCTCAATGTTTTTTTTTGCGCTATCCAGTGGTCACTCATGCAAAACCATTTTACTTTCAATAACAAGGAACTTTCATCATTGAAAATTTGGCACTTCGATTTTCGTCAATCCAAATACTTTTTTTTTGCGATTAAATATAGTTATTTACATAATAAACACAAGACACTTTGAACAAACAATGACCAATGAGTGTAATTAAATTCACAATTCACCGCTGATTTAATCACATTAAAATGTCTTACAACTTAATATCAACATAATTTTGGCACTAAACACCTTTAAACTATGTGATGATAGCTTTTAAATGAGATTTTTCACTATTTCACATTATTTATAGCGATAAATAAACAAAATTCCGCGGACGACAAAAAAAAACGCGTGCGCTGCCATCAAGGCATCGCCTACTTCCCACACAGTAAGTAGTAAGGGGTAGTAAGGGGTTTGTTTACAAACATAAGAATATTTGCTCAGCTGATCAGTGGTTTGTTGGTAAGCAAACTCTATGAGTAGCAAAACAAAAATGGCCAAAATGGGTTAATCGAGAATTTGGCATACGGTAACACCTCCTATATACACACCTTGTACTATTTATAATCACAAAGCATTTGGTATTGGAGAACTGGGTACAAAATGCGTAGTGCCTTCTTTTTTAATAACAAAATTTTGCCGAAGAATTATTAAAAAACAACATGAGGTGCAAATTCCCTTTAAATTATATTCCTGTGCCCAGAAGCTTCCCAAATGCTCTAAACTCTACTATGGAGGTTTGGAAATTAATTTGGAGCTCTCTTCAGAACCAAAGTAGAGATGGACTATAAATATTAAATAAATGTTGATTACCGTGTACGCTATCTTCCAGATAATTTAACTAATGAAAAACATCAAATTCCATTCATACTAGTTGACAATGAGGGGATAGTCGAGAAATAATTACCCTAATGGGTTAAATTCCTATAAAAATGGAAAATAAATAACTGGAAGAACGTCGAGTAAGACAATATTTCGCCCCAATCTTATGATGCGAATATGTTTTCTAAAGTGTACCAACACTCTCAAAACTCTTTGTTGATTTATAGAGGGTCAAGTGATGTAATTCTCTACTCAGAAAATGGTCTAAAACTCAAAAATTCTGATTGGCTTCTCATTGACCAACTGGAAGAAAAAACCAGCGGATTTCGGATGCCAGGCTTGCCCAGCAAGCGTTTTGAGAAGAAATAAAAAGTTTCGAGGTCGGGTCAGACGGGCACTCCAATGTTGGATGAAATGGACACATCAGTTTTCCCAAGTTTAAAGTTTTTTTTTAACCGGTTAGCTTCACAAGATACCTCCAAAAAATATTGCAAGTGCGATTGTTGATTAATCTCAATGCCCTTAGCATATCAAACAGGCCGAACAAGTTGTTAGAAAGGGATCAACGGTGATGACAGTGCCTCTAAACAGCGGAATCCCGAGAACCACACTGTTAAGCTATTGGACTCGACAAAAATCTTGCCTTTAAAACTTTCTACCAGGCCAAATCGTCAAATGTTCTTCTTTCTTTGTAGGAGCTGCAACAGCTCCTAAAAGTTGGGCCAGTGACTGTGACTATATGCCCATATTTATAACTTTACGCAGACCTTTTTTGTTGTGCACAACATTCTAAATACAGAAAAACAAGACTGACTGATCACTGAAACGCTGCCATCTGGTCCAAATAGGTCACTAGAACAAATTTCCTCCATCATACCAGCATTTGGCTAGCTAAAAATGTTATAAAGATGCAAATAGCCTAACCTCACAATTGGTGCTGAGAAATCCAAAAGATCCAGCAATAAAACTGATATGCGGGTGACTCCAGCAGTTTGTCTCCCTCAGGGCTTCGTTTTCGATCCCCTTAAAGATTCGGCGACTCTTACTTAAGTGAGCCTAAAAAAAAACAAACAATGCTGCACCAAATCACCTGTTGAGTCACTTTCTCCCGAGAGAGCCGGTATTCTCATCGTCATCGATCCGAACAGCCATGATGTGGGGTGACAATCGCAGAGAATCCCAGTTCAGCAAACGGAGACCGCCTAAAAAAAAGTGAAACAAATGACAATCGGTTTAAGATGGCTCCCCGCATCTGTCAGTGAAATTTTCGCTTTTTTTGCCGAGCGTTGAATTTCGGCGTTTCGGTACCAAATGAAGTTACGACTAAGTTCAGCACGGTTCTTCGCGTATGGGTACATACAAGTCATGGATGGAAGCGAAAAATTACCGAAAAAATGGCTGAAGAGTAGAAGTGCTTGTTGGGTTTGTTTTGGCATTCCGTGGGGCGAGCGAAAAAGTGGGAAGTTAAGAGAGGCTCACGTCAACATCAAAGTGGGTCACATGATGTGGTGAAGAATGACTTTGCTTGTTGGTGAAGTTGTTGATGGCTGAATGATGATGGTTTTCCTTCAGATGGAACGTGAATGATGAGCTGGGTGCTTTTATAGACGAGTTTGGAGGGGGAAAGGTCTCTCTATCACGGTTTCTAAGTCTAATATCACGGTTTCTAAGTCTAATATGTTTTTATATTAACAAAACATTGTTATATTACTGTTAACGAATATCAAATTGATCAAATCATTAGCCAAACTGATTATGTTCTAAAGAGGCTGGGTCATTCGGCCGAAGGTCATTCAGCCGATGGACGTTAGGCCGAATAAGCTATCTGGCCGAACAGGACACTAGGCCGAATGGGTCATTCGGCCGACGGTTATCCAGCCGAATGCTGTTAGGCCGAAAGGACGCAAGACCGAAAGGAAGTTTGGCCGAATGGTCACTAGGCCGAAAAGTCACTAGGCCGAATGGTCATTGCCAAATGACCTCATGACCATTCGGCCAAATGACCATTCGGTCTATCGGCCATTCGGCCTATCGTCCATTCGGCCTGATGGCCATTCGGCCTAATGAACATTCGGCCAAATAACCTTCGGCTCAATGTCCCATTCGGCCTATTGTACTATTCGCCCGAACATCCGGCCTGGCGATCTTCGGCCTAACATCTTTCAGCCGAATGTCCGGCCCCAGTTCTAAATACGATCATTTCAAAAATCGTACTGCTGCAAACAAGTTGGCGAGGTTCAAGTTCAAGACTGATGCACACCAAAGTCAACGGCATCAGCCAGCAAACGGCAAGGTTGCCGAATGCAGCAATGGCAGCGCAGCTGTTGCAGAAAAATCGTGAAAAACATTTTCCTGGTGCACCCTTGCCAATTCACCCACAGCATAAACGATGCATCAGCCTACATACTGGCCCGGTTTGATCGAGTTGGGTGCTGTTGCTGCAGTTGCATTTTTTTTTAATCCGTCCCGGCTCCGAATTGCATTCGATAGCATTCGAGCACGCGAAGTTCAGTGCCACATATCTGGGTGAAGTTGCAGTTTTGTTTTGCTACACCAGGCCCATAATTTTAGTCCATGAAGACCGTACACTGAGTTGACGCTGCCCGGGTTCAAATCCTATGGTAATAGCTAGCCTAGCATAAATGTTTTACTGAAATCATATGCTGATGGTTCGTTTGATGAGAAACTTAACTTTTTTCTATTTAGAGTATCTTTAAATTAAGTGTACAACAAGTTTGAGGCTTCCGTTTCAGTCTGCTATGACTTTTATAAACAAATTGAAGGAGCCGTCCTCCTTACATACAACGTTTCCAGATTTTTAAGCTAACATCTCACAACCCAAACCAATTCTTTATAGCCATCATATCCTCAAAAGATGTACACTAAGTGTTAAGGGAAAATGATCTCTTCAAAGAAACTGAAGTTCTACTGAAGTCTTATAGGTTCAAAAACATACTCTTTAATAATGGAATGGTTCATTGTGCTGGTGCACAATCTTTTGTATATTCAGGTACTTTTTTGTATTATTTAGGATATATTGACAACTTTTCAGTAAATCTTTTTCACTTGAACTGAGATTTTGAAATTTTCAAAATCAGCGCCATGCCCAGCAAACATGAAATCGTAACAGAAATGATAACTCGATTCGTTTACAATAGTGTTGCGAATCGCATTTCCAAGTACACAGTGAGAAGATCGTATAAAATGTCGTCTGAAGTCAGTTTCCAGATCGCTAAAAATCGGATGGGAATTGATTAAATAAGTGAAATATTGTCTCTGGCAACGATTTGAAGGCTATGAGAGCAAAATCTTGCGCTCTTTTGCATTCTTCCGATAGGTACGAATAAGGTGTTGAATAACGCTCAATTGGTGTAGTTTTCGTCACTTCAGAAATAAATGAATTTGATGTATATATTGTCGTACTTGTACGTTTATTTTCGGACCTTCCTTAATTTTCCTTAATTTTCATACTTTTTTTTTTCGTAAATATTATATTAATCCTTTGTTCACTACATATATTACCTCCACTTTGGTGGATAAATGCTTTTTTTATCATATTTTATACGATCGCAAAGACAGTCAGACTAAAAATCACCCAGCAAACATTTTTGTAGCTACATTCAAACAAACCACAAATTCAATCATTGGCTGCACAATTTGTGTGATCATTGACGAATTCTCTCCCTTCATTTCAGTTCCTTGAGTTCAACTCGGAAACAGCGTTGCCAGATCTACGGATTTCTCCATAGATCTGCGAATTTTGAGCAGCTCTACGGATCTACGGATCGATGTTCGAAATTTACGGATTTTCGGCATTCGCTACGGATTTTCTGCGGATTATTGAAAATTGTCATGGAATCATATTGATAAACGAAAGTTCTACCTCACGACCAAAACAACAGGGCATCAAGTTCAAAATCAGCAGCCACATTTTTTGTTTTTCGCCGAAAATACGGATTTAAGAGGTTTGAAATCTGGCAACGCTTCGTCGGAAAGCATCAGGAACAGCGAATCAGGAACAGCCAGATTGCAAACCGCTCAAATCTGTAGATTTGACGAAAAAAGAAAAACGTACTAATATTGGCAAAATGAAACTTGCTGACTTTTTTTGTTTAGGGCGTCAGGTAGAATTTTCGTTTATCCGCAGAATCCCTATCATTTTTTCGATAATCCGTTGAAAATCCGTAAGAAATGCTGAAAATCCGTAGATTTCGAGCATCGATCCGTAGCTCCGTAGAAATGCTGAAAATCCGTAGATCTGGCAACGATGATCAGGAAGTAATCTTTGGATACACTCGGCAGGACTAAACAGCATTGGACGTAATGATTGGAACGAAGATAAAATCAAACTGCACATAATCAGTTAAACTCGGAAGAAATCAGCCGAATGATTCTTTCCGAAGCGAGTTTACGCACCTGTGATTGCCACATGGGCTGGCAGCAAATTTCTTTTTGGGGTTACGGCTGAGGCCAACATGCGCGAGTGCTCAAGAGCCGGTTCTTCAGAATAAAAAAAAGCGTCCTTAAAAAAAGAACCACGCTTCAAAAATAAGAAAATTATCCACTGCCCAATGTAGAATGGCAAGAGCGTGACCGGATCTACGGATTTTGAGAACTTTTATGGATCTACGGATCATGCTCTAAATATACGAATTTTCAACATTTCTTACAGGTTTTCTACGGATTATCGAAGAAGTTAAAGGGATACTATAGGTAATCGAATTTTCAAATCGACGACCAAAAAAGGTCACTTAACCTCAATCAACCAAAATAATTTTGCAATCTGGCCCTGCTGTACGGAACCGAAATAATCGTGTTTTAAAAATTCTGAAAGCAGTTGTTCTTTTTTCAAGAGCCACTGTTCATTCGCTCTCTTAACACGTTCCTGTGGTGTATTTCCTGGGAGGCACTGTCACATAAAAAACGAGTGACGCTCTCTGTTAGCCTTTCAGTTAAGCCACGCGTTTCAAAGCTGGGAGCTCTCCTTCTTTGTTTTGCCGCTCCGAGAATTTCTTTGGGCCCGGCTTGTAAAACTACCAATAAGCAACTATTGACTGTTCGATATTCCTCGCCCACACAGCAAAAAAAAATGTAACGCTGGATGATGTAATTTGTGGAGACGACGTAGTTTTAGGGCTTTCTGTTGTTATAATACATCTAAACGACGTACCCGTATGCGAACATGTCGTGTAGTGTAATATCACAACCCTCTATGTGATATTGCATCAAGTAGTCAATGTTTCCTCAATTGACGTTCAAATGTTATTCATTTCAAAAAGTAAGATACGGATTACGGACCTCAGCTATATTTGTTTGGCTTGTAAGTACAACCAAAATTTTATAAAAATGTAAGCAAAACCATACCTTCAAATATAATTTGATTATTTTTCATTTTTAGGCCGATTCGGCAGGTTTGCATTTGCGGTACAAAAATAATTCAATAATTATCAAACAGCCGGGTACATCAAGAAAATGTAATATTAGGTACCACTTGCGACTCAAGTTATGTGCAGGTATTTGATGTAATATCACAACACTTTTTTTGCTGTGCATCACTAAGCAACGTAAAATGAAAAGCGGAGAGCAGTGGAAAGCCGTTCGTTCGTTCTCTCAAACCATAATATCCGAAGTGTTTGTGGTTCAAAAAAGAGCCACAGTTCAAATAGAGCCACGGTTTGGAAACGAGCCGTAGGTCGCCTCTCAATTTTGGTTCAAGAACTGGTGAGCTGCCTCATACTGGACAGCTTACCAGTTCTTGAACCAAAATCTTTTTGGAAACGTGGCTCTTTTTTGAATCGCAATCGTTTTTTGAAAGAACAAACGAACAGTTTTCTGCTGTTTATGTTGCTTGGTGATAGGCTGCCAGAAACGGTTGAATTCATAAGAAGTTTGACGTAGTATGAGGGGTTTGTCGTTTTTCTAGACTCATCCTACAAATTCAACTATACAAATTATCGACAATGCCAAATTTCCGACTTTCATGAAAATGAAAATCTTCCCTACCTATCCCCTCGTTAGCATCGGAAACTTGATCTCTCGGCTGCCCAAAAGTACCGTTCGTTCTGGATCATCAACGAATTGAATTTTCTCTCCCCGAAAACCGGACCGAACCAGTTTCTCCCGGTCCAATATGATCGGTGTGCTCGAAAACAACAATGAACAAGGTATTTCGTTCACCCGTTTTGGACAGCGCTGACCCAGATATGGGTGGATGCGATTAAAAAGATATTAAACCTCGGTGAAACTCCGAGAGCCCATTGCATTATTACGGTAGCTCGATACACGATTGCTCAGAATGATCTCCACTGAATCGCACCAGATCAAGATCCTCGGGGATAAGGGCGAAAAACTGAAGGCCCTTTCATTGAAAGTTTCTCCGCGCCGCTACTTTGGGAGCAACAAGTTGCCTGACAAGTCGATCGCCGAAATGCAAAGAAAGGAAAACTTTCGCTCTCGTTGACTCGGGTCGGTTCGGGTGGCTCTCGGTGCAGCCGAATCAACAGCGAACATGTGATGTGGGTAGGTTGTCGTTTTTTCCTCTCTTCGTCACCGGATTGAGACCACCGCCTCGTGAAAGCTCAGGTCTCGCTCGCGGTTCGATAAGGACAAAAAATATGGTTCAACAGCTTCGTAACCATGCAAGGTGAATCGAACGAATGGAGTTTATTGACTCCTGCCTGAGCTATTGCGTCTTTTCTACCAGAGCTGTTACTAGCGGCTAGTGGTCCCATAGTGATGTCCCACCACCAATCTTTTCACAAACAATAAATTTCTCCCTGCTCTACTGGTTCCGATCTATACAGCTGGCCCTTGCTGCTAGGTCCTATGCCAACAAAGTCGTCACATTTGTTTTCTAATATTTCTTCTGCAGGTAACGATCTCCATAACTTAATTATCGATTCGCATCACGGCTGACAGTTGGGAAACGACTTTCATTTCCACTCGCATCATCGCGAAAGACGCTGTCAATACGTGTACGTGCAACTCCAAACAGCGACTCGAGCGACGTTTTCTTCGGAAGGGATGTAAAGATTTGGCTACTACTAGCTATCAGACAACTATTATTGAGCCATCTGGTCTGTATGTCTACTACGCAGTAGTTTGGCAGTTGACTATTTTGTTTTGATTTTATTTTCGGGGGTCCTTCCTCGCTTCGGAGCAAAAATAAGCTAACTGCGCAGCAGCCCCGGTGCGTCAATTTTCGGTGCAACGTGCCGTTACGTCAGGCCCCCGTCAGACTTCAATCAGGTTACTCGCTGGCTGGAGTTGGTCGGTGTTGCGTTGATGAATGGCAAGAATCAGCAAAATCTCTAGTGGTTGGATGTTTGTTGTTGTTGTTTTTTTTTCTCTTCAGGCTGTTACTAAATCATTCAGCGAGTTGCCCGGGGATAAACCCAAAACAGTCCTCAAAATTTGCGACTGGTTCGTTTGCTTACTACTTTTTCGTGTGTGGGGTATTTTTTTTAAACGAAAATTCAACCACACTTGTTTTTTTTAATAGTATCTGAGAATCTGATAAATTAGTCATCAGCTTGCCAGGATCATGCTCGAACTGCAAAGTTTATGATGAGTCATTTTTGAGAAATGATGATGAGAAAATCGATGAGGATCAACCAGAAAAAACTATGTCGGTGACGCAGCATAAGCGGAAAAAAATTGAGTCAAGCGATTTCATATACTTAACAGGAAATAATGTTAATTCTAAATGCAATCTCACTTTTGGAAATTTGCACATTTTTCTAGCATAAAAATATCTTTTCACCACCGTATACATTAAAACTACGCCTGAAGCTGTTGCAGAACTTCTAATCACCATCTTACACGATGTCGAGAATTGTAAAAGGCACGGGTTTCTCCGTAGATCTACGGGTTTGAAGCATTTCTAGGGATCTACGAAAGGATGCTCGCAATCTACGGATTTTCAGTATTTCCTACGAATTTTCCACGGACTTTCGAAAAATTATAGATATTCTGCGGATAGATGAACGAAAATTCTACCTGACAAAAAAAAAGGTCATCAAATTCCATTTAGCAAAAATCAGTAGATTTTTTGTTTTTCGTCAAACCTCCGGAATTGAGCGGTTTGCAATCTGGCAACGCTGTGTCGAAAAAATTATCGAAATGGAGTAGTATCAGATTGTTGTTCTCACTAGCTGTTTTGACTTTTTTTTAAACGATTGATAACCAAAGTATAGCTTCTTAAGAGAAAATTCATCCATGACTTCTCCTTATAAACAAACGATTTTTTTTAAATTATATGTGGTTTTAAAACTCTATTTCTTCTACAGATTCCATTATAAAACACATATTAAGACCCTCTGTTCAAAATTCAGAGAAATGCTTCGTTAGTTTTTTAATAAATGACTCACAGAGCCGGATTAAGCCATCGGGGGGCCCGGGGCAATTTTTCTCGGGGGGCCCCTATGATTCGATTTTTTTTTTAAATGCTATCCCAGAGAATACAAAACATTTCAAACGTGTAAAAGAACTGGAGATGAGTTCAGTATACTGTCTTCTAATAGCCATGTAGTCTGCTTTTAGTTTTTGGAACCTTCAAATAAAAATTGCTAATTAATCACGTGCAAACATCGTGGTTTAGAAGTTTAAAAAAAAAGTTTAGAAATCAAAAAAAAATGAATGCTCTGATATGAGCTGAAAAATTCCAAATTTATTTCTCATTTTGTTTCATCGGGAAAAATTTTCCTCATGGCAATTGGGAAATATAATGAAAATTTAAAACATAGAAGACAAAATTCAAAAAAATAAACAAAATAATTAAACTTAAATTTCATTGAGATACAGATATAAGAGTTTAAGAATTCAAGAATAGAAATCAGGTTATATTCCGAACTCAGTGTCTCAAATCTAAATCATGATTTCAAATCAAGTTTTGAGAAAAAAATATGAATTAAGTTTGAAAAAAAAATCAAAGTTACAATCAGAACCAAAGCATAAATTTCACCACATGGGAACTTCAATTTTATATATTTGAAACACAATAAAAAATTTTATGAATATGTTTATGAATATGATTTTCATCAGATAAAAAAATAGTTTTCAAATTGCTATTCTAAATGTGACCAAAATTTAATCAGAAGCCCACGGGGTATAAGTGCAAAAATGATCGATTGAAAATAAAATTGGAATAGAGATTAAATGTTTAAATCACAGAATCAGTTATCATTGAAAAAGGAATCAAAATTAGTTTAATACCTTAAACAAAGATCCTGAGTTCTCAAAACTCAGAAAACCATGAAACTGAACTTCAATTGGTGAAAAAACACCACAAGACTTGGAAATCTTAATGAATTGAATCTGGATAAAGATAAGATTAAAAACTTAGAAATATTCATGTTAATAAAATCACTCAATGATATTGGCAACTCAAATATTACACAGTTTTTATGATAATTTGAGAATGATAATTTGGAAAATGATATACTGAATTCAGGATATTTACTTCAGTAGCTGATAAAATTTTGGGTTAAATCAGTTGAAAATGTTCCAATAAGTCTAAAGCAGAATTTTGAATGGAAATTCAATAAAGAAACTCTGGAATGTCAATCGGTCCAATTTAAGCAACTACAGTTTTTTAAGCATTTATTTTCAAAACTAGGAAGTGACAACGGTTTAGAATTAATAAACCAACGGAAAGTTCAATAATAATGATTGAAAAGTGAAAATTTATAATAATACCCGGTATAAACCCGGATACTGCCCGGGTAAAATTCTGATATGTTTATCATAAAGCTTCTCGTTCTCTTTTAGCACTGTGAGCTAACATGTTTCGATAAAAAAAAAGAAAAATGGAGGTGTTTTGCCTCATATTCGTCTTTATTTTTTCGATTTTGGTTTCCAATGTTTTTGTCCAGATTTTGAGTTGAAAATTTTGAAATTCAATACCAAAATTTTGATATATTCATCCCGCAAAATGCGGGAAAACTTCTTCACTACTTACTCTAGGGGACCCCCTCAATTTTTTTTTTCCTCGGGGGGCCCCCCTGAGCCGGGGGGCCCGGGGAAATTGCCCCTTTTGCCCCCCCCTTAATCCGGCCTTGATGACTCAGCTGCAGCATACATATTAAAACAAGAAAAATAAATCAATATAATACACTAGCTGATCCGGTAAACTTCGTTTTACCCGTTACCTAATAAATCGTTGGAAAATGTTTACAGTTCTATAAATTTTCGTGCTCGTGAATCAGTTTTCATGAAAATCGTCTTCAAGTTGTTCGAGTTTTGTCCCGTTTCTAGTTGATTTTGTTTAGGAGCTCCCCTTCCATGAAAAGTGAGATTCTTGAAACTATTATACAAACCATCTCTGACCCGAATACCAAATTTCACTTCATTCCGACCAATCATTCATACGTGATGTTGTTACAAAGAAAACGCCTCCATTTTTATATTAAAGAATGTGGAAAAGAGATAATTTTGTATGGGGACCCCCCTTTCATGAAAAGTGAGATTCTTGAAACTATTATACAAACCATATCTGACCCAAAAACCCTCGGATACCAAATTTTAATTCATTACGACCGACCATTCATACGCGATGTTGTTACAAAGAAAACGCCTCCATTTTTATATATAAGATTTCAAATTCAAATGTTTCAATACAATTTAAAGTTGTGCATCAGAAGCGGAAATTAAGTCACGGTGGGGGCAAAATGAGCATCCCTATATGTACATACAATCAGAGATGCGAGAATTAACCCGTCACACTTGAGTGAACTAGTGATTTTTCCTCAACAAAACGGCTCCGTGCTCGATTGACGAAACCTCACTACTCACAAGACGGAAAAGCAAGACATTTCTCCGTCTTGTGGCTGGTGAAGCTCTTCACCCACTCGTGTTGATAATGAAGTTAAGACCTTGAAAGAAAACATAAAAAATACCTTCCATGCTAGGATGCTGGAAGGGATTAACAATAGAAATTACGAATTGAAAATGAGCTTGCTGTTCTTCTTCTGTTGTTTGAATGCGATTGGCGAATGCTTGAGTTTGAAACTCTGTTAGCTTCACACGACTGAGAGATGAGTGACTGCAAACGAAAAGGAACTCATTTGAGAAACAGTCGAATGAGTGCGACGGACCAAAAGGCTTAACAATCGCAGCGTTACGTCTCATGACGAAGACGGATCGCAACCCTGCATACAATTTTGAAAAGTGAAAAAATACACCAAATTTTTATTTTGATTGCTAGCAACATCGCTTAAAACGTGCACTTACGAAATAACCATATCAGTCTACCGAAACGCATTATTTGTCAGACTATGCAGCAAAGGTGCTCAACGTACCCCACATGGAGATTTCGCTCCTAGTCAATAAGTTGAAATAAAAACGGTGTTTTTTTTAAAATTGACAGCGCTATGCTCTAACCCAGTAAACATGAATCGACAGAGAGGTAACTCAAATCGACAGAGAGATCGTATCGATCTCTCTAACGATTTTGCATCATCTAATCGGCAGAGAGAAACACACCATACGCGTGCCTTGGGTGAGTGCCACGAAATAATCTAAGACACGCCCTCCAGAGAAACACACGAACACAATCCGAATCGTGTTTGTATGTTTCCCTTTGAGACGCGTGTTTGCCTGCCTGAGAAATCGGCTGTTACGATTGAAAGGGCACACGGGACCGGGACACGGGAACAAAATGCGAGCACACCGTACGAGTGTACGATTCAAACTGATTTCGCATGTACGCATTCGTATTTGTTGCCTCTAGGTATCTCGGCAGGACAAACCGAATGAGAATATTTGCGTTCTCGGAGGGTCGCCGAAATTAACCGTTTTATTCTAAGTTCGGTGACTCAACTCTCAATTTTTTGCATGCTCTGTCGATTTCTGAGAGGACGCACTTACTGGGAAGTAGGCACACTCATAATCGAGTGAATCTGAATGACATAATTGCTGTGAGAGAAGGAGATATCACGGAGAGTAGGTTTCCTCTCTCTATTTGTCGGTTAGGTACAGAGACTCCAATGTGCCTGATTTTTCTGGATTTGCCAGATTTTTTGAGGCTCAGTCTGGCAACAGGATAAGCCATTGGATTTTCCTGATTTTTTTTAAATAAGCCTAATTTTGCCTGATTTTTGGGGATACAAAGAAAAATAGGTAGTAGTATAGATACTAAGACACTGGACTGAGTCGATTTGGGGTCATTTTTGATTTTTTTAAACCCTGCCTGGCTGACTACTGACCCTGACTACATTTCATGCAATACTTCGCGAGGGTACAGCAGTGATGTCAATTGAATTTAATGTTTATCATTGCGAAAAGACATTCCCCTGTTAAAAAGCTTATAACTTTTTTGTCTAATAAAATACGAAGTTACGGTTTTCGACAAAGTTGTTCAGCGGAAAATTTCCTTTTGAGAATTTATAAATTGGCTCAAAAACCATCAACTGGCTTGGATCCACAGAAGAAACAAAAATGATGTTGATTTTTCAGTACAAAATATTCAATTTTACCATACAAACCTAAAAGATCAAATTTACTCATGTAAAAATTACCTAAAAATTCTGCAAAAAATCATTGATGAGTTCTGGACCAAGACGATGCTTGGACCCCCAGACCCCAGGGTTTGAGAAATTAAAAAAATACCCCAAATCGACTCAGTCTACTAAGACACGCCTCAGGGATACAAACGACACGATCCGAATTGTGCTCGTATGTTTCTCTTCAGAAGCGTTTTGTCTTATACCCGACATTTTCACTTCCAAATGTGTTTTTTTGAGCAAAAAATCTTTTCCATCTGCTTTTATTTTACGAAAATCTGTATTAAAACTAACGATATATGAAAACTCAGTGCAATGATCACAAAAATTTCTTCATTTTCTTAGCTTCAACAAGTGTATCTGATACAAATTCACTCATTTTAAGCGTTTGTTGTCTGTTAAACGAATTTCGGTGATAAATTTTTTTTTTTTCAATAAGTCAGGAGAATTAACATGATATTTTCAAAGCCGCAATGCTTTGAATCAAACCATAAATCTTAAGAAATCTGTACAAAATTTAAGAAATCTGTCATCTGCACGTTACAAATCTGTACCAAAATTGAGTCCACAAATCTGTACTTTTCAAGATAAACCTCTACATGTGGCAACCATGCTTATACCTTATTCGTTTTCGCCACCCAGACAACTGAGGGTCGTATTTTATTTTACAGATTATATCGTATAGAATGTTATTTAAACTCATTTTCGTATATCTGTACCTACAATGTGCGGCCCATGCATACTCTTTATCGTATTTAAATGCATTGCATGATTTTATTACGACAAAAAGAGAGACTCGTATTTATGTACATATGAACTTGACCTTTGTGTACGATAATTCCGAAAATCCGTGAAACGACCGATATAAGATGATCAGCCGTGATCGCGCTATGCATAAAATAACTCGAAATTAAGATTAATTTGTAAACTGAAAAACAGAAAATAAGCTCGCAACTCTGCTTGCCACTTGGAGATATATGCTATACAATAGTATGTAACTGCATACATCGTTGATTGGAATCGTATTTAAATAGGCTTCAAAATGTTGGTCTATTTTTAGATCATCGATGACGTGTTCTACGATTTAAAATATTTAAGTTATAGAAATATTCGAATTTGCTTTTGGTTTAATGCCTTGAAATGCCAAATCCCCATGAATTAATAAATTCCAGATAGAGTCGAGGAACCATCAAGAGCTGCAGATCGTATCGTTAGGGATCAAGTCCAGGTAATACAATAACTTCATGAACGTCGAAAAAATTCAGCAATGAGGCAAATAATAAATTGTACGATATAAACTTGAATTTTACAGCAAAAAACGAATTTCTTTGGAATTACCTTATTTTTAATCAACTGACGGGTAATGAGAGCCCTGCACTCAAGACGCAGAAAACGACCAAATATGTCGTCAAACTTTCCATATTGATACGAAAAATGTCGTAAATAAAGATATTCCGAATCGCATATTGAGCGAAGACCTTCAAGATTGCAAACTCAACCATATGATGATGTAAGTTGTCATAGTATATTCCAAAAAGAATCAGGGTAGTCGTAAATGATTCGCATGACAAATCGTGCAAATCGTAATTCAATACAATCCAAATCAAGAATATGTGTGCTTATGTACCTATATGGCCTCCAAAATGATATGTATATACTGTTTTTGCTGCATTATTTACGATATGTTTACGTGTATATTTGTGTTGCAAATTCGAAATACCCACCAAATGGTTGTCTGGGTACTCGGTAGTGTTGCACCGTCCAGAACGAACATAAATGGAGTTTTGCCCTCACCTAAAGTTGGTGTGCGAGAATTCGATAGTGCCGACTGTAAATAGCAAGCTGTGAAAGTCCATCAGCAGCTGGTATTTGTTTTCGCTTCCACATAATTTGTTTACATCGGGAAGCACGACCTGTCAAAATTTACGACACTATTGGTAAGGACCAGGGTTGGTAAATTTCGCCCGTCACGCTTGACCCGACATTTTTTTTTTCATCAAACGACCGGCACCTTACTCAATTGACGGAGCCTCACTACTCGCATGACGGATAAAGCACGACAACAATCAACATTTCTCCGTCATGCGACTGGCGAAGCTCCTACACATCCTCGATCGGCTGCTGCCGGCATTTACAACTAATTGAACGACTTGCTGGCAGAGAGCAACAATAGCAATAAAAAACTGAAAACGGGCTTGCTGGCAGGAGCAACAATAATAATAAATCCGTTTCTTTTTCGTCTTCGGTCGTCTTCGGCTTGCTGGCAGGAGTAACAATAATAATAAATGCGTTTCTTTTTCGTCATCGGTCGTTGAAATGCGATTGCTTGACTAGGTCATTATTTTAGCTTCAAATGACTGGGGAATGAATGACTGGCAAACGAAATGACTGGTCGTTAAGGAACAGTCAAATGAGTTTGAAGGACCATTTTACCGTTGACCGTTGAATTTTGCCAACCCTGGTAAGGACACAAGCAACACTCGATATTTTCAGAGGTTGCCACACCGTCCGCGCTCAGTTCACTGATGCCGGTGCAAAGGTGTGCGCATAAACGAACACAAGACAGCCAAAAGTTCACAACTGGTAGTACACCGGTGCAAAACTGAACGAATGAATTAGACGTTGCCCATATCCCGATAGGCCAAGCTGAATGAGAACAGAGTTTTCGTCGCTCTTCGAGTGTCGCTGAAATTAATCGCTTTTTTCTTAGTTCGGTGGCTCCATTCTCAATTTTTTCCATGCTCTGTCGATTCCTGAGAGGGCCACATGAACTGGGTTGAGTTACTCTCTGGAGCTTCTCCCTTGCACTTAATCATGTTCGCTCTTCCTCTCACACTAGCGTAGTCATCATCGCTCTTTGCTTTGGAGGTTCCTTGGCTTCTCAACATATTAGGGAACAAAGATGGACAAAATTACACTGCGGTGTACTTTTAAAACGCCACTGCGGAGAAATGCCAACCATGATACTGATTGGAGTAATAAATCAAAACTTCTATGAACACAAAACTTGAGGAAAAATGCGACTATTATGTTGCAGTGTACATGGTGATTAATCTATCTCGTTAATTCCGAATGTTCGAAAATTATAATTTTTCGTTGAATTGTTTTTTTTTTTTAATTTATCATTCTATACATTCGGAAAGGAGATTTTTTTGTTGCTGAAAAATAGATACTGTAGAAGTGTTATTAATGATAATTTATTTTATAAAACGTGTTCATCCGTGAAAAATAAAGATGCTTAATATGCTCCTATATCCCCATCACTTTTTTTTATTTTTCTTGGTAAAAAATTTCTACAATGTTCTGGTTTTTTTACAAACTTTAAAAAGCAAATTTTAGCCAGGATTAATTGCAAATTGCATGGAAGTAAATTTAAACATTAATTATTCTTAAGGTGTCGTTAGTAAATTTTTTCATACATAAGTTATTCTTGTTGATCTTCGATGAGAGGTGACAATTATTAATGTGACTCAATCTAGATTTACCTTGACAAAACGACAGCTCATGCCAAATGTAAGAATGCACCTTTATCCACAATTTTTTTTTTTACATTTAAGATCCAAATTTTACTAGCTCATAAAAGTGCCATAGATATGAACCTATCCAAGTCATTCCAGAAAAGAACAATACCCAATAATAGTTTAAAATGGACAAACATCAAAATACCCGAAACAACACCAATTAAATCTTTGTTGACCTGTTCTTTTCCCATCTTTCTTTCTTGCAGGGGAAGCGGATAAAGTGAAAACTCTGATCCGGCTACGGGCTGAACTATCGCCCCTCTTCACCGGCAAGCGGAACGCATCGAAATACGCGTGGGCGTAAGTATCATTTTAATGGTTGTTAGTATTGTTCTTGTGCATCGCCTCTCCTCTAGCTCCTATAAATAGTCCATAAGCAGTTCACACCCCCATACTTCCTGGGGCTTGGGGCAGCTGGCCGCCCACGCATTTAAGCCTTCCGCCGCCGTTTGCGGCACGTGTTTTCCCAAGGCAGCTGCCCAAATCTGACCCACTTTTCCGCGGCGGCGTTGGCGGCGATCGGCAAGTGACTCGATGTCTGGGTCCGCCTTCCAGAATCCAACACTAGCTGGGTTCCCAGCGATTGTTCCGTAGCGAGAACGGCAACTTTCCCGAAAGTTGGCCGAAAATGCTGCTCCAGAAATGGTACAATTCCCTCTTTGAATCTTTCGTGCAATAAGCCACAAATATGTGGTCGAAGAGCTGGAAATGGGCGATGGTCATTCAAAAGAAGGAAGGGAAGGGTTGAGGGCACTTCAGAAGAGTTCCCACATTCCAGATTAGATTTTTTTTAAATGGCGATCGACCTTTCTCGGACTTTGCTGCTGCCGATCTGTTGCCGTCTGTTCCGGACTAACGGAAGATCGTTTTTATTTTTCCTTTTTTTTCGGGGAAATTGGAAACTACGGAATTGATTTACCTACCCGGTTCGCTCGGATGATCTTGCTTAGTTTGTTTTATTTTTTTTCTATTTCAACCACACTCTTCGCAACTTCAGCCAACAATCGAGTTGGAGCCGGGCGAAGTTAGTAGAACATGCAATGAGCTGTAGGTTTTCGGAAACAGCATCAAGGGAGAAGATCTCCTAGAGCTATAAACAGCGTGGAACAGACGGAAATCAAACGGGCAGCAACAAAGGAAAACAGAACTAGAGAGAAATCCGTTAAACCATTAAAATAATTGTAGAAATTTGAGGTTGCTTTTAATCGCTTTTTCGCTTGCTTCGGATGCAAGGGGGAAGCTGAAACCAGAACAACAAGAAGAAGAAGAAGCAAGGAACCCGCACGCAACTTTTGAGAAAAAAGAGAGCTCCGAAAAGGTTGGCAACCAGGGGAGATGAGATGGGAAAATGGGAATGGGAAATGAAAGAGCTCTAAAAGTATAGGTAGTTTAACATGTTAAGAGCATTCAAATAGATAGGTGGTAAAGCTCCAGCTCCAAAACTTTTACTCTGAAATAGGGTGTGATCAACATTTGATCACATAATCGAGTTATCCAAACGTATTTCGTATTGCTGAGCGAGTTCCCTGGTGTTGGGAAAAAGTGGTAGAAATTTTGACACTTTTAGCACTTTTTGAAAATTTTGCCATGTAAAAATCTGGAAGAGGAAGACTGAAATTTTCTGCATCGTTTTCTGCATCTTTTTTTTACTGTTCGGCAAAAAGCCAGCAATTGTTGAAAAGATTTGTAATCGTTCAAATTTTAACTTTAGATGATCAGTTTCGTGTTGCGAGTCATGTAACTCAGTTGTTTGGGTGCTAAATTTAGATTTAGCTAAATTTTTAAAACAACAATTAATCAAACCATTTTTATTTATCAGCTTCAAAATTTTGACGAAATTTGAGCGACTTAATACGCCATATCATACAAGAATTTTCCAGAGCAAAACAAAACCTGATTAAATCATTGTTTTATGCAAAACAAGTGCTTTTCAGCATCAAACAAGTTCTATAAAAAATCACTAAATAAGAAAGTAAAATTTTGAACCTTCGCACTGGTCGGTAGATTGATGAGAGAAATTTGACGTTTGAAAGATTTTTTTCTTTTTTTATTCAGTCTTCCTCCCCCAGGTAAAAACATTTTCAAGATCTGTGGCCTTTAATTTTTTTTTACAACACGTGTTGTATTTCCGCATGCTGTGATGCAAAAATAGCAATATATCTGTCACATACGGCTGAAATAGAAACAGTGCTGTAAAAAATACAACGCCCAAAGATCTTGAAAACATTTTCGCATGGTAAAATTTTCAAAATGTGCAACACTGCCGTTCCAAGCAAGATTGTCCCATGTGAAAAAACGTGCAAACGAGAAAAAAGCGAATGAAATTTCTGCTATATTTCCAATTTTTCACTCAAAATAAAACTTCACCGACAGTTTCTTCGTAGTGAACAGTTCAAGTTTATCATTTTACAATATTTTCTGCCAAAAAAATACATTTCTTGCAACAAACTGCAAAAGTCAGAACTGTCAAAACTGCTCCATGTGACACTTTTGCGTAGAATCAGAACGCATACCGATGCTAGTTCTACGAAGAACTGTCACACTGCTACAATTTTCCTATCGTTTTATAAGTTTTTATAGATTCTATTTTTCCTCTTTGTTTATATAAATGTATAGTACAGAGTATGGATCCTGTAAGTAGTGCCTACCGAAAAGTTTTTAGTGAAAAATTCTCTGAATAAAACACTCAAGACTCCTCACTCCTCCTCCGCCCTCTATTTTACACAGCAAAAAATTTCTAAAAGTACACAGAATCTAAAACACGAGTGATCTATTTTTCGAATGTAATTACAAAAATATGTAATTTTAAACTTCTTTCGATGTAATATCAGTCTATTTTCCAACATTGAATAAAAATAAACTGTTTTGATTTAATTCTACACTGCATCATGCAAAAATCAACCGATCAATGAAATTTATATCACAAACAGTGTAAAATTATATCTGTTTGACTTAAAATTGAATGCAAATATTTAAATTGTGCCTTTTTATATTTCAAGTTAGTTTGCGCGTCGGGCACAAAGTGAACAAGTCGGAAAATTATTTGGAAACTAGTCATTCAAAGGCGTAGCTACAGGAGCGCTTTAAGAGTCTTTAAAGTAGTAAGTTTATGAGACGTGAAATGAAGAATATGGTTGAAACTGATTCGTTTTCTCTCCATTACAGCAAGGTCAGATTTTTTGCAGCGGCTGATATCCGGCCAGTGATTATCCGGAGGAACTTTTGTAAGAACAATTCAAGTGTGCAGGATGCTGATCCCCGTGCTGGGAATCATCGGATGCAACAACAATTCCAGCCTGAAGCTTTCCGAATGGTTTTTTTTTTATGTTCAGTTTTGGAAATAAATGTGAATTAAAAATTATATATGCGGCGTATTTATTCAAGACAAAAGCAAAATCTAAATATGTAGAAAAAATATCAATATTTACGCTAATAAATTTTAAAATTTACATCCCTGTGTATTTTTACACGACGGCTTTGGTGATCCAATCTCGTGCATTGATTTCGATCTAAATTTACACGCTTCAAAAATTACATCCTCAAAAAAAATACACCGTGATAGAATTTTACATCAAAATCGATGTTCCGTTTTCGTGCATCGTTTTCGATCTAAATTTACACGAATTTTTCTTGCTGAGTAGTGTCACGTTCAAAATAACATTATATTCAACAGTTTAAACTCATCTTAAGAGAATTTTTTTGATAAAATTTGCATTTTTCATAGAATTTTCTGATGTGTGACATTCTTGTGTAGTAATATCAAAATAGAGACAACCGCCTTGATGAAAATTTCGTATAATCTCAGAACAAAGAATATTTCTAGAGTTTGTTTTGATTAGGTCGTATGAACTACACAGCAAGAAAAATTCGTGTAATTTTAGACCGAAAACTATGTACGAAAACGGAACATCGATTTTGATGTAAAATTCTATCACGATGAATTTTTTTGAAGAATGGAATTTTTGAGGAGTGTAAATTTAGATCGAAAACAATGCACGAAATCGGACGACGAAAGCCGTCGTGTAAAAATAGACGGGGATGTATATTTTAAGATTTATTCTCGTAAATATTAGAAATCTTTGCTAAATATTCAGGTTTTCTGTTGTCTATGAAGGATACGCGCTGCTTTTAAAATTTTAATTTCGCATATATTTCCAAAAAAATCCTAAAATATATGCACCATCACGCACAGCGTCAGCCTGGTATTTTTGTTTCATCCGATGATTCCCAGAACGGTGATGTTGAACAGATGGCCGTCACCAGGATCCTCGATTCGTCCCAGATCACCATTATTTTTCGGTCCGCGTCACCTCCGCCTGACGAAAATTTCTCCGAAAAATCACTGCCACTGCGAAAAATCTGATCTTGCTGCAATTCCAACAGCATTCTTTTTTAAATATGACATTATTTTGATCCTACCAGCTTTTGAAGGATTATGGAAATGCTAGAGCTACGCCTACGACTCGTTTTCGAATAATTTTCTTACTTGTTTACTTTGTATCCGACACGCGCCACACAAGTTGCACATTTTCATTTAATTTTTAATCAAACATACAATTTTACACTGTTTGTGATATAAAATTCATTGACCGCTTGATTTTTACATCACGGAATGTAAAATTATAGCAAAACAATGTATTTCTATTCACTTTTTGAAAAAAGACTAAAATTACATCAAAAGGAGTTGAAAATTACATCGCCTTCGATTTACACTTGTAAAAAATTAGACTACTCGTGTTTTAGATCCCGTATACTTTTAGAAATTTTTTGCTATGTAATGTAAACAAAACTGAGTTATTTGCTACAAACGATTGATAAGCATGTATTTTATATTTGGTTAAAAATCAGTTTCATTTTATCATTGAATAACTTTTACACAATGATTTAAATTTAGGACGAATGATGACTGTCTCATTTTTCAGTGCAATTTGATTTTTGCGTTATTTTGCGCTGCCGTGTTTTTTCCGGGATGCAAGAGGTCGCTAAAAACAATTCGTCAGGTTGGTTATCACGACGTTATTCTTCGTCGCGTAAAGTTTTTTGTACCTACCTACCTACCTAAGGGTCCAGCGCCGATTGACCGGCGCATAGGGCTGAGATAAAAGATCTCCACTGCTGGCGATCCGGAGCCAGCGTCTTCACTTGCTGCCAGCCGAGGTTCTCGTCAACTGTGCGGATTTCAGCGGCTAGACTTCGCCGCCACGAGCTTTTGGGCCTGCCTCTTCTTCGATGCCCATCTGGATTCCAGTCAAGCGCCTCTCTGCAAATCTCGTTTTCACCTCTTCGCAGCGTGTGCCCAATCCATCTCCACTTACGTTCCCGAATCTCGATTTCTAGCGCCTTTTGATGACAGATTTTTGTCAAATTATGAAAATCCGTGTAAATTTAATCGAAAACTGTGTCCAGGAGTGATCTTAGCTGTCCTAATAAAATAAATGGCTCCAAATTAGTGTTGGGTGAGTACCATCAGCTTCACTTTTCACTGTGTGAATAGTTAGTATTATTTTTTCGATGCTTTTTTACACTCCTTTAACGGCCAGTAGTGCCAATGGTAGTGGTCGGAAATGTCCGGGTGGACTCCTAATGGCAAGTCCCACAATTGAATCACAAATGCCATTTCTCAATGATTTCTGCGTGCTAATTGGATAGGATTACCATTTAGAACCTTTCATCAAACAACTCCGAATGAAAAACTGAGGATTTGGGTCAATCAAATCAGTTTTAGTAACCAGAATTGTCAATTGATCAAAAGGACGTTTGCGCCAGAAGAGAAATGCAATATGTCGTAAGTACCACTTCATTGAAAAAAATTGAATTAATGCAAGTTTCAAGTACATCATCATGTTTTGCGTTCAGTTTTACATTAAATTTCGAATTTGCAGACGAATTTCACCAGCAATAACAAAGTAAGAAAAGGTGTTTCGGAACTTTAAAATCGATTATATCAAAACATGCCAGGTGGTTCATACGACTTAATCAAAACAATCTCTAGATTTTTTGTGTTTTTATTCGAAAGTAAACACTAAAAGAGACCGAGACCGTGAAAATAACTCAAAAGTGACATGGGACAGTTTAGCTTAGAATTGCAGTACAAATGTCAAAATTTCTATCACTTTTTCCCAACACGAGTGAACTTGTTCTAAAAATTTCTTCTATAACATTTTAACTTAACTGTTAAATGTAAATTTACGTCTGGATTCTTCATTTTCATTTCTATTCTATATCACAGAATATAATTGTGCGTCTATATGACCCGATTTGAACTTCTTCGAAGCTGCTTGAGAAGTTGCACCATTTCTAATTTTTCAGACTTCTGAATAAGGTCATAAGAGCTAGCAAAAAAATGCAAATACTTGGTTATGATTATGAGGGTTCAACCTAAGTACTTCAAATTACACAAATGATATATTTTGGAATTATCTTGCCGTCTGCAGCCAGTTGTTTTTAGGGAAAAAAAATGCAGGTTTCTTTTAATGGATTCAGCAAACCGATTTCACTGTGAAAATGCACTTAACAAATGTTATTTCTTATTTTGATCCTATTTCAGACCCGAAATAACTCGATTTTTTTTTATTTCGCGCGAACAAGACTTTTTCCAGATTGTTTCAATTAATTACAGTAGTTAACAGCATTTTTGAACTAAGTAAGTTGAAGATCACCATTAATGTGAAATCGGGCGCTGAATTCAAAAAAAAATCTCAGTACAACAGTTTTCAAGTTATGCTCAAATTTGGAATTTTGGAAAAACACAAAAAATAGCTCTTGTAGGTACTTATATTCAAATTTCTCGGACTGCATAGCATTAATTTGGAAGCTCTTTTTTTTTTGTTATTAAAGTAGGATAAATTTTCTATCGATCATTAGAACTTTATTTTTCCGTATGATCAACGGTTGTGGTAGAATAAGTAATAAAAAAATCATTTCTGAATATAATTTTGTTTCATCGACAGTCTAGTCTAAGATTGTAAAATTTAAAAATATGGGTTTCTTTGGACCTTCTATGGACCTTCCATGGAAGTTCTATGGATCTTCTATAGACCTTCTATGAAACGCAACCACTTCTTTATTTAAAGTTCAATCGTTTTCAATTGTTTTTCTCAACCAAGGTTTTAATAAAAAGGTTCATAAAACGCAATCAGTCCATGAAGACAAAATTGATTAATGAAAATCCAGTTTTTTTTTGCTTCTCTCGTGCAAAATACCTCAAAATCCCCCATGGTCAGATCAAACTGAAATTTGGCAAAGGATCTTCTGGTAAGATAATGTTAATTCTTAATAATTATGAAAAAATGCATATATTACTGTATTAGTAAAATAACCATTACTTCTATGTATATAGTTATAGTGCTGTTTTTATAGTCATTTAGTGATAAATTTTTGATATTTAAAAAATAAGGACATTTTCCAAGAGTAATCCCGCATTGGACAAATGGATAGAAACCCTATCAAAAGGTTAACTTTGAAGGAAAAATGAAAATGAAAATAGTGGGAGGACCAATAAGAATGTGGGAAGGTAAAATTGCATTTCTATGTTGTAGCTCTAACTATTTAGCAATTATTTTAATTTTTGCCCCTAAATGTTTGCACCAAAAAAGTTAATTTTTTCATTTATAAATGTTTTTAAAAGAAAACGTAAAAAAGCTAGGTAAAATTGATAAACTAGTAGTTTCAAAATATTGTGAAGGTGCTTTGTTTACTTTATGATCAAGAAAACTCGTAAAAACCGCCAAAATAAAGACTGATCGAGCTTACCCCAAAACCTCAAATTCTAAAAAGAGACGAAATCGATTTTTAAATCAAATTGAAAGTAGTCCAATAAATTTCTGTTACCGTGTCTCACGTTCATACCAGTACTGGTTTAAAAAAAATTGAACCATGTCACATTATCCTTTACAGAAAAAATAATTGAAAAATATCGAAAAAAGTGATCAATATTACCCCGGATTACGATACTTTATTTATTTTTTCAAAATGTAATATTTGGAGCACAACTCAAAAAACTGTTCTACTTAGGTTTTTTTGAGTTTAATTTTCGGATTCAGCGCCCGATTTTACATTAAAAATTTGGGTCTAAATGACTCCGAGTGACAGATGTAGGAATTGAAATGCCTTATGGAAACTTTCTATTTATATTGATTCCGATACCTGATGAGATTCTTTTAAACATAATCAATTTGAATAAACAATTTTCCCGAATTGCCAAAAACTCATCAGCTTATTTTGATTTTTTTTGGGAGCGATGAATCCCGCTTTGCTGTAAGTTTTTGTCTTTCAATGGCGTTACGAGTCGAAATTCCAACTGCATAGTGGAAAGATCGTATAAAATGTCGTCTGAAGTCAGTTTAAATCTGATATGATAGATAGTCCGCCATGTTTATAAATTAGGAAGTTGTTTTGCTCGCGCGTGGGATTCAAGTAAGAAAATTATCTTTATGTTCTCTCTGCAACCAGCAGTGCATCCAGGTGGCTAAAGATCAGATGCGAAAGAGTAATATTGATCAATGAGAGAACTGGAAAATATTGTTGCTAGTAACGATCAATGATGTCAACCTTCCAGATTTTGTCTGGATCTTCCAGACTTTCGGGACTTTGGTCAGATATTTTTTTAAGTTTTCAGACTTCCAGACTTTTGACATTTCTTCCTGACAATTCCAGACTTTTGGGTTTGTACATGAATTATTCAACAAAACAGTGAAATTTCAAAATGTTTTTTTTTATAAAAAAAAAAGTAATGGGTAAAATTTGGAACTGAAAAGTGTTGGTAAGATATTGCCATGCTGTGAAGATTTATGTGAAATATGAAGTTAAGCATAGCGCGTTCTGCCCTTACTAGTGCAAATAACCAAAGAATGGGTAGATTGTTACTTTGCAAAACAGCGATGTGGCGACCAAAAACAGGTCACCACATACAGAGTTTGGCAATTCAGATTTTTCCAGAGTTTTTTTTCGAAATCTTCCCAGACTTTTTTGAAAAGCAGTTGGCATCTCTGGCAACGATTTGATGGCTATGAGAGCAAAATCTTGCGCTCTCTTGCATTCTTCTGAAATGTACGAATAAGGTGTCGGATAACGCCCAGTTTGTGTAGTTTTCTTTGCTTAAGAAAGAAATTAAATTTAGGTATGTATATTGCCTTCACTTTGGTAGATAAATGCCGTTTTTTATTCAACTTTCATACGATTTTTCTATAATGTCTATGGCACATATATCAAAACAGTATAAGAATATAGTGCAAAAATGTCTGCTTGGCAGTCTGGATCCTTAATTGAATGGATGGAAGTAAGGCCAGGAAAAATGTCAAATTTTTCATTTCTCAACCTACTTAAGCCTCCCCACTCCTTCGATTTTCTCGATAAATCAGAAGGGAGCAAATATATTATAATAAATAAAGTTTTAGAATTTAGCAAAAACTTCTATAAAATCATGGATTGTTTAAACAATAGCAAGGGCGAAAAGAAAACTGAGATCGATTAGAATATTCAAACATTTCGTTACGCAGATTTTGCTTAGTTTTCATTTAAAAAATTTACCTTTTTTCGAGTTTGTGTATCCGATACTGTATGCAATTTTGTTGCATACAAGCTTTTGTCCAATTTATTAGGAATTTGGGATATTTAATATTTTCCTCTCTTTCCTGATATTTAAAATAAGAGTGACAAAAGAAGTACAGTACCTCGTTTGATTTTGGCAACACGTCCAAACAATTTCTGTTGCCAAAATCGAGTGTTGCCAAAATTGAACGTTTTTTTTCTCAATGTTTTACTTGCTGTTTCTCTTTGCGGTCCTCCCAACGCGCATTTATTTGTCTGCCTCTCAACAAACCATTTTACTTTCACAGCTGTCCTCTAAACTCGCTGTTTCTCTATGCGGTCCTCCCAACACGCATTTATTTGGCTCTCCTCTCAACTCGCCATTTCTCTTAATCAGCTGTCCTCTCAACACGCTGTTTCTCTATGCGGTCCTTCCAACACGCATTTATTTGGCTGTCCTCTCAACTAGCCATTTCTCTTTTACAGCTATCCTCTCAACTTGCTGCTTCACTTTGCGGTCCTCTCAACACGCATTTATTTGGCTATCCTCTCAACTAGCCATTTCTCTTTTACAGCTATCCTTTCAACTTGCTGTTTCTCTTTGCGGTCCTCCCAACGCCCATTTATTTGTCTGCCTCTCAACTAACCATTTTACTTTCACAGCTGTCCTCTAAACTCGCTGTTTCTCTATGCGGTCCTCCCAACACGCATTTATTTGGCTATCCTCTCAACTAGCCATTTCTCTTAATCAGCTGTCCTCTCAACACGCTGTTTCTCTTTGCGGTCCTCCCAACGCCCATTTATTTGTCTGCCTCTCAACTAACCATTTTACTTTCACAGCTGTCCTCTAAACACGCTGTTTCTCTATGCGGTCCTCCCAACACGCATTTATTTGGCTGTCCTCTCAACTCGCCATTTCTCTTAATCAGCTGTCCTCTCAACACGCTGTTTCTCTATGCGGTCCTCCCAACACGCATTTATTTGGCTATCCTCTCAACTAGCCATTTCTCTTTTACAGCTATCCTTTCAACTTTCTGTTTCTCTTTGCGGTCCTCCCAACGCGCATTTATTTGTCTGCCTATAAACTAACCATTTTACTTTCACAGCTGTCCTCTAAACTCGCTGTCTTATTTGGCTGTCCTCTCAACTCGCCATTCCTCTCATACAGCTGTCCTCTGAAATCGCTGTTTCTCTATGCGGTCCTCCCAACACGCATTTATTTGGCTGTCCTCTCAACTCGCCATTCCTCTCATACAGCTGTCCTCTGAACTCGCTGTCTCTCTATGCGGTCCTCCCAACTCGCATGATAAGGCTGTCCTCTCAACTCGCTTTTTTTCCAAAATTATTATTTTTTTTTTTACGTAAGTATCATAAATATTAAATTTATATTAAAAAAAAAATACCTTACTCTGGCAGCACTGGACTTTTTCGCTCCCAACTTAAAAAAAACACGTGTTTTTTCTCTGGTGGGTGATCTCAAAAGAAGGCTCTGTTTTGTATAGAGAAACAAAAAATTTCTCTTCAAAACACTTTTCCACTTTGCAATGTGTTATCTAAAGCAACACGGTCCTGTATCGGTCGCCAAATGTGCAACTTAGATAATCACTCGAGATCACCCACCGTACTATGCTCTATCGCCGATCGACCATGGAAGACCGCTAACCGACTGCTGCGTCAAGAATGGATGTTACTCGAGCCTGTGCTGAGAGAATGTGTCATCACACTCACACGTCCGTTCGTGCTCCACACAGTATCGAGTTACGAGAAATGTTTCTAGGATAAATTGAGGGAGGAGGGGCGGTGTCCCTTACAATTTTTCACATCACTCTATATCTCATCAAGCAAATCGAACCAAATTTGATTTTCAATGAAGGTTTAGCACCCCTCCCTCTTTCCAGTGGGGTTATAGGAAGAGCGGGAGGGGGGCTTCTTTACAATTTCTTGATCAACTGCAGAACAAATTCGAGCTAATGGTACCAAATTTGGCAATAAATGCTGGTACGATTATTAAAGACCAGAGATGTTAAAATCGCGAGTCTACATACTCGCACTTTGCCCTTCTTTGCAGAACGATTTTATTTCGTTAAACTCAATCTGCAATGATGCTATCTAAAGTTCAACTCGGAAAGCATCAGGAAGTAAGCTTCGGATAAACTCGGCAGGAGTAAACAGCAATCGGGGGAAACATCAGCGAAGCATACGAACAGTTCTGCGAATTAAAAAACAAATCGTTTTCGTTCGGCAGCCGAACACATCAATCGGACGCATGGGGGCGTGGCTAAAATTGATAGATACAAGGGAACGGGAAACGAGCGAGAGAAGGGTGCGAGGAATGTTAACTCGGTCCGTCGGGCAACGATCGCAACGGGCAGCAAATCGAACCAAATTTGATATGAGAAGGTAATAAGGTATGAGAAATGTTTCAATGAAGGTTTAGCACCCCTCCCTCCTTCCAGTGGAGTTATAGGAAGAGAGGGAGGGGGGCTTCTTTACAATTTCTTGATCAACTGCAGAACAAATCGAGCTAATGGTACCAAATTTGGCAAAAAAAATTTGGTACGATTATTTAAGACCCCTCCCTCAGTCTGATAGGGAAATGAGAAAATAAGAGCTGAATAAAAAAAACTAAATTTTGATTTGGAATTAGCGCTAACAAGTTAGTCAAAGTAGGCTCTTACACTCTTTGAACTTTGGATGAATATGAATTTTGTTGCGTCGTGTTACCGATCATTCGGTAAAGTCTCATCGAATATTCGAAAATATTTGCAGTTTGATTGGTAAATATTGTGCACCAGATAAAAAACTTTTGCAACTTACGGTGAAACAACTAAAAATTGTCAATTTTAGATCATAGATTAAAGGTCCTTTCATACTCTCGAACTCAATAATAGGTAAATGTTTCCCAAGTCTCTTAAGCACAGTGAAAAGCCCCAGAAGAAAGACTTGAATGGAAAGGAAAAACCCTAGGCGACGAACCCGATTCGCCCGAACACGGTGATTACCTCAAAACAAAACAAAACAAAACGAAACCACACCTGTTTAACCGAGTTCACTCACTTTCGGCAAACATACAAAAGCTACCGCGCTTTCGGTTCGGTCGTCCTTTGCCATTATCCGCCATTTTTTGCATCCACTTCCGCGGGCTGAAACCAAACTGCGGCTATAGGAGCCATTCCGGACCGGATCAAAGTCGGGCGTATAATGGCGGGGTGCAGCACACTTCTCGATGATGACGTTGCTTTTACAGTTGCTGATGACGGCGATGAAAAGGTGACGATAGCGCGGTGTGAAGCAGCAGCAAAATAAAAATAAATTAAATTTTTCGCCTGAAAGTGAAATTTGCCTCCAACTTTATGGAGGCGATGATGTGACGATGTATGCCGACACATGGAAATCAACTATGAAAGCGCCGCCAAGTGGAGCCAGATTTTACATTCGGCTGTTGAGCGAGTCGTGGAAGGGAACTCACATGAGCATTGTTTCCTTTCTGGGTGGAAAAATAAATTGTTATTAAAAGAAAAAAAATGGGTTCACACTTTGTATAGAATTTCGAAAACGTACAAAGTCAAACATTTACTCGTAGGTTGTCTACAAAGAGCCAACGCGAAATTCACTGTTCTTTTTGACGGTCGCCATATAATAAGATCAGATAAGCTCACAGCACCTAAGCACTAGATAAAAAAAAATTACGCTCTGGGTGCTTAAAAAATACTATTTTTAGATAGTTTAAAACTTTAGTTTCCTCAAACTAAAGGCATATACCTATCTACAAACAAGCATGCATTTCATATTCAACCTTTTAGTCAACTATCACTTATACTTTTTACCCATTTTCTTTACAGAGTTGTGGAACGAGAGCTCAGTGTGCCTTTACCGATTTCAAAAATAATCAAAAAATGGAATAATTTGCTGCAGGAATACAAGGTAAGTCGTTGATCTATAGAATACGAGCCATAAAAACTTATAAAACTTATAAAACTTAAAAAACTTATAAAACTTATAAAACTTTTAAAACTTATAAAACTTATAAAACTTATAAAACTTATAAAACTTATAAAACTTATAAAACTTATAAAACTTATAAAACTTATAAAACTTATAAAACTTATAAAACTTATAAAACTTATAAAACTTATAAAACTTATAAAACTTATAAAACTTATAAAACTTATAAAACTTATAAAACTTATAAAACTTATAAAACTTATAAAACTTATAAAACTTATAAAACTTATAAAACTTATAAAACTTATAAAACTTATAAAACTTATAAAACTTATAAAACTTATAAAACTTATAAAACTTATAAAACTTATAAAACTTATAAAACTTATAAAACTTATAAAACTTATAAAACTTATAAAACTTATAAAACTTATAAATTTTATAAAACTTATAAAACTTATAAAACTTATAAAACTTATACAACTTATGAAACTTATAAAACTTATAAAACTTATAAAACTTATAAAACTTATAAAACTTATAAAACTTATAAAACTTATAAAACTTATAAAACTTATAAAACTTATAAAACTTATAAAACTTATAAAACTTATAAAACTTATAAAACTTATAAAACTTATAAAACTTATAAAACTTATAAAACTTATAAAACTTATAAAACTTATAAAACTTATAAAACTTATAAAACTTATAAAACTTATAAAACTTATAAAACTTATAAAACTTATAAAACTTATAAAACTTATAAAACTTATAAAACTTATAAAACTTATGAAACTTATAAAACTTATAAAACTTATAAAACTTATAAAACTTATAAAACTTATAAAACTTATAAAATTATAAAACTTATAAAACTTATAAAACTTATAAAACTTATAAAACTTATAAAACTTATAAAACTTATAAAACTTATAAAACTTATAAAACTTATAAACTACCGAAGTCTGATTTTATCAGTTGCGATTGTTTTCGTTCTGGGCAATCGTCCAGATCAGTTGCAATTTTTGCTCTAATTAAATTTAAAAAAAATTGTTGTAAAATCGAAATGAAATTTTTTGAGCAAGTTTCATTAAAATAGTCATGATAGTTTTTCGAAAGCCTAAAATACGATTTAAAATCTGCAGATAAAAGAAAATTCAAAAAAAAAAATTTTTTTTTGAGTAATTCATATGTTTTGACCAAATTTACCCGGATATTGCCCGGACATTTCCCGGATTTTGGTCGACAATTTTGAAATCAAATGCCCATTATTGTCAGGTTTTTAAATAAGATTGCCCGGATTTGTCCGGCTCAGATACGTGCTGAAAAATTTCTGGCAGCCTTAGTCTAGGTTAAGGTTGCCAGAATTTTTTCAGCACGTATTCGGGCTGGACAAACCGGGCATTCGATTTCAAGTTGGCGACCATAAATCCGGGTAAATTTTGTCAAAACTTAGAAGATCCTCAACAATAATCAAGAAAAAAAAATGAAAAACAATTTTTTTTTCATAAAAACTCATCGATAGATTTTTAACCGTATTTAGGCTTCCAAAAAACCTTTCATGATTATTTTTATAAAACTTGCTAAAAATATTTTGTTTTTGGAGATGTTTGTTGTTTTTTTTTTTGTTTAATTTGCCAAATACGGTGAATAAATCCGGGCAAAATCCGGGCATTTTTGAATGAAATCCGGGCAACCGGGCCGGGTCAGACTGTTCTCAAATTAAGTAACAAATATCCGGGCAAACCCGGATAAAACCAGGCAATCTGGCAACCTCAGTATTTGTATGTTCAATATTCTATATTTTCATTCAAAATTCATAGCATATGTGGGTTCTTGATATATGTGTTTCTTTCTTGTGTAGGCTTGTTCAACACACAGGCAATTTTAGTGTTTTTACAACGGAAATGTTAATAGAATTTTTTCAAATTTAAACAATTCACTGAGAAAGGCGACTCAATTCTAACTATTTGACTTGACTTTTCAATAGGTATAATAATTTTTATTGAAATAGCTCCATGGTTAACCCATTCGAAATTTAGGGGCCATAAAAATTATAGACATGCTGAAATTTTTCTGCGAATGCATAGATTTCTCCGAAAACCTTGTCAAATTACGTTTTGATTTTTGTTTTCACAGTTTTGATAAATTGAGGCTTTAACTTTCCATTCTACTTTAAAAATTAAGTATTTTCTTTGGCCATTACAAACCCCCAACGGAGCGAAATGCCAAAAATCATATCTTTTTCAGGCCACTTCCATTTCGTAACCAAACTTCTATTGTCGGGTTGCTCAAAGCACCCAGCCATCAGGCCCCGGTTCAGGCCATATAGATCATTCATCAGATCTAATTTTCCACATTTCCCATTGATAATGTTGCGCCTCGCGCGGTTACGCGCAGCCTTATGCGTTTCGCCAGGCCAGCTACACCACGTGGCGCTGCAGAACTTACGGTTGATTTGGGTCGGTCGGTCCATTGCGGCGATGCGGGGTTGTGGGTGCTTCCAAAAAGTGTTGCTGCCCCCTCCCGCTCCGGTTGATTGAAAAGTGAAAATTTCAATCGCGCGCGGATTGATTCGACTCATCAACGTACAACTCGGCGCAGCATTCCATTCCGCCAAATTCCTGGGCCCCAGTCAGTGGATGGACTGATGTTCGGAGATGTATTTTTTTTCTTTCTAGCTGTTGCTAAGTTTTTTTTTTGCAGCTTTGCGTTGCCACATCGCACTTCTTCTCATTATTAAATCTCATTTGCTGATAAATTTTCCAATAAAGCCCCACGCGAGCATTTTCATTGGCGGCATCGCTCGCTGCTGTTATTCAGTGCTTTGGGATAACCGACCGTTTGGCCGCAAATGTGCACAATGATACTGGCACAATGGCGGATGAACAGAGTACCACTTTTGCTGTTGTGCGGAGGAAAAGAAATTAAATTTTTAATTTAGAGCCAAAGATATCGGTTTGTGGCTGAGAATTTCACCGTTTGGTGGTGGGATTCAGTTAAAAGGCTGAAAAGAAACCTAAGATTTTCCGCTGCTGATACGAACCAAGGGATTTGAATGCTCGCTGGTGTTTTTTTTTTCTATCTGAACAGATGCGCACCAATGAAGATTTCCCGCACCAAACCATGCGACTTTTCTCAATGCCTATACATTTTCTTGTCTCAGCGATGAGGCGTGGTGGCAAAAAGGAAAATGAGTACTGGGATAGTTGCCACCTAATGAAGCGATAAACATAAGTAACAGAAGCATACCCGGTTCGTGACAGAGCGATCTGGCCTCAAACGTCACAGTTTACAGTCAAAGGAATATTTATGTTTTATTAAAAATTCCTAGCTGCGAGATGATGATTTCTATGGCAACCTTAGATCTTCATTAGATTTTTCATTGTCGTTTAGTAGGAATCGGAGAAAAGCGAAGCGTATTAAATTTAGCTAACATGTTAATTTAAATTCGAATTACATGTTTCAAGTTTTTTACTCTAACTCAGACTACGATGCATGCTGTATACTTTTTTGAAAAGACAGATTCTAATTAATGTCCCGAAGCTCTTCTCCGGAATCCATCCAAATTCATGATCAAAAGTAATAGAGATTCGAATTATTCGATATCATCTGAATTGTAACTCGCATTGAATTTGCGAACTTTTTGGAAGTATCATTAGAAGGATGGCTCATTATCAGGCAAAGATATTTAAAGCGCTCCGATTTTCCGAAACTACGTATTTCATCGACCGAATGAACGCATTGTAAGGAAACGTTCGCCAGGGAAAAAAGAAAATAAACGGGAATCTTGCGGCTCTAATGTTTCCAAAAGGCACATTATTCCGTGCGTAGCCCATAGCATCATCGAGCCGCGAAGATAACGGATCGGATAGACGAGAATGTTTACCCACTTCTCACGCATCGATCCCGGAGGGCCTCTCGTATCTTCTGCTGGGTTTGTTCTGCTCTCCTCCGCTTCAGTAAACTTGGCTTGCCATCGAATTTGTCGGTTCAATATGTTTCTAGAAATGGAGAAGTGGTATACTTTTAGTGTTCTATGTAAAGTTATCCTATTCAAAAAAAAAACCGTAATTTTAATAAGAGCTATCCGTCAGAACATTTTTATTCTCATTTAAAAAGCACCAAATAATGTCAGAAGTAACTAAATAGAGTGTTTTTAATCATTTTATACTGCTAAGACAAAACATAGAAACATAATCAAATCCATTGCAGCTGAAAAATGACGGTCGCCTTGTGATTTACATACATATTCTAAATAACACCGGGAAGCAGCAATTTTAATTGCCTATGTTTCAAAAACTCATTTTGGAAGATTTTGGCCTCCTGAATTTGAAAACTTCTCAGATTTTGTCTCTCTCCTCTAGTTTTGATGACGTATGCAGGCGCGATCCTAGGGGGGGGGGTTGATCGGGGTGATCACCTCCCCCCCCCTCTCAAGCGGCAAAAATCCGTTACAAAATACCCGCAAAAGCTCGAATTTCTATAAAAAGTTGGAACTTTTCTTAGTAGATGTGATTTCCAATTCTTAAAATTTTCCACTCCGTGGAGGTGTTTATTCAACAAAATAGTTAATTTATCACTTAAAAGGCTCAATATTGAAAAAAATCGGTCCACCAAACTCAACCAGCTGTCACTTAGGATTCCCTGTACTGAATTATTCCAAATAACTTTTGTTGATAAGTTTCTCAACAAAAGTGTGTTGTTGAGTGTTGATTTGGAATTTGCTATTAATAAAATGTAGGGACAACTTTTTTTTTATTGTCACTAATTTCTCTCATATGCCTCAATTAACACGAGCAAATCGCAACTAATTTTAGTATTTGCTTTAAATTTAGAGCTTCTGATTTCTTGATTTTGTTTTGAATTTTAATGAAATGAAAAATTTGGAAAAGTCATATAGGGGGGTGAAAATGGTTATAACACTGAAATACTTAAAATATTAGCTCTGCTTTCATCATACATTTATTGCCTTCAATAGCAAAAAAAATCAGGTTCTGAATCACAGTAAAGATTCTCCTTCGCGAGAATTTTTCACCTTCATTAATCCACCATTCAAATATGAATTATAAACTTAAAATTAATAATCTTTGTTATGAAATTCAAAAACAAAAATTTAAATTTTAGATCTGATTTTATTTAATTCTGTTTAAAATGTATCACATTAAACATTCATATTATGGAAGACTGTGAAAAAATACAAGTACTGCCAAACAGAAATCGAATATAAAATATTTATAGTAAGAGTTTAAATTTTAAAAATGCTCTCAAGAGATTTCAGCAACAATAAATCGAAGAAAGAGATTAAGTTTTATGACCTTTGCGTTTCCTATGAGTTTTTAGAGCCAAAAACGAACAAACAGTATTTATATCAGCTGTTTCAGGAATTGGTGTTGGAGATTCAAATTCATCTCTAGAACCCAAAATCTGCATTCAAAACTATAACATAAGAAAACAAAATTCACATTTTCCGAAGTGCAAAGAATTTGAAAACTGATTTCAACTCATTAAGGAGCTCTAAATGCAAATTTGTATTATTTTATCAGCTCTTTTTTGCGGTATAAATTTTGAAAATACAAGGCTCATTGGAGAAATTTGTGCACTTTTTAGCAAAAGTGTAAAATATCAAAAAAAAAAATTAGAAAAAAAAATAATTAACTTAATGACCAATTTTCATAAAGACTGTGAGTAATTTACCATGAGAAAAAATTATAGAAGTAAGTATCTTTCCCCATTTTGTAAAATACAAAGATTATCTAGACGAAATCTGTATTGTTTTTTTTACGGGAATTTGTTACTTTTTAGCATTCTTCCCTCTGACTGAATGAATAAAGGATAATGAAAAGATTTAACATATTTTTTGTTGTTCAGGTAAGTTACTTCATCAATTATCATTGATTGATTTCACTCTGAACTGCTAAGTTTTAAAATAACTCAATGCCAGAAAATGAGAAGGGAAAAAAAACAGGCAAAAAAAACGAGTTTGAGACTCAAAAGCTTCCAAAATCAGTTTGCCACGGTTTTAATTTTTCCCTTGTGAATTAAAACTATTTCCTTATAATTCCACTGTTTTTTCGGCAACAAGGCATTCTATCATGCAAAACAATCAGAAGATCTTTTAGTGATTTTTAACCAACACTCCTGGATTTCTAGATCTACAGCAATTAAGTCACCGATACTGCTTTCAGCTCATCTACACAATAATATTGAAATTTTAATGTAAAATTTAGCTTAAGGTTTGATATTTTTAATCTGAAAGCTTGGCTATTTCAATTGCAAATGATTGAGACTGTTCACAAAAGAAGAGTATTGACATTCAGAATTAACTCTTGATTTAAAAATTTTCTTTATAATTCAAAATTATTTAAAGGTAAAGGTGAACAAAGATTAATCACTTTTCTTTGTAATTTATTTGTTGTAATACAATTAAAATTGAAAATTTTAAATGAAAACTTTAAATTCAGAGCAAATCAAATAAAATTCGAAAGAAACTGATTGTGTTAATCGGTTTTTTCTACTTAATTTTTATTTAAAGTGTTGATTTTATATATTGTGTTTCCAAATTTGAAAATTATAATACTAAATTTTCAAATCACGAGTCAGTAAAATACCCCAATGAAGAATTCAATGCCCGTTAGTTATGTTTGTTAATTTGTTTATCGGGCTTATCGGTGTAAAGTAAAATACTTCCGATAAATTATAAATTTCCAGAGCGCTAATATTTAGAAGCTCAGGAAAAAAAATGAAGATAACTTGAATTTTTTTCTACGTGTTCATCTTTCAACAATGTGTGTATTATTTTCATTGAAAAAATTAGATTTATAACGAGAAATTTGTGACAATTCTAAAATACCAGATATACCTAAAAATAAAAAAAAATATCATCATTTTTTCGCAGTGGTTATTATAGATTCCTGGTTATTTTATAAAAAGATGAGTTTAAAACTTTATTTTCAGAATATTGATAATATTCTGTTGTAAGGTTGGTAAAGTTCCCTGAATTTATAGTCAAAATCCAGGCAATTGTTTTCAAAATTGTCGATCAAAAATCCGTGCAATATTTGAACAAATTTGGAAAAAAAACTCAAAAGTTTCTGAACAAAACTCAAGAAAAAAAAAATTTTTCATTAGAATTTATCAACAAATTTAAAATCGTATTTCAGGCCTCCATAAAACCTTTCACGATTATTTTTATAAAACTTGCTCAAGAAAATTAGGACCGGACATCACTCAAATTTTGAATTAAAATGTCCACTGAAGAGGAGCGAATGCCAGAGTAGCACGAAATGTCTGGACAACTGGTAAATTTTAGTTTTTTGATATTTAAAATCGCCAAAAAAAGAAGATAAAATCCAAGAGCAAATTTCGAATAAAATATCCGGGCAAACCGGGCTATCTGGCAAGCTTATTCTATAGCTTTGTCTATAAAGTGCACAAATTTTTTCTCCTATTTTCAATCTAAAACACCAGAGCTGGAAGAAAAAAAAACTCATTGAATATTCAGAAGCAGCGCCCCAAAATAAGTCCAAATTATCCAATTTTATCCTTTGTATTGTGTATCCTTTGGGAAAATGTGAATTTTGTTGCCTTGTACAGCACAATGTCTGGCATAAAAATGTTTCTACGCTACGCTTATAAGTGATAATTTGACCATAAAAAAACAACAGATAATCATATCGTCATCATTTCGGTTCAAAACCTCTTATAAAAATGCTTGAAGATTGATTTCAGAAGATGATGAATCGCAATTTTTTACTTCAGTCGCATAACAATTCTGTCAATTTGAGGTTATGCAAAAATTATTCGAAAAGATAGCAGTATTCAGATGTGTCTGATGCTGAGGAACCACAAAAAACGTTATAAAACAAACAATTTCAATTTTTTTCATTGACTCGTACATTTCCTTTACAATCATGAGATTTGTGCGCATTTAAGCATCCTTATATTACCTAAATTGTGTAGGGGAGAGTGGGGTATCGTGGGCCATGGGGAAACGTGGACCACTTTAAATATCTCAGATGTGTGTTGAGATAAAAATCTCAAACCAACTGTCATCGTCGTCGCTTTGCGTGAGCATATATTCCTATATGTTGTTGACTGAAATATGCATCATATGCTGCTTTTATTTATCAAGCTAAAAAAAGTTAGAAAAATTTACTTACATAATTAAAAAAAAACACCCGCTAATTTCTTCGATGAGGAACCTAAAGTGCATAACAAAAATATGCTCATACGCTTATGATCTTAGTTTTGTCATGATCTTTCACGTGGAAAAGGAATTTTTGACGAAACATCAATAAGTTACACAAACGCAACCAATTTGCAAATCATAGCTTGTTGGGAATCGTGGGCCACACATCTTGAATCACCTATATTTTTATGTTTTTATACACATTCAGAACTTAAAATACGTTTTTCCTATCTGTAAAGTTTTCTTATGCCAAATGAAGAGTTATGAAAAATATTTTGTCCACCTATATAAGAAATTCTGCCAAAACGTTTGCGAGCCAGGTTTTGGAATCTATGCGATCATACACAGCTCTCTTTTTTATTTCATCGTCTGAAATTACTTTAAAATAACGGAATGAATTAGGAAATCACAGTTTTGGGTCAACTCATAAACTTTGCATGTTATTTGGTCAATTTGGATTTGGTGGCCCACGATTCCCCACCATTTTTCAAAATCCAAAAAATATTGCTATTTTTCAAACAGTCAGAACTTGGGGAAAATAACTCATTAAAAATTTAAAAAAAATGTAGAAAACCATAACATTTTTTATTTTCATTTTATCTTATATAATAAAGAAGTTATGGAACAACGAAAAAAAGTGGCCGATGATTCCCCACTCTCCCATACATATTGATTACTGTTTGCATACTCAAAGGCGCTACGACTAAATATGCATGTTTATGAAAACAAGATGTTAAAGTAATTTGTTGTTAGCTGTTATTCGTTTAGTAGTTTTTGCTTAAAATGTGATACAGCCTCATAAAATGGAAGATATGCATAGATTTTTCCGATGTCATTCAAAAAAAAAAAAATAGTAAATTTGGTGTAATTTCACAAAAAGTAGAGTACGCCCATTTCTCGATCGAAGAAAAGTACGTATGGTAGCCCTAGATATAAAGGGCGAGATTCCCCACTCTTTCCTATAAATTTTCCAGACTAGTTCGGGTAAAACGAGCAATCTGGCAAGCTTTGATTAGATCGGCTTCAAATGTTTCGTAACATGTTTATCACATTTTTGTAAATCAAGCCTACTTTGGCAAAAACTCATTTGTTATTGCTAAACTTATCGAAAATTTTGCTTTTCAAAATACACTTTTTGATATCCTAATATGTAAAACACCTTCAAGTAGGCAACGAAATTCAATTTCTGGGCTGATATCGTGGCAAATATGGCGGCAGATGATTTTTTCGAATCGAATATTGGTTCACCTTTTAATCTTGAACAAGGACAATTTTTTAAATATAATCATGCATTCTTATCGTAATTTGGGAGCCAGCAAATAAAAAAATAATGACATATCGTTCTCTCATTTGGATTTTCTTCAAAGTTAACAGCATTCAAAATTTGAGCGTGAAAACATGGTTTTGCGCACATTTTGCCCCATTGATTTTTTTTAGCTAAAATTTGTGGGAAGTGAGTGAAATATGAAAAAAAAAATTCTTACAGTCGTCCGAAAGTGCATATGATTGGGAAAATGAAAAGCTACGGTTTTTGCAAATTCTGCAGTCTGGTTATTACAAGTTTCACGTTTGTTCAATTTTGTTTTGGAATGTAGAAGCAGTTTTAGGGATTTTGTTATTGGAGTAATTAGCAAAATGTTAGGTATTCTCATGTAGGATAAATCAGTTATAAAAGCGTGAAATTTATTTCTATGTATAACAGGCTAGTATGTCTGCATGTTGAGCATAGACTCTGAAACCACTCAACAGATTGGCGTAAAAATCGGCATGGATATTAAGTTTCTGGGACCGGAAATGGTTCCTGAGAAGTCTCTCTCACTAAACTTATTAAGAGTAAAATAGTATCAAATTCGGGTATTTCATGAGAAGTTTCGTTTTGGTTTAAAATTCATCCATTTTTTGTTGCAGAATTTCAAAGAAATGTTTACATGATTAAATTAAACTTTTAGATATGGATGGAAGAATTTAAAATTTTGTTCTAAAAATCAACAATGTTCTTCTGAATCAAAGCAATCGAAAGATTCCCTTTAATTCAGTAGAATTATTGAACCAAGTAGTCTCACATATTAGAACATTGATCTTTTTTTTTATATGAAACTAACCATTCTAACTTTTGTTGTGTCAATTTAAAAGTATTTCAACGGAGATTTCCTACTAAACAACTTTGACGAATACTGTAACTCAGAATTTTTTTAGATGAAAAAAGATTATAAACTGATGACTACACAGAGAAAAATATATAGATTTATCAGCTAAATTACGCGTCAACAGGAACATACTTAAGTATGATTCTTTGGTTCTGACCCGAAAATAAGTTCAAGCCAACCGTGATATTATACGATGCCACGAATGGTTAAATGGCTGATTTAGCGATCGCATCAGCTTCGAGAATCCAACAGCAATTTTCAGACAATTATTCGTATGGCTGTTTTTACCAGAATACTGCTCCCCATGAACGTCGGAAGTTGTAGACCCAAGTAACAATTTAAGTTTTATACTTATCTGCAAGCTCGCTATGAAACTTCGTTATAAAACGACGTCAAGTTTTATAAACTGCATTATAACATCTATAAAACACTTATCAGTGTAAAAAGGCCCACCTACAGGAGGTTCTGAAGAAAGCATCGCAAGAACCTTATACAACCTTGGAGTTTCGTCAAGTTTTAGTTTGAGCGAAAAATTTTCTGCGTGAATGTTTATTTTCCGAGGAGAGGTTTTAAAGTTGAATCGATCAAGTCAAAATATTCTGATTGAATGACAACCAGAAAAAAATATGGTTCTATTCGCGAAAAAATCAAGAAGCATAAATATTCGATCGGTATATCTGGCAAAATTAAATTTTTACTAGCTTAATCACTGGAAAAAATTTTGCGCTTCAAAATTTATCGATTTATTTTCCGAAAAACAGACAAATAAAACACTCCCCTTTATAATATTGCAGAATAAGTGAGTTGAAACATATATTTTTACTTTTTGGTCGTTCCGTTTTGTAATTTTGTTTTGTTTAACTCTCCTTGGCTAGCATTTTATATAGTATGATTTGAGAATAACGGTATTTCAAGCATTTTATGGAAAATATTGCTTAATTTCGCTAAGAATGCAAAATTCAATTTTCATTTATTCATAAAAAAGATGGCGTTTTACCCCATAACCAGTTCTTCCTATAAAAACCATTTACAAATCCTCTTACTTTTAATAAAAAACTACATTTCGAAGTTCTTTCATTTATTTATCACTTGGGAAACCTTTTTTGTAACAATTATCTGAGCCACTAACTGAATATCATCACTTTTAACAAATTATTAGTCAATATGGAAAAAAATCAGTTTTTGGTCTCGGGAGGTCTAAAATGCCGGATTTGTTTGCCATCGTTCCGGTAACGTTCCGGTGATGCCAATTCCAAAATTCCGTCAGCCAACACACTACTAAACTGGAGGTTCTTGTGATTATAGGCTCTAAGAAACGTTTTTCCGGTGACGGCATATGGTGAGCATCCGATATTTGGTTGATTTGAACGGAACTTAATCGCCAAATAACGCTGGGCAGGTTAAACAGGCCACTTTTTACCGACATGACCCTCGTATCTACGGATGTTGAAGAAAATAAAATAATTATAGTACAGAAATTAAACTAAAATGACGAAAATTTACCTTCTTTGATGTTGCAGGGAATGAGATCAACAAAACAAATTGATATTATTGTAGACATTTTGATAGATTTTGATTTGCTCTGACCGCTAGCGTTGCCACATAAGAAAAAGTATTTCAAAAGTAAAAATAAATAAAATCTGTATTGAAGTTGAAAAATCGGTATTGAAATCTGTGTCACATATTTGGATTTGGAATGCAAAGAAAGACTAGGATTAATTGATAAACGCATTGACAAAGCATTTTAAAAACAAAAACCTGATATCATTCAAATTGAGCTATTGTTCGGTTTTTACTAACCAACAACTTCATTCACTTGATTTTCTTTTTGAGCATGATTGGACATCAGATTTTTTTTTACTTTATGAAAATGTAGTAACTTTGATACGCCTGTTAGAAATTTGTGTCGTGTTAACAAAAATGCGGGAGCCTTCAACAGTCAAGCACCTAATGGAACGTGAGCGTAATCAGAAATAGTAAAAAAAAATGGAATAATGTCGGAGACTAAAAATCGGTAAAAATTTGAAAATATCTGTAATCTGGTACAGATTTTTGGTTCACTCAATTTGAAAAAATATTCATTACAGATAAATTTGTATATGTGGCAACGCTGATGACCGCTCTGACATGTTATTCCTGAATAGGCTTTTTATTCGACCAATTTGCCTTGACGTTTCCAAGTGAACGAATCAAGGTTGTATAAAAAGGTTTTGTAAATGCTGTATAGCTATCTTCAAAACCGGAATAAAAATAAATGATAGAATTTCTTTTGAGTCTTACGAGATGGTTGTGTAATGGTTCTGTAGCTATCCTGAAGAAAATTTATATAATGATCTTCTAAACATACGCTTCTCAGCTAATAACACTTTCTCAAGCTTGTAATAAAACCCTACACTTTTGGTATAAAACCTTGAAGGATTAAAAATGTTACTTGGGGATTCAAATATTAATAAAAATTAATATAAGCAGTTAAATACATTGTTTTTCCTTTTTATTTTTAATAAGACATAGGTATGTTTTTGTTAAATCATATCTAATCATTGGCATAATTGTTTTTATATTAATTTTCACCGATGCAATGTAATTCATTGATCATTTTGCTGCTTCCCCACCATTTCCAGAAGGATAATTTTCGAGACTTGCTCGGAAAACGCCGGTATACCCCGGCCTCGAAATAAAATTTTAAAAAAAATCATCAGAACCTTTTTTTTCTTCAATCGTGTAGGGGTATGTTGGAATTGGAAAAAAATCAAATCTTTTGACATCACTGTTAGTGCCTAATGCGGTACCGCCTGCAAAGAAGTCAAGCGACACCTCACTAGACACCAGCAGTGATGTCAGTTAAAATGGTTTTTTTTATCAATACAAAACTTTTTAAAAATCATTAAAACAGTTCAAATTTGTCCTAACAAATTGAAATGAGATCAATTTACCATAAGCATGACCTTTAGTGAAACGAAAACTTAATTTAGGCATTTAGAAAGCTTTTGGGTGTAGAAAGGCTTTTTATATCATCTGTTATTCTGTTGTCCTCTAAAGACTGTTCTATGTTTGTTTTCAGAGCTTGTAGTTATATTTGAATAGTGGGCAGAATCTTGTTATGCCTTATCGTGTCGATGGGATCGTATTTCGGAACACAATATAAAAAGATAATTTATACCTTGATGGTTTCCACCACATCCGTTTAGTTTTCCGATGGATTTAATGATTCAACCAATAAACAATTAAATAACCGCCCATATGCAACGCTTATCTTATACGACACTATGTTGTAATACTTCATCAATTCATCTGGATAAAATTTCTTTGAAGCCTTAATAGGCCACCGTGATTAAGTCATATAAAAATGAATGTAGTTATTCACACTTCGCTCCATTTTCTCTTTATCAACAACTATTTAAACCATAACGGGGCCCAAATCATCTTAAATGTGCCATGAGCGATTTGAATTTAAAATTTTTCCTCAAAATAACTCAACTTTGACTAATTTTACCGAAGCGTGTGTGTCTGTGCGCGGTACCGTGTACGGGTAATTGAATTTGCTACGGCCAGAAAGCTTCTCGCCACGTTCCGATTCCGAGAGCTGACCAAGAGTACACGCACCGGTTGTTTTCTTTTTGCCTGCTGCACTCTTCATTGGAAAGGATGACCGAAAATTCCACCTGTCAAGAATGTGGGCATGTCTTGACAGTATGTAGCTACCCGTTGTTGCTCTAAACAACCGAACTCTGAGATGTGGACATGAGCCCCGAAAACTGACCCACAAAGCCGGTCAACTGTGCCGAACCGTATCGCGGAAAAGTCGCGAGCCAAAACAACAACCAAATATAAATTCGAAATCTTTGGGAACACGTGCCTTGACGTAGTTATGACGTTATGAGGCCGTAAAAGTTGTGCACCACCAATTTGTCTGCTTTGTGCAATACGCGATCTTGACCAACCCTTGTTAAACATACGGAGTAAAAGTACCGATATCTGAAAGATGTTATACGTATGTGCCGAGCTAGTGGGTGGCCACGATTAAAGAACCCGTAGATTGCCGATATCTACGGTAAATTTCCCGTAGATCAGCATGGTTCACGCACTTGTTAACTTTCTTTCTCTCTAGCTCGGCCGACATGCCATGAAATCTGCTCGAAAAGCGGTACTTTGGTTCCGGGTTGACGGAGAAGGTTCAGCCTTCCTTAACCGCTACGCGAAGAACATGTCTGAGGAAGGGTCAATCGACCAGAGGCGCATAGCGCACGCATCGGGTACTTTCGGAAGTTATGACGGCGTTCCGTCAAGCTTTGTTGAGCTCACCGACGATGATGATTACTTATTCCTCAATGAAGCCCAGGGTGCCCATGAATGAAGAACAGCGGCAGCCAGTTCTAAGCCAGCTAAGCCCTTCCCTGCCTGGCCAAGCAAGCGCCCAGCTTATTAACTGTAAACTTCTTGGCCAGAAGCTTTCACACCTGCCCGTTAATTTGATGGTGTTCTAAGTAGATCGAATGGGATTTTGTTTTCCTTTTCTCCTTTCTGATCAGCTGACCATTTAACACGGTACCTGATTCAGGTGCGAACGTTGCAATCGTTTCGTTTATGATGGGGTTTTAAATTCAGACGGTTCTTTTTTTCAGCACCCGAAGGTGTTCTTCTTGCAATTCAATAAAAATTTAACCGTACACTCGATAAGCCGATCTGAGTTTGTAACTGAGCTTAACGATTCAAGATGGAATTGCAGCGAAATTAGCCAAGCAAAAAAAAAAAATAACACGTTTCTCCCAGAAAAAAAAATTTAATGGAGAGACATATCAAACAATTTTTGAGAATAATTTGAAATGTTATTTTAAAAATATTCGGATATGAGTGAATACCGTAGAATGAGGTTGCCAGATTGCCCAGTTTTATCCGGGTTGGCTAGGATATTTCATATAAAATTTGGAAATAGTCCGGTCCGGCCCGGTTCCCCGGATTTCATTGGAAAAGCCCGGATTTATTCTTATTTTCGTTCACAAATCACATTCTAATAAATAAATTGTGTTCTAATTTTTTTTTATTTATGCTTCCCAAACGAGATTTTCTGAGAAAGTTTTATAAAATAACCATGAAAGGTTTTTTGAAAGCCTAAAATACGATTTAAAATCTGTTGATAAATTTTGGTGAAAAACCATTTTTTTTCAACTATTTTTTTATATTTTTGATGTGTAATTGCTAGGTTTTGACCAAATTTGCCCGATTATTGCCAGGATTTTGGTCGACCATTTTGAAATCAAATGCCCAGATTTTGCCAGGTTTTTAGATAAAAATTGCCCGGTTTGTCCGGCCCGGATACGTGCTGAAAAATTTCTGGCAAACTTACAAAAAAAATTAACCCATTTGTTAGTGTAAAGTATTTAGTCCTCATTCCCAACCTCCCAACTCGAGGAATAAATTCGATATCCTTCAGGGACAATCCGATGAAAATTCAACACTTCTTCTATATTTCAAGTATAATTTGAAATTTTGTCATTTTTTGTAATAAATCTTTCAAAACATTTTTAAAAATCTGAACAGCCAAATCAACACTTAAAATATTAAGCGGTCTTCATCTAGCGAAACTTATAATTTGTGGGACTTTCTTATCTGTTGGCTTCCTTAAAATCAAGTTAGAACGTGATTTTTGTACGAAAAGTTTGCAAACTAATAAGCGATTAGGGTATAAGCAATTTTTAATCAGACACCAGAGTTGCCGAAATCATAGAAAAATCCATAACGGCACAAAATTTTTAACAAATTTTCGTCACAGATCACACAAATGTTAACAATTTTTCTAATGTTTCACCTTATTATTCTAAAAAATTAATTGAACGTGAACAGATATTTAGGGAAGAAACATATTTTGTGAATTTTCGTCATAAATACATTCAAAGTTAGCAAAATGAAAGTACCAAACTGGCCATGTCACACCGAAGGAATCGAGTGCGTGATTAAGATGGTGTCGGGACTCGGGACCCTCATAGAGATGAACGCTTTGAAAAGAGTCATGGATTTTTTCGAGCCCAACAAGCTGCACGAATGGAAATGTCTTAACTAAGTTCAAAAGGTGATTTTTTTTTCAATCTATTGTAAGTTTATATTTGTACTCAATGAAAATGTGAAAAGAAAAAGGCAATTTAACCTGATTTGAGTCCGATTGTTGCACACGCAACTTTATTTTAACTCAAATTAAGTACGACCGATGTTCAAAACATAGTTCGATTCTATGAACTTAAAGTTTAGTACCATTTTTCCTCCTAGCGATGGTTCAAAACGGAGTTCGAACTGCGAACTCAAAATTGATCCCTTTATTTTCTTCGGCGAGGGATTAAAGCTGAGTTCGACTTTATGAACTAAAAATTGAACTCTTGTTGGACTGAAAACACTTAGCGAGTTCACTTCGAGCCGGAACAGCAACCAACAAACACGACGCAAAATTTTGTCGTTCCGGAACAATTACCGGAAGACTATGAAGGAACTTCATAACGGAATGTCCACCGTGTCAGCATAAAATTCTGTCCATAATTGCCATCATATGGTTAGCGGCTAGGAATGTCCGGAAACTTCCGGATGTTATTCACTTTCCCGTGGTAAGTTACATCCGGAAGTTGTCAAAACTTTTCACTGCTCTATAATTGCAATGCAATGTACCGGAACAGCAACATCCGGGTACAAAAAAATTTTACCATCCTTTAATTCCCTGAAAATAAACAACCCTCGAATAAAAAGGATAAATTTGAGTTCGGCTGCCGCACTTAGTATTGAGTATGCCTTTCAGAACTTAGTTTTGCGATTGCCCAGTCAAACTCAAAGTTGAGACCTGCCACTGAAGTGCTGTTTTGAACCAAAACTACTTAATTTCGAGTTTAAAAAGGAGCGTGTAGAACTGTCGCATCTGGTGACTCTACATTTCTGGTAACCCTTGGTTTTGTTTTTGCAAATGGTAAATATTTTAATTTTCAACTTTTTACCAGACCATTTCAAGACTTCAAATCAATTACTCTCTTGAAAAAATAATGTTTCTGAAAATCGGACGGAAAATCTGTCAGTGATGCCAGTGTCTTTTAATTAAAAACGAAAGAAGGTTAGTTGGGAACGTCGAACTATTTTCACACTACACACGTCTTCGGCAAAGTTGCGGCCTAAGAATTCATTTGGATCGCAAGAGAACAAAGTATTCATAAATGTTCGCGTTTTTTTTTTCATATAAAATTTCAATGCATAAATATTAGTAAGAACTTATAAACTAGCCCTCAGAGCAGCGCTACCACAAAAAATCTGTTATCATAAGTGTGTCTTATTCTCACCCCCCCTTATCCCCTCCCCCCTAAGAGTCCCAATGTAACAGAAAGAGATACACTGATGATACAGATCAAAATGTGGCATCTTTGCCTCAGAGCTCGCTTATAATTACGAAATTATCTGTGAATATAAATTAATTATCAACGTCCATCGATTTATGATTTTTTTTCGAGTAATTATGGCCTATACTAAATTTGATCCATTAAGCGTGCACCGAAATGTTCGATAAAAAATGGAAAAAAGGTTCTATATCTTTGTATCCGATGCTGCTACTCGAGATTTTTGGTGAAGCATCTATGAAAAGTAAACGCTCCTCGCAAAAACAATACAAAATAACGAAATTTAAGACATTCATTGTTAATTAATACTGTTGAAATGAGATTTTACTGGTGGAATGAAGTTAATCTTCATTTGCTAACTCAGTTAGGTCCTTACAAAGCTACACTCTACACTAGCGATTGCTAGTTCCACTAACGGTCGTCAATACGTGAATCGCCTAATCATCAACGATGCCACATTTTGATCTGTATCATCAGTGTATCTCTTTCTGTTAAACTCGGACTCTTATGGGTGAGAATGAAACACGCTCATGATACAGATTTTGTGTGGTATCGCTGCTAATCATGCGTTTCATCACCTCCCCTCAATTCGCAGATTGAGAATGTTGAATAGCATCGTCGACTGTTGAGCTCTCCCGCAACACCAATAAACTTCTTCCAGCTATCGGAAATAAGCAGTTGTACACTAACCGTACCGTAGCTAAGTATCGCAATATGAACTCTTGTAGTGAGCATCTCCAGCCTGGATCTGAAGACGGCAATGACCCAGTAAACATGAATCGACAGAGAGGTAACTCAAATCTACAGAGGATCGTATCGATCTCTCTAACGATTTTGCATCATCTAAACCGCAGAGAGGAACACACCATACGCGTGCCTTGGGTGAGTGCCACGAAATAATCTAAGACACACCCTCCAGAGAAACACACGAACACAATCCGAATCGTATGTTTCCTTTCGAGACGCGTGTTTGCCTGCCTGACAAGTCGACTGCTACGATTAAAAGCACACACTGGACACTGGGACAAAATGCGAGCACACCATACGAGTGTACGATTCAAACTAATTTCGCATGTACGCATTCGTATTCGTTGCCTCTAGGTATCTCGGCAGGACAAACCGAATGAGAATATTTGTGTTCTAGGAGTGTCGCCGAAATTAACCGTTTTATTCTAAGTTCGGTGACTCAATTCTCAATTTTTTGCATGCTCTGTCGATTTCTGAGAGGACGCGCTTACTGGGGAGTCGAGGTTGGCAACCACTCGTCGCCTAAACAACCTTCCCCAAACTGCCAGTATACCCTTCCAGCAGTTGGAAGCGAGTTCACGCATGCTGGCCACAGCTTAAACGATTTGACCTCTGCGCTAGCTGACCAATTCTGGTTTCGGTGCCCGTGAGTCCCCCTCTCAGCAGTTGGGAATATACTCGTGATAGCACCGAGAGTAATCCATTCGGATCCCTCCTTCTCGGAGCATTGCCAGATTGCAAACCGCTCAAATCCGTAGGTTTGACGAAAAACGATAACTGAACTCATTTTTGCAAAATGAAGCTAGATAACCTTTTTTTTTTATCGTCAGGTAGAATTCTCATTTATCCCTATATTTTTGTTTTCAATAATCCGTAAAACATCCGTAGCAAATGCTAAAAATCCTTAGATTTCGAGCACCGATCCGTAAATCCGTAGAAGTGCTTAAAATCCGTAGATCTAGCAACGCTGCTTCCCGGTCTCGATCTACCAGTATCCGAGCTGGCTAGCTCCTCTAGCTGGTGGTCTGCGCTGGTAGCTGGCACATCGCACTAACCGTAAGTTCTTGAAAGTATCCCCCCTCGATCCAACTCTTTTTCCACTTCCAGACGTATTTGGGTCCATAACCTGTCTAAATGAAAGATTCAATGCAGGTTTGCAGTGGAATAAAGTTACCGTTTATTCGTGGGCTAAGCAAGGTCTTTGAAAAGCTACGCTCTACACTAGCGATTGCTAGCTCCACCAACAATCGACAATACGTGAAATGAAATTGTGGGATTCATCAAATATTTTTTCAGAAAACAGTAAATTTCAACTATATAACAACGTGAATATTATTTTCTATCTGATATCTGGTTGATTATACACGAACATGGCATGGCAAACATTGAGATATTTGTTGAAAACACGTAGTTTTCAGCTAATAAAGATGGCGTCATTCATTTCGATTTCATTCAACCATCAACATGGCGTTTATTCAGACAACAACTGATACAGTTTAACACATTCGTTGCCATGGGACCAATATTCGGGTGACAGGTGTTTTTCTGTGTGACGCTCTCTTACTCAAGTAAGCAGCTTAGTTTAGCCACAAAAAATTCTCCCAGTACTCTCCATGAGTAACTATACTCTCACGTTCTCTCTCTGACTCTCCAACAAACTTTATCGGAGTTTAACCTCAGCTTTGTCAGACGATTTCTCTCAAAACAAAAACGAATACTCTCCGCGAATATACTCTTCCTCTCTAGCAAACTTTATTGGAGTTTTAATCACAACTTTGTTTGGCGTTTCTCTAGCACGGAAACAAAAACACTCCACTGTCATGATTGACAGCTCTTGGTTTTATGGTTTTATGATGACTAAAGTTATAGCTTGGAGTGCTTTGATAAAACAGACAACCAATCAATAGAGCACTGAAGAAACACTGAGTTTAATTGTAGTTTTAAGAGGGCTCTTGTAACTGTGTTGAAAAGCACAATAAGATGCTTTATCCATGCATTGGCTGAACTTTAAATCCTGTTGTAAAATACGTAGTAAATACACGATAAATGAAATATTTTATGCAGTTTCTACATTTTCTACTAAACGGTGATTAAACTGTGATATATTGAATAAACCTCTGTAAAGTAATTTTAAATTTCAAAAAAGCCCAATGGCTTACAATGTGTTACTTGAGCGGTGCCCATCTTTTATAGCTTTTGTTGAGGTATCGAATGAAAGCTGTTGGAGCTAAATTAAATAAGCATCGTTTACTTCATCCTATGTACATAAGTATGAATAGTTATTTATAAAAATATGAGAATGATTGTTAAATATTTCTGGCTCGTCGAGTGTTCGTTGTGAGTTGACCAAATGAGTTGTTATATATAAGTTTAGAAATAAATCTGCAAAGAACAAGCCCAGTAAACATGAAATCGTAACTTAAGTCGTTTACAATGATGTTGCGAATCGCAATTCCAACTGTATAGTGAAAAGATCGTATAAAATGTGGTCTGAAGTCAGTTAAAATCGGATTTGATGAAAAAGCCCGCAATGTTTTTAAATTTTGAAATGATTTTGCTCCCGCGCGGGCTTCAAGTGAGAAAAACATCGCCATGTTCTCTCTGCAACCACCAGTGCATCCAGATGGCTAAAGGTCAGATGGGAATTGAATAATATTGATCAATGAGAGAACAGGAAAATATTTTCGCTGGCAACGATTTGAAGGCTATGAGAGAAAAATCTCGCGCTCTCTTGCATTTTTTTCGATAGGTTCGAATAAGGCGTCGGATAGCGCCCAATTGATGTAGTTTTCGTCGCTTTAGAAAAAAAAAACAATGAAATTTATGTATGTACGTATATTGCCTCCATTTTGATAGGTTAATTCTGGTTATTCCACTTTCATACAATCATTCTATAATGTATATGGAACATAAATCAAAACAGCATAAATATAGTTACAAAAATGTTTACTGAGATGTATAAAAATCCGGAAGATTGCGTTGAGCCCTTTTTAAAAATACCCTGAAGTTGATGTCTTATATTATTGGTTCAAAACGTACATACCGTAATAAAGAAAAAGCATTTTGTTGAGCTGTTATAGGATAGTAATAAACAAACTATGTAACGCTGACAAGCTTAATGATACTTAAAACGTGCATACTTTTTCCGTTAAGTCGTTTATATTGTTAAAAATATTTGCCCCAAGCCTCATTTTGATTCCTCAAGAGTGCCTGAAAAGTCTTTACATTGTTGACTAGACTAAAAAATCTTGATCTTATTGTTTTTTTTTGTAATTTTTTTTCTGTAATATAAGACAAAAAAAACATAATCGACGCGTTGCGAAAACTTCCCGAACGCTGATCATATGTCACGAAGACAGTGTGAATCGATCGACAGAAAACAGGGCGCGCGACAATGCATGAACCAATTGATGATTCCTCCCACGTAAGTAGGTAAGTCTCACCAAAGCGTGTTGTGTTCTTACTAGGCCTTTCTCCACAAATTCTGATCGCAATTCAAATGTCACCTGAATGTGGGACCGTGCCTTCGAGTTCGAGTGCGGATTCGTCATCACTCGCGCTTGCGCCCGACTCTGGCTCTCTTTCATACTGGCTCCTGTCTCTTCCGGGCGGTCCCAATTATTCCGTTCACGAAATTGTGATATTTAGTTTATACTCGGGGTTGACATCATTACATGGAACACGTCTCCCGTTCTTCAGCTAGATAGCCCTGTGTTGTTGTTGCCCTCCCCGGGTCTCAATTGCCATTTCCTCTTGTTGGAACGATTCCCTCAGTTTAATTGCGGTTCAGCTGAAATGCTCAATTCTGAAGAGAGTGACCTGCTTATGTGGATGGCGTGGGAGTTTCCTCGAGACTTTCTTTGTGGCTCCCAACGACGGATGGACGATGGAGGATGATGGTGTAGGTTGTTTGAGTTCGTTGTTGATCCATGGTATTCTCGATGAAAGCTGGAGGGTCGGAATCCTCTCGTCATTTCTTATGGCTTCCTCCTCCATTCTCTAGCTTATTTGCAGACTTATGGTAGGTTCAGCTGACTACAAAATGTGTAAGGAGAAAATTGAAAGACCCATAGAATGCAAATGTGGTCGCTCTCGGTCGGTTCAAGAGCTACAAGACAGAGTCGGTACTGTGGAGATGTTACGACGAAAAAAAAGCTTTCAAGCCAAGAATGTGACTAGGTGAGATTCATCGTGTAACCTACTTTTCAGCGGATCCAGTCGGGGCAAGTTTGAACCTTATTGTACTCTGGAGATGATGATCCGTATGAATTTTTTGCTCTAGCATCCAGCAAAGATCGTGTGGGTCGAAGAAGTTACCAACTAGGAAAGTTCCTACACGTTCTGTAGAATAATGGGTTTTCAGCTAGAAATAGTTTTCAAATATCTTAAAACGTCAGGAACAGCTAAATTTTTCAAATTACTTACTGCAATTTCCATACTGAATGTTGATTAAATGATAACCAATACCTTTGAGTGTAGACAATTGATCTCCCAGCAGCTCGAAACTAAGCTTCAATCAATCATTTCCCGTCTATTGGACCTGGCTAGAGGTTCCGAGCTAGATTAACGGCAATCCGATTATCTTGCCCCAAACTTTCATCCTCCGCGGTTCCGAGCTTAAGAAGAAAGTCGAAAAAAGAACAGCACTCCAAACATCTACTATAGGTTTAGGCCTCCGAACTTTCACCCGTGTAGCAGGCTTTATTGTGGGGCGATCGATGGGATGATTCATTAAGTAATTTTGGAATTATTTCACTTCGATAAACGATCAGAATACTTAAAATTTGATTTTTTTTATCCAAATCTTTGTTACCAGTCCTTGGGACTTAAAAATAAAAAAATGAAACACTTCAAAATCTATAGATGAAAACTTTTTAAATTGTTTGCAAAACTCAGTTTTAATTAAGGGGGGGGTGTTGGGGTCTAACGGGTAAAAAAAAACACTATTTTCACGATTTTTTTCTAGAGCTATCGTTCAAAGAAATGTATTCAAATTTTTTGCATTATACAAAGCATTGTTAAAAAAACGTTTAGTAATTTTTTCGTAGAAAAATATGGAAAAATGAGCCGGTGACGGAGCACTTTCGAGGATGCCTTTTAGAAAACAGGATTTGCGGTGGACATTGTATCTCAGCACAGAATCATCTGAAGTAAAAAAATCAGAGCAAAATATTTTTAATAGATATTTTTCTGGACCCCAACGTTTTTATTTAACTTAAAAAAAATTTATGAAATTTTTGTGGCTGTTTGAAGTAAAAACTACGATTTTTTACGAAAAAATCCGCCATTTTTTATCTGTAAAATCTCCCCAAAGTAAAAAAAAAGAAAAACGTTGGGGTCTGGTATTTTATATGTAGAAAATATGTTCCAAATTTGAAAAGAATCGGATAAATAGTTTTCAAATGACGATGTCCACGGACTTTAAAGATGTGCTTTCGAGAAAAACGCGTTTGAAGTTTCTGCTCTTGCTTTCTTGCAGTATTAGATAGGAGGAGATAAAGGCCTATAATTTCTACAGTTTTGCTTCAATTGACTTGAAAATTTGACACAACATTCTTGAAATGTTTTACAATAAGAAAATAAAAAAATAAAAAAAATCGATTTTTTGAAAGTGTAAGACCCTACCCCCCTTAAAGGTTCACGTCTTAAAAAATTTGGCTCAATCTGTCACGTTTTTTTTTAAATAAGTTCCTAAAAAATCTCCTTTTACAAAATATTGAACACAAAACAAACAACAAAATCATAAGCAACAATGAAGCTCATAGATAAGAAAACGTGATCACTACATTGAAACTACTCTTTTCAGAACATTTCATCAATTTTCATTGATGCAATTAAAAAAAAACACTTATTCACAAAAAAAAGAATTGGATTTTATTTGGAATACATGTATAGCACTGCATCTATCCAGTAGTTTTACTTACACAACTCTACTTTTCATGGATTTTAGATTAACTGTTAAAATAAGCAAAAGAATTTTGAATCAATTTTTCAACAATATTCTGGAAGGAAATTATCGCCATTTCAACATTTAAAGCCCCAAGTAAACACAAAAACAAATATCTCCCGGTTGTTGTTGTTGTTGTTGTACATTTATTTAAAGAGGGTTTTTAGTATTGAACTTTTTTTCTCCCGGTTATCCTACATTTTTGTTTGAAAAATTACATATCTATTTAATTCAACTCAAAATGGACACCCGGCTGAATCACCTGCTCCCAACAAATTTCACTTAGTTTGTTCCTCAAAAATGCTCGAATGTTTGCACTTTATTTGCAAAATAAAAAAAAATTAAATTGAGACATTAAAATGATGTATTTTGCACGTAAATTTGTTGAGTGAATTTTATCAAAATTAATGTGTACAACTGATGTATTTCGATTAACAAAGTCAAGTGTTTTTCTTCAAAGTTTTTATCGGATATTGGTGGATATTAAAGAAAATATCGCGAAATTGCACGGCCAGTACACTTGGGGGAAAATATCTGGAAAGATTAGGCTAGAATTTTAGTTCCGGACTTTGTGTTTCCTTTGTGTTACTTAAAATCATTAAAATTCGATGTATGTATTAAGAATTCAGATTCTGTTTCCAGTTTATTGTTACTGGACTTCAGATTGGAATTGAAAAAATCCTGATTCGAATCTCGGTTTTGCATTTCAAACCTTTATGTTCGAAACTAAGAAAATATTTAAAAATTCAAACCATTTTAAAAATTTGAAATTACGACTTTTGATTCTTATGCAAAATTTGATCTAAAGAAAGTTTCATGGTGATCCAGAATTGAAAAATCTGGAAAAGTTTCATCTTTCTCAATTTTCTTTCAGATTCACAAGTTCAATTTCGAATAAGTAACTGAAGAAAGCATTCACAATGAAAACCAACAATTCAAAGTTCAAATATCAGGTTTCCAGGTTGAGAAATCTAATCCAAATTTCGCTTTTTGGCAGATAATTAGTTAGAATTATTATTTGGAACTTGATTCAAAAATCGGAATACAAATTGAGTTAAGTTGAGGTTTATAAAAAATATAAAAATATTAATGTGAAAATTTTATGAAGGATTGTTTTTAATCATTAATTTTGATTTTAGCGAAAACTAGATTTTGTTTTTATATTCAACTGAAAAAAAATGTTATTGGTGTTCCGTTTAACACTTCTTATATTGCAGATTCTTCTTAAACAAAGTTTCAAACAAAAATTTCAATTTTAATCGAGTTTACCAGAGTAGGAAATAATCTTGATTAAAACCGCAAACTGTATGTCTAACGTGTATTCCTAAATATTTGGATTGTTTTTTACCAATGCCTCAAATGGTTATATTTCTTATTATACATTATATAAAAGGTATTTCTTTATTATGAAATCTTCAAATCTTTTTTTTATTTTAAACTAGCAACTTCAAGGCAAATTTGGCAACTTTAAGGACAAATTTAGAAAGTTAGAGCAAGTTCACTGGTGTTGGGAAAATGTGGTAGAAATTTTGACATTTTGAAAATTTTACCATGCAAAAATGTTTTCAAGATCTTGGGGCGTTGTATTTTTTTACAACACTGTTTCTATTTCAGCCGTATGTGATAGAAATATTGCTATTTTTGCATCATAGCATGCGACAATACAACACGTGTTGTAAAATAACTTGAAGGCCACAGATCTTGAAAATGTTTTTACATGGCAAAATTTTCAAAATGTGCCGTACGTGTCAAAATTTCTACCACTTTTTCCCAACACCAGTGAACTTGCTCTTAGAAATTAAAATAAATACCTTACTGTCATGTCAAATGACTAAAACCTGAATAATCCAAGTAGACTGTATAAACTAACATGTCGTAAGCTTCCGACGTAGCTGGCATTAATGAAATATTTGAGGCTTTATCAAGAATAGACATTGGAGGAATTATTTTGAATTGGATAAAATCTTACCTAACGGGCAGAAGCCAGTACGTATCGATAAATTCTCCTTATTCTGAACCATGTTCAGGAGTTCCTCAAGGGAGCCACCTGGGACCTCTACTTTTTATAGTGTTGGTGAACAGTTTACCAGAATCGCTTTCGAAGGCACTCGTTTAAACCTTCGGCGATGATGTGAAAATTTTGCCCGTAAAAGATCGACGATTGCCGAACTCTTCAATCGAAATTGGATGCGTTCTCAGATTTTTTTAGTCAGAGAAAACCTAAAATTGAATAATTCAAAATGCGCAGCCATATCCTTTACCAGAAGCTACTCTTTAATTCAGTTCACGTAAAGTTTGTTTCACATAGAATCTGGTCCGGTAAAATAGATCATTTCTCCGCAAAGAAATAACGTACAACAAAAACAAAAATGTCATTTTGTAGAGCTGTTATTGCACTTTAAGGAAAAAAAATACATAAAAATCATTCGTCAGCTTTTCGGATGAATTTTCGAACTTTTTTTGTGATACCACCCATCATTTTCTGCACAGTACTGCTGGTAACCTCATTCGCCATCTTGTTCCACCACTTTTCCATTTGAGCGGGTTTTTTTCATGGCTCTGCCACATTTCTTCAGTTTGCCCTTAACTATTGCCCAATATTTCTCGATGGAACAAAAATCCGGACAGTTTGATGGATTGATACTTTTTTCAACAAAATCGATCTTGTTGTTTCCTTATACCACTTAACGACATCCCGGCTGTAGTGGCAGCTTGCCAGGTCCGGCCAGAACTTCACTGGACCTTTGTGGGACCGAATGAATGGCAAAACCCTCTTCTGGAGACATTCTTCTTTGTAAACATCTCCATTCATTGTGTCCCTAGTGATGAAAATCTTAGTCTTCTTCCCACAACTACAGATCCCTTGCCAAATCATTAACTTACGAGCAAATTTATCTGCGAAAACAAACTTGAATCTACCCGCCATGCTTCTGAAAATCAATCATTTTCACTGAGCCATGCTTGACTGCATTCAGAGCCAAAAAATCAAAGCAGTCAAATTTTCCTTCTTCAACCAAATCATACAAACAATCATGCATGACAACGACGCTTCTGTATTTGAAACACTTTTGCGATACATGATGAGGTAAAAAAGGACGCAGACTATCAGCAACGAACGTCTCGATGCTGATTTCCTTCCCCTAACGACTTTCAACCTTTAGGATCATAACTGATATGTATCAGTTCTGAGCGATCTATGTAGGCTATCAGATGATTTTTTATTTTTCGTTTTTCCTAGAAGGACAAAATCATGACTAGGTAACCGCAATGAACTGTCCAGCATGTGCTACAGCTTTTTTGAACATGTGGTACTGGTATTTATTCAGATTTTTCCTTTTGAAACATTAATGATCGTCTATCAATAACGAGCATTATCAACAATGATGCGAGGATAGACGTTCGGGAATGATTGAGGGAGCGACGTTCAAAATGTATCACCAAGTATGTCGATCACCGTCGATTAGCCACGTGACGAATAGCAACGGTAGCCTCCGATGGAGCATGGTATATCTTCTTGCATCAAGTTAGTGTTGATTTTCGACATATATTCAATGGGTACTTTTACCACGTGCGTATCACAGCACTCGGAAGTAGCATCATTCTAGCTAGAAACCATTCCTGATTGCTTTTCTTGAGCGATATTCCGACCACTGCTACCCGCAACATTCCTTTTACGCTTCGCAAGGTAAAATTTGTTACCGGGTATTTGTCCCAAATCCATTTTGACGTAAGTTTCGTCGTCCATCAAAATGCATCCGTTGTACTTGGTCAACACTTTCTCGTACAACTTCCTTGCCCTGGTTTTGGCAACCAGGTTTTGTTTCAGCGTTCTGTTGGGGTGTTTGCTTGCAAGATACGACCGCAAACCTTCTCGCAAACAAATTCGTCGAGCTGTACTGTGATTCGTCTTGAACTTTTTCGCCAAATTGCGCAAGGAGATTCCAGGATTATTGTGAACTGATCGAATTACCTTTGCTCGCAGCTTCCGGTCATATGTTCCACTTTTGCGCCTGGTTTGTTTAGCTCGATCCACCGTAAGGGTCTCGCGGTAACGTTACAGTCGATTTTGGATATTTCAGGAATTTCTCAATCTTTACCCCTGACCACGTCGGTTTCTCCACCTGAGTGTGCAGAATTTTCTCTCGCCTTTCGCGCTCCATCGTCGATAACTTTTGACTGACTGCTTCAATCTTGATGAAATTTTCACCGCTAAGTAAACAAACCATCCGGATCAAAACACTGTCAATAGATTCGCGATGTGACAACTAGGGGCGCTGCAGTAAATGAAAAGATGCGACCAGATTCTATGCGAAACAGACTTTACCCTTTAGGCGGGGAAACGATAAGTAGAGTTTTCAGCGTACACGACTTAGGCGTAAAACTAGATTCCGGATTAACCTTCAGAGATCACATCAATAACCTCGTTTCGGATGGTCTCGCGATGTTTGGAGTAGTGAGGGGCTTTGCTTATAAATAAGAAGAGCCATACACAATTAAATGCCTATTTATAAGCTTGGTTAGATCAAAGTTTGGTTTTGCAAGCATAGTTTGAAGGCCCAAACGCTTTGTGAAATTTGCGGTAAGGAATTTTGGTTGGCCGTAGTATGAGAGCTTATGTCATCTATTGGACTTGGATCTACTAGAGAATCGGCACCGCATAAACGACTTAAAATTTTTTCTGAAAATAGATTCGTCCTTTCTACGGTCCCGCATAACAATCAATTCCAGCTGCTTGGTCTTAAGAAGACGCAGGCGCTACACCGTGGAGAATCGGACAACAAATTACAGCCGAAACGAGCCAGCACACCGATACATGAGGAAAGAGAACCGCATAAATAACATAATTGACTTCAATTTAAGCGTACAGACAATTTTAAACATTTACATTTAGTATTCAAGACGACAGTTATATTTGAAAAAGTCTTAAGTTTTCGGGATGACGGGCTCAGCCCACATATCCATCTTTAAACTAAACTTAATTATATAGAACCTCCATTTTTTTTTAAATAATCTTTATGTACAAACTTTATGTTCAAACAAAAATGTTATTGAAAAATTATTGTCATCATCCCGGTCCAGCATAGAATCTTATACCGATAATTCCACCTCCAAGAAAGATCATCATTGGAGTAGAGTCTGATTTGAGGGTGTAGATACAAAACAAACTTCATAATTCGCACTGCGCCCGAGATGTAAATTTGTAAAATACTTTTTGTTACACATATGGGCGCATTTTACCTTCCCCCTACCCACCACAGACCAGAGATCAAAAATCAGATTTTCGAAGTTTGTGCCACAAAAATTCTACTCAGATGTGTTTTATTGATTACAGTTTGCATGGTACATGAAAAATGTATTCTTAAAGTCCATACAGGACCTCGGGCAACGGAAACAACGAACCAGAAACAAAATTTAGAACAAAATCAATCCGAGCGCGGGATTCCCGCGTGGAAGCGCGAACGAGACAAAAAAGTAAGACATCAAACGGCAAAGATTATCACCGGTACCAATGCGCGTATATAATTATCCCGGCGGCGCGGCGGACGCGTTTATTATTTTCCTCGATTCTTTCCGTTTTTCCCAACCACACTCTCGAACACACACACTGCCGTGTAGCTTACGGAGTAGACACCTCTAAGCTCTGCCCCGGCTGGAGATCCACCCGTTTTCAATTCATTCTGAAACTTCTGCTGGAGCGTCTCCACCATCATCTACATATACATGTACTCTCGGTCCATCTTCTTCGCGCGCTTCCCGCATCAGAAATTCCCATCAGGTAAATCGGGATCGGGCCGCACCGCTACCATCGGAATCAGGTCTCCGGTGAGCCAAGAACCGTTAGTTAGCCGTAGAGATACGTTTAACCCAGTTTCGGTTGGTCTGTTTTGTTCTGCTCATTCTGGCTGTGCCGCGCCGTACCTGAGCCTTCTTGGCCATGCGTGTTGTTCCGCGTCTGTTACCGGCTCCTCGAAGATCCCTCCTCGGGAACTCACGGCGGGAACCTGAGGCAGAGAATTCTCCCGGATCCCGTCCTCCGAGTGGAGCAGCTCCAAAGTCTTCTGATAAGCTTTACGTCTCTCGGTGAGTTCTAGAGAGCTTTTCTCAGCCCACGCGTGCGGGTTCCTTCTGAGAATTTTCATCCACCAACGTTCTCGCGAGTACTTGTGAGAACGCTTGTGGGGGAGCTTTACGATCGACGGGCGCACTTTAGCTTTCGAGCATTCTGAATTCTGAGTCACGTGCTTCGAACGACGGACGGGAGTTCCCTCGCCGATTTGTGAGATGGGGGTGTGTTCTGTGACGTACCGCGGTGCCCGTTATAGGTGATTATGAGGTTCCGCGGGAGCGATCGTTCGAATATTTTAGAAATAGTGTCTACACGGTTGTCGACAGAAAACCTAGTAAAATTTAGATGGCAGATGTTGATCTAATGACACAATAGGGAAACGTAATGTATTTAATTTAATATTCAAGGTCATCAAAAACAATGGTAGATTAAACCAAAGATAGTTAAACAAATATACCTCACTGTCAGCCTTCAACAGCACTACCTACAAGTCAGAAATCCGCCAGAAGAAGTTCATACCGCCGATGATTAGACATGATAGTTGGAACTTTCTCCACATGGTGGCATGTTTGATGTGTCGCCTTATTTTTTGAAGAGTGAGGTATATTGGTTTTACCACTCAGATTTAACTTTGTGTACAGGAGTAGCTTCAGCAAAGTGATGAATTTGACAAATCTGAACATGTATCTTCTTTCAAATTAAGTGAAGAATTCAGATAACGTTTAATATTTAACTTATAAATAATGCCTTTCTGTGTAAAAGTGTCTCATGTGACTTTAGGGGTATTTTCACCTTTTCCCGTATATTTGGATAACGTGCATCAAGGAACTACCCCTTTTTATGATTTGGCAGGAAGCCAAATATAGTTTAACAAATATACCTCACTGTCAGCATTCTCCATACATCTCATCAAAGACAAGCATGTCAGCACCACCTACTGACCAGAGTTCCTACTAAAGTCACTTATATCACCACCATCATTACCAGCAGCGGCAACAGCGACTCCTACAAGTCAGAAATTCGACAAAAGCAGTTCATATCGTCAATGTTTACACATGATAGTTAAAACTTTCTCCATATGATGGCGTGCTTGATGTGTCGCCTTGTTTTTTTAAGAGTAAGGTATATTGGTTTTATTACAATATTTGGTATAACCCTTGTTCTATTGGCAATGTTTCGCAAGATAATTTTTCCTTATGTAAAACTGATTAATGCCAAGTTTTCAAGTAAAAAAGAGCTTCGAGATTCCACTATTTAGTAAAGTGTCGAAAGATAAATGTTAAGAATTCATAATTCCGTAAATTTTTTCCAAAAGTTTTTCCAAATATAGTAAAACAAATATGCCTCACTATCAGCCTTCTCCATACATCTCATCAAGGACACGCATGTTAGCACCACCTACTGACGAATGTTTCTACTAAAGTCACTGATAGTACCACCACTGACCATACTGACTGGACACTCGATTTCGTTTTCTGGATAATTTTTCCAACAGTACGCTATATCGATTCCAGAATGAGCATCGATCGATTTGAAGAAATGCTATCCCAGTTAGGAAATGCCACCCAACTTAAAAAACAGGCGATTTCCTACAGGGCATTTTTTGTCGTTTTTTTCAGGTTCGCCATCTGCCGTCGGTATTGCGCACCTACAAAATCTGACAATAAAAATTAGACAGAAAATGGTTGAATTTTTGCTCTAAGTGTCATGTCAGTGTGATCAGTGGTACCACCATCACCACCACCAGCGACAACAGCACCATCTACAAGTCAGAAATCCTCCAGATTCAGTTCAAATCGATGTTTGTACATGATAGTTGGAACTTTCTCCACATGATGACGTGCCTATGTGTCGCCTTGTCTTTTGGAGAGTGAGGTATATTGGTTTTATTATAATATTTGGTTTTTCTTAATTGCATCTTAAAGCTGACACTGCCCTCTGGATGTGAATTGCTACAGCGAGTATTAAATACCTGTCTTCTTTAGCACACTGAACCCTCTAGTGGCGAAAACTATTACTAAGTGTGTATTTTTATCTTTTCCGATTTTCAGTTTAAATCAAGAAGACATAATCTTCCAATCAGGATCTTTAACAATCGATATGTCGTTTCAAATCGATTCTCAACTCCATCGTCCCCTGTCAATAAGGTACTGGTCAATAGCACTGATAGGGGCACCGTCTACTAATAATCACACTTCCATTCATAGCCAGTCAGCTGAGCTCAACAGCCAAGCTCTAACAGAGAACGCACGATCCGGGAACGTGATTAGCTACCACTCTAAGACGTGTCCACCGTTTGGTTCGACAACAACAACAACAACATCCACAAGCATACAATTCATAATCCAACGAGGAGAAAGTGTTGGCGGAGCCAAAGCAAAATAAAATCGCGCTAACGATAATGAACCATGTCCACCAATCTAGACAGCGATCGGTAGAATTTCACTTTCGTTTGACCGGGTAAGGTAGTGTCTACCTTTGTCGGACAACTCGTTTGCGGCGGAAACTAATCACCTCAAAACGAGCGCTATTCTCAGTTCGGATTGGTTTTGCCGAGGTGGAGAAATGTTTTCCGATCCCACACCTTCTGGTTTGTTTTATCTTTATTTTTGCATAAATGTTTTTGATCGAACATTTTCGGTTCCTAATTTTGCCACTGTCAGCCTGGAAGGCAGCTTTAGCTGTCTTCACCTAAGGGAGCAACGGGATGTTTAATTTTTTTTTATGAACTTGTTTTGCCAGTTCGTTTCGAGAATATCTGGTGTATTTTGCAAGGCTTCAAAATCGAGCACAAACAGTAGATTCATCGATCGATCGAAACTGATGCTGGAAGGAGCATTAACCTTATGCTAACCTTATCAGATCAACCGATCACAAACTTCGAACCAGATGGTTGATTTTCTACGCTTAGGATGGGTGAAACTGTATTTTATAAAACGCTTATCAATCGTTCTGTGAATTGATTTTTTTATTCCTATCGCGCTCAACAAATTCTCAGGCCGAGTCACCTACTCAATCAAAGTTTTTTTTTCTTACATCCGGAATCATTCTGTTTTTAGAGCTTAGAATTTTCACAATATTTGCAAGTTTTTGAATGTAGAGTGCTTCAATATTCAGGATGGTTCATTTACGTTAACAAAAGATCTTTTGTATACATTTGATCAGAATTTTCTCAATCAAAGGGCATTCATGAGGTTCTATTATGATAAAAAACAGCTTCATATGAATACTTTGAACTTTACTTCAAATTATTTTGATAAAAATTCATATATACAAAAGATTGTTTTTAATGTAACATAACCGTTCTTAAAATTTTAGCACTCTTCTATCAATGTGCCATGAGAAATTTTGTTAGATGTTTCAAATGAAATAACAATAACTCTGTTTGTGACATTAAAAATCATTTCTCTCGATGTTCTCTAATGAACAATATTCATTCGGTCCATTGCAAGCGCTCTCCAATTTCTAGGATATCTTACATTCACCAGATAACGCTCCACTCGCTCGTTGCACTCCTGCTCGTCCCGTTCCTGCCGGATTCATAGCTAACACCTGTTTTGCAGGACAGTCGTTCTGCCCAGCGTATCCCAGCTTCTGGATACTGGGTTCGCGTAGAGTCGCGCGAGCTCGTGGTTCAGCCTTTGCTTCCACACTCCATTCTCCTGCACGCCGCCAAAGATGGTTTTTAACACTCGTCGCTCGAATACTCCGAGTGTGCGACCAATATCTATGTCTCGTGCCTATTAGAGAACATCTAATGAGCGTCATATACGGGTTACACTTCATGCGAGCGCTAAGTCTTCTCGACTGCAGTTGCTTGTGGAGTCCATAGTAGGCACAACTTCCGCTGATCATCCGCCGCTGGATCTCACGGCTAGTGTCAAGGTCTTCGACTATCTCTAGCTCGTCGCCGTCGATCGTAACCTTGTTATTACTGGACAAGCGGGTTCGGTCGGTCTCGGATCTGCAGGCTACACACAACCAAAAAAATCTGGAAAATTACATCACATATGATGTAAATAAAAAGAAGCATCATATATGACGGAATTTTCAGTGCGAGTTGGATATTACACGCCTGTAAAATTATGCGACGTGTAATATGAAAGTGATGTAAATTTTAAAGCCACTGAATTTAGGAAAAATATCCTATTGGAATTTGTTTTGTTTACTTTTTTATTGATCCGATTCAATGGAGTTTTTTCATCTTTTATGACAAAAACAATCTCTTAATGATGAAATTCATTGTTTTATTTATCGACAAGCAAATTTATGGTTGTACACAATTTTTTTTAAAGTCACTTTCACTTTCTTCCTAAGTACCGAATCTATGGAGTAGCGTGGGGCCGCTTTCAGAACCGCTGCCGCTTCTTTTCGGAGATACCCGGAACCAACCATATCGACGGACTTAGAAGCTAACTGCTTCAATAAATGACTTTGGTCCACGACTTGACTGAACACTTTGTTTACATTTTTGTATTCCTGTTTTTGACAGTTTTATTTTTACATGACATTATCACGTTCAGTGTAATTTAATATTAATTTGACTTCATGTCTTTATGATATTCCGTGTCGTGTAATTTTCAGAAATTTCTTATTCAGTGTTGTGAAGAGTTTGTGTGACAAAAAAAAATTGTAAAATTACATCATATGTGATGTAACGAAAAAGAAGCATCATATATGATTGAGTTTTCAGTGCGAGTTGAATATTAAACGTCTGTAAACTTCGAAAGACGTGTAAAATTTGAAAACATGTAAAATATTCAAGTCGTGTAATATTTTATTCGCACTGAAAATTCCGTCATATGTGATGCTTCTTTTTCTTTACATCATATGTGATGTAAATTTACATCAAATAATCGCGTTCTGTGTCAAGTAATGTTTGTGTCATTGGAATTCCGTGCTTTTAAGGATTCAAGTCTGTAAATTTACATTAATTAATCGCGTTCTACGTCATGTAATATTAAAGGCTTTCAATTTCAGTGTTGTTAAGGATTCAGATTTTTTTTCTGTGTAGCGTATACTTCTGCTTGAACGACTATATCAATGTCGTCGGCAAAGCAGATAAATTGACTGGATCTTTTGGGAATCGTGCCCCGTATTTTGCCCACCTTCCAGCGCCACGTTGAATATCATGGACAATCCAGGATAGAACTTGAATCCCCCTGCGTGATTCGAATGAACTCGACAATTCACCCGAAATCCGCATACAGCACTGTGTTCCATCCATTGTCGCCTCCATAGCTCTTCACGGTCGATAGTGTCGAATGCGGCTTTGAATTCGATTAATAGATGGTGGGTAGGGACATGGTGTTCAGGGTATTTCGGAGGATTTGTCGTACTGTGAAGATCTGGTCCGTCGTAGACCATCCCTCCATGAAGCCGGCCTGATGACTTCCCTCGAATCTGTTTACTTGAGGCGTTAGGCGTCGAAGGCGTTTAGGACAGTGATCGCAAGGTAGTTCACAGTCCAATTTATCGCACTTCTTGTAGATGGGGCATATAACCCCTTCCATCCACTCGTCCGGTAGCTGTTCTGTATCCCAGATCCGGACCATCAACCGGTGTAGGTAATGGGCCAGTTTGTCTCGGCCGATTTTGATGAGTTCAATTGCGATGCCATCCTTCCTAGCCGACTTGTTGCTATTCAACTTGCTTGTTTAGCTTCACTCATCGTTGGGAGTGTCTTGGTTTCCTGCATGTGCACCGTTCAGGTGTTCATCGAAGTGCTGCTTTCACGTTTTGATCATCTCACGATTATCTCTCAGGACGCCTCCAACCTTATTCCGGCACATTTTGGCTTGCGGCACGAAGCCTTTGCGGGATACGTTGAGTTTTTGATAGAACTTTCGTGTTTCTTGTGAACGATACAGCTGCTCCAGCTCGTCGAGCTCCTCCTCCTTCAGACGTCGTTTTTTCCCTTGGAAAATTTGAAGTCGCCGCCTCTTCCGCTGTCGGTGAATATCCATGTTTCGACGGGTGCTTCTTTGTACTACTGCTGTCCGCGCGGCGTTATCATCGGCTATCTTCCTCCTCTACTCCTCGTCGAACCAGTCGTTTCGTCGAGTTCGTTCCACATGTCCGATGACGTTCTCCGCAACACTGTTGATGGGGACGTCGGTTTCTTATATTGTACGCTACGGAGAGTTTTAGGCGCAACTTCTGACGCAACTTCTTTGGCGCCTCGTCTGGATCTGACGTCGATGATGTTCGATATGTCTGTCTATCAAAACGTGGTCGATCTGTGATTATGATCTCCAGGTGTACTTGTGTGGGAGGCGGTACTGGAAAAAGGTACTAAAGGGTGATACGGTCAAAATTTGGTCAAGGGAAAACGCGTGTAAATCGGTGAAATCGTTTATTTAAAAAATCAAATTAATTTTTTTTTTTTCAAGTTTAATAAGTATAAAATTTAGGAGAAATATTCAGTAAGGCTTCCGCTTTTCCAAATCCGAATTGTCGAGCCTTACGCTTAACGCCTGCCATTAGATTTTGCACAGCCATTTTGTCCACCTTCTTCGCCGCAGAAATCCAGTTTGCCTTGAACTGCTGCTCGTCCTCAGTAGTTTTTTTTTCGGTCTGCTTTAGGTTCCGTTTGACAATAGCCCAGTATTTCTCAATTGGGTGGAGCTCTGGTGTGTTGGGAGGGTTCTTGTCCTTGGGAACCACCTGCACGTTGTTGGCGGCGCACCACTCCATGGCCTTTTTACCGTAATGGCAGGATGCTAAATCCGGCCAAAACAGTACGGAACAACCGTGTTTCTTCAGGAAAGGCAGCAGACGTTTATTCAACCACTCTTTCACGTAAATTTCTTGGTTGACAGTCCCGGAAGCTATAAAAATGCTGCTTTTCAAGCCACAGGTACAGATGGCTTGCCAAACCAGATATTTTTTCGCGAACTTTGGCAGTTTCATGTGCTTGAAAATATCTGCTACCTTTCCCCTTCCTTTTGCCGTATAAAACTCCTGTCCTGGAAGCTGCTTGTAGTCGGCTTTGACGTAGGTTTCGTCGTCCATTACCACGCAGTCAAACTTCGTCAGCATCGTCGTGTACAGCCTCCGGGATCGTGCTTTGGCCGTCGTATTTTGTTTATCATCGCGATTTGGAGTCACTACCTTCTTGTAAGTCGATAGTCTGGCTCGTTTTTTGGCTCGATGCACGGTTGTAGACGATACACCCAGCTTATTTGCGGCATCTCGGAGAGAGAGAGGTTAGGGTTTCGCTTGAAACTACCGGCAACTCTCTTTGTCGTCTCAGAGGCTTCCGGTTTTCGATTTCCCCCCGATCCAGACTTCCTGGCTGTCGGCAAACGTTCCCCAAACACTTTTATTACATTTTTAACGGTTGATTTGCAACTTTAAGCGATTTTGCCAGCTTTGCGTGCGAGTAGCTCGGATTTTCGTGATGCGCGAGCAAAATTTTGAAACGCTGCTCTTCTTCCTTAGACGGCATTTTGACAACTGAAGAGTGAATTCCAAAATCAAAATAGGAGCAACATTCTACACACGCACATGAGGGGTGTTTAGGTTTTTTAAATTCAAAATTGAAAGAAATACGTCAAGTTGATATTGACCAAATTTTGACCGTATCAGCCTTTACGTACGGCCATTCGGTTAAAGGTGACGAAATCTGTATGTCTAAGGCCGTTTTCGTTGTCAGCTGGTGCGCGCTGAACCTTCCAATTGTCAACTTGACTTGTATAGACTGCTTTCAAATATATTAAAATAAATATACCTCACTCTCAGCCTTCTCCATACATCTCATCAAGGACAGGCATGTCAGCACCACCTACTGACGAAAGTTCTTACTAAAGCCACTGATCGTACCACCATCACCACCTCTAGCAGCAACAGCGACACCTACACGTCAAAAATCTGCCAGAAGTAGTTCAGATCGTCGATGTTTATACATGGTAGTTAGAACTTTCTCCATAGGATGGCGTGCTTGATGTGTCGCCTTGTTTTTTGAAGAGTGAGGTATATTGATTTTACTATATTTGCTGCTTTTTCCATTAGTTCCTTTTCAAGTTCGCTCTACCCTCTAGGTGTGGAACTGGAATCAACAAAAAATTATGTGTTTAAAGAACACTGAACCCTCTAGTGGTGAAAACGATAACGAAGCATATCTTTCCTAAGCACAAGTTTGAAGTAAATAATAAATCAAAGTTATGAAAGTTGCATTTAACAAATTTAGCTTATTTCAAACCTTATTGTGAGTAAAACGCTCGGAATGTAACTGGTGTAATGAATTCATATCTGGTTAATCCAATGCTCTATTTTTGTCATTCTTGAATTTATTTTAGTCATACCACTAAATGACTTTTATGATTTAAGGGGATTTTCCACATTTTTTTTATAAATTTGATTGTATCGTATACCTCAGAATCTCAATGATATTTCACTGTTTTTTTGAAAAACAACGGTTTCAGCTAAGTTAAAACCTGTTCACTATATGTAAGCATCATTCCGTTGAATAAATAAAGTCGATTGCTTTCTACTCTAGTAATTCTCAATAGAAACTAGCCGGAGGCAAAAATCTCAACCAAGATGCAGTAACATTCAGTCAGGGAACGCCAAACCAGATCGGAGCCCAAAGCGTAGAAGCCTATTAACATGAATGTAGGTGAATCAGTTTACCATGCCGTTACATTTCCTTCCCCATTTCTCTCTTGCCAACCAATCAGCAGCGGCCGTGTTCCGATTAGCCGGGATGATGTTCTGATCTATCTCTCGATTCCCATCGAGAGACGTTCGCCGTCGTCATCGTCGCCATTACGATCTGTTTGCATCGAAGGGTTCCTTCGTATATGTTTTTTTTTCAATGTTGTTGATATGGGACTCCCTTTTCCCGCAACAGCACCAATTTTACCCACAAAGACTCAATCAGAAGCAAAAAAGAAAAGCCTGGCCTATTGAGATTCGTCACAAGATGACTCTGGGAAGAAGGAACGAAACCCTGCCTAAAAAGGAATCGAAAATCTCGGCAATCGCGTTGTCTAGAACTGAGCCTTCCTCCGTTGCTTCCGCCGGCCATCAACAAAGTAGGCTGGGCCTTTAAGCATTCGACGACGACGCTTTCAAAGAGAATCTAATGAACGATCTCCGTTTCCTTCATGTGGTTTCCTCATTCCCCACCCTCGTTCGTAGTTCCTTCCTTCGCTTCAAGCATAAGTACCAGTGGGAAAGATCTGTCTGGGATCTTCTGGTCTGAATGGCAGCCTCGCTTCACCACAGAAAATGGGTCACTAGTTCTTGCCGTGCGCCGTTCTTCTGGCTGCTAAAGTTTTTTTTCCTTCAGTTTTCTCTGCTTTCTTCAGTTGGTTCTGTTGTTTATTCGCTGTCCGTTATACTGCCGAGCATTCATTCCCGACTTGTTTTTCTCGATTCTTACCTACCTCGTTTGCGTGGCTCACTATGTTATGAATACGGGCACACGAATGATATAGAATATGCCGAGCAACCTCTAAGCGGGAAAGTTGGCTTGCGGCAGCAGAGCTTACTTGATCCCAGCTTTCGAGAAATAGTAACAATCCATTTCCTGTCCCGGTGCTTAGTAAGCTTTAAATGACAGTAATTTATTCGTTATAATTTAAAGAAAAAAAAAGAATAAATTATAATGAAAACAAAAAAAGATGCATGCATCTTTCTTTAGGACCATAAGATAATTCAATGGAACTTTGATCACTATATTGACACGTCGAAAGCACTGAGAAGCATTTTTTTTATTTTATTTTAAGAGACTTTCAGCCTGAAAACCAATTTAAAAGTCTGGAAACTGTCTCCAAAAGAGCAGCAAAGCAATAAAATTTTATCCGTATCAATCAAGAAAACTTAACGACAAACAATCAGAACCATCGATTGGCAACTTTCATCGGTACTCATCTTGATAACAGTTTCAGATCAGTCACTTTAACGTAATGTGTTCCAATAAACATTAAGCGCAAGAATCGGACAAACCAACATTACAACGTCCAGAACGGCTTGAGACCTCAACGATAAGCGACGAACCTTCCCTTCGTCAATGAGAAGGCTTTCCAGGGGGGGGGGCAGCCGTTATTGTACAGTAGCTGACCTACTTCTGGCGGATCCGCAGCAGAGAGGCCTCTGATGCATCTAGACAACGACGACGGCGACACAGATTCTTACCCATCAAGCAACAGAATCCGTTATTTTCACCAAGAATAAGGTACACACTGAAAAAACCGGCAGCGAAACCGACCCAACGACCTACTTACTGGATCGGTTCCCTGGTGTAGCTTTTTTGCTCCGTCCTCTTCCAGCCATCGTTGATGAGATAAAGTACGGCGAGGTGCTTCGCTTGGGTACCTCATGCTCTCGGTACCAACTCCAGCTCCCCAAGTTCTACGGGGCGGCAAAAGAAAACCGAAGACCTCAATTGAGCCAGCTTCCCAGGCGCATAAAAATTCATCTCCATGGAAGCGTTTTGTTGCATTCCTACGGGTCTCGTTTATTCTTTCTTTTATTTTCAACCCCGAAACCATGAACCAAGAGGGACCGATGATGTTCACCGAATGCGCAGACTAACGAGCGAGAAGAAAAGCATTAAGATAAGATATAAGTACCAGAGTATTTTCATTTTTACCTGTTCGGTCCATACTGGTTAAAAAATTCACGGCAAAACTGAAAAATACAAAATTTTTCATCAGATTTCAGATGCAGAATTCTTATTGAGAATTCAGATTCAGAATTTAGAGTTCATATGCAGAATTCAGATTCAGAATTCAGATTCAGAATTCAGATTCAGAATTCAGATTCAGAATTCAGATTCAGAATTCAGATTCAGAATTCAGATTCAGAATTCAGATTCAGAATTCAGATTCAGAATTCAGATTCAGAATTCAGATTCAGAATTCAGATTCAGAATTCAGATTCAGAATTCAGATTCAGAATTCAGATTCAGAATTCAGATTCAGAATTCAGATTCAGAATTCAGATTCAGAATTCAGATTCAGAATTCAGATTCAGAATTCAGATTCAGAATTCAGATTCAGAATTCAGATTCAGAATTCAGATTCAGAATTCAGATTCAGAATTCAGATTCAGAATTCAGATTCAGAATTCAGATTCAGAATTCAGATTCAGAATTCAGATTCAGAATTCAGATTCAGAATTCAGATTCAGAATTCAGATTCAGAATTCAGATTCAGAATTCAGATTCAGAATTCAGATTCAGAATTCAGATTCAGAATTCAGATTCAGAATTCAGATTCAGAATTCAGATTCAGAATTCAGATTCAGAATTCAGATTCAGAATTCAGATTCAGAATTCAGATTCAGAATTCAGATTCAGAATTCAGATTCAGAATTCTGATTCAGAATTCAGATTCAGAATTCAGATTCAGAATTCAGATTCAGAATTCAGATTCAGAATTCAGATTCAGAATTCTGATTCAGAATTCAGATTCAGAATTCAGATTCAGAATTCAGATTCAGAATTCAGATTCAGAATTCAGATTCAGAATTCAGATTCAGAATTCAGATTCAGAATTCAGATTCAGAATTTAGATTCAGAATTCAGATTCAGAATTCAGATTCAGAATTCAGATTCAGAATTCAGATTCAGAATTCAGATTCAGAATTCAGATTCAGAATTCAGATTCAGAATTCAGATTCAGAATTCAGATTCAGAATTCAGATTCAGAATTCAGATTCAGAATTCAGATTCAGAATTCAGATTCAGAATTCAGATTCAGAATTCAGATTCAGAATTCAGAATTCAGATTCAGAATTCAGATTCAGAATTCAGATTCAGAATTCAGATTCAGAATTCAGATTCAGAATTCAGATTCAGAATTCAGATTCAGAATTCAGATTCAGAATTCAGATTCAGAATTCAGATTCAGAATTCAGATTCAGAATTCAGATTCAGAATTCAGATTCAGAATTCAGATTCAGAATTCAGATTCAGTATTCAGATTCAGAATTCAGATTCAGAATTCAGATACAGAACTCAGATTCAGAATTCAGATTCAGAATTCAGATTCAGAATTCAGATTCAGAATTCAGATTCAGGATTCAGATTCAGAATTCAGATTCAGAATTGAGATTCAGAATTGAGATTCAGAATTGAGATTCAGAATTCAGATTCAGAATTCAGATTCAGAATTCAGATTCAGAATTCAGATTCAGAATTCAGATTCAGAATTCAGATTCAGGATTCAGATTCAGAATTCAGATTCAGAATTCAGATTCAGAATTCAGATTCAGAATTCAGATTCAGAATTCAGATTCAGAATTCAGATTCAGAATTCAGATTCAGAATTCAGATTCAGAATTCAGATTCAGAATTCAGATTCAGAATTCAGATTCAGAATTCAGATTCAGAATTCAGATTCAGAATTCAGATTCAGAATTCAGATTCAGAATTCAGATTCAGAATTCAGATTCAGAATTCAGATTCAGAATTCAGATTCAGAATTCAGATTCAGAATTCAGATTCAGAATTCAGATTCAGAATTCAGATTCAGAATTCAGATTCAGAATTCAGATTCAGAATTCAGATTCAGAATTCAGATTCAGAATTCAGATTCAGAATTCAGATTCAGAATTCAGATTCAGAATTCAGATTCAGAATTCAGATTCAGAATTCAGATTCAGAATTCAGATTCAGAATTCAGATTCAGAATTCAGATTCAGAATTCAGATTCAGAATTCAGATTCAGAATTCAGATTCAGAATTCAGATTCAGAATTCAGATTCAGAATTCAGATTCAGAATTCAGATTCAGAATTCAGATTCAGAATTCAGATTCAGAATTCAGATTCAGAATTCGGATTCAGAATTCAGATTCAGAATTCAGATTCAGAATTCAGATTCAGAATTCAGATTCAGAATTCAGATTCAGAATTCAGATTCAGAATTCAGATTCAGAATTCAGATTCAGAATTCAGATTCAGAATTCAGATTCAGAATTCAGATTCAGAATTCAGATTCAGAATTCAGATTCAGAATTCAGATTCAGAATTCAGATTCAGAATTCAGATTCAGAATTCAGATTCAGAATTCAGATTCAGAATTCAGATTCAGAATTCAGATTCAGAATTCAGATTCAGAATTCAGATTCAGAACTCAGATTCAGAATTCAGATTCAGAATTCAGATTCAGAATTCAGATTCAGAATTCAGATTCAGAATTCAGATTCAGGATTCAGATTCAGAATTCAGATTCAGAATTGAGATTCAGAATTCAGATTCAGAATTCAGATTCAGAATTCAGATTCAGAATTCAGATTCAGAATTCAGATTCAGAATTCAGATTCAGAATTCAGATTCAGAATTCAGATTCAGAATTCAGATTCAGAATTCAGATTCAGAATTCAGATTCAGAATTCAGATTCAGAATTCAGATTCAGAATTCAGATTCAGAATTCAGATTCAGAATTCAGATTCAGAATTCAGATTCAGAATTCAGATTCAGAATTCAGATTCAGAATTCAGATTCAGAATTCAGATTCAGAATTCAGATTCAGAATTCAGATTCAGAATTCAGATTCAGAATTCAGATTCAGAATTCAGATTCAGTATTCAGATTCAGAATTCAGATTCAGAACTCAGATTCAGAATTCAGATTCAGAATTCAGATTCAGAATTCAGATTCAGAATTCAGATTCAGAATTCAGATTCAGAATTCAGATTCAGGATTCAGATTCAGAATTCAGATTCAGAATTGAGATTCAGAATTCAGATTCAGAATTCAGATTCAGAATTCAGATTCAGAATTCAGATTCAGAATTCAGATTCAGAATTCAGATTCAGAATTCAGATTCAGAATTCAGATTCAGAATTCAGATTCAGAATTCAGATTCAGAATTCAGATTCAGAATTCAGATTCAGAATTCAGATTCAGAATTCAGATTCAGAATTCAGATTCAGAATTCAGATTCAGAATTTAGATTCAGAATTCAGATTCAGAATCCAGATTCAGAATTCAGATTCAGAATTCAGATTCAGAATTCAGATTCCGAATTCAGATTCAGAATTCAGATTCAGAATTCAGATTCAGAATTGAGATTCAGAATTCAGATTCAGAATTCAGATTCAGAATTCAGATTCAGAATTCAGATTCAGAATTCAGATTCAGAATTCAGATTCAGAATTCAGATTCAGAATTCAGATTCAGAATTCAGATTCAGAATTCAGATTCAGAATTCAGATTCAGAATTCAGATTCAGAATTCAGATTCAGAATTCAGATTCAGAATTCAGATTCAGAATTCAGATTCAGAATTCAGATTCAGAATTCAGATTCAGAATTCAGATTCAGAATCCAGATTCAGAATTCAGATTCAGAATTCAGATTCAGAATTCAGATTCAGAATTCAGATTCAGAATTCAGATTCAGAATTCAGATTCAGAATTCAGATTCAGAATTCAGATTCAGAATTCAGATTCAGAATTCAGATTCAGAATTCAGATTCAGAATTCAGATTCAGAATTCAGATTCAGAATTCAGATTCAGAATTCAGATTCAGAATTCAGATTCAGAATTCAGATTCAGAATTCAGATTCAGAATTCAGATTCAGAATTCAGATTCAGAATTCAGATTCAGAATTCAGATTCAGAATTCAGATTCAGAATTCAGATTCAGATTCAGATTCAGAATTCAGATTCAGAATTCAGATTCAGAATTCAGATTCAGAATTCAGATTCAGAATTCAGATTCAGAATTCAGATTCAGAATTCAGATTCAGAATTCAGATTCAGAATTCAGATTCAGAACTCAGATTCAGAATTCAGATTCAGAATTCAGATTCAGAATTCAGATTCAGAATTCAGATTCAGAATTCAGATTCAGAATTCAGATTCAGAATTCAGATTCAGAATTCAGATTCAGAACTCAGATTCAGAATTCAGATTCAGAATTCAGATTCAGAATTCAGATTCAGAATTCAGATTCAGAATTCAGATTCAGGATTCAGATTCAGAATTCAGATTCAGAATTGAGATTCAGAATTCAGATTCAGAATTCAGATTCAGAATTCAGATTCAGAATTCAGATTCAGAATTCAGATTCAGAATTCAGATTCAGAATTCAGATTCAGAATTCAGATTCAGAATTCAGATTCAGAATTCAGATTCAGAATTCAGATTCAGAATTCAGATTCAGAATTCAGATTCAGAATTCAGATTCAGAACTCAGATTCAGAATTCAGATTCAGAATTCAGATTCAGAACTCAGATTCAGAATTCAGATTCAGAATTCAGATTCAGAATTCAGATTCAGAATTCAGATTCAGAATTGAGATTCAGAATTGAGATTCAGAATTCAGATTCAGAATTCAGATTCAGAATTCAGATTCAGAATTCAGATTCAGAATTCAGATTCAGAATTCAGATTCAGAATTCAGATTCAGAATTCAGATTCAGAATTCAGATTCAGAATTCAGATTCAGAATTCAGATTCAGAATTCAGATTCAGAATTCAGATTCAGAATTCAGATTCAGAATTCAGATTCAGAATTCAGATTCAGAATTCAGATTCAGAATTCAGATTCAGAATTCAGATTCAGAATTCAGATTCAGAATTCAGATTCAGTATTCAGATTCAGAATTCAGATTCAGAATTCAGATTCAGAACTCAGATTCAGAATTCAGATTCAGAATTCAGATTCAGAATTCAGATTCAGAATTCAGATTCAGGATTCAGATTCAGAATTCAGATTCAGAATTGAGATTCAGAATTCAGATTCAGAATTCAGATTCAGAATTCAGATTCAGAATTCAGATTCAGAATTCAGATTCAGAATTCAGATTCAGAATTCAGATTCAGAATTCAGATTCAGAATTCAGATTCAGAATTCAGATTCAGAATTCAGATTCAGAATTCAGATTCAGAATTCAGATTCAGAATTCAGATTCAGAATTCAGATTCAGAATTCAGATTCAGAATTCAGATTCAGAATTCAGATTCAGAATTCAGATTCAGAATTCAGATTCAGAATTCAGATTCAGAATTCAGATTCAGAATTCAGATTCAGAATTCAGATTCAGAACTCAGATTCAGAATTCAGATTCAGAATTCAGATTCAGAATTCAGATTCAGAATTCAGATTCAGAATTCAGATTCAGGATTCAGATTCAGAATTCAGATTCAGAATTGAGATTCAGAATTCAGATTCAGAATTCAGATTCAGAATTCAGATTCAGAATTCAGATTCAGAATTCAGATTCAGAATTCAGATTCAGATTCAGATTCAGAATTCAGATTCAGAATTCAGATTCAGAATTCAGATTCAGAATTCAGATTCAGAATTCAGATTCAGAATTCAGATTCAGAATTCAGATTCAGAATTCAGATTCAGAATTCAGATTCAGAATTCAGATTCAGAATTCAGATTCAGAATTCAGATTCAGAATTCAGATTCAGAATTCAGATTCAGAATTCAGATTCAGAATTCAGATTCAGAATTCAGATTCAGAACTCAGATTCAGAATTCAGATTCAGAATTCAGATTCAGAATTCAGATTCAGAATTCAGATTCAGAATTCAGATTCAGGATTCAGATTCAGAATTCAGATTCAGAATTGAGATTCAGAATTCAGATTCAGAATTCAGATTCAGAATTCAGATTCAGAATTCAGATTCAGAATTCAGATTCAGAATTCAGATTCAGATTCAGATTCAGAATTCAGATTCAGAATTCAGATTCAGAATTCAGATTCAGAATTCAGATTCAGAATTCAGATTCTTAAGATAAGTTAACCACCGTTAATTAATTTTGTAAATTTATTTTTCGGCATATCGGTGAAAAGTAGTTATGAAATTGATAAAGATGGATAGAGAAGTGAGAAGAAATTTTACAGATGTTGAAAAGAGCGAAAGAGCATTTTTGCGAGGAAACTTATTAACGTACACCATACTTTACCCTGCAACATTTCATTATTTAGGAGAAGTAGTACCGGGATAGAGGTGGTACTACCTTAACCTATACAATGAAATCTGGTTGGTCCGAAGTCTACATGTGGTGAACACGTATATGCCCGTCCGGAGTATACGTGTTCACCACATGTAGACTTCGGACCAACCAGATTTCATTGTATAGGTTAAGGTAGTACCACCTCTATCCCGGTACTACTTCTCCTAAATAATGAAATGTTGCAGGGTAAAGTATGGTGTACGTTAATAAGTTTCCTCGCAAAAATGCTCTTTCGCTCTTTTCAACATCTGTAAATTTTCTTCTCACTTCTCTATCCATCTTTATCAATTTCATAACTACTTTTCACCGATATGCCGAAAAATAAATTTACAGAATTCAGATTCAGAATTCAGATTCAGAATTCAGATTCAGAATTCAGATTCAGAATTCAGATTCAGAATTCAGATTTAGAATTCAGATTCAGAATTCTGATTCAGAATTCTGATTCAGAATTCAGATTCAGAATTCAGATTCAGAATTCAGATTCAGAATTCAGATTCAGAATTCAGATTCAGAATTCAGATTCAGAATTCAGATTCAGAATTCAGATTCAGAATTCAGATTCAGAATTCAGATTCAGAATTTAGATTCAGAATTCAGATTCAGAATTCAGATTCAGAATTCAGATTCAGAATTCAGATTCAGAATTCAGATTCAGAATTCAGATTCAGAATTCAGATTCAGAATTCAGATTCAGAATTCAGATTCAGAATTCAGATTCAGAATTCAGATTCAGAATTCAGATTCAGAATTCAGATTCAGAATTCAGATTCAGAATTCAGATTCAGAATTCAGATTCAGAATTCAGATTCAGAATTCAGATTCAGAATTCAGATTCAGAATTCAGATTCAGAATTCAGATTCAGAATTCAGATTCAGAATTCAGATTCAGAATTCAGATTCAGAATTCAGATTCAGAATTCAGATTCAGAATTCAGATTCAGAATTCAGATTCAGAATTCAGATTCAGAATTCAGATTCAGAATTCAGATTCAGAATTCAGATTCAGAATTCAGATTCAGAATTCAGATTCAGAATTCAGATTCAGAATTCAGATTCAGAATTCAGATTCAGAATTCAGATTCAGTATTCAGATTCAGAATTCAGATTCAGAATTCAGATTCAGAACTCAGATTCAGAATTCAGATTCAGAATTCAGATTCAGAATTCAGATTCAGAATTCAGATTCAGAATTCAGATTCAGGATTCAGATTCAGAATTCAGATTCAGAATTCAGATTCAGAATTCAGATTCAGAATCCAGATTCAGAATTCAGATTCAGAATTCAGATTCAGAATTCAGATTCAGAATTCAGATTCAGAATTCAGATTCAGAATTCAGATTCAGAATTCAGATTCAGAATTCAGATTCAGAATTCAGATTCAGAATTCAGATTCAGAATTCAGATTCAGAATTCAGATTCAGAATTCAGATTCAGAATTCAGATTCAGAATTCAGATTCAGAATTCAGATTCAGAATTCAGATTCAGAATTCAGATTCAGAATTCAGATTCAGAATTCAGATTCAGAATTCAGATTCAGAATTCAGATTCAGAATTCAGATTCAGAATTCAGATTCAGAATTCATATATAGAGAATTTTTGATAAATACCTGGCAAAATTTAGAATAGAATATGTTTAATATGTCAAAATCTTTTGAAACTAAATTGAGCTTCCCTTATTTCCACTCTGTAAAGAAACGGAAATTCGTATTCCCTCAATAAGTGCGTATCCTGATTTTGCAACTTTTATATTTTTGAGAGGCTCACACCCAGAAGCTTGATAAATAAAGTTAAAATGCAGCATCAACCAAATAAAACAACACTACAACGTTGATTTTAGAAAAAGACTGCAAACGAGCAATGAAAAAAAACCAATGGACAGATTACAAACCAATCATCCCGTGTTGGGACATTTTGAAACGTGGGCTCAAAAAGAACGATTTTTTCCTCCCGGTTTAAAAGAATAATTGCCTACAAAGATAAGGTTCGTTCGCGATTCGTTTTCGGTTTCCCCCTATCCGTTTTTTTCGATGGTCCCCGGGAAGTATGGATGGATCAGCACCGGATAAAATGTTTCTCGTTTTCCCCGCCACCTTGCAGACGGTTGCCGTAACTAGGTGAACTTTTTCGGAAAACTCGACTGAAATTGTTGTCGGGCAGCAATTTGGGCTAACTTTGGGACGTAAAATTAGTTCCCTTTGAATGGAAACCTAGGAACGGTTTATCTCTTTGATCGTTGGGTTGAAGAAAAAAAAGTATGGAAAATTGTGCCAGAGTGAACTAAAATTAGTAATAAAAATTAAAAACCTTCTTTTCTGTTCGAACCGCGATAGGCTGTCGGTAGAGAATAAAATATTGTTTTTATTCAACGTTGTACAAATTGGTTTGATTTTAATACACATTTTTATTTTTGTTTCATTCCAGGCCATCAAAATGTCCGAGGAGCCCAAACGCCGTGAGTGGCCGTTTTTCACAATGATGGATCTGTACTTCAGTGACCAGGTTAACGATCCGACCCTGCGGTTATTCTCATCGACGAAGCGGTTCGACTCGGACACCCTGGACGATGCCCAGTTCGATGAGGAGATCATGAACACGACGGCGGCCGTTGCGATTGCTGCTGCGGCTGCTGCCTCGGCCGCAGCTGCCAATGCCGCCAGTCAGCACAAGATCAAGACGGAACTGATTCACGGCCACAGCGGCGGAAGTATGCTGGATATTTCGGAAATCATCGAAGACCACATAGGCTCCGGAGACTCCAAGTTGGATCAGTTCAAGCGGGAAATCGTCCTGAGTCAGTTCGCCCACGTTTCGGAACGGAACAATTCCGTGCGGAAGGAGAAACTCACAAACGGAACCAACGGAAATGGGAATACAAACCCGACGACGACGATAGACAGCAACGGAGTTCCGTGCTACAGGGAAAAGGAGAAGCAGCTGATCGAAAGCCTAACGCACAGCCCGCAGAGTGCCAGCAGCAGTAATTGCAGTCCGGACACCAGCAGCCTGAACAGCAGTCCTAGCAGTCACGTCAGCTCCAATGGGCCAAAGATGACCAACGGTCCCACGAACAATGCCAGCTTCAATGCCCTGCTAGCAGCGGCCAGTAGCCATAGCGGAAGTCTGCACAGCAATGGCAGCGCGCTCAGCAGCACCGATCGGGACACCGACTACGACGATTATCCGAACGACAAGGAAACCGTCTCCTTCGAGGGCCCGAACGGAAACCTGAAGACGCTCAACCAGAAGCTGCTGAACCAGATGAACGAGCATCACAACATTGATCAGGTGAGTGCCGCGGTTCTACCATTTTAAGTTTCTCCTTTGTTGACATAGCGTAGACAAGCGACGAGAATTTGTTTCATCGTATCGGTAGTGAGCATTTCAGAGCAGGTACTCCAGCCATGAGAAAACCATGCGTGGAGCTGTTTGTATGTGGCTCCCAAATCGAACTGTCGTTCAACTTCACTTGACTTAGGAGGTCATCTCGCGCTAGTGCGCTTCACGCCTTACTCAATACGAATCCACTTCAACTTAGCAACAACCTCAACTTCCCACGACTCAAGGCTCGATTTCTCCTCAAACGACTCAAGATCCAACCTCTCTTCGTGTTGAATGGACAATCACACTTTGCGCAACTACTCCTCTCGCGGAACATGGCCAGGAAGTTCAGAGACGCTAATCCAGTTGTCGACCGCATTTCCTCTGGTTGCAAACAGTCCTGGTCTCGACCCTCCAAAACGCTTGTCGAATCCAGACACCTTTGACACCTCTAGTGTCTGCGTTGTACAACTCTCGTTCCCAACGTCTGGATACTGGTACCCAGATGCACCACTCTTACTTCCGCGCAGATTTGGTGAGGACCTGTCGGTGGCCTCTAGTGGGCTTGGTGGTAGTTCTCCTAGCCGTACATCTGCTATCGTCGTGAGGTCTGCAGACACGATTCTACATTGGACCACGGAATAGTGAGTCCTAGAGCTCCTCATTTGTTGCCCATAGCATGGACAATCGTCCAGAATGTATTTCACCGTAACGGTGTGGTGTTACAGGTTATCTATTCATGAGAAATCCATGCATGAGTCTAGTGTGACCAATGCGTAACCGTGCGTAAAGCTCGCGTATCACCTAATAGCTGTTAGTCAATCCAGGAGAATGGTGTATTCTTCATTTCCCTAAGTATTACAGTGGAACTTTGGTTCCACCCGTTCAGCTTGTCCATATTCCGTTTTTAAACATTTGTATTGCTACTCTGCGTGTAATAAGAGAATTTGAAGGAGAGGTCTTGCTTCCTTCGAAAGCAAGGCTTGAATTTTCGTATGCGGAGATTCCAGAATGTTCTGGAACCCAGCAGTGAGTTGTGATTTTGAAGACGGCTACCTTCGGATATGTCGGTTATCCACGCGGAAGGGTGTTGTTTCCTGCAGAGACTGCCATCCGGACGCTGGCCGGCTAGTTCTGAGGAGACTACGTTGGGTAGAAGTTTGTAAATTTGCCTCTTTTTTAAACCATTGGTATCACCCCTGATGTGATAAACCTTAGTGTACAACCCCTCGCTGGCGTTACACGGAGAAAAAAGTATGGTATTTCCAACAATAATCCACTTATATTCAATCATATATCTGATTGCTTCTTGACCAACTTTATTTATCAAATTTCAACAATACATATTAAAGACAATCTGATTGATTTCGTACACTCAACAATATATAAAATACATTCAACTATAGTTGTATGATTGATTTTGTGCATTCAGCTATAAATATAATAGATTCAACTTTTTTGTACGTTTGATGTCATACATTCAACAATAATTATAGTAGATTCAACTATAATAATATAATTGATTTGATAATAAATATGATAGATCCAACCATAATAAAATGATTGATTTAATAATAAATATGATAGATTCAACTATAATAATATGACGGATTTAATTATAAATATGACAGTTTCAATTATATTTCTATGATGGTTTCAATGAGGTCAACTATAAATATCGGAACCTGATATCCACTTCCTGGTTTCTCCACTGTTGTTTTTTTTGCATCTTGGTGGTTACCCAGCAAATTGTGCGTTCTAACTAATCGGTCCCGGAAGACGTCCTCAGAAGTCCGTGCTTCAGCACCCGGCAAAGATTGACCTTGTGGGGTGAAAATTCACTCAATATCATTACATCCATCTATCATACGCTGCCTTAACAATTCTAGGTTCCTGTGGGATCCTGCCAGGATCACGCAAAGGAACGTCAAGACCCACGACAATTTTGCGGACAACCTGAGTAGATGTAACTTTCCCAATTCCAGGAACTGTCAGCCTACTACACGACCACTGCCATTAAATGGTAGAGGAAAATGTTTCCCCATCGCCGGAGAATGCTGGCGCTTTGCCACCGACGTCAGGGAATGCCGGCTGAGCCCTGAAAACAGCACTACGATCGCTGCAGGGAACACGTACTGGTCTCACCCTTACGTTTTTTTTTTGCTAATGAACACGGATGAACACTATAGTATTAAAGTAGCACGCAATAAATCCAAAAAAATATAGTTTAATTTATTATATTTATAGTTCAATACCTAGAATCTATCATACATTTGTAGTTGTATCTATCGTATTTACAGTTGAATCAATTATACCATTACAGTTGAATCTATCATATTTACAGTTGAAATAATTATACCATTACAGATGAATCTATTATATTTATAGTTGAATAACTAAAATCAATCATACAATTGCAGTTGAATTTATCATATATACAGTTGAATCAATTATACCACTACAATTGAATCTATCGTCATCATAGTTAAATGTGAGACGTCAACCAGAAACGTGTACTTGAATCTACTATATTTATAGTTGAATGCCTAAAATCAATCATACAAATGTAGTTGAATCTATCATATTAACAGTTGAATCATTACAGTTGATTTTATTATAATAATAGTTGATTGCGTAAAGTCAATCATCAGTTTGTTGTTGAGTATTTAAAGTTGGATGCAAAAAAATCAACTGCGTTTGGTATAATCAGCTGAAATAAATAGAACTGTGGTCTTTTTTCTCCGTGTAAAGTGACACCTAGGTGTGAAAAGGATTACTATCGGCAGAAAACTTTGACATCTAATCAACGTTTCACTACTGACTATACTGACTGAACACTCGATTTTGTTTTATTTGGATAATTTTTCCAACAGTACGCAATATCGATTCCAGAGTGCGCATCGTTCGCTTTTGATGAAATGTTACCCCAGTTGGAAAGTGGCACCTAACATTTAAGGAAAAATAGGCACATTCAATGATACCATCGGGCTAAACAGAAGATTTTGTCGTACAGGGAATTTTTTGTCAAATGATGCAAGGTTCGCAATACCGACGATGGATGGCAAAATTAGACAGAAAATGGTCGGATTTTTGTTCAAAGTGTCATGCCAGTGTGATCAGTGCAGATTTTTATCACAAAATATAAAACCGACAAAAATGACAAAAATGAATAAACATCGCATAAATCGAGGAAGAATGTCCATAATGGGTTAAATTCCTATGAAAAAGGAAAAAAATCGGGAAGGAAGCAGTGTGGTTCAATCTCCTTGGTTGAATTTGTCCTGTATTTTTGATTTTTTTTTTTCATTCATTTATCAATTTTTACGCATTTCAAATTCAAACTGAAAGTGCAAGTTTCAGCCCTGATTTTCGAGATTTTTAGAAATTACACAGATTGTACAAATTGTACATTAAAAATACAGATTTACAACAATCAAAATGTCCCTGCCAGCGAAATATGACACACATGGGACTTAACCTGCGAGTCACGTGACGTGACTTACCAAATTTCGTCTCGTACTGCTGACTCCAGTAACCCCTCCAGGTTACATAAGTTATCTAGGGATTTTTCTTTCCTGAAGCATTTTCTGGAATCAGGACGACGATGGGAAATCCCGTGAGTCACATCACGTCATATTAATCCCTAATAAATTAATATCATTTGAAGAGAATGAAAATTAGAAAAAATGGTAAAAGGGAATTTGATAAATCAAAAAAGTAACCGGAAAAACTTCTATTAACTTAAAATAGATTTCTGTCTGTCTGTCTGTCTGTCTGTCTTTGGCATGCAAGTGTATTTGAGTAGGAACAATATTCCAAGGGTGGTCCCTTTCCTCCTTCCAATGACGAAATCGAAAGGGGGAGGAGGGCCGCCATACAATTATTAGCACAACTTAAGAATTGGTCGATCAAATGGAACCAAATTTGGCATTGGGGGTATTTTGTTTCTGAAAAAAATCCTTTAATTGTTTGAGCCCTCATCCTTTTTAATGAGGGTATTGGAAGGGGGAAGGGGGGGTCGCATACAGTTTTTGTTGCAAATCTCAATATCTGATCAAGCGAAATATACTAAATTTGGTATGAGAGGTTATTTAATTACGAAAAATATTACTGAGATAATTTAGGACCCCTTCCTCCTTCCAGTGAGTCAAAAAGTATGGGGAGGGAGCTCCCATGCAGTTTTTTTAAATAACTCGAGAACTAATCGTGCAAATGAAACAAAAATGGATGGAAGATGAGATGTAAATTTTTAAGAGCACAGAGGATTGAAAAAAGAAGCTAGACCACACTCTAAATTCTTTGTCCCGCATCAATCAACTGCATTAAAGAAGTAGTACCCGAGGGAGAAGGCACTGATGTTCTATCCGTATTTCATTTCAACTCCTTTTAGCGGCTTCATCGGAGAGGGAGATGAAGCCGCTAAGTAATTTCAAAATTGTGTCTTAATATCAGATTTGAAACTATTTTTTTTTTTTTTTGTTTCGATTATAGTCGTTTTACCATCTTTATGGCATTCGCGACTTTATCAACGTTACAGTTGGCGGATCGTTATTAAGAAACTATCCGGTACAACTGTGTTCGATGTTTTACTCTTGGGCTCGAACTCGCGGACATCGGCTCAGGAGACAACAGACTTGCCAACTGAGCTATATCACAAGCCCATTTGAAACTATTAATGGAAAAAAATAAATCAGTTTCGAAACACATCAGGTAGAAAACAGATGAAAAAATCAGAAAATAATAGTTGAAAACGTTTGATTTATACTTCAAATCTCAAATTTAAGTTCTTACTTTGAGAAGGTTATTCTGAAATATTTTGGAAATTTTGATTAGAACCATAAATAAATATATAAATCAATAAATTTAACACCGGGTGAGCTAGTCTATGTAACATAAGATTGCTACTTCAGCGACCTTCGAAATTCTCCTAAATAAGAACTATTTCATCATCTCGATTACTTTCAATTTATGAGCTACTGAAAGTGTTGAGATGGAATCTGTTGACCATTTATCAACTATACATTTAAGAAATTAAAGTTACGTAATGAAATGTGGAGGCAACTTTTTTTTTAGATTGTCGCCTCTTTTTCCTTATATGCCTAAATTCATCACGAGCAAATCGTTAGAAATTCAACAACAATTCGAGTAACAATTTTCTTTTGAATTTTATTGGGATGAGAAATTTGAAAAAAAAACCATGAGTGAATAAGGTTTTCCAGTTTGGATTTTCATAAAAACCAAACTTCAGTGCTAAATATCAGCAAACTCAGATGCTGAAATTCAGTGTTCATATATTATGCAAGATCGTAACTCAATCAGATAGGATTAAGACCACCAAAACATGCAAACATACAAGTGTTGTATAAAAACTTGTATGCAATTTTGTGTTGTATCATTCCCTTGTATGCAATATTGAAGTGCATCCTGCCTTACACAGCAAAAATTATTTCCTGTAAAATTACGTGAATGTCCTGTAACAAAAAGGAGCAGGACATTTACCGCAATTTTACAGGTCGAAAAACAAATTACGTGACATTTAATTTTCAGTGTACAACTTTTTTACAGTACATTTGCTGTAATAATAAATGAATCTTCGTTAACTTTCAAAGAAAACAATTTAAAATTACATGGTTGATTTATTTTAAAGGTTGCACTTTCAGTGACACGTAGTCAAAAAAATTTTCAGTGTATACTAAAACTTTCATGCATTGTTTCCAACTTCAACAATTCGTGGAAAATTTGGGGCACATCTAGGAGATTCGAACCTTGACCTTCAGGTTTAAAGGCGCGCACGCTACCACAGAACCATGCCTGATGCAATGAGAGCAACAAAATTCTGAAAAAAAAATTCAAATCAGGCAAATTGAGTCAAAAGAAACAACTGCTTTCCTGATCGGGGACTATTTCGACGGATTCCTGGAAATTGAGCCGAGTGTCGATGTTATTTTAAAATATGATAAGAAAAAGATACAAGTCCTAGAGAAACAGACTTCAGAATAAAAATTATCAGAATCAGAATTCCGAATCAGTAAATAAGAAAATCAAGATTCAAACCCATTATCCCAACAATCAAATTTCAATTTTAGTTTTAGTTTCGTTTCGTTTAGTTTAGTTTAGTTTAGTAAATTTGAGAAATTTTAAGTTTTCTCAAATGTGATCCCAAAGATTAAAATCATCTCTCGTAATCAGCTGAGTGGCTTATCGCGCATCTAAAGTTCAAAACAGGTCTTCGATCTAATGAAACCCTGACAACTAAGTATTTAAAGATAGTTGATAACGCTAAACTAAACAGCTTATTTGTGAATTATTTAAACAGTATTCAACTACCAGAAAATGTTGATGAAGGCCTACAAGAAATCACATCAACTTACAATCGCTTTGTGAAAATTTCTTCTCGAACACTTAATAAAAGGGTAAAACTTAAAGGAAATTGCTGTCCGTGGATGACATTTGACCTCTGGACACTCATCAAAATAAAAGAGAATTATTTAAAACGATCGAAAAAGCATCCAAATGATATCAATTTAAAAGAGATGCTAATTCACATAAATAAAAAATTGAGTTCAAAAAAACAAGAATGTAAAAGGCTCTATTACGAGCGCTTATTAAATAATTCACCACATTCAAAGCTCTGGAGAAACATTAATACGCTCTTAGGTAAATCTAAAACGACTTCCTCAATTAACCTTTCAGATGAAAGAGGTGTTATAACCAATAGTACACAGATTTGTGAGAAATTTAACAAACACTTTTCCACAATTGGAAAGAACCTGGCTGAAAAGATTCCAGTAAATACTGAAAATGATCATTTGACTCAAATCGAACAGGTAGAAAATACAATATTCTTACGGCCCGCTAGTGTAAACGAGGTTCGACTTGTAATTTTTTCACTTAAAAATAAAAAGGGTCATGGACCAGATGGTTTCCCTGTTAATGTCTTGAAAAATAACCACGAAACATTCTCGCACATACTTACACAATACTTTAATAAAATTTTGGAGTCAGGAGTTTTCCCGAACTGTCTAAAAATTGCGAAAGTCATCCCTGTTTTTAAGGCTGGCGATTTGCTTGACGTCAATAACTATCGCCCTATCTCGACTTTAAGCGTTTTTAGTAAAGTGTTCGAGAAGCTTCTTGTTAATAGAATTGTAGACTTTCTAAATCAGAACAATATACTTTATAAACTGCAATATGGATTTAGATCAGGTTCGAGCACTCAAATTGCCATCTCAGAATTAGTTGACTCCATCATATGTAAAATAGAGTCAAAAAATATTGTTGGGGCACTATTTTTGGATCTCAAAAAAGCCTTCGATACTCTAAATCATGACATATTATTGTCCAAACTGTATAAATACGGGATAAGAGGAACAGCAAATAATATCCTTCGTAGCTACTTAGAAGGTCGCAAGCAGTATGTGGCTATTGAAAACACAAGAAGCGAATTAAGAAATATTGATATCGGTGTACCACAAGGGAGTAATATCGGGCCATTACTTTTCCTTTTATATGTCAATGATTTATGTAACCTTCAACTTAAAGGCACAGCACGTTTATTTGCCGATGATACAGCAATTTTTTATTCTGAAACTTCACCTGATATTATAATTCAGCACATTGAAGACGACCTAAAACTGCTTTCAAAATATTTCAATTCAAACCTACTTTCACTAAATTATACTAAAACAAAATACATGTTGTTTCGTTCTTCGCATAAAAAGCTACTTCGTACTAATGACCCAGCTATGAATGGAAATACTATTGAGAGAGTTAGTTATTTTAAATACTTGGGAATTTACTTAGATGAAACTCTCTCATGGAATCGTCACATTGAACACTTGGAAAAAAAAATTACTCCTCTTTGCGGTGTTCTTTGGAAACTGAGAAATTTTGTTCCACAACATGTTCTCTTTAAATTTTATTTTGCGTTTATCCACTCTCAATTGAACTACCTTATTATGATATGGGGAAGAGCCTCCTTGTCCCACTTACAGAAACTTCAAACGCTCCAGAATAGATGCTTGAAAAACATCTTAAAGCTCCCTTTGTTATTCCCTACCCTTCAGCTTTACTCTTTAAGAACGCATAACGTTCTTCCAATATCTGAACTCTGTGATTTGCAAACTGTTGTATATGTCTATGATAATCTACACTCAATTGAAAATATTCAAAACCTCCATTTTACTACGGGGTTGCGAACTCATAACACTCGCCAGTCAGATTTCTTGCAACGAAGCCGATCCACAACATCATTAGGGCAAAAAAGAATTTCATTTATTGGACCTATTAAATACAACACCTTACCAACGGATATTAAAAACATAACCAATCGTTCCATGTTCAAAACCAAAGTGATACAGCTTTTGAAAGAAAAATTGAACCATTAAAACAGTCGATCATCAACCAGTCTTTGTTTTGTTTACCTTTTGTACTTTTGTAGCGTTAATATCTAATATTATTTTTCTTAAAAATCTTGTAGTTTGTATTTTATCTTATAAAATTATTGAACATAACATAATAAAATTAGCAATAAATAAATAGTATATTAGTAAATATCGAATAATGAATCTCTTCAAAGGAAATTATTTTCCATTGAGATTTCATATTGTAGTCAATTTAGTTAAATAATACATTTCCTCGCACGACATTATAAATATTTGTGTTCTCAGCATGATTAAAATTTGCTCGCGTTTACTCTTATTATCATTTTGCTGCCAGACATGCTGAGAACAGTAGCGTCCATTACCAGGGGGCTCAATTGAGCCTTTTGGTGTGGGGGAGTGTGGTGGGCCGCTACAAAAATAAATAAAAATAAAAAAAAAAACCGGTAACGGCCTGGTCATGGGAAGGTCCAAGACCTTAGGGCTAGCTCTCCAAATGGCAATGTGCTGATGACGATAATGATGACGACGACAACGGCAAACGGCTGTTCATGATTCGAAAGCGGGGAGATTCGAGAGTGTGACGAACTTGGCGCAAAACTTTCTTCGACTTCTTCTCTGCTCCCATGTTGAGGTTGATGTTTGATGAAATTCAGTCAGCAAACCCTGACGGACTGATGGGCGCCCGCCAGATGTGACAGCTTCTGCGATCGTTAGCTTCTGATAAATGTTTTGATTTCGTTCCGAGATTGAGAACGGTGGGACTGAGTTGAGTTCGATGAATTTGTTGTGCTTAGTTGAGAGTAGAAAGTATGTATACGAGTATATTTTCAATTATAAACATAAATTTTAGAATAACTTTTAAAGTAAAAAGTTTGAAAGAAGCTACACCAGAATGGCCGGAACCCTGCAATGCTGAATCTTCCAAGATGTCTTCAACATTTCAACAACGCGGGCAAATTGGAGAAAATGAGCATGACTACCTTCAGCGAAAGTGAATCGAAATCCGGCTCTTGGAGCTTCTGTGCAAATATCAATTTGCAAATCTATGCGCACAATGCTAATTAGCGGTTTCATACATTGTTGTCGCTTGAGCCGTCTTGAGGCGCACCACGACGCGTGTTTGCGCACACGAACTCGCGCACCCTACACTGTGAGTAAAGGATAGCGAAAGTGTCAAACGTTTGTTGATTTCTGCTAAACCCAGGCCCCTGCCGATGTTTTGATTACCTAATCCAACAACCAAATGATGTGGTTTGTTTAAGTATGGAAGGCAGTAGTGATGCGCTACCCTTCTTCTCTCCTCAGCCATCTTATTTCCAACAACCGTCGTCGTCGTCGTTTAGAGCGTGCAGCAAGGTGTGAAGAATTTTCGATCCAAAATATGATTCTTTTACGCAATCGCCAAAACTGGCGCGCTGCTTCTTCGCCTCGAAACAGCCTCTTGCTATCCCTTGGTGGAAATAGAGTGAAAAAAAAACCTGACTCCCCGATTTAGCCGCGGCGCATTGATCTGAGCTAAGCTCCGGCTAAGTGTATACGCATGGTGCACGCCTAGGCTCAAATAGCGCAACGGTTTTGGCTTAAACAGCAATTTTCGGCAGGGCTCGTTTAGTTGGCTTGTCGCTGTACCAACAGTTTTGAGTCGATGTGTTGCAATCAATAACAATATTATAAAAAATAAAAGTTTATAAAAACAATCATTTACTAGTAGCAAGCAGCTATGAATTAAAATTCCAAATAGCTATTGATTTTGTTTCTCGTTTTCTAGAGAAGATTTGTAATATTCCATAGGCATAATTTAAATCAACTTTCAACATAATTCAGAACCAATAACTTTTAAGATAGTTTCTAATTTAGATAGAACATGATTTTATATTATTTACTGAAACTTGATATCTAAATTTGTTTTTCAAAATCTGATATTTTAACTGTTTTTAAAACTTCATGAGTTCATTAATTATGCCAAAGTGTATGTTTTACTGGTATGGATACTCAACCCTGTCCCTTTTTCAAAGTTGGAAAGGCTCACGAATTACCACAAATACATTGTGAGTATACATACATAACATCATATGCCACATTTGGTTTTATTTGTTTCACAAGTTTTCGAGCTATGCCAAAAATGCATACGCGAACAACTTCGCTTTTAAAATAAGGTCCCTTTTGATTGATAAACTTTCGATTTATGTAAAAAAAAACTTATATGGGAACCCCCCACTCCCCTTTTCCTTACCCATCTGTCGCTACTTAATAGAGGTAACCGTTTCTTAAAATCATACTCATTATTTCGTATTCTAAAACCCTTTCGTTGCACATTTGGTTCCGATGGTTGATAAGTACTTAAGCTGTACATCTAAATTATATTTATATAATTTCTCGGGTTGTGCAAAAAATTTCTATGGGAGCCCCCTACGTTCCATCATATATCCCCGAACAACGGATGAAGGGGCCACAAATAATCATAAAACCATTTCTCGTACCTTATGCTCTTCCATTTCAATTTTGGTTCTCGTTGCTTGATTTGTTCTCAAGTGATGAAAAAAAAATGAAAAAGAGCCCCTCTCTCCCCACAGGAAGAAGAGAGTGGTATCAAATATCAATAAAAACCTTTTTCTCACTCAAAAATCCTCCCAATTGATTTGATTTTATTTTCTCTAATAGATCACGAGTTATGTAATATAAAATTTTTATAATCCTTCCACTCCTGGAAGGAAAGAAGAGTTTCAAATAATCATCCATGCTAAATTTGGTTCCATTTGGGAAACTTTCTTGGCCTCCAAAACCCCAACCTGCCAATTTTCAAATAAATCGGTTTAATAGATTCTGAGTCTATAGAGAATCTCTCAAACGTCAAATTGGCCTGATTAAATCACCGATAGTGAGAGAGTGACAAATTTTGTCTCTTAAAAATGATCATTATACAAACTTTTTTTAAGTCTTTAAAAAAGTTTTCCATTGAACAGGATAGCAAATTTCATCAAACTGAGCATGCCTGACACATTAAACAATGAATTTTTTGGTTTTGTTTGGTTCCGGCATGATTTTTTATCTTAAACGATTACAACTATTTTCAAAACTGCTCAAGTTTTTTTTCGAAAACTAACAAAAAATGCTGCAAAAATGCTGCAGCGATTTTTTATTTGCCTCGCCTAGATATAGATAAAGAAAAGAAAATTTATTGTGAAATTATAACTACACGATTCTAATAAGAAATCTCGTACTCATGCCAATTTACTGAAATTTGTTTAAAATGGAGGCCTCGAATATCTTCGTTTCTTTTAATAAAGGCCTTGCGGATTTAATCAGCTATGAAAGTTATGGATCATTTTATCCGACTTTTCCAAAGATGTCAAATATTTGGTGTACCGTATTTTTTAAACTTATGACGCCAAAGTATTTCAAATTAGCTCAATTTTGGGTTTCAATTTAAAAAGTTCATTCCCTGTGGCTGAACCTTCTTTGGAAGACTATTGACTGAAAAGTAAGGCTTCAACTAGGATTGTTCGATCTTCTGGAAAAGATTGATTCCCAATATCGATTGAGCCGAATGGTTCCAGGATCGATTCCCCTAAAAAATCGAAGAAAAATTGATCTTTTAAATTTTGATTGAAGATATATGCTGTCTGAGGGCTGCTTTATACTGGAGAAAATGGTTAAAACGGTAGTAAAGCTCTTACATTTAAAATGTGTGTATGAAATGTAAAAAAAAAAATGTTTTCAAATTCAACCTAAGAATGTTTAACTTTTCATGATTTTGGTTTATCTCAAGTTAAAATTATAAGCGCGTTAGGAATTAGTCTAAATCTAGAGTTTGTTTTGATTAAGTCGTATAAGCCACTTGCCGTGTTTCGAGAAAATCGCTGTTGAAGTTTTGTAACCTCTTTTTAATTCTATTATTTCAAATATCGCTCGGAATTGTCTTTAGAAACCTGTATGCGTTACGAAAATAGATGAGAATTAGGCTAGTGTATTCGATTCAGGCATACATTTAGTTGTTCGAGTGAACATGTACTTATGACGTTTGGCATTGCATGATTGGCTCAAACGTCTTTTTGCATGCTGATAAATTTTATCTCAAAATTTCATTTCATGCGTCTTAAACTTTGCTATCATTACTATTTTGCTTCAAGCCCTCAAGTTCTAACATTATATGTATGGCTCGTCTGCATAATGGCAACTATTGGTATGTTATTTAAAGCAATTCTCCATGTACCGATCACCTTAATATAGAGCATAAAATAAGATGACTTACGTTTGGATCCCTGGAGCGTTGTCTAGTTCCTCGCGGGTGATATACGCTCTACAGAATCTATCCATGTTCCTAATACATTTAGTTTTGTTGGCAGCCGCTGTGGTGGAAAAATTATGAAACTGAAAATCAGTCCAGTCATGAAAAGTACGCTATCATACTTACCTTACAACAAATAGAAGAAGTAATATAATTAAACTGGCTTGAAACACTCTCGCGAACCATTTCTGTTTAAATATTACTCGCCGCAGCATTTTGTGAGAAAATTCACAAGGTCGCAAAAACCAACGAGCCGAACAGTTATTTTGCGACCTTTGTTTTGCACGCCAATCCAGTGCAATGCAAAACGTCGCAAAACCAAATTGCACTCGAAAATGAGAAAGTTATTATACGTCCTAAATTCAAGCCATTTTGTAGAATTTATTTATTGATCAAATGAAACCAAGTTTTTTTTTCTAAGATAGATCACATGTTTATCAATCGTTTGCAGCTAATAACTCAATTTTGTTTACATTGGTTCATACGACGTAATCAAAACAAACTCTGGAAATATTGTAACTTGCAAACAATTCAACCATTTTGAGTCAGTTCACTAGGTGATATACTAATTTGAAAAAGGCTACTGATTTTTATTTACGCTGGTGTTTTTAATATCATCAATTCAGCCACAGATCATGATCGAAGGTAACGTGTTCAGCAATCACCTGAAATGTTCCATTATTTTCTCGAAGATTAGAGACAAAATTATATTATTTATTTGAGGATTTTTTTTTGTTTCGATTATAGTCGTTTTACCATCTTTATGGCATTCGCGACTTTATCAACGATGCAGTTAGCGGATCGTTATTGAAAAACTCATCCGGTACAACTGTGTTCGATGTTTACTCTTGGGCTCGAACTCGCGGACATCGGCTCAGGAGACAACAGACTTGCCAACTGAGCTATATCACAAGCCCTTATTTGAGGAATGTGATACCTAATTTATATGAACTCTATAAGTTTATAGAAATACTTATTTTGTGGTCTCATGTAAAATCTTAAAACATCCTTCTAACGACTATAAATATTCACAGTTTCGTTTAGAACTCAAATCTTTCGCTGAGTAGAGCCATGGATGCTTGATTCAAGGCTGAGTAAGATTTCAAGTCACCGTTCTATGAAACTATCGATTACTTGAGCATTCGGTAACAGTTTAGGTTTTCCACAAAAGTTTAGAGGTTAAAGTCGCTATTCAAAATTCTGCATGAAACTGAATCTCAAAATTTCCGGAATAAAAACCAAAATGCTTCAGAAGATCGAACGATTGGATCGAAAATAAACCGATTTGTTCAATTTTTCCTAAGCCACAGAATTGATCCAAAAAATTGAGTCCAAAAGATCGACCTCGCAAAGATCGATCCAAGCTAGACCAGTCCTAGCCTACGTATGATTCTTTTCAAAACATCTTTGAAGCTCCTACCAAGATTTCCAGGTCTCAAAAAATATAAAGTTTATATAGTTGAAATTTAATTTAATCCTTCGATTTAATCAGATTTTTCAACTAGTATGTTTTTACCAATTTTTCCGAAACTTTTGTTCTACATCAAAATTCTCAGCAAAGATTACCCGAAGGTCAATACCCAATAGCCACCAAAACCCAGCAAACATGAAATCGCATTTAAAATGATAACTCAAGTCATTAAAAACGTTATTAAAATCGTAATTCCAACTAACGCAAGTAAAATGTCGTAAAAATCGTTACTCGAACTCGGAATAAATGGTTTAAATCGGATATGATAAAAAATTCAGCCATGTTTGCAGATTTTGAAACGATTTCGTTCCTTTTTTTTTCTCCCGCGTGGGACAAGTGAGAGCACAGCTTTGATGTTCTCTCTGCGATCAGCAGTGCAACCAGATTGATAAAAAAAAGATGGTGTATTTGCAAGAATTGCCCAATGACAGAAGCAGCAAATATTGTCGTTGGCAACGGTTCGCATCCGCTGAGAGAAAAAACTTGTACTCTCTCGCATTCTTACTATGTATGTATTTTGCCTCCACTTTGGTATGTACCTAAATGCTGTTTTTTCGAGTTTCATTCGATCATTTTGTAAAGTATATGAAACGTATAACAAATTTGTTGAGAAATATACCTACAAAAATGTTTGCTGGGAAGTCACATATTTACTTGAATGAAGGCATTAAAAGTTACATATTGGCTGACAAAAGGAATCAACTGTCCTGTTCCTATGATTGAACTATATGTAGGGGATAGTGGGGTAACGTGGGCCACTCTAAATATCTCAGCTGCGTGTTGAGATAAAAATCCCAATCTAACTGTCATCGTCGTCGCTTTGCGTAAGCAAAATTTTCTATATGTTGTTGAATTCATATGTACGCATCATATGCTTCTTTTATTTAACTAGCCTAGAAAAATGTACTTACATAATTAAACAAGCATCCGCAAAATTGCATCCGTGGGAGATCTAAAGTACATAACAAAAATATGCTCATACGCTAATGATCTTAGTTTTGTCATGTTCTTTCACGTGGATAAGGAATTTTTGATGAAACATCAATAAGTCACACAAACGTAACCAATTTGCAAATCTTTGCTTGTGGGGAATCGTTGGCTACATTTTGTGGGGTATCTTGGGCCACCTTTATTTTGGTGTTTTTATGCACATTCAGAACTTAAAATGAGTTATTACTATATGTAAAGTTTTCTTCTGACAAATTGAGTGTTATGAAAAATGTTTTGTCCATCTTTTCTAATGCGGTAGAGATGAACATAAATCCTATATATGAAATTTTGCCGAAACGTTCGCGAGCCAGGTTTTAGGAACTATTCGATCATACACAACTCTCTTTTTTATTTCCTCATCTTAAATTGTCTTAAAATTACTAAATGAGTTATGAAATTTCAGTTTTGTTTTTCAATTTATCTTTTTCAATTTATTTTTTTCAATTTATCTTTTATAATAAAGAAGTTATGAAACAAAGAAAAAAAGTGGCCCAAGATAACGTGGCCAAACGGAGTTATTAGCTGGATGCAAAAAAAATACGTTCGGAGATCTACAATAAGATTGTTTTAAGTTATCTGAAGGATACTTGGAATTCCAGCAATAAAGTACACTGAATTCTTTTTTTAAACGATTAAAAAAGAAATCGCTAAAAAAAAAAAGTTCAAAACAACCAGTCGAATATTATCGCTTATTTCGAATAAAGTGGCCAACGTGGGCTGTATATCAATCATTTTCAAACTGTTCTGAGAAGATTTGAAGAAGCTCAAAGATATTGTTTTCTGCTACGGTTGTTCCGGAGCTTCCGTAGCGTCTCTAGTTGGTCATTCCTGTCCAGGCTCCTGTCGGGAAGTTACATCCAAATCAACCTAAGAGTGGTTCAGAAAAAAAAAATCGGGAATATCTAGGACCTGTACTTAACATGCTCGTAAATCGTCTTATTTCGAGAAAAACGTTTAAAATAAAACCGTGTCATTAAAGGACGTTTTAAAAAAGAATGAAGCGTAATCAAATTAATATTTTTGTTATGAGTTTATGGAGCTGTCAAACATTGAATATCTCGATATAGCAAAGTTGGCGCATTCGCCGTGTTCAAAATTCGATACCGAAATGTAAAGAGACCTTCCATGATTCTTTTGAGTTCAAAGGGGTGAATAAACGGAAGAATAAAACTAGAAACTACAATAAGATGTCATTAAAATCTAAAATAAATTATTTGAAATTTTAATTCGTAGACTAAGGTTTTGTCAACTTCTGTTCTGACAGAAATAAAAACTTGACGCACAATACTGTCCAGAAGTACTAACAGAAGTTCGTTGTCTGTTTTCGATGACTTGACATCAAATCTCTACCACTACTAACGCAGCCCGCATGTTATGAGAAGCCGCCTAATGTTTGGGCAAACGAAAAAAAAAACCTGGCCCAAACCAGCTGTTTGGAAGACTAATACCTGCTAAGCCAAAGTCCGTTGATTATGTATTTTGGCAATATCAAAACAGCATCAACAGCCAAAAAACTGAATAGTAGTAACTCGTTTTTTACTGGTCGAATGCAGACAAAAAAAAACGCTGCCACAAGAGCGTAGGAACATCAACCGAAGACGAAAAAAAAACCCCAAACCAAATCTACACATACCCTGCTAGTATTTCGTAATCGCGGATCTCCGAAAAAGAAGAAAACGGTCATTGTGTGATGGAGGCACCCTGTGGTACAAGCTTTTTTTCGGCGTTGAAAAAAAATTCGGGGGTTGTTTTTGCTCCGAGTTTGGGCAAGAGTTCAACAACCCCCGGAGCCTGAGACTGTGCAATGGAGTTTCCCCACCCCAGAAAAAGGGTGAACAAACGCATTGTGCTTCAGCGAATGTATGTTTCTGTAGCCTTGGGGCGTCGTCATCTTGTGTTTTGGCACTTGGTGCCAGAACAATGGCCGACGATTCGGACTCCATCTTGGAAGATTACGGGTTCCAAATCACGTGTATTAAGGCGAGAATCGGGGTTTCCCTGAAGGTATCGAAATAACACTGGAAAATGGTCATTAGAAAGTTTCATTTTGAATTTGATTAGAATGTTTTATTTTTGACACTTTACCATCCTTGTGCCTTTCGTGTCTCTAAACGTAATAATGTATTTAAGTGATATAGACAAATCATTACTAACCTTTAAAAAATTGTTGTTTTTATAGAGAAGTATTTCAGGAAGTCATTTGGAAATTGAAAGTCCTGATTTTGTTAACCATGCCATTATTTTGTAAATATTTTCTAAAACATTAAACGAGATCACAATTGCCCTCATGCCGCCTATTTAAAGGCGCATACCACACGGATCAAGTAGTACTTTCACATACAGGTGGCGCCACATTGCTATTGCATTGAGCAGGAGTACACGGAAAATAAAAAAAGGTAAAATTTACCGAGAAGCGAGGTGATTTTTTTCCACCCAGCTTTCTCGGTAAATTTTACCTTTTTTCATTCATTTACGAAAAGGGTAAATTACTTCTTTTTAATTCACTCAGCAAAAAGGTAAAATTTACCTTTTTCGTATTACCTTTTTTGAATTCACCTTTTTTTTCTCGGTGAATTGTACCTTTTTCCCAGCTCGGTTCAGGTTCAGGTTTTGACTGCCCTCATGCCGCCTATTTTAAGGCGCATACCACACGGATCAAGTAGTACTTTCACATTAAGGTGGCGCCACGTTGCTATTGCATTGAGCAGTGTACACGGAAAATTAAAAAAGTAAAATGTACCGAGGAGCGAGGTGATTTTTTTCCACCCAGCTTTCTCGGTAAATTTTACCTTTTTTTCATTCACCTAGCAAAAAGGTAAATTTTACCTTTTTTAATTCACCTATCAAAAAGGTAAATTTTAACTTTTTCGCATTACATTTTTTGAATTCACCTTTTTTTCTCGGTGAATTGTACCTTTTTTCCAGCTCGATTCAGGTAAACTTTACCTTGCTGTGAGATGAGTTTCACCTCGAAGCGGTAGAAGCTACCTTATTGGCTTTACGAGCGTTCACCTTGCTATCTCGGTAAATTTTACTTTTTTATTATTTTCCGTGTATGTATGTATGACGAGATGAGAATCAAGATGTAGGTACCTATTTACATTAGACACATTTGAATGTTTTTCGACAACTTACTGCAAAAAGATATCGCAATGTGTTTCAAAATTTCAAACGGTTTGAAGACTCGTTTGATTGCCCGGTTTTGTTTTGACCAAAGCTGCTATCAAACTATGGATTTATACAGAAAGGAAATATTTCACTACGAAACATTTTAACTAGCTCTAAATTTAGATTCCAACGTTTCTAAATTTACCTGTAACCACCCCTTGGCGAGGAAGGGCCGATTTTATTGATTCGTCGTCCCCCACATCGCGAACGATTTGGGGTCACAATTTCAACACACCAAACGCTCGCCATGTCCGCATTCTGTTTGGCTAGGGGTTCTCATTTGAATGCAAAGTGGAGAAAGAAACCATCCCTCCCAGGCGCACAGCGTCGTAATCTGATGCCGCGCCATCCGCCTGAAGAATACGCATCGAGTCGTCGTCGTCGTCGTTTTTTTATTGGCGTAAGGGAATGCGCCTCGATTCCTTATTTTCTGCGCGTGGCGGTGACACTTTTGCCATATGAAATATTTTGTACCTTTGGTTTCAAACCATCACGTTCCGATTCGAATATATGTAGAGAGGAAAAAAACAACCAAACCTCGGAAAGTTTTCCCCGGATGGCAAACTGTTTAGTTTGGCTAAGTTCGGTTGGCTTCGGTTTCATGGATTGTGTTTAGAAATATTAACGGCCAACCATAGCAGTGTCAACCCGTTGGGGCGTGCCCAGATGGAACCTATTGACAAAATACTTCTAATTATGTAAAAAAGTGAAAGTTGCCGAAAATGTGAAGTAAAGTCGAGCCGAGCCTGCGTTATGATGGGGATGTTAGCTTAGTTGGTGACATTTTTTTCTTTCTCTTCCTTCTTTTCGTATGTAGATATGTAAATGACTGACGGATTGTGCATATTCCAGTTTTAAGGTTGGGTCAGCGCCTTGTAATACCAGTCAGATTAACGTTTTTTTCTGTTCATCGCTCAAAACTTGCGATGACAGTGATAAGATGCTTGTCTTGGTTGGGGCCGATTAGAGATTAATTTTAGGTGAATAGCCCAAAAGTTAAAAATAAAAATGTGAATGTTCCTACATACAAAAAAAATCTTCAATACTCTTTGGCTGAATTTGATATTATTCTTATTTTTTTTTATTGAACATGGATTGTTCAAAGCAAAAGTAACAATGATATTTCAATGTTTCAATCAACTGGAGTCTCTTTTCACTGAAAGCAGTAAACTTTTTAGTTTTTAAGATTATCTAGAAAAAGGTTCTCGTTGGGATAGTTCTCAATGATTCTTAGTTGTCCGAAGTTTTAATACTCCGTAACAGTATTACTCAAGCAGAAGTCTTCACATTCAATATTCACAGCTTGCAATCGGCTAATTCTTAATTGTATATCATAAGCAGAAGTCCCAATCCACTTCCATTATTATCAACTAGGAGAGGTCTCAATCAACTGTCACAGATTGACTAAGCTAGAAGTTTCGATCAATTTCATCCGATCCTGACCAGTGACATTAAAGGCACTTTCAAAATCGACAGACATTGGATGTCTGACGCTGACCATTTACAGCTCTGTTTTCCACTAACGGAAGTCTCAATCAAAATAGCTTATTGGTAGCAGAAGTCTGCCTGTAATTGATCTGCCAAAGTTCCAATCTGCTTTCATTATTCCCAATCAGCAGAGACTTAAGCTGGATAAATCTCAATCTAAAGCACCAATTTTGTCAGGCAGAAACCTCAATAAGCTATAAACGATTCTCGGAAAAAGAAGTTTCAACCCACCTTCATCTTGAGTTCTCTTCAAGCAGAAATCTCAATCCACTGCAATAGATTGTTATGAGCAGAAATCTCAATCCCCTTCCAATAATTTCTTATAGAGAGAAGTTTCAATCCACCATTGAATCCAAACCAACCACTAAACTGAGGGATTTGCAGTCTCTATCCTTTGCTTAGGTTTATCATAAACATTTCTCTATCAATACGTTTTAGTTTTTCACAATTAGCAGTCTCAATCAACATTTGTAGATTGTCAAAACTAGAAGTCTCAGTTCACTTACATCATGTTTTGATTTTAAAAAAAAATCTGATTTTCAGTCATTTTACCCAAAAATTCTGTGACGGTTTTCTGTGATGCTTTTTTCATTAATTTCTTTCAAAAATCATGTCAAATAATTGCATTTTTTTTACATATTACTTAAGAAAAATTAAATAACATTACCAATTTTATCATCTTTTCCCATTCAAAGATAATTACCAAACATTTCAATTGAATAAACAATTGAATTTAAAAAAAATACAAAAAAAACGTCCAAATTTATCTACGTCCAATTCCAAATACGTCCAAGTCTGTGAAATCTGTGAGTTCTCCTAGAATTCTTTGTTCTGTGACACAGATTCTGTGACGAAAAATGGTTCCAATGTAAAATGGATTTTTGGGTACTTAAAAATGGGTATGATTAAATATAAGAAAGGCTTTCTTCCTTCAAGGTGACGGAAAGGGGAAATGTTTTGGCATAAATCGAGCTATTATTAATTAAAAGTGACCATCTTTTATAAGATAGGTTGTTTGCGTACGAATGAATTGAGACTCTCCTTTTTTTTTGCAGGGCGAAGTCGAAAAGGGACAAGTTTTTTTTCATTTTTTACTTGGCTTAACTCAAACCAAATGGAGCCAAATGTGGAATGTGACGTTATTTATTTACTAACAATGTTGTTATGGTAGTTCGTGTGCTCTCCCCCCTTTGGAAAATGGAGATGGTGGAGAATCCATATTCATACTCTAGTTCATTTTATATATTCTATACATTACTTTATTAACATTCATCTTAATTTTCTAAACTATATAATTCAGACTATTTATCCTCATCTTATTTCCTACAATAAGCAAAATTCTCTATTGCCCTTAAGTTCGACACACTTCTTGTCAAACTCTTAAATTGTTATTTTCCTGAAACTTTTAACGATTTTCGGAAAGTATCAGTTCAAATTAATTTCGGGGATTTTTTACCTAAAGTTTGTGTGCCTTCCTCTGACCACAAATGCTGACTGATTTCGATGAAACTTCATTCATCATAGTTCAGTATATTCTTATTTATGAATATGAAAGGTTGTTTGTAGTTGGTTCCGAATGTAGAAGGCCAAAATATAGTTTTTTTAATTATGATTATAATGTCTGATACCTTCGCTGTTGTGAACTGATGTAATGATTTTGGAAATTGTCAAAAAAAAAAATCATCCACCAATTTTTATATGTACGGTTCCAATAAAAGTTTTGCCAATTATCTCTACTAAAAAGACATCGTTCATATCTGTTTCAGTAGACCCATGTAAACCCATACTTTTTCCAGTTCCTCGACCTTAGGTCGTTTAACACGTTCGTCGCCACGCTCATTTTGGCAGTTTTACTAGCCAGGCCCAAATAAATTGTCAGAGAGAGAAAGCAAAGAGGGAGAACTCCCATATTTTAAACGTGTGGCGAAGCTGAGCGGTAAAGTCAAGTAAGAGAGCGTCACACGCTTTTTGATGTGACGGGGCCCCCCAGGAAATACACCCGTCACCCGAATATGGGTGCCGTGGCGACGAACGTGTTAAGAAGGTGCTGTTTCATAATCTCCCAGTACTTCACGAAATTGGACTTATTGTCCGCATAACACTTCAGCACGTCCTTGGAGTAGTGGCATGAGGCCAAATCTGGCCAGAAGATTTTTGGGACGTTGTGAGCCTTCAAAAGAAGAAGCAGCCGCTTCTGGAGGCACTCTTTCATGTGCACCTGTCCGTTCATCGTGTTCTGGGTCACGAAAGGTGCACTCCGCTTTCCGCAAGTACAGATGGCTTGCCAAACCAGGAATTTATTCGCAAATTTGGACATCATCTGAGTGCGAACATGCTCCGGAACGCTGAACTTATCCTGGGCCGTGAAAAACAGGTTGCCGGGCATCTGTTTTTTTTTTTTTTGTGTTATCTGGTGCCCTTATTACCAAAACGGCTCTGAGCGTATTGAGGCTATCCAACGGCGCTTTATGAGATTCGCCCTTCGACACCTGAGCTGGCAAGACCCGTTCCGACTTCCCAGCTACGAGAGCCGCTGTCGTTTAATCGACATCGACACGTTGCAAGCCCGCAGAACCGCCGCACGAGCCTCTGTCTTGGCTGATTTACTTACATCCAGAACTGATTGTCCTGCACTGTTGGACGGTCTTCAACTCAACATACGACCGCGTGGTTTGAGAAATCGTGATTTCCAGCTCTACGTCCCTCTTCGTTTGAACAATTATGGGGCTAACACAGCACTTATTGGTGTAATCAAGACATTCAACCGCTACTCCGAACATTTTGATTTTGACGTTTCGAGGGATGCATTCCGAAGAAAAATCCATGATGCAGCATTCAACTTTCGTCAGCATGTTGAGGTACAACTTCCTGGCACGGATTTTGGCGGACTTGTTCTGTCTCTCGTCGCGATTAGGGGCCTTTTGAACCTTGAACGTTCGAAGCCCAGCCTTAGATTTGGCCTTCTGGACGAAATTTTGGCTTACGTGCAGCTTCTTAGAAACATCTCGAAAGGAGGCGTTCGGGTTTCGGTTGAAAGCCCCAACTGCGCGCTTAATCACTCACGACCCGGTGGAATTCGCGATTCCCAACGTTTTAGCGATGGAATGATGCGAGAGATCCTTGTTCTCGTGATGAATGCGCAATATTTTATCACGCACAAGCTGTTCTTTCGACTCCATTTCCGCGAGCTTTGATCCCAGGACTTTAAAACTTGCAGAATGTAAACAATGCACTATGAACTAAATTCACCCTAATTTTCATTAAATTCTACCCAATAGCTAAAAAGTTAGAGCAATTTCATAGTGTGGTAATTTCATCGTGGTCACCCTTTATCACAATTGTGTAACGAAAGTTAAACATCGCCCGAATAGAATTGTACGGTGAAAAAACCATGAAGTTCACTTTCACTTTACCATGAATTGTATGGTTTACACAATGATTTTTATGGTCTACAATACCGTGAATACCCATTAAACTTCATAGTTTACGACCATACATTTCATCGTTTTGACGAAAATAACCATGAAAAAGGGGTATTGTTATGCAGCGTGACCATGAAAAAAATGGCGATTTTCCATACATCGGAAAGCCCAATAATATAAAGTTCATGGTTAAAACAGCTTCCAGTTTTTCACAATAAAACCATGAAAATACGTTTATTCCGATCGTTTTAGCGAAGCTGGAAATCAAGGTTAATTGATGGTACAAAAATATAATTTTTACCGTACAATTTTATGGTTGATACAGAATAAAATTCACATTCTCAAGGACTGCAATAATTTTTTTATTTTTTTAAAAAACATCTTAATTTTAATTTAATTTTAATATTTTATCACTTATTTTTCACATTTTGAACACAAGCACCCAGCACTTTACGTCATCACCGCCGGCCGTTTCTATAATGTGGAACTTCCGATAGGGGGCTGGCTTCTTCCCGCTGGCCACTAGCTGGGTTATTCTGGTGCCTGGCTCTCTGGTTCCGGCTGGTTCTTTCCGATGATATTTTCCCAAATTTCATACCGGCCCATTTTGAAGGACACAGCACATTTTCCACGGCTGTCAATAGTTTTCCCGTACCGTCTTCGCCGATCGGGGGGAATTAACCGGGAGCTTTGTTAGAGCCCGCCTTCCGGAGCTGTGCAGCATCTGGAAAAATGAATTAAATAAAAAAAAATACAGTTCTCGAAACCATTATTAGTTTAAAAAGCAACTTACAGCATCCAAAATATTTCGATGCGCACAATCAAACAAATTGACCGCGAAAACTTGTTTGCCAAAATGGCGCGCATTGACAAATATATACACGATCAATTAAAAGTGTGTAAAATAACCAAAAGTTTACCATTGTTCGTTTCGGTTCGGATTTACATTGAAGTACACCGTAACAATAATAATCACAATAAAATTATTGTTATACCGTGTATCTGTCATTTTCGTCAACTATGAAATATTTTGAATTAACTATATACTTCACGGTGACTTTAAAATTTATGGTGTTTTCAAAATAAAATGCGGTTGATAGATATTTAGATACTACGATGAAGTTTACAGTTAAATTGAAAATCATTGTTCGGTTATTTTAAAACCATGGTCCTTGCTATTCGGGCGATTTGCTCAAAACTTGTCAAATAGTAATACGAGCCGTTCAAAACTGACTAGGTTTTTGGTAGTTTGTTTTGTTAACATTTTGACAGTTCTCTCCGGTGTCCTTGGTGTCCATCTGGTGGCTCAACCAAATAACATAGCATTGGTTCGGTCGTTGGGACTTTACACACTTTTGAAGGCTAAGCTTGTACGTACAACTGTTCATCTGCGCTAATATTTCAATGAACTGATTTTCTAAACCCAAACTTTAGTTTTTCCTCGTTATTTTGAGTATTTTTTTTTTTTCATACAACCGTTTGGTATCTCAAAATATTGACAGCAACAGCTTTGGAAGGTTGAAGTAGGATTGTAAACCTCAAAACAATGAAGCTGTTTTTGACATTTCTTACGCACACTTGCTGAGCGTGTATAGATGAGACGGGATAACTAACCACAAAAACTCTCGATACAAAAAAAACGGGCAGCCGGTCGACACACATGGTCGTTTTGAGGTTGATTTTCCAAAACTGAAAAGTATTCGTGAATCAACCAGCATAATATCACGAACACTACCAGTGGCAAATAGGACTATGGGACTTACTTTGCGAGTCACATGACATGACTCGAAAAAATTCACGTATTTGTAATCTATATATATATAAAAAGCAATTTCTGTATGTTTGTTTGTTTGTTTGTTTGTTTGTCCTCTATAGACTCAGCCGTCTTAAGGGCTAGAGAGCTAAAATTTGGCATGGATGCTCATTAGGACCAGGAAGGATGAAAAATGTTTTTAGATTTTCGGATGACCCCTTCTGAAGGGGGTCGTCCATAGAAGACAAATATTGTTTTCGCGATATTGACGTTATTTTTCGTCGGATCGTGTTGAAATTTTGCACATGAGTGATTTGAAAGACGAGCAATCGATTTCAGGTGTCAAATTTTGTGTAAGGGGTCAGCCAAAAGGGTCGTCCGTATTAACTGTTCGCTGTTTTTGCGATATTGACGTTATTAACATCGTATTCAGATGAAAATTAGTACACGATAGTTTTGAGTGACGTGCAATCGATTTGAGGTATCAAATTTAGTGTAAGGGGCCGGCAGAAGGGGTCGTCCATATTAAATTTTCAGTATCTTAGTGATATTAACGTTTTTATACATTGAATTGCGGTGAAAATTTACACATAGGAGTTATTAGGGACAAACAACTGATTTCACTTTCCCAAACTAAAATCAGGGGTCGGCCAAAAGGGTCGTCCATATTAACTATTCACTGTTGATGCGATGTTGTCGTTATTATACATCGGATTCAGACGAAAATTGGTACACGAGAGTTTTGAGAGATGAGCAATGGATTTTAGGTATAAAATTCAGTGTAAGGGGTCGCCAAAGGGGGTCGTCCATATAAACCTTTCAATATTTTTGCAATATCGTCGTTATTTTACATCGGATTGGGATTAAAATTTGCACACGGTAGTTTTCAGGGACGAGCAACCGATTTCAGATGTCAAATGCTTTGCCAGGGGTCGACGAAAGGGGTCGTCCATATAAATTAATTTTTCACTGTTTTTAGCAATATTGACGTTATTATATAATGGATTGCTTTGAAAATTTGCACACGGGAGTTTTGGGGGAAGGGCAATCGATTTCAGTCATCAAAGCTAAGCCCCCGAAAGGGGTTTAGCTTTTTGGCAATAATTGCGTTGTTATGCAATGATCGAGTCAAAATTTATACAAGCGGGTTTTTTTGGCACGGTCAAAGGATTTCTGATTTCAAAATTAAGTAGCAGACGACAGACAAAGTGATCGACCAATATTTTTGCAATTATTACTTAACAATGAATTCAGAAGTGCATCTGGAAAATGCTTGGCAATTGGCTTTCATACAAACTGTTAAATACATATTCCAAGTCGTGGCTTGTGATATAGCTCAGTTGGCAAGTCTGTTGTTTCCTGAGCCGATGTCCGCGAGTTCGAGCCCAAGAGTAAACATCGAACACAGTTGTACCGGATAAGTTTTTCAATAACGATCCGCCAACTGCAACGTTGATAAAGTCGCGAATGCCATAAAGATGGTAAAACGACTATAATCGAAACAAAAAAAAAAAAAAATATTCCAAGTTGAAAGCGAAACGGAGTTCGTATGGGATCAGCTAGTTTGTAAATAAAGTAAGAAACGTACAAAGTTCATATGAGCTCCGAAGACCAATATCAGCTCATACGAGTTGAAATTTTCAGGCTTTCAGGAGGAGTTGCCGGAGTCAGCATTACGAGGTGAAATTTAGGGGGTTGTAACTCGCAGAATAAGGCCCAATATATCCATCACCCCTTTGTTAGTTCTGAATATTGAAACCAGGTAGCACTGCACTACGCCATTCGTTCGATCGCACTGCCCCTTAGATGTGGTTCAACGCAGATACTCTTCTGTTATGGATTCAAATGATCATGACATAAAACTTCGACACTTGAATGATTCTTGAAAAACTTTTTCAATTGGTATCCTACGTGTCGAACGGTTAGAAAAAAGACTAATTTATTTACTTTTACTCCCATGAGCTCGCCCTCTGGCAAAAAATGCATAACAATGGCAAAACATCCATTATGATTATAACTTTTTTCGGGGATTGGTTTCGCTCCCCCTCCAGGACCTGTTGTGTCATGAAGGATCTGGATATTCCAAAAGAGTGTGGCAGCTGGAGAAACAAATATTGAACTAAAATTGTCTCAGAAAGTTGCCCCCAGGTATGGCAGAAACCTCCCCAAAGCGTTTCTTTTGTCAGGGTAGTTTTTTTTTCTCTCGGTTCGTCTATCTGACAGCAACAAGGAGTGACGATCAACGTGGCCGGGTCCTGCTCGAACAGGTTGATCGTCTCTTGCGTATGCGTTGTTTCTGCAACATGAGGAATTCTACACGCGCGTGGAAGGAGTGGCGCGTAGTTTACCAAAAGCCCCCTTCTCCTTCTCCGGCAAGTCACCTGGTGCTAGCTCAGAAGAAAACCATCATCATGATTGTGGTCTACCCTGTGAAAGTTTCGCTTTTCGTTTGAACTCAACTCGGAGCCGAGCATGCCGGTGCCTTCAAAAGTATGCTAGCTGGATCCCGAACTGGCAGCGATGGAGAGTGAAAGTTTTCTCCACAACTATAACAGCAAGCATTCATTGCTGGGGCAAAGTCATCAAGTGTGCATTGAACTCTCAGCTGTTGCCGATGATGTTGTTCTTGTTGTTCACGTTGCTGATGTTTTGGGCATGTTGATGTTGGCCTGCTTCTGTATCGGATGGAAAACCTGGTGCTGAATAAATCATTGCCAACTGCGATGGCTGTTTCGATACCCACAAGTTGAGGGCCCTCGGTTCGGTTCCTACGAGTACAAGGTACCGAGAGATGGCTCGCAGAATGGGTACGATGCCCTTGAGTGACCTTGCGGGTCTCTCTCTCTCAGCCGTACCAGGTTGTTGATACGGGTCTGACGACGACAACGTGGCAGGTTCGTCGTTTGTTTTGAATCTTGGTGAGATTTCACCCATCATGAATGTCCAAAACGGTTTCTGCGCAAACTGTGTAGAATGTAAACCATTTCACTTTGCTGTTTTGATTAGAATTAACAAGCTTGGTATAAACTGATTGTTTTTTTGGTTGAAATCTTTCTGGGAATTTAGTTCCTAGTAATGGAAATGTACTCCTGTTCTAATCTACTCATGCATGAGTCGAATCATTCGAGAATCAAAGCGATGATAGTTTTTATCATAAAAAATCTCTCTCTAATCTAAGGTTGCCAGATTACCCGGTTTTCCCAGCAAACATGAAACCGTATCAGAAATGATAACTTAAGTCGTTGACAATGGTGTTGCGCATCGCAATTCCTACTGCATAGGGAAAAGATCGTATAAAATGTCGTCTGAAGTCAGTTTAACACGTTCGTCGCCATGGGACCCATATTCGGGTGACGGGTGTACTTCCTGGGAGGCCCCGTCACATCAAAAACGTGTGACGCTCTCTTACTCAAGTACGCAGCTCAGTTTAGCCACACGTTGCAAACCTTAAGTTCTCCCTCCCAACTTTTTCGCTCCGAAAATTTCTTAGGGCCCGGCCAGTGATGTCAGCCTTTCAGATTTTGTCTGGATCTTCCATACTTTTTGAACTTTCGTCAGATTTATGTTTGTTTCCAGACTTCCAGATTTTTGACATTTCTTTAATACATTTCCAGGCATTAGATTTCGAACATGAATTTTTCAAAAAAAGAAACTGGAAATTTGCGTAAAAATGTCTCCTCGTAAAATGAAAGGAAATAATTCGAATTAGTGATTGAAAAGTTGAAACAAAGTTGGTGGATGTAAAACAGAGAGATAAGCATAGTACGTAGTACTGTTTTCCAGATTTTTTTTTTTTTTCAAAATCTTCCAGACTTTATTGAAAAACAGTTGGCATCTCTGGGTCCGGCTCGTAAAACTTCCAAAATGAGCGTGACGACGAACGTGTTGAATCGGATATGATAGAAAGCCCGCGCGGGCTACAAGTGAGAAAATTATCGTCATGTTCTCTCTGCAACCAGCAGTGCACCCAGATGGCTAAAATTCAGATGACCAATGAGAGAACTGGAAAACATTGTCGCTGGCAACGATTCAAAGGCTATGAAAGCAAAATCCTGCACTCTCTTGCATTCTTCCGATAGGCACGAATAAGATGTGGGATAGCGCCCAATTGGTGTAGTTTTCGTCGCTCAAGAAAGAAATGAAATTTATGTAGGGGAGGAGCGGGCTATATGCGCCTATTAAGCAGAACACTGATTTAATCAAATATCACATCGAATATGTGCACAAAAACTATATACACGTGTGCAGGCATCTGTTTTCTATACAATGGAGTAATTTTTATGTTAAAAATTTCTTCTGCTTCCAAGAAAACGATTTTATTGTAAGTGTTGTCTAAAATGCCGAACCTCAAACCGTGCGGGCTAAATGCGCCTATTTATGTTTTGAACAAAATTTCTGTTTTTTGAGCAATATTTCCGTATAGTTTCATTGAAACTGCTAGAAATTATTAAATTCCGAACGACAAAGCTGAAGTTTAATAAAAATCTATGTATATTATAATTTTATAGAATAAAACAAAAGTTAGGGTTGCCATACTATGGAGGCAGTTCATCCATGAGAAAAACTTTATCAAATCTGTTTTTAGATCTTCAATTCACTCTTAAGATGCTATTCAGAGCTTTGATTTGAAGGTTCAATGATAAAAATCATTTATTTATTCTTTTTAACCTGTTATTTTAGGATGGAGGCATTTTACAAACATGATAGGGGCATTCCAAAACACTCTATTATTCCACTATATAATCATTATTAAACCTCCACAAAAGCTGAAATATGTTTAATTTCTCAAGTTCATTTGAGTAAGAAACAAAAACCATCCTAGTTTTTGTTTTAAGCTTCTTTACGTATAATTTTTAAAAGTCGAAATATTACATCAAAATGTATCAAAACCTTGTACGATTTTTTAAATTTTTTTGAGTTTGTAAATTCATAAAATTCTTTCTTGCCTTATGTTCTAAGCGTATCACCCTCAGAATGCATTGGTCAGATAAGCTGTCTAGTCAGCCATTTCATCAAACAGCCGTAGGGTCATTTAACCCGATAGGCCCATTTAGGAAACCTTTCCCCTATGTATTTTGCCTCCACTTTGGCAGATAAATGCTGTTTCTTCAAATTTTATACGATCTTTCTATAATGTATATGGAACGTAAATCAAAAAAGGAAAAGAATACAGCTACAAAAATGTTTGCTGGGTTATCCGGTTTTACCCGGATGTTTAATACTAAATTAGGGAAATGTTCTTTGAAAGTCGGTTGCCTAGATTTCATTGAAAAAAGCCCGAATTTTGCTCGAATTTGCCAAAAAACAAAAAAAAAACACATTGTGTTGAAAATTTTCTCATGCGTTTGAAACATAATGTTTTGAGCAAGTTTTATTAAAATAATCATAAAAGGTGTTTTGGAAGTCTTAACTTCGATTTAAAATCTTCTGATTAGTTTTGATGAAAGTACAGTTTTTCCAGGTTTTTTATCTTGACTTTTGTTAAGTAATCTCGTGGTTTTGACCAAATTTGCCCCCGATTTTCCCAGATTTTTGAACTACAATTTCTAAGTCAAATCTTCGATATTCTGGATAAAATAGCCCGGATTTTTCCTACCTGGCTTCGTGCTAAAAACAAACCTAGAAACCTTATTCTACCCTATGACGTCTTAACTACGGTTTACATTACCGTGAAAATGAACGTGAAGAAATCTTATTTTATCAATAACTCATAAATTCGTCACAAATAGTGTTTGTAACATGGTGGAATCGATTGGGAATAGTTGAAAGATGAAATTCCAGCCAGACTTGTTCATTACAACCTTCTTCAACTGTTTTTATATCGATTCCCCCGCCATGATGAAATTTCTGCGTTAAAAACCGGGGAATAAAAACAGTTCTATCAGGTTTTAAGGGACGAGTCCGGCTGGAATTTCATCCTTCAACCATTCCTCGTCGATTCTTCTGTGTTACAAAACCTAGTTTCGTCGCGTTGTTAAGTTTTTGACGAAATAAGATTTTTTACGTTCATTTTCACAAGAAATGTTAATTGGCCTTTAATGACGATTTTCTGACATTTCAAAATATTGAAGCCTACTTAAAGGCGTTCATATATCAATAGTAGTATCGATCAAAAGAAAAAAAAACAACACTAGCTCAAATGCAAGCCGTTTCAAATAATCGATTTCATATAGGAAAAAAGCGAAGGCTCAAGTTAGATTCCACATATTTGAGGTTCGAAATCCCATCATAACACATTTTCTTTATGGGTGTTGTTTTTGAATTAAATAAAAAATACTCTTTTCTCGAAATCACGATTTTCAGATTTCGTGTTGTTTGTATTTTACGAAAAGTTGTAATTTTCTGTACAACAAAAGTATGGAGAAAAATTTCCGAAAATCTAAATATTGCACCATATATTAACAGTTCAAAATATGGAGAGCCTTTTTGCTTTTTGACATAACCTCAAAATTGATAATGTTTCCACTACATTTTAATACCCTTGTGAATTTCTCGTAACTTCACAGATTTGAGCTTTGGGGAAATATCTACATCATACTCAATTTCGATGTTAACTTATGGGGGTAAAAAAACGCCATTTGAATTGGATTGGTGATCCGAATCAAAATCTCCCGATTCTGATGATCCCATGTACATTTTAATCAGTACCACATTTTGAGCTTTTTCATTTTCTATCTAGATTTATTAGGCATTTATGAAAGTATCATCTTATTGTTTTTCCGAAAAGTTTGATTAAACTTCACCAATACATCTGGAAATTTTTCTGCAGAACACGCACTTCGCTCCCGTAATGATTTTTTTTAATATTCAGTCTAAAGGTTTAACTTTCTCCCCGTCTGAATCTAAAACCACCATAGCTCCAACTCAGGAGGTCTTGTAAGTCCTCCAAGATTTCAACGATGGCCAGAAGCGCCCCCGGAGTAGAACCTAGAGTGCCTCTATGTGTGACAAAGTGAAAGTTGCTCAAGCATGTTCCGTTTTAAGCCACAGGCAACCGGAGAGGCCATTTGCCTTTTTTGCTGACTGAACGAAAAGTTCATTGAAGAGGATTGAAGGGGGTGCGGACTTAGTGTAGAAGTATACCCGAAAGGAAAGCAAAGATTCCAAATCCTACCGCCAAATCCGCCATCAAAGACGATCATCGCTCGGTAGATAGGGTATGAGAAAACCTAGCTATAGTAACACTCACTCTAGCTAGAGACCAGCTACTAAGTCAAGTTGCTTGGACCCAGATCGAGGGCATAGCACTTTGGAAGGAAAGCAAAGAGAAAAAAAAACCCATGGATACCCGCAGAGTGTGGTGGGAAAGAGATGCCACACGCCTATGAGTGAGCGAGCGAGCCGACCGATAGCGGGTCTCTTGAGAGCTTCTTTACCAGAACATCCGGCAAAAAGGTGGATGGAATTGCGAAAAGTGAAAGTTTGGTTTCTGGTTTTATTTTCGGTTTGATGAGGCATGGTTGTGCTTTTTGCTTCCATGGGTTTTGGCGGGTAGCTAAAGGAACGGAACGGGGAGGACTTTTAATAGAAGTATGTGAAAAGCGTCTTGATGACAAAGAGAGAAATGACAAACAGCAAAGGTCTTTGCGTTTACTAAGAGAATTCATGACTCATTGAATTGAAGAAATTTTGTGCTGTTGGTTGATGTAAAAAATGACGACATTGGAGAGCTGAAGAAAAAAGATTCTGGAAATTGATAATTTTAAACTTAGGTTTAACTGTTCACAATACTAAAATAACTTCTGAAGATTAAAAAATATCATCAAAAACCAAAAACTGTAGATGTTGTCAATTATCGTTACCCAGCAGACTTAATCATAATGTATTTTAGATATTAAACTTTTAACATAAAAACATAAAAACATGCGTTAATAACAAACACCATTTTCTCTCCGCTTTCAGTACCTGCTATCCTGGCGCGGATTCCACGGAAACATGTGCAAGGGCTTCCACAGCCTGCAGCGAGATGGCCAAATGGTGGACGTAACTATTGCGGCCGGTGGCAAAATTTTCAAAGCGCACAAGCTGGTCCTTTCGGTGTGCAGCCCCTACTTCCAGAAGATCTTCATCGAACATCCTTCTCAGCATCCAATCCTGATGATGACCGACGTCAGTCCGCAGCACATGGCGGGCCTGCTCGATTTCATGTACAGTGGACAGGTGGGTGTTTCAGATATTTTTCGGGTTGTTTTCATGAAAATAAACGGGGTTTTATCCTACCTGCAGGTTAATGTGAAATACGAGGACCTGCCGAATTTCTTGAAGGTCGCGGAAACGCTCCAGGTCAAAGGTTTGCATGGAGAGGTAAGGATTCGTTTCGAAAATGGGTGACATATTGGGAAGAGGTAAATGATGGTTTCGTTTTGTATTTTATAGAGCACAAACGAGAACGAAGAGCGCGACTACCAGCAACAGCAGCAGCAGCACGCAATACGTCTCCAGGAACAGCATCGCTTGTATCAACAGCAGCAGCAGCAGGCGTTGGCTCAGCACCACCATAACATGGCACAACAACGGCAACAACTGATCCAGGCAGCCCAACAACAAGCACAAGCCGTAGCGCAGCAACAACAGGCAGCACAGCAAGCAGCTGCAGCAGTACAGAAGCAGCAACAGCTTGCCCAACGGAACAGCTTCAAGGAGCTCATGAAGGCCAAACACGCAGCTGCAGCAGCCAAACTCAACGAAGATTACCTGAACAACAACTCAAACAACATCGCCAACAATAACATTCAAAATCAGAACAACAACGCTAATACCGCTATGGAAAACAACAACAATCATATGAATCAGTTTGGCATGCACCCGGTGAATCCGTCGAAGAAAATGCTCGATAACCAAAAGTATCAGAAGTACTATTCGAAACGGAAACTGGTGCAGCAATACGAGAATGAAATGCGAGCGGAAAAACGGAAACTAGGCATCGAAGACGTCATACAGGCAGCGGCGGCAGCGAAGGCACTCAATCTACGGCTCACCAACGGCATGATGGAAGCACCGAAATCGGTTAGCGTATTGAAGCCACCCAACGCACCTCATACACCGAATCAGATGCAACAAAGCCAAACGAATGGATCAACCCAGCCAACCACTCCTCCAAACCAGCAGCAAATGGAACCCGCGATGACTAACGGCAGCTCAAACGGATCGGAAGAAGACAAACATGATATGAGCCCTCCCCTAATACGCATCAAATCCGAGCCACGCTTCGACGAGGACGAAGACATGGAGATAGACCAGGAACAAAACGGACTTACCAATGGAACCAACAACGAAAGCAACGGAAACCTAAACAACAACCACGAGGAAGACTACTACAGCCAACAGCAGCGGGAATCGGTCATCGGTGGGGGCGGTGCAGGGAAGACTCTCATCAAACATTCCATTCTGGAGCCAAATATAGTATTAAAACAGCAACCGGACCATATTCACAGCCCAATTCCCGGCAGTCCGCAGCAGCAACCGCAGATAACAACGACAACGGCGACCAATCCGACGGCCGGTTCCTTGAATTTGTGTAAAAACCTTAGTTAGGATTCCGCTAGCGATGTTTATGCCGGCACCCGCCGACAGATGACATCCGTTTGGCGCAAATGGGAATGAGCGATTGAGTGTTCGAGTGACTGAGTGTACTAGACGCATGAGTGCAAATATTTATGTAATTATTTATTCATCCCTCGGGCAGGTGTTGTTTTATATTTAGTTGGTGAGAACTGCTAGATTAGATTCGCACAGGTTTTGTACATATGGAAAGAAGAAGGAAAATAAGTAGCATTCTCATTCTCTCAGTTATAATCGTCGTTTAATTTATTTATCAGCTAGCCCTAGGTTAAGGATCGTTGAGTAAGCGGAACCCGTTGCGCAATGGTTGACCCTGGAAGGGTCCCTGAAAGGCAATGAAACAATCTTTCGGTTGCTAACTCAAGCATCTAGATAGCAATAAGGTTTATTTATTCAGCTTCGAAGCTAATCGGAGATCACGCACCCGATCTAAATAGAAACTACTCATCGTTGTTGATTATTATTTTAAGTTGCCCCTTCACCTCACACATGTTTTCCATTTATCGTCTGGGACGGATGAAAACGGATTTAGCGTGTAAGCGTTCGCCTGTAAATGAGTGCGTTATTTCTTTTTTTTTGTTTTCGTGTGCCTGCATGCGTGTGTACCTTAGCGTGTTTATCAAACAGATAGCTTAGGAGTAGTCCCGAGGGACCCGAAATTGATCTTCAGATAGTGGTTGATTTGAACTATTGTTTTTGTGTTTCACCAGCACCGCCCCAGGTACGGACCTGATTCGAATTGTGATCTGTTCTCAAATTGTTTTTTCGATGTTAGTAACAGCGAACGCGCGTAGCGACAATAGCGACCTTAACGATGCGAGTGACAAATGTCCGACACATCTAGCAGTAAGGCAAGGAACGATTCAAAGAACTCAGGTCGTTAGATTTTGTTTCGCCGTTTCTCGCATAGGATGTTGATTAGCAATGTTCATATTAGCGAACGAATAGATGTTATAGTTATATTTTGTTGGTTATTGAAGTTTTTATTTAGCTCAATTGTTTGATCAGGACGAAGCTTTTTGTCAAATGATTTTATCCTACTTCAAATACTAACGAGAAAATACTAAAACCTAATCGAAGTAACCCACTAGAATTCCATCCAGTAATCGTTCGGCGGGTTAGCTTCGGATAAATTCATCAAAGCCTGCTTGGCAAAAGCGCGAAAAAAACACAAATGTAAACAACTCAAATTTCACCGTCAGTTATTACTTCGCGAGCAGTATGATCCCGCCAGTAAGGGCAAAAAACAGCAGCTGCCGGCTGAATTTAATGTTTTACTGCCTAGAAAACTGAAATGGAAACGGAACTCAGACAAAGCAAAACTCCGGTGGCATCTATTGTGCAATTAACCCAACTAAATGTTGTTGTGAGAAAACAAAAATACAAATAACAGAAATACATCCTAGCCTAAATTATTATAAAAGATATCCAGATATGAGGGAAAGGAGATAAATTTAGTACACAGACAGACGATAATTCGGTGTTTATCTGCTAGCAACATTTTAGAGAACCCGCGATACTGAATTACAAAAATTTGTACGAAAATCCATTAAAATTGTTTGTTCAGAGATCATTTCGTAAGAGATTGTTTGATCCATGTGCGAAGAAGTTTCATTAGGCTACCTTTACATAGGTTGTATTTTCTTAGGTAATCCTTATTTCGGGTATTAATATTTACTGGGGTATGCAATACCTCGAGCTTTAACTATGTTTTACGACAGCTCTCGGTCGCACTTTTCCGGTATCTATCAAGTGGGTTCTGTTGGTTTTTTGTTTTGTTTTTAATTGTTCACTTTTAAAGTTTTCCACACTTTTCTGTAGTGTAGTACAGCAGAAGCTCCTAGCTAATTGAGAAGTTTCCATTTTCGTTGAAAATATATTAGCACAAAATTAACTAAATAAATCGCTGACTAGTTAAACAAGAAAGGATTCATATACCTTATAGCGAAATGAGTGTAATTTAAACGTTGCTTAGTGTAAGTGAGATATAGGTATCTAAGAGACAATTACACTGGCAAACATGAAACAAACAATATACTTATACATGCGTGTTAGATTTTTATAGAAGTATTGATATTTACAAGTAAATTATGCAACAGAGAGCCAAGAAAGGGCTGAGAACCACACAATAAACTCGTGGGAGAAAGTTGAGAGCTCTAGAACTTGATGACGGAGGAAAAGCTGAAGTAAACACTTTACCTGACACAATTGTAAGACGAAAAATTGAGACAACTAAAACTATACTAAGTATACAAGGATAAGAGACAAGCATACAATAATTTTAGAAACAAAACCACCATATATATACACACACTCAATGATTGAGCAAAGCGAAAAGAGGAAACAAGTTCAACCCTATCATAACTATCCCAGATGAGTGGCATCCGTTAAATTAAACCTTATCCAACTACTAACATAAACTATTAGTGTCCAAGTGTAATAAACTATGTGCAAAGCAAACGTAACGAGCCAACTATTTAAAGCTTATTTGGGATAACCAGACATAACGGAAGAATAAAAAAATCGGGAAAATCCAAAATGGCGAATGAAACGTCTAGAAAGTACGCAAGTACACTTATCTCAACCTTGTATCGTTTAGCGTTCAGAACGCAATTGTTACAATAGCACAGATAAAATTCACAAACCCACCCTGAAACTTCATTTATTTTTTTGACAGCATATGACATGAAGTTGACAACATGCTCCTAATGGAAGCAGCAAATGTAACCTGCCGCCGTCTTATCCCGGGAAACTTATCAGTAATTTGTGTTTACGTTTTGACACAAAAACCAGTCTTCTGGTTTTCCGATTTGCTTTGAACAGGAACACTCTTAAACAGCAGTAAACCGCAATGATGGTAGTCGACGTTATACGCAACAATAGACCCTCTCCACTTACACAGAAACACCCACATACATACATACATACAATGTTTAGAGGAGATTTTTTGTTATATTTTATAAAAAAAAAAGTGAAGATTACTATAAAATATATATTCTATATATGATAATAATAATAATAACTGTTGATTATTACTGAATATCACATTTCTTTATCATTATTTATCCAATTGAAGTAAATATGCAAGTGGGAAAAGATAACAGCCAACTCACAACATACCAACTGAAGACGGAAGCCGGGTTCATCGCTTTATCGCCGTGCAAGTCTTTCGTTGGTTTGGTTTCGCTTGCGGAAAACACACTCGTCTATCATCCGGCGTATTCCCAGAAATCAAATTTCATGCATTATGAATTGATACAAGAGATGCATTCATTACAAATAATCTCATATTCATGAAAAATTAATTCATTTTTTTTTTTTCATATAAAGGAAAAAAGTTCATAACTGGGTAATTAAAGCATTGGCTGGGAATAGGATCGATTACCTGCGTTGGTTCCTTCGATAGCATCCTCGTCCTATCCCAACGTTCGCCGTTGTCCGTTTGGCTCAGAATTCCCCAACCAAGACCGCATGCAAAAGGAACAATGGCGGAGTTCCAAGTCGCTGCCACCGCACGTTATCGGACTTATTCACCGATTTGATTTTTGTTGTTTTCCGGGAGGATTTTTCGATCCCTCGTATTAAAAAAGGCATGCAATTTCATGCAACTATAAACTTTTACTATTCGCTCAACTTTTACAATTATAAAACTTATATAAAAAAAACTAGCCAGATCGGTTTTCATGCACAAACCAATCGGCTCTACTCGGGTGGAAACTGGAGATCACGAGCAGGTTGGCTGGGTAACAATAGGTCGTCGTCGGGTGGCTCGTTAGCACTAGCTATCGCTTTTCCTCCCTCCTCAGTCCATCTCACAAAATAATCAAATCCTCACTCATCAATTCCAGGGTTGTGCATTCGCACGGTAAGTATCAAACAAGCATGGATCACGATAAATCTGGACGCATTGTTTATTATACCATAGTGCTCCAAGTTGTCGGATCTGGAATGTTTTGACAGTACTTTGTTTTTGGAATGTTTCCTCTATCAGTGTTGAAAATTTCATTTCGATTCGTTTTGTTTCAAAAAAGTTACACGTGATGGAAGCCGCGAGACGAAAATAAATTTTGGACACCCACGTCAAAAACCCAACGTGGTCGGGTTCAAAAATCGCGAAATCAATAAAAATGGTCAAATCAACCGTCTGTAGCGTTCTCAAACGTTTCCGTGAGATGCATACTACGACATCGCCAAGAAATTCAACGCCGACGGCGCGTTGAAAGCTTCCAAGGGGGCTGTGAGCTCAGCTTTTAAATTTGGGGGGGCGTTCAAGGCTGGAATAAGGAGGGAGGGGGGGGTTGCGAGGGAAAATAAGTTTTAACATTACTTTAGTCATACTACTTCATTTATTACAAATATATGAAAAAAATTAAAACTAGTAAGTCGGAATGAAAACTTGAAATAAAACAACTAAAGGGGCTCCCGTGTGTTAATATCTAGAGTAATTTTTCTCTTACTTGCGCGTTGATAGTAATCCATGTGCTTTAGAACCGATTTCAAGATTAGTAAATAGTTCAAACAATATTGAAAAAAAAACTCAAACTTAATTTGTAAAGTGCTCAATCAATTTTTTTCTTAAAAACTGCAAAAGAATTTTCTAACGTTAATGAATTGGGAAGGGCTTTCCAACAGCTCATACCTCTAACAAAAAACGAATTGCTGTAAAGCTCTGATCTGTGACGAGGAATGGCAAATTTTAATGCTCTAGAACAGGGGTTTTTAGATCATTTGCTCGGCGGAGCACTTTTTGAAACGGAAAATTTTTGCGGAGCACCTGCATTTTTGAACAAATGAAAACCCTAGTTTTGAAAACTTGATAGCAAATTATAGCGATTATTTCAATGCTTCTATTTCTTCCATATTGATGCCCCTCATGTTTTCAGTCGACTATTTTCAACTAGTTGATATTATCGGATGATGTATTACAAGATATTTTTTAAGTAGGGTTCTTTCTGATTTTTAAAATGCCACCAATAACTGAAAAGACATCAGATGACTAGTCGCTTCTTGGGCGTTTATAACCAAAGAGATTGCTTTCATGTGAAATCTGGGATAAAACATGTCGAAACAGCTGCCAAGCTATTTGAAAATGCTTCTCTGATATTGAATTAGATGAAGGTCGAATTTGAGCAGGATATCTTCAAAATAGTTGTTGAAAAGATAGATGATCTTCAACCTTAAGCATATCATACTTTCAACCACACGTATTCACACGGTCAGGCATTCAGGACGATTTTTGAAAACAAAATTAAAAAAGGGCAAAATTCAAGTAGGGGAAAGTCGGGTAAGACGGACACAGCGGGGTAAAACGGACACTTTCAATATTTCGAAAATTACAATGTTTGGCACATACCTAATGATGGGAATATGTTCGTCAAAATGTATCAACACTTTCGAGACCTTCTGTTTATTTATAGCAAGCGAGGTCCAATAATAGTAAACAAAACAAACAAAAACTTTGAGGATCCATTATCTGATGTAATGTTCTCTCCTCATAAAATAGTTCATAACTCGCAAAATTTTCGAAAGTTTCAACCGTTTTCAAAGGTAGAGTGTTTATAATGCTTATATTTAAGGAAAATCAGTGAATTTCGTTCAAAGAGCTTGAACAACAAACGTTTTGAAAAAAAAAGTTGCTAAGGCGGGTAAGACGGACACCTCAAGGTCGGGTAAAACGAACACATAAGTTTCTCCAGTTATTTTAATTTTTTCATAGGTTTGTTCCTCCATATGCCTTTTGAAGACCTTGGCAAGAGCAATTGTCGGTCGAAAAACACTTACCATCTCAAACAGGTCATAAAAACTGTAAAAACATGATCTCCGGTTAAGAAAGCGCCTATAAAATACAAAATTCCGAAACCACACTGTTCCAGTTGGTTCCATTATGGTTGAAAAACGTTTTCAAATGCTAAACTCACAAAAATATACAATTTTACAACAATTTTTGCGGCAAAATGTACCTCTTTTGAGCAGTGTCCGTTTTACCCGACCATTTTTGAAAAGTGTAATTTGCAAGCATGTTTTGAATAGCTATAAAAACAGGTTTGATGAAGGAAATTTACTAATTACAATGGTTCCAATGCGTTAGCAAACAACCTAAACTGCCCAACTGCACGAAAACTGCGATGAAAATAGCAATATCTGATTTTCTATTGCGATTCTACCTTAGAATGTCCGTCTTACCCGACTTTCCCCTATATTTTGAAATTTTTGAAAAATCGTTATTGAACACAGAATCTAAAAAATTCTAAAGAAGAATTTGAGTTTTTTACTTGATTAAGAAAATAATCATAATAAATAAAAAATAATCATAAGAAAATAATCATAATAAATCGAAACTCGGGAAGTTTTAAACAATATCTGAACATCCCGGCTAGATTTGACTTATCTGGATTCTTTACTGAATTTATGGGCAAGCCTGAATATATCCAGAAAATCTGGAATAAACTTTAATCAAAGTATAAGGCGATACTTGTCAGCATTCTCCTGTACGATCTACAGTGAAAGATACGCGGATACACCTTAGATGTTTTGCTGAAACCATAAGTTTTCAATGATTGTGTAACTTTTACAACATTACTTTTGGATATTTTATAAAATATCCGAAATTATTTTTAAACTGTGACCCAAAGATGGGTCTTGACTCAAACATTCAGTCAGCGAAACTTTTTTTGTAGAGAAATGAATCCAACTTAGATGAAATTTCAGGGACTAGATAAGAGAAAATCGATGTTGAAAAACATGCGAAAAAATCATACGCCAGGTTGGTCTCCTGTAGTAGAATGTTCATACATGGGCCCCGGAGAGGCGCAAGATGTGGGTTCAAGTCTCACCGGGAGACAAGGCGAATTTTTTTTCGCATGTTTTTCAACATCGATTTTCTCTTATCCGAAATTATTTGAAAAATTTTCAAGTCTGTAGTAGATATTCGGCCTATTCGGCCGAATACTTAGCTCAACTATTCGGTGAGCCGAATATTTGGCTTAACGGTTTTTCGACGGTATTCGGCGCCGAATATTCGGCCGACCGAGTATTCGGTACATCTCTAATCCATACTATAAATTAGATTCCAATCAACTATATTAAATTCTTGAATAAACATGTCTTGATTTATCATATTGTAGTCGCGATAAGAATATGTTTGAATTGTACGAATCGTGTTGGAATCTAAGGAAGCAAAAATCAAGTCATTATTTGAAAGCGCTGGAAACTCTATTTGGTTAAATTTGAGCGTTTTAGTAATATCGTTCCTCACAATTAAAGGGTGATACGGTCAAAATTTGGTCAATATAAACTTAACGTATTTCTTTCAATTTTGCATTTAAAAAAACCTAAACACCCCTCATTTTGAAGGTGTGTGTTTGCAGAATGTTGCTCCTATTTTTATTTTGGAATTCACTCTTAAGTTGTCAAAATGCCGTCCAAGGAAGAAGAGCAGCGTATCAAAATTTTGCTCGCGCATCGCGAAAATCCGAGCTACTCGCTGGCAAAGCTGGCAAAATCGCTAAAAGTTGCCAAATCAACCGTTACGAATGTAATTAAAGTGTTTGGGGAACGTTTGTCGACAGCCAGGAAGTCTGGATCGGAGGGAAATCGAAAACCGGAAGCCGCTGAGACGACAAAGAGAGTTGCCGGTGGTTTCAAGCGAAACCCTAACCTCTTCGAGATGCCGCAAATAAGCTGGGTGTATCGTCTTCAAAAGTGCATCGAGCCAAAAAACGAGTCGAACTATCGACTTACAAGAAGGTAGTGACTCCAAATCGCGATGATAAACAAAATACGACGGCCAAAGCGCGATCCCGGAGGCTGTTCACGACGATGCTGACGAAGTTTGACTGCGTGGTAATGGACGACAAAACCTACGTCAAAGCCGACTACAAGCAGCTTCCGGGACAAGAGTTTTATACGGCTAAAGGAAGGGGAAAGGTAGCAGATATTTTCAAGCCCATGAAACTGTCAAAGTTCGCGAAGAAATATCTGGTTTGGCAAACCATCTGTACCTGTGGCTTGAAAAGCAGCATTTTCATAGCTTCCGCGACTGTCAACCAACAAATTTACGTGAAAGAGTGTTTGAATAAACGTCTGCTGCCTTTCCTGAGAAACACGGTTGTTCCGTACTGTTTTGGCCGGATTTGCCTTCTTGCAATTACGGTAAAAAGGCCATGGAGTGGTACGCCGCCAACAACGTGCAGGTGATTCCGAAGGACAAGAACCCTCCCAACACGCCAGAGCTCCGCCCAATTGAGAAATACTGGGCTATTGTCAAGCGGAACCAATTGAAGACCAAAAAAACTGCTAAGGACGAGCAGCAGTTCAAGGCAAACTGGCTTTCTGCGGCGAAGAAGGTGGACAAGGTGGCTGTACAAAATCTGATGGCAGAGGTTAAGCGTAAGGCTCGGCAATTCGGATTAGTTAAATTCGGAGGGCTCTCGAAATCATGATGGAGTACTGTATCCTACTTAGCCAGACCTGCCGGAGAGTTTCCGTAGCGTTGGAAAGGAAATCTGGCTAGATCAATCCTCGAAAATCGCCACATAAATGCAATGCCAGACTGCACCATATTAATATCAAAAAGTGATCGATCGATTAGTTATAGTGACTAATATAACTGAGAAAATTAAAGATTGTGTGTAATAAATTAACAAAACAGCAAGGGGCTGAAGAGTAGAAAATTTCCGAACTGACATTTTAGCACCGCACTGACGTTTTGGTACCAAAATGCCATTGAAATTAAAACGGAACTGACGTTATAATCCAAAAAGTCGGTACGGTTTGTTTGTACCTATGTGATTTGACAGATGCTTCAGTCCGTTGCAAAAAGTGACCAAAACTCGTGTTTTGAGCCCTTTCATTTAGCAAAATCTTAAAGAGGCGCCTTTTATTTGCCCATATTTTGAGAAATCAATTGAAAAATTTCGAAGCGCACCAATTTTTTCTTTAATTTCGATAATAACATCTACATTTTGCCAGTTAAAACTAATGATTATTTTATGCCTCTTAATTTTGAAAGGAAAGAAGCATATTGTTTTATTTGTAGTTGTAAATTACATGTTGTTTACGGCTTACGTTCTTTCCTTCTTTGATACTTCATGTTTCTCTGATATTTTCCTTCACCTTCAAAAATTTCATTCTTTCACTTCCGATTTGGTTTTCACTTTTTTTTTAATATTTCGAAAATAGCTCAACATCAAGCGTATTTTATAGAAAGTGACTTCCATCCACTTTTTAAGCACTTTTTAAGACATCAAGCGTATTTTATAGAAAGTGACTTCCATCCACTTTTTAAGCCCCTTTGGCTTTGAGGGATCCATATCATGAATTTTTTGATTGCTTGAAGAAAGTGACTTTATCCAATTCCAATATCCTTTTTTTTAAACGGAATTCATTCATTTGAAATTTATTGTTACTGCTGATAAAGAAAAGGCAATCTCAAAAACACCCATCTCTTCATCTCTTCGTGTTTTGCGCTATGATTAGGTTTGAAGAACGAAATTACATTGGGTTTCGTTAAAAAATGGTACAGACAAAAAATGAGAAAAATCAAGAGAGTCATTTTTGTCATTTTTGTCCTTTCTGCTGTGTCTGCTAAGGAGTGTCCATATTTTGTCTTCAAAAAGCTTATCTGTAATATGCCCAATGTGATATTAAAAAAAAAAGAGAGAATAAGGTTTTATATCATTTCTACTTTTATTTCATTCGATTTTGCACTTGTTGTTTCACTTTCCAAACCATTTACCTACATAACCGTTTTTGCTGTGCTTGAACTAATCATGTCCATTATTGACGTCTCATTCTCTACAATACTCAGACTAAATTCCAAGTTGATTTGAACCGTTCGTCCACTTCCGATTTTTGGGCTTTATCGGAACATTTTAATGGATAATTTGTTATCAAGTTATATTTTCTCGTTAAAAGCTTTGATCCGACCATGTCGACTGCCATCGCTGAGGTTTTGCTTCCTGATTTCACAATTTGTTTGAACGTCTCCCTCCCCAAACTATATTCTATATACAATACGTACCTACTAGTAAATACACAACGCTTCTGTCGACTTCTTAAAAACGTTAGGGTCTTTCGTACAATTCTACACGAAAAGTCTGACCAATGCAATGACTAGCTCATATGGATTGGCGCTTTCGTTGAACTTTTTTTCATGCAGCCTAAAAATAAACGGAGAAAAGATAGGTAGGAACGTGCTCAAAACGTATTCTGAATACATTCCATTTGTCCTTCTTCAAATTTCAGCTCGCATGTAGAGTTGTAGAAATATATCGGTATTAATGTGTACAGGAAAAAAAAAACTGTTTGTTTTTCTATATTTTGAAATGTCTAATTCCGAGAATATTTATAACGGATGGATAGAAGATGTTCTGGTTCAATAAGTAGGATGTAACTTCAGATAACTGTTCTCCTACGTCTTTAGTAAAAATAATGTTTTTTAACCTAAATGTGTCAACGGATTCCTGAAGGAAACTTCCTAACGGGTGAAGGGTTGTACTATTTGTTTTTCGAGTTTCCGGCTCAAGTTGATGTAACTCAACTTGGTTTTATAGTTCGTTCCTGAAATATTGGTGCAACTAATTGTTGATAAACTTTTTTTGTTGCCTCAGATAACAAAGTTTCTTTTTGAAAAATATTTGTGTAGTTTATATTCAAGATAGACTTTCCTAGAGATTCCTATAAGTTTATAGATAAATGACTTATGCTAGCGCGAAATTTCACTTTTTTGTGATATTGCAATTTGATTTTTTTTTCGTTTTCGTTTTAAGTATAATATTCATAAATGGACAATTAAAAGTGTTTCAACTGTTTTGACTGAACATCACTCAGAGTAGAATTGAAACTTTAACAAAGCTGTAATAAAATTTTTAATACCTAACGCAAGTATAAAAGATACATATCTACAAAGAATTGGCTTCCAAACTAAAATGATGAAGATATTTTTCCTATCGACTATTGCTCCCGCGCGTTAACAGATATATGAAAACTCGAACGTATCCTTTTTTCGCATTGAGGACGCTTACTACACAAAACGCTAAATTATCAATACCAGCACTAACAGAGAATTTTTTTTAAAAGGTAACTTTCACAAAAGACCAGTTGGAGCAATGATGTTTCCTAGCTGGAGAGGGCGGTCCAGAGCTCTGAAAAAAAAGAGTCAATAATTAGTTTTTAATTTCATTTGACTGTTTGAATGAAGTTTCATTTGAGCTCGCTTTTTAAAACCTCAAAATATGCTATGAATGAGTAATCGTTATTCGTTTACTGAAACAAAAATAAACAAACGCCTAAATGCCAAAAATGGTGTCGAAAATAACAACCATATTTTAAGAATTTTTTCGTCATTATTGTAGAGAATAGGAACAATGAGAATAAAATTATTAAAAAAAATGACAGTTCAAAATATAATTTTGGGTGGTTTGAGAATAATGAAGTCTAATTAACACAACTAGTATCTACGTTGTCTGTGAACCGACGAGAAGAGATAGTCCGACAAATTTGATCAGGATTTACTACCACTAGTGAATCTACACGATGTGGAGGGAGAGGTTGGATTGGTGCAATTCCCAACGGCTTCTCCGAGTGAAAAAAACGAACGAGCCGAGCCAGTTGATAGAATATTGTTGCGACGGACGGACGTGAAGTAAGTTTCTTCGAAAGACATCCTGAATCGCCCGGACTGACTACGAAGGAAGGAAAAATCCACCGGACACGACAATGGCGCGGTCTACGCTCTCGAGGCGAGTAGTTGATGATGTGAAAAGATCTTTTATCCAAACGAATTAGCTGGAGGTCTGAGTGCTGCTTTTTGTGTTGGAAAGTGAAGTGTGGCGTGATTTGGAGCGGCATCTGAGAGGCCATTTTGAAGTTTTTCAAAAACGGTATGAAGTGTTTTTTTAAGCAAATGAACGAGACTGGATGCTGAATATTGTTTCGACGTGATTGTTCTCAATTATTTTAACTTTCATGATACCTAGCGATCCTTATTGGCCTCGAGCGGCCCGACTTCGGCTTTTGGTGGCCTATTCACGACTCTGAGTGGTCGTTTACTTGCTCCGAGTGGCAAGTATCAAGAATCTCGAGCGATTCTTGGTTTGGGCGGCTCCAAGTGACCCGCAATTGGCTCTGAGTGGCCTTTTCACGACTTTGAGTGGTCGTTTACTTGCTCCGAGTGGCAAGTATAGAGAATCTCGAGCGATTCTTTGTTGAGGTGGCCTCGAGTGGCCCGACTTTGGCTCTGAGTGGTCTTAGTCTCTGGCTTTGAGTGGCCTTTTCACGACTCTGAGTGGTCGTATACTTGCTCCGAGTGGCAAGTATAGAGAATCTCGAGCGATTCTTGGTTTAAGTGGCTTCGAGTGGTCCATACTTGGCTCTGAGTGGCCTCTGGCTCTGAGTGGCCTTTTCACGGCTTTGGGTAATCGTATACTTGTTCTATTTCTAGTATCAAGAATCTAGAGCGATTCTTGGATTAAAGAAAAAGTAAAACTATCACCATGATTGGCTACGAGTGGCTTCATTTGTGCTCTGAGTGGCATAAAGTCCGAATTAATTATGAAATATAACAATAAATTTCAAGATGATAAACGAAATATGATGTTTTAATTCGTAATAAGAGGATTGACAGAAAAATGAAAAAACGATGATAACATTAGAAGATAAGAAGAATAGAAGATGAGAAATCAGATGCGAATATAAAACGATAAAAAAAAGACTAGAAAAAAAATTGAAAGGTTATAGCAGTATAAACTAGAAAATTGAAAGATGTATTAATAAAATTATTGAATAAGTTAAGATAATCAGATGCGAAGGAGAAAGAAAAGGTATAAAAAAAAAAGATTCTTGTTATAAATAAAATGAGTAAAATGAGGATGATAGAGCAAAAGTTGCGTTGATAAAAAAAAATGCACTTTAGAATGAAAGTATTTTGAGCTAGAAAAAGTATAACAAAAAATAAATAAAAAAGTTATGGAACATCAGATATTTTTGGAGACAAGATAAACATGGAATCAAAAGATGAGAGAATGGGAAGATAAAAAAATGAAAAATAAAATGGGACAGATGAAACAACGAGAATATGAAATGGAAAAGTTTATGAGAAAAGGAGAGTTTGAACCAGAAAAATACAAAAAAAAAACAAATCAAACGATTACAAAATAAGATAGATGAGAAAAAAAATAGTAGTGAAAAAGAAAATGATATTCAGGAAAGACCAGACGAAAATTGTTATTTATTTGAGGAAGAAAAATTTATTAAGGATAGATGAGAGTTCTTTAAACGATAAAAAAGACTAGAAAAAAATTTAAAGGTTCTAGCAGCATAAATTAGAAAGATTGAAAGATGAATTAATAAAATTATGAAAAAAAAAGTTCAGATAATCAGATGCGAAGGAGAAAGAAAAGGTATGAAAGAAAATATGAGTAGATGATAGATGAATTCTTGTTATAAATAAAATGAGTAAAATGAGGATGATAGAGCAAAAGTTGCGTTGATAACAAAAATGCACTTAGAACGAAAGCATTTTGAGCTAGAAAAAGTATAAATAAAAAATAAAGTTATGGAACATGAGATATTTTTGGAGACAACGTAAAAAATGGAATCAAAAATAAGAGAATAGGAAGATCAGAAAATAATAAATGAAATGGGTTAGATGAAACAACGAGAATATGAAATGGAAAATTTTATGTGAAAAGAGTTTGGCCCAATAAAAAAAGACAAAAAAAATAACAAATCAAACGATTACAAAAATAAGATAGAAAAAAAAATAGTAAAGAAAAAGAAAATGATAGACGAGATTTATTATATATTTGAGGAAGAAAAATCTTTTAAGGATAGATGAGAGTTCTTAACGAGAAAAAAAAATGTGTTCGTTAGTGTAAAATTTTTTTTGAGAAAATCAAAAGCTGCTGGAAAAATTAATTAAAGGCAACTCCGAAGAAGGATCTTTCGGCCACGATAGTAAGAATCTAAGTGATGAGACAAGGGGGAGATTCAAATAACAAGATGAGAGGCTGGCGAGGACAATGGCAGAAATGATTATAAAATAATAAGAATAGAAAATGAGAAATGAGGGACGAAAGATAAAACGATACAAAAAAGTGACTAGAAACAAATAGACAGAGGGGTTGTAACAGCAGAAACAAAAAAGATAAAAAGATGAGCAGAAACGAAATAATCGGATGAGAAAAAGAAAGAAATGTAGTCAATAATAAGTTGAGAAGATGATAGACGTTTGGGTTATGAATAGATTAGATGTGAGGAAAATAATAAGATCAGAAATTGATTGGTATTAAATTGCATTATTCGTTGACTTTGTTAAGGTAATGAAAAAAATGAGAAGAGGGAGATTGTAAGATAAGAAAATAAAGAAAAAGTATATAATTTAAAGATATATATAAGAAGAAGAGACGGAAAAAAGATGAGTAACCTGATTTGAAGGGGAAATGATAGAGAAGAATTATAAAATTTTCATTGATTCAGTTTTTTTAAAGTGATAAGAAAAAGTGTACTTAAGGATGAAAGTATTTTGAGCTAGTAAAAGTTTAAAAAAAAGGAAAAATAAGGAAAAAGTCTACCAAAAGTTGTAATTTGCTAATTGAAAAGTTAAAATAAAAGAAACGAATAATGTTAGCCAATAGGAAAAACCAACTTTAATGTCCTTTAATTTTTATAAGTGCTGTTGAGCAGAGATAGAAGTCACGATTCATAGTGAAAAGGTAAAAAAAAATAATAATGGTCAAAACAGAAAGACAGAAGTGTAAAATTATATTAATTGATGACGAATGAATATGACATGATAAATAAAAAAATGATGCGATAAACCACAATAGAAAAGACAATGTAACTGATTTTAAAATCGGATATTTACGACTAGATTTTAATTTAAAGGAGTTTCTGATATACATTAAATGTCAATGTTTGAAATAAAATATATATCAAACAATATTTTTTCTATTTAATTGATTTATGTTTTTTGGCAAAAATTTAGAATGAAGAGTAGGCGAGGAGAGGGATGTAGAGAATAGGAACAATGAGAATAAAATTATTAAAAAAAATGACAGTTCAAAATATAATTTTGGGTGGTTTGAGAATAATGAAGTCTAATTAACACAACTAGTATCTACGTTGTCTGTGAACCGACGAGAAGAGATAGTCCGACAAATTTGATCAGGATTTACTACCACTAGTGAATCTACACGATGTGGAGGGAGAGGTTGGATTGGTGCAATTCCCAACGGCTTCTCCGAGTGAAAAAAACGAACGAGCCGAGCCAGTTGATAGAATATTGTTGCGACGGACGGACGTGAAGTAAGTTTCTTCGAAAGACATCCTGAATCGCCCGGACTGACTACGAAGGAAGGAAAAATCCACCGGACACGACAATTATTACTGAGATTTTCAGCTTTTGACTGGTTTGTATCTGAAAATATTTTAGTTTGGTTGTAATACATTTTAGCTAGGCAAATTACCATTTTTTTACCACGGCTTAAAACACTCAATAAGTCGATATAAAACTGTTGAGCTGAATCTCGGAAGAATTGATATTAACGCAAGCCAATGTACCTTTTAAATTTAACTTATTCAAAAATGAATATTAGTAAAATACTATAAAAGTTAGTGGCAACACTGCAAAAATAATTTAAAAATCTTTGTCATAAATATGTGTTTTGTACGATCATTTGTATAGAAGACAGCATGATTTTTCGAACTTTGTGAAGAAAATTCCATTCTATTATTCTACGTTATATTTTTCTGAAGAATTTTCTCACAGTTGGTTATGTTTGTTGAATTAGCTTGGATTTATAACGTACTTAAAAGTAAGATTGGAGATCAACCACAAAGAATCCTTTAAGCTCAGATAAAAGAAAAAGAACTTTGAGAAATTGCAATCATGGTTGCCGAGAAAGAATCCGTGATTTTGCAAAACACAAAAAAAAACAAAAATATCTAAAGCACCGTAAAACGGGGTAACATTGACTACCGGGGTAGCTTTGATTAACATGAATTGTTTCCTCATAATCAACAATAAGTATGTCTAAAGTTGAAATATTTTAAAACTTTTTCTACGTTTAAAAACGTTTATGTTGAGTTTCAAATTGGGAAAAACTTGGTTTGTTTTTTTTTTAAATTTGAAATGTAAGTAAAAATGTTATTTTGAAATCATGAAATATCTATTTTCTCGAAGGCTCGCAAACAAATACCCTTCCTGATGAAATCAAAGCGTTTAGAAGCAGCAGGTTGATGTATGTGTGTGTGTGAACGGATTAAACCGACATCGCGGCATTCGTCCTCAGCGTGCAGGAAGTCAGTCAGTCAGTCGGCGATCAAGCGAGCGAGTCAATCAGTGTGCGTGTTCCCCTTGTAGTTCGTGATCCTGCGGTTCACCGGTTTTGCATCTGAGCTTCGGAGCTCCGGACAGGTCTGCACATTTGGCGGCCGTGACAGGTAATTTCTCGTTATCTTAGTTAATCGAGAAATTATAAAGAAAATCGAACCGAAAAAGGAAAACAAACGGTTCACGTTGAGAAAATGATAATCAAAATTGCTTGAAAATGAAAAACTTTTATAATCACCCATTATGCAAAAAAAAGTAGTAAAATGAGTAATTCAAAGACTTCTTAAGCGAGAAGTAGTTGTAGTAAAAATTTAGTGCCATATGTGATAAATAACAGGAATTTTAATTGGAAAATGAGCGGCTTATAAAATAATGCCGAAATAAGAATAAAAATGAAATATAAAGCGAGTCGTAAGGACAGCTTGATATTGGAAAGCGAGTTGAGAGGACAGCCTGAACGTTTTAGAAACAATTGGGAGATCTGGAAACAGGAAATGGTTTCCTTGCTACGCACAACCTGGTGTGGGATTTTTTGAAACATCCTTTCCTCATCCTTACCCTCCATTCCCCTTCCCTTTATCCCGTCCTTTGATCCCTTCCTTCCGTAAGTAGTAGTCAAACAACTTAGCTTTTTAAATAATAGTATCTAAGCACTCGTTTATAAACACACACACGCTACAATCTAAATACTCCACTAAGTGACCGACAACAGTTTTTTTTAACTTATATGGTTTATATTCGCTAAATAAAATAAAAAAAAAATAAAAAAAAGAAAAAAAATTATGCGAGTTGGGAGGACAGCATTAAATTTGAAGGCGAGTTGAGAGGACAGCCTGATCACGTTCACAATTTTAAGCGAGTTGAGAGGACAGCTTGATATTGGAAAGCGAGTGGAGAGGACCAGACTTGTAAACCATCGACATTTTCTCTGACAGTCACACAGCCTGCTTTTATCAGTATCATTGTTCGTGCCATCAAACGAATGCGATCGAAAACTTGCCGAACAGTCGACTACCATCAAACGAAACGACATTCATTCTTCTTTGTGTGATTGTCGAACGAAATTTCGTGTCTTGGTACACGAGAGCGATAATTTGATGGTCAAACGATCATAATTCCCGATAGTTTATGACATTGCCTATCTCTTTCACGCAGCAGAACTTACAGACTCAATAAGCAAATGCAATCTTTTCTATTCACTCCCTCCTGTTGAAAAAAAATTCGCCACTCTGCAGCGCCGGGTGATGTTTGGATGTGTTGGTCGAACAATGTGGAATGATTATCTACGCAAGAGGGGTGAAAGTCAAACGACTAACCACAAAAAAGATCAAAATTTCATTTGACATTTTTTTTGCTCTCCGATCAAACGATTGCGCTCTCCACGATTGTCACGAACAATGTGTGGTGATTGTCTCCGGAACGATGGTGACCACTTACAAGTCTGGAGAGTGTAGAGAATAATGATAAATAAATGATATTTAAAATGAATTCCTTAGTACACAGCAGTAAATAAAGAAATTTTGAGAATATTTAAAAAATTAATAAGAATTATAACAACAAAACTATTGAAAGAAAAAAAAATATTGATAATGATATAATTGTTGATAATCATATCCATGATTGACGTAATTTATGGTTGATACCTTATCATCCGTTTGTAGCTCTCTTCCAATTAAAGAAACGCTTCAAAATGACAGCTTACTCAATTCAACCAGAGAGTGGAAAAATAAAGAGAGAGAGAGAGATCACTGTCTGTTACAGAAAAAGAACGAAAACTTCCAAGCTGTGATTTGACGTCAGTTCGTTAAGAGATGTTTATGAGAACAGTTCCGAAATGTTTTCAGTGACGAAATAAAAGAAAGGCGATGCATCGAACGGAGCGTTTCCGAAAGTCGCGATGGTTTGTGTGAAAGTGTGTTTGAATGGTCGACAAAAGGCAAGTGTTTTAGAACCACCATTCACGACAATGGCGTTGTCGGTAGACGTAGAACCGCAGCTTCCAAATTGTATGTTTTTTTATGTTTTATTCTTGAAAAGTAAGATGTTTTCAGACAGTTTTGTGTTAGTAAGGAGACATAAAAACTGCCGCGTTCCAAGATGGTGGACGTTGAAATTCAGACTCGGCGAAAAATAAAAAACGGTGCATTTTATCGAAAAGAGATAAACGCAAAAAAAATTTAACATAAAGAAAAAAAAAGCAGATTTAGGTACGAATAGATTGTGAGGGTTAATTACAGTCCCTGCAGGCCACGTAAAAATAAAATTGAAGTACTGTGAGGGTACAGTCCCTGCAAGTTACGTTTATAAAAAAAGAGACTTGTGAGGGTTAATGAAAGTCCCTGCAGGTGAGAATAAAAAAAAAAAGTCCTGTGAGGGTTAGTTACAGTCCCTGCAGGTGAAGTGAGTAAAAACAAAAAAATTAAGTCCTGTGAGGGTTAATTACAGTCCCTGCAGGTTACCTGAATAAAAACAAAGAAGTCCTGTGAGGTTAAGCTAATAAAAAAATAGACACCTGTGAGGGTTAATGAAAGTCCCTACAGTTTAAGTAAATGGAAAAAAAGTCCTGTCAGGGTTAATTAAAGTCCCTGCAGGTTAAGTTAAAAAAAAGTCCTGTGAGGGTTAATGAAAGTCCCTGCAGCTTAAGTTAATTAAAAAAAAAGACTTGTGAGGGTTAATGAAAGTCCCTGCAGGTGAAATGAATGAAAAAAAAAAGAAAAGTCCTGTGAGGGTTAATTATAGTCCCTTCAGGTTGAGTAAAAAAAAAAATAAAAGAAATTCTGTGAGGGTTTATTACAGTCCCTGCAGGAAAAGTAAAAAAAAAAAAGAAGTCCTGTGAGGGTTTATTAAAGTTCCTGCAGGTTAAGTTATTAGAAAAAGAGACCTGTGAGGGTTAATGAAAGTCCCTGCAGGTGAGGTAAATAATAAAAAAAAAAGTCCTTTGAGGGTTAATTACAGTCCCTGCAGTTTTTGTGAATGGAAAAAAGTCCTGTGAGGGTTAATTACAGTCCCTGCAGGTAAAGTTAAAAAAAGTCCTGTGAGGGTTAATGAAAGTCCCTACAGTTTAAGTAAATGGAAAAAAGTCCTGCCAGGGTTAATTACAGTCCCTGCAGGTTAAGTTAAAAAAAAGTCCTGTGAGGGTTAATGAAAGTCCCTGCAGCTTAAGTTAATTTAAAAAAAAAGACTTGTGAGGGTTAATGAAAGTCCCTGCAGGTGAAATGAATGAAAATAAAGAAAAGTCCTGGGAGGGTTAATTATAGTCCCTTCAGGTTGAGTAAAAAAAAAAAATAAATAAAAGAAATTCTGTGAGGGTTAGTTACAGTCCCTGCAGGAAAAGTAAAAAAAAAAAAGTCCTGTGAGGGTTTATTAAAGTTCCTGCAGGTTAAGTTATTAGAAAAAGAGACCTGTTAGGGTTAATGAAAGTCCTTGCAGGTGAGGTAAATAAAAAAAATAAAGTCCTGTGAGGGTTAATAACAGTCCCTGCAGTTTTTGTGAATGGAAAAAAGTCATGTGAGGGTTAAGTACAGTCCCTGCAGGAAAAGTGAAAAAAGAAGCCCAGTGAGGGTTAATTAAAGTCCTTCATGTTAAGTTAAAAAAAAAAAGACCTGAGAGGGTTACTGAAAGTCCCTGCTGGTGAAGTTGATGAATAGAAAAGAGGAAGTCCTGTGAGGATTTATTACAGTCCCTGCAGTTTAAGTAAATGGAAGAAGTCCTATGAGGGCTATTTACAGTCCCTGCAGGTTAAGTTAAAAAAAAAAAAAAAAGAAGTTCTGTGAGGGTTAATTACAGTCCCTGCAGGAAAAGTGGAAAAAGAAGTCCTCTGAGGATTAATGAAAGTCCCTGCAGGTTGAGTTAATTAAAAAATAAGACCTGTGAGAGTTAATGAAAGTCTCTGCAGGTGAAGTGAATGAAAATAAAAAGGAAAGTCCTGGGAGGGTTAGATACAGCCCCAGCAGGTTGAGTAAAACAAAAACAGTAGCTCTGTGAGGGTTAATTACAGTTCCTGCAGGTTACGTGAATGAACACAAAAAAAGTAAGCCCTGTGAGGGTTAATAACAGTCCCTGCAGGTAAAGTTAACAAAAAAGAAGACCTGTGAGGCTTAACTACAGTCCATGCAGGTTAAGTGAATAAAAAAAGGAAAGTCCGGTGAGGGTTGATTACAATTCCTGCAGGTTAAGTGAATGGAAAACAAAGTCTTGTGAGGGTTAATTAAGGCTCCTGCAAGTTAAGTGAATAAAAAAAAGTCCTGTGTGGGTTAATGAAAAAAAAAAAGGTTAATGGTGAAAGAGAAAACTCAAGAATAAAAAGTCAAACGTAAATTTGATAGTGAATAATAAACAGTATAGAGTAATGAACATAGAGTAGAGGATAGACAGTGAAGAATTAAGGGTAGTTTAAAGATAACAGAATCAAAAACCAACACTGATTAAAAAGAGCAAGAGCGATTAGTTAGAAGTTAAGTGCAAATAGTAAAAACTGTTGATAGAAGAGTAAATATTAAAGAGTAAAAAATAATAATAATTAACATAATAATAATAAAAAAACAGATTTAAAAATAAAATGTACAAAAAATAGACAAATAATACATGTTTAGTAGAGAATGAAAGAAATAATCGCAAAGATATAAGAGAAAATAATGTAGAGAAAAGTGCGAAGGCAATTTGAGAAAAATGAGTGGAGAGTAGCTATAAAAATATATATATTTACAACAAAGTAAAGAGTGAAAGCAGTGAGTGAAATGTAAAAAAGAGTAAATTAAAAACGAAGAGTAAAGAACAAAAAAAATCGAAGTATTAAGTAAAGTATACAAATTTTCGTGAATATGATTCCAGAAACTTTGGGTTAAACAATATTGTTGATGTCGAGTGACAAGAAGTTAAGGATTGAGCAAATGAATTGAAAAAAATCAAGCCACTACTCGGTAAAGTCAAAAGTAAAGATGTTATTGGAAAATAATTATTAATCATGCCCTGTTCAGGTTTAATTAGAGTCCCTAACAGCTTGAGCTTAAACAATGTGTTTTTGACCTATGAGGATACAAAAAATTAATTACGAGGATAACATAAAACAAAGGTTACTGGATTGAATGAGCTGCTGAAAGGATTAATTCAGAGTATCTTTGGTCAACCACAAAATAAGAAGATGAGAATTGATGAGATATGGAAATTAAACGGTTAAGTGGGAAGAATAAGAACATAAACAATAAAAATATCTAACAATTAAAGGTAAGACCACCATTAAAGATAGGACACAAAATACAAATGTGAGATACTGGAAGAAAATAGGAATATAAAAAGATGATTATATGAGAATATTAAAATTAAATGATTATCGGATGAGAAGACTAATAACTGAACACTACAGCTGGGAAGATGAGACGAGAAGAAGTCAATTATATGAAAAATTGTGATGTTATAAACAGCATTTTTCGTTTACATGGGGATAAATTGTGGGATTAATGTTTAATATTATACTACAATAAAATAACAGTCTTTGGACTGGGAAAGATTCAATCCTAAATAATTAAATACTTAGTAAAAAAAAAAAGTTTATATGAATTAAGTGAAAATTGGAGTTACAATCGAAAACAATTGAAAATACAAGTCTTGATTGACTCGAGTCCAGAGTATATTCTAATGATTTAGAAATTCAAAGGTTCAGTTAAAAAAAAACAATTTAAATTAGATTCCAAAATCAAAACCCCAAATTCAAAGTCTAAAATAAAAACAATAGTCAAAATTAGTAGGTAAAAGAGTTTAATAAATTCTCAGCAGTCCGGAGATAGAATTAATAACTAAGAGGGAATAGTGAGCATTCAAGAATTAAGAGTCAAGAAAGGAAATCGCAAACGCCCAGAGTTGTTTTAGTAATAAGTTTATAATCGAGAGTGAAAAGTCAAAAGTAAAATTGAATGGAATTTTTACGGGTTCTTGGAATCATGGAAAGTATTGAAATTAAAGTTTCATTAAATAAGAAAAAAGGAAGTGGGTTTACATAAGTAGGTACGGAGATCATCAAATGAAATGATGGGGAAAAAGAAGATAATTATATGAGTAAAAAAAAAGTTAAAAAAAAAAAGATAACAGATGAAAAAAAACCTAGAGAAATTGATAGAGAGAGCAGAAGTAGAATAAAAAAAAAAAGATTATTTTCAATGTTAAGAATCGAGTTTTCATAAATGAACGACACACAAGGTGATAAGAGTTGAATGCTTACGTTACATCATAAGATGAGAAGATGAGAAAGAAGATCAAAAATGAGATGTGAAGAAAATAAAAAAAAGAAGATTAAAAGAAGAAAGGTAGAAATATGAGAAATGAGAAGATAAAAAGTTGTACAAATTTAATGATTAAAAAAAATCAAAATTACCAAATGAGAAGACGAGTAAAAAAATGGTAGAAGATTCGAAGATATGGAGATGATAGATGAAATCCGATAACTTGAGATGTTTTCTATTGAAAAGATAGGAGAATGCGAGTAGAATAAGATGAATAAAAAAAATTATATATGGTATTATTCGTTTGAAGAAAAAATCAGGAGTAAACAAAAAAAAAATTTAAAAACTAAGAATGAATAGTGAGTATTCGAAAATCAAGAGCCAATAATAGAAATCAAACGCCCAGAGTTATTTATAATAATAAGTTTATAGACGAGAGTGAAATGTCAAGAAAAAAAAAGATTGATCAGGAAAACTTATATGACGAACATGAGAGTTAACAATACATTCATATAAAACATAAAAGAATTTCAGAAAAACGAAATATGAAAAATAGAAATACAAAAACAGGATGAAATAGAAATGATTTGAATAATGGAAAAGTAAAAAAAATGAGAAAGAGGGAGTATGGAAATGGGGATATGAGAAGTTGAAAAAAAAATGACACAAAAGAAGAGATTAGAACAATTAGAAAACAAGAAATAGTTAAAAAGAAGAAATTCAAATAAAATTATTAAGAGTCGTGGGACAAAAGGCTGAAAATCTGAAATTAAGCATCAATATTGAGAACGGATGATGCTTAAGTGACGAATGACAAAGATACATAAGTTTGGAATCATGATTCGTTGGTTTGTAAGACTCAAAGATCTCGAAATAAGGATATTGATAGTCGAAAACTTAAGATCGGAATTAAAAAAAAATTAGTTCTTAGTCAGCAATCTCGAAAAAATAGTAAAGATTCAGAAATCAAACATTTAGAGTAGAAAAAAAATCCAAAGTCTAGCGTTTGTAAAAAAAAAAAAATTGAATTTCAAGGAACATTAGTCAAGAATTGAATTAAAAACGAACATCAAGAGTCGAGACTTAAAAAAAAGACAATAAGAATCAAATGTAAAATACCAAATGACAAAAACAGGGGTAAGCAATGATAGAAGTAAATAAGAAAAATCAAATGCAAAACAGTTGAGAGTTGAAGAAAAGGCAATAGAGGGGTATGTAGTTTTTGTGTGTTGGAATTCAGAAAAAATTATGTGGTGAATTAGGTGAAATGCGAGTTATTAAAAGAAATCAATGAATTACAAAACTTTTAAACTAGAATTGAGAATGAAAGCTTTCTAAAATGACCGATTTGTTAAATATGTACTTTGAAAAATAAACATATGAACTTTGAAAAATAAACAAAGAACTCCAACACAGTTTGAAAGTACGAATAAATATATTGAGCTAATTTCATTTAAAAAAACCATATTGTGAGTTAAAAAAAAACGACATAAAAAATAAATTTAAATAATGGATAACTTTGTTTTAAAATCGCGGTCATTATCAAACTCTACAGTACGGGTGGAAGCGAATGTAGAGAATAATGATAAATAAATGATATTTAAAATGAATTCCTTAGTACACAGCAGTAAATAAAGAAATTTTGAGAATATTTAAAAAATTAATAAGAATTATAACAACAAAACTATTGAAAGAAAAAAAAATATTGATAATGATATAATTGTTGATAATCATATCCATGATTGACGTAATTTATGGTTGATACCTTATCATCCGTTTGTAGCTCTCTTCCAATTAAAGAAACGCTTCAAAATGACAGCTTACTCAATTCAACCAGAGAGTGGAAAAATAAAGAGAGAGAGAGAGATCACTGTCTGTTACAGAAAAAGAACGAAAACTTCCAAGCTGTGATTTGACGTCAGTTCGTTAAGAGATGTTTATGAGAACAGTTCCGAAATGTTTTCAGTGACGAAATAAAAGAAAGGCGATGCATCGAACGGAGCGTTTCCGAAAGTCGCGATGGTTTGTGTGAAAGTGTGTTTGAATGGTCGACAAAAGGCAAGTGTTTTAGAACCACCATTCACGACAGAGAGGACAGCCTGATCACGTTCACAATTTTAAGTGAGTTGAGAGGACAGTTTTAAATTGAAAGGCGAGTTGAGAGGACAGCCTGAACGTTTTAAAAACAATCATGCGAGTTGGGAGGACAGCATAAAATTTGAACTTTCACAATTTTAAGCGAGTTGAGAGGACAGTTTTAAATTGGAAGGCGAGTTGAGAGGACAGTCTGAACGTTTTAAAAATAATTATGCGAGTTGGGAGGACACCATAAAATTTGAAGGCGAGTTGAGAGGACAGCCTGATCACGTTCACAATTTTAAGCGAGTTGAGAGGACAGCATAAAATTTGAGGCGAGTTGAGAGGACAGCCTTATCACGATCACAATTTAAAGCGAGTTGAGAGGACAGTTTTAAATTGGAAGGCGAGTTGAGAGGACAGCCTGAACGTTTTCGAAACAATTATGTTGAGAGGCCAGCATAAAATTTGAAGGCGAGTTGAGAGGACAGCCTGAGTAATTGATTAGAAATCAAGCGAGTCAAGAGGACAGCTTGAAATCGAAAGGCGAGTTGAGAGGACAGCCTGAGCTATTGATGAAAAAACAAGCGAGTTGAGAGGACAGCCTGAGTAATTAATGAGAAAACAAGCGAGTTGAGAGGACAGTTTGGAATCGAAAGTCAATAAGTAGGGCTGGTTTTGGGAAATTATGCACGCAAAAAAATTTGAAAATTATTTTTACGGGCTTTTTCACGTCAACTAAAATTTTGTTGTATCATATCGATTCTACGTGAATCTTGCAGTAACTACAGTGTTTCAAATGCGCCCAAGTAGTAACTACTTTACCTCCACGAGCAATTAAATTTCAAAACCAAACGAATTACGAGAATATTTCATTATCACATCATGTCATCATTGATGTGCATTTTACACCATTCCTTATAGGGGCCCGTTTACATATGTATTTATTTCGTAGCATCTATGTGAAAATCAATTGGATAAAAATTATGTAGTTTTTCACGTAGCTGTTACGTGCAGATTATTTTGGGTGTAGTAAGTAAGGAATAATCGCGATTTTTATTGTCCAGGCCAAGGTGTAAAGAGAGATTACTTTTACTGTGAAGAATATGAACCATTATACCTATTTATTCTTAAGTAAAAGGAAAACCCGGAAAATTTGCGTAGGGTCCACATAGGAGTTTTTTTTTAACTTGATGTTCCGTTCTTAGAACTGACATCACCATCACTTTAATTCAATACCAACAAATCAACAAAGGTGCGTCTTTTTGATTGGGGCAAAATTGAGAAGCAATATTGAACGTTTCTAACAATTTTCGTCTGCTTCACGCAAATAAACTACAAGTAAGTAAACACAACAAAATTTCAGCTATTGTCCTGCTGATAGAGCTGGCGGAGAGTGAAAGTGTTCGATATAGGTACTCATAGCAGAAATTCAAGTGTTTTTTTTATCGTTAAAAAGCTATAATACTTTTTAATGGTACCTAATATGTAATTAAAGAAAATCATACTTTTCATAGGAATTTTAGTTCTAAGTCCAATTAAAGATATAAGTTCAGTGCCAAAATAGGTACAATAGATACAAAGATGGAAATTTTGATCAATCATATCTTTGCAAATCTTTCAATAACGGCGAAACCTAAGTTGAAAATTTTCATGAAAGGTATAATTCTCCCGTCCATTTATGAGACAAAAATGATTATTTCAAACCACCGCTTTAAGGGTCCAAAGTAGGGTAACTAACCCTACATCCATTTTTGACGATTTTGACTTTTTGATTCTATCGTATGCGTATTTCGACGAGCTTTTAAATGCTCTGAAAATATTTCGAAAATCTCAAACCGTTTTTAAAATATTTAAGAAAATCGAATCGGCAAATCTTCTGTTTGAACGCCCAAGTGACGAATATACAATCATCTATGGAAGAAATACAGAATGAATTTCGTAACTCAAATAGTTTTTGAGTTACATTCTTAAAATTTAAAATTTGTGCTCATTTTGATACGATTATCTGTTCATAACAAAAAAGTAAACCATCCCAACTCAGATGGGAGAGGGGGCTGCTTTTCATAAAAAATAAGGAATCAAACGACCACTCTCCAATTAATAGAAAATGTCCGAAGTTTCGAGAAGAAGAATCAATTATCCGTTTGAAAACTGACGAGTCTCTGACCTGGTCCGAAGCCCGAAAACGGATCGTATCAAGCCAGTCGAACAAACCCTCGTTCGCGACTGCAGTGATTGGTAGCGCCGCAGCTGACATTCTTCGAAAAGATGCAGAAATCCTGGAACTGACAAAGAAAATTGGAAAGCTAACGCAACTACAGACTATTTGCGATAATCTTGAAGCAAAATTGTATAAACTTAAAGGGATGTACGAACGAAAAAGCAACGAATATAACGCTCTTCAGTCAGAAATCAAAGCGTCGAATACTTTCTTGAAACCTTCGGAATCATCCGCCAAAAAAACTGTGATCGTTTCGGCACCTGAAATTGCTTTAAACACACGGTCCAAAAGCAAAACCAGGTCGGCCTACATTGATATACCGAACAACGATCAAACCAAAAACACCCCCAAAGGGAAACGAGGGAACCGCTCTCCGCCGAATATGGAGCCAAAAAAGTTCATCAGTACCGCCGCCAATCAGAAAAACACCGACTCAAAAATGAACCAATCGAACAGCGACTCATCTGATTGCGAAATCCCTGAAACTCCTGGAACAAATTCGACACTCGGAAGAAGTTCAAGCGAAAACAGTTTATTTCGTCTTGAACGTGAATAATACTTCCTCGCACTCAAGACTTAAGCACGGCCACAACACTCCACCAATCCCGAAAAACCACAACCACAACAACGTCAGTAACATCTGGAACGGAACTCAGATACTTCAGTTAGCAATCAACCAGCCACCGGAGCAACTACAAACCACTCCAACCAATCCAGCTACTCTAAAACCATACAACGACACGCTTCAACCCGTTTCCACCCCAAGCCACAGTCTCCAGGAGACTGCCGGTTTGGGTTCACGAGTAAGTACCCATGTTTATCCTAACCGAACCGAACCCAACGTTGTAAACCATTACAGATCCAATACATGCAGCAACTCGGCCAACAACCAACACCTACTAACGTCATCACCCAGCTGGGATCCTGGCGAAGGCACAAGCTCGAGACGCTTCCCATCAATTACCAACACAACGTTCCGGAGCACATCAGAACCAGAAAATCCGGGCCTCATTCATCAACAACCTCCTCCGAGCCAACCGGACACAACCGACCTTAGTAGGAGCCATGAACCGAGAGCGAAAGTCATAGCTATCCACTGGAATATAAGAGGACACCTGGCAGAGCTACAAAATCTCATACTCAACGACAACCCCTCGATAATAGCCCTACAAGAAATTAAATGCAGCATCAATGATTTCCCTACCTGTAACCTCAAAAAGGATTAGGGGAACTGGGGGTAAGACGCCCACGTTAAGAAGAATTTTTCATTACTCGTAAATGAAGAATGCAATCCAGTAAATTCGACGATAGTTTTGAAAAGGGGACTGTTTTTCATCTGAAATATACAAACAGGAACACTTATACCAATTATAAACGTCTTAATCGTTAAATTTTGAAAGGCTTCCTAAAGTTTGATTTTCATTTCGTTTGGGGTAAAGTGCGCATATGTGTGTACCCAAACGCGCCGTTGAACGATAGTTAAGTGTTTATTAATTCAAGGGCCTCCAAAAGTGTTTGCCAGGTAAAAATACTTCTTTTCTACTTCACAGATGGAAAAATGTATTGCTACGCACAGTACTGCCAGATATACTGACGGTTTTGTGAATTAACTATTAAATCGTTATTAAATTTAGGAATTTTAAATATTTTCGTTTGTAATCAAGTTATGTTTTCCAATTCAACACAAAAATATCCTTAAAGTTGTTGTGATGAAAACTGCATATAAACTTAAACAAATATGAAACATGCTTAAAGATAAACGGGCATTGCGCGTTTTGCCCTGCCCAGACATGCTTATTGAAAATCGTTAAAAATGACAGAAAAAATAATTGAATAAGGAAATTTTTCGGTGTGTGCTGATTGTCAAGACCATTGTTCATCATTGGAACAGATGCCAGGTAAATGTTTTGCTGATAGATGTCGTAATTCCTTACGAGAAAAGTTGAAAAATTGCAAGAAAAGCTCCAAAAAAATTGTTTTCCTTTTTCGTCAAATTTACGCAATATAGAAAACTTAGAAGGTCCACAAATGTTTATAAACGCATAAAAGTAAAAGTAGAACAAACTGGCATTTTCAGAAATGTTGAAAAATTTTTGTTTAGTGAAATACTGATGGTGGCGCATCTTGTCCCGGCTGCGCATTTTATACCCAGTTCCCCTACTGCTGGAAACTCAAATCTGGATCCACCTGCTCATCGCAACATGGAGTAGCTCTGGGTATTCGGTCCGATATACCCCATACATTCTTGACAACCGATACAGATTTGCAGTTGGTGGCAGCTTCTGTAAATCATCCTATTCAAGCAACCTTCGTATCAATCTACCTCTCTCCCAACGGCGCCCCTGAGCAATTCTTTTTAAGTCTTCAGGATATCATGAAAACACTTCCTTCACCTGTTGTACTGATGGGTGATTTCAACGCCCACAGTCCGTTATGGGGCAGTTGCAAATCAAATAAGATGGGAGAAATGATTGAGCAGTTCATCACTGATCACAACCTCGCACTTCTTAACACAGGAGATCACACCCGTTTGGATCCGGTCTCTGGATCTACCTCTCCACTGGATCTTACGTTAACATCTTATTCATTGGGAAACAAGTTCATCTGGAATGTTGACGAGGATTGCAGGGATAGCGACCACTTTCCAGTAAAACTATCTATAAACTCAGACCACCAATCAACTACAATTCGACACCGTTGGATATTGGAAGAAGCTGACTGGGAAAAATTTTAAAAACACATTCAGGAAGCTTTACCACCCCATTTGGAGTTAAATAGTAATGAACTTGTCTCGATTATTAAAAACGCCGCCCACAAAAGCATCCTAAGAACATCCGGAAGTATAGGCAAGAAATCCCTACTCTGGCGGAATCCGGAAATAGCTACACTGATTAAAAGACGACGAAAAAAACTGAGAACCCTAAGAAAACTAGCCAACCATGATCCCCAAAAAAGGGCTGCTTTGAAGGACTTCCAAAATATTCGCAACGCCACACGGGCTGCAATTCGGGAAGCGAAAACTTCGTCATGGGAACAGTTTGTACAAGGTATCAATCCCAATACACCTACCCAGGACATCTGGAGAAGAGTTAATGCTTTACGTGGTCAACGTCGTCTTCATCAATCTTCCCTTCTAATAGACGGAAAAATAATTGAAGATCCCTTAAAAATAGCGAATATTTTTGCAAGTCATTTTGCTGCAACCTCCGCTACCGAAAATTATACTGACGAATTCCAAATCCGTAAACGTGAAACTGAAAAAATCCATGTATCTTTTGAGGGAGGAGAACACTTAGCCTTCAACACTGACTTTGGAATCGAAGAACTTTTATGGGCACTGGATCGAAGCCACGGAAATTCAGCCGGTTCAGACACCATTAGCTATCCCATCCTGAAACGGCTACCGTATGCTGCAAAATTGGCCCTTTTAAAAGTCTTCAATTGTGTCTGGAACTCCGGTCAGCTACCGGCTAATTGGAAGCACGGCATTGTAATTTCGATCCCTAAACCAGGTAAAAACAACAGAATACCAGATAATAATCGCCCGATAACATTGTTGAACTGCATTGGGAAAGTTATGGAAAGAATGGTGAATAGAAGGCTAATCGGTTTTCTGACCGAAAACAAACTCCTCAAAACTGAACAATACGCATTTTTATCCGGCAAAGGGACCGACGCTTACTTTGGTGACCTGGAACTCTTGTTTCAGCCAGTTCTAAAGGAAAGCATGCATTGTGACATCGCGCTTCTAGATATAAGTAAAGCATACGATCAAGCATGGAGATACTCGATTTTGTCATCTTTAAACTCATGGGGCGTGAAAGGGCAGATGGGGAAATACATACAGAGCTTTCTGGAAGATCGAACATTTGTTGTTTCGGTAAACGGCAAGGAATCTGAATCAAAATTACAAGAAAATGGAGTTCCTCAGGGCGCTGTTATATCGGTTACACTGTTCCTCATCGCCATGAACTCAGTATTAAGCAGAACTCCAATCAACGTCAAGCCTTTAATTTACGCCGATGATATTCTCCTAATGGCATGGGATAAAGACCAAAAAACTGTGCAAGCAAATATTCAGCAAGCTGTCGACATCATTGACTGCTGGTCAAAAGAAGTAGGATTCACATTGTCTTCGATAAAATCCCAAATTCTACACGTATGTCGCAAAAATAAACACATTGAAGTCTCTCCTATCCAGATTGATGGGCAACAAATTCAAGAAGTGCAATCAGCTAAAGTCCTAACCATCGACCGACGCCTCCGCTTTGGCGTGCACGCCAGAGAGTGCAAGCAATCCTTGGGGGCAACCAGCAGATTGTTCGAAATGATTGGCAATCACATGACTGGAGCCAACCGACGCACCCTAATGAAACTCCATCGTAATCTGACAATCCCCAAAATGTTTGATGGTGTCGGATTGTATAGTCTAGGCGGGGAGAAAATTTTAAAAACTCTGGAACCAGCGTACAATTCAATCATTCGCAGTGTAACAGGGGCCTTTAAATCCAGCCCAGTTTTATCGATATACGCTGAATCCGGTCTCTTACCGTTCCGATTCACTTATGCCGAGCAGCTTAGTCTCAAAGCCATACAAATGTATCAGAGGTCTAAGACGCTAGAAGAGAATGCTGTATTTTGTCATCCCATGATTGATCGTACCAATGGAATATTAGAAAATCTTTGCTTAGAAACTTTGAGCCCCATCGAGCCAATTCCACGACATGGTTATCGCCCTTGGCACTTGCGTTCTCCGGAAATCGACTGGACATTTAAAAACTCGCTCAAAGCTGGAGTCTCTTCGATCAAAGCAACTAAAATGTTTCGAGAACACGTAATCCGAAAATATAACAGCTTCCATCAAACGATCACGGATGGTTCTGTTGTTGGGAACCAAGTCGGATCAAGAATCTGGTCTAAAACATTTGAAATCAGCAAACGGTTACCGAAGGAGTGCTCCATATTTTCAGCGGAAGCCTGGGGAATTTTAAAAGCCGTTAGAATGGTGACAACATCCAACATACCTACCAACGATTATCTTCTCCGATTCGGCCAGCTGTGTCACCGCCATCGAAGGCGGATCATCAAAACATCCTTGGATTCAGGCGACCGAAATCGAATCGCGAAATAAGAACGTTGTTTTCTGCTGGATCCCTGGACACGCCGGAATTCTCGGTACGAGAAAGCTGACCAGCTCGCGAACGCTGGTAGATCTCTGGAAACGTCTGACATGAAAATTCCTGCGCAAGACGCAAAGAGGCAAATTAAATCTAACATACGAAAAATATGGGAAGACCAATGGGTAGCTGAACAGGAAAAATTTCTTAGAAAAATCAAACCCACAACATTTGCTTGGAAAGACAGGGCGAACAGAGAAGAAAACCGGGCTCTTAGTCGTCTTAGAATCGGACATACGAGACTTACACATTCTGGCCTGTTTAGCAGTGATAAATGTAGAGCAACTTGCGAAGTCTGTGGGGTTCAACTATCAACTGAGCATATTCTTCTGGACTGCCGAAAATATGAAGATATCAGATCAAATCTTCTCATAAATGAAGATATCAGTGAAATCCTCTCGAACAAGCCGGAAAGTGAAGACAAACTAATTTCTTTCCTCAAACAAACGAGACTTCTTCGTCAATTATAAGACCGCAAAAACACCAACTGAATCAACAATATTGTAGCAACATAGAAAATTGTAAATCCAATAAGAAACAGACCCGAATGACCCGGGTGGTTAAAAGGTCTCTAATAAATAATAATAATAATAACTAAACCGGAAAAACCTCGTTTCAACCTCTAACACATTGCAGACCAAATATAAGAATTCTCGTTTTTTGCCGCAAGTATGCTGCTACTCTTAGAAGCATAACTCAATTATTATAAATTTACAAAACTGAACTCAACACTTCGGTAACACAAACATACTAAATTTGTAAAACTGTAGTCAGCGAGTATTAGATACAGAATGCCGAATTTATGTGTTAATATTATACTTCTTTGCTCCAGATTGTATTGTAGAACTATTCACCAATTGCCGCCAAAACTAGAGCCAAAAGTGACAAAAAAAAGTATAGAAACGTCGTCATCCATAGTAAACAAACATGGCTCACCCTCTGTCAAGTGTCCCGCTTATCGCGATACCGATTCCAGCATCTCCACGAACAGTTTGTTCATGGTAACGTTGCCCTCGATGTGTACATTAGTCCAGAACTTCCGGATGATATAGTCAGCCTGCCGGAGCGATGGCAACAGGAGCAGCAGCTGTTGCTGATGGGAAACCGCTTGGTTGTGCCTGAAAAGATAGGAATTCCATTGGAATTATGTACCTTAAAGCTGTGCCAAAAGAAATTCATACCGTATTAGAAGAACGCAGTCGTTGAGTGCATACAGGATGCTATCACGGATCTTCTTGAGAGCGGTATAGTTGTCCAACCGGATATCACAGTTCGACAGGGAAAGTGCCTTCAACAGGTAATACTCTTCCTTGGTGGCTGAGATCTTCTCCAATCGTTGGGTGATTTGAGCAAGCTGAAAACCAAAAGACCATTCGTTAGCATTTGTTATAACAGCAATAACAGTTGAGTATCTTTTGTTTGATGATACTAACATGGTTATAAAGGTCTATAGCTCCACATTCCTTGGCCGACCGTTCGTCCAACCAGAAATCGGTGGCAAAGTACAACCGACCGGAAAACGGAAGTGACCGATGGGCCAACATCAGTGTCAACAGTTCCGCCCAGCTAACCTGTAACAACCGCATTTGATCGTTCAGCGGTAAATCGGTGAAGCCCGGTATCTGTTTGGCCCAACCAATCACGCCCACCAGTTCCTTATCGTAGATATCACTGAGCGTACTAAGTATCTCCTGAGCGTCCGCCCCCATGCTCATCCGGGAATCGGACACCTTTCCACTACTGGCGCCACCATCGCCGTCCTGATCTTGGCTGCCATTACTATTCATCAGATCGTATCCGTGCCCGATGGTGAGTGGATCCGGTTCGAAGGACGATAATACTTCCAGAATTTTGATGTCCTCCAGCGACTGCGGCGTATACTGAGGATTCGACTGGGTCAACTGAAGCTGATACGGATTCGCACTCGGGTTCCTCCGATACTTTTGCCGACCTCCCCGTACCCGGTCCAATCGGACCCCCTCTTTAAGCATTCCCATCAGAAGACACTTTCGGAATCGGCAAGCTTGGCACGCTTTCCGCCGCCGTTTATTAATCTCGCAGTCATTACTTGCTGGACAAGTATATTCAATATTTCCTGTAGAATGTAAAAAAAACAGTTAGAACATATCATAATACCCACAAAAACCTTTTCATTCAACTAACCCTGAATAGTTCGTTTGAAAAATGCTTTACACGCCTCGCAGCTGGCCACCCCGTAGTGGAACCCACTGGCAATGTCCCCGCACACCAAACACAACCGCCGGGGTATTTCTTCCTTAGCCTGGTCCTGGTTGGTGCTGTCGCTTCCAAAATCTCCGATGGCCGAGGTAGTGGAGCTGCAAAACTGCCGATCCGGGGAACCTGGCGAATGTGGACCGCCGGCACCGTTTCCTCCTCCAGTAACGTTACTTCCCACGTGCAGTTCCGTGAGCTGCCCTAGATCGTTGTTGCTGCTGCATTCGTATTCCATCTGAGGGGAGTTGAACATTGTTTGAGAAGAATGTACATATGTTATGTAAGTTATGCGAGCCAAAGAAGTGCTAAATATTGAAATTTATATGAACAGAAAAGTTAATCTTCTTAAGTAAGGACTGCACTCGTTAAAAAAAAATCAACATTGGCTTTTGTAAATAACTTTCCTTTGCTTGGATAATATTTTAGGCAAAAAGTAGTAATGTTACGTTCACTTGTGAAGAATTTTCAAAATCAGTCATTTGGTTTTGAGATTGATAGCTTCCGATGAAAAAAATACCTGACCAATATTGTTGGGTGCGGTTGTAGAAAGTGCATGATTTTTCTTCAAGCCTAAACTATAACATAAATTTCATCCGAAGACTGCACTTCGATAAAAGTTGAGATAAAGCATTTATTAGGCTCCAAAAATGAGCAAACTTTTTAAGGGTGGTATTCATCACAGTTGATGAGGCGTCAATAATTTGGTCGCCCCGACTTATTAACAGTGATGAATACCACCCTTAATGAAGTTTGCCCATGTTTGAAGCCTACTAACTTTTACATCTTACCTCTAAAGTCTACTTCACATAGAATCTGGTCGCATCTTTTCATTTACAGCAGCGCCCCTCGTTGTCAAATCGCGAATCTATTGACAGTGTTTTGATCCGGATGGTTTGTTTACTTAGTGGTGACAATTTCATTAAGATTGAAGCAGTCAGTCAAAAGTTATCGACGATAGAACGCGAAAGGCGAGAGAAAATTCTGCACACTCACGTAGAGAAACCGACGTGGTCAGGGGTAAAGATCGCGAAATTCCTAAAATATCCAAAATCGACTGTAAATTCGGTGCTGCAACGTTACCGGGAGACCCTTATGGGGGATCGAGCAAAACAAACCAGGCGTAAAAGTGGAACAAATGACCGGAAGCTGCGAGCAAAAGTAATTCGATCAGTTCACAATAATCCTTGAATCTCCTTGCGTGATTTGGCAAAAAAGTTCAAGACGAACCACAGTACAGCTCGACGAATTTGTTTGCGAAAAGGCTTGCGGTCGTATCATGCAAGCAAACACCCCAACAGGACGCTTAAACAAAACCTGGTTGCCAAAACCAGGGCAAGAACGAGAAAGTGTTGACCAAGTACAACGGATGCATTTTGATGGACGACGAAACGATTTTGGACAAATACCCGGTAACAAATTTTACCTTGCGAAGCGTAAAAGGGAATTTTGCGGGTAGATTCAAGCATGTTTTCGCAGATAAATTTGCTCGTAAGTTGATGATTTGGCAAGGGATCTGTAGTTGTGGGAAGAAGACTAAGATTTTCATCACTGGGGACACAGTGAATGAAAATGTTTACAAAGAAGAATGTCTCCAGAAGAGGGTTTTGCCATTCATTCGGTCCCATAAAAAACCGGTGAAGTTCTGGCCGGACCTGGCAAGCTGCCACTACAGCCGGGATGTCGTTAAGTGGTATAAGGAGAACAAGATCGATTTTGTTGAAAAAAGTATCAATCCACCAAACTGTCCGGATTTTCGTCCCATCGAGAAATATTGGGCAATAGTTAAGGGCAAACTGAAGAAATGTGGCAGAGCCATGAAAAAAACCCGCTCAAATGGAAAAGTGGTGGAACAAGATGGCGAATGAGGTTACCAGCAGTACTGTGCAGAAAATGATGGGTGGTATCACAAAAAAAGTTCGAAAATTCATCCGAAAAGCGAACGAATGATTTTTATGTATTTTTTTCCTTAAAGTGCAATAAAAACCCTACAAATTGACATTTTTACTTTTGTTGTACGTTATTTCTTTGCAGAGAAATGATCTATTTTATCCGACCAGATTCTATGTGAAACAGACTTTACCGGTATTTCAGTGATGATTACAGGTGATCCTGTAAAAACTTTCGTTTCCGAACTTTCAATACTTTGACAGATAATTTCTATTCTTTTTAACCGAAAAATTTCCTCAGTATTAACGCAATGAATAAAAAAAACTCAGTGTTTGAAAATTTGGCATAATACCATCAACTGGGGCAACATGCAAAAATTTTCAACTTCAATGGCTTCCAAAAAACTTATGTTCACAGTTAATCGTATCCTTTATGCATCAAAAGTTTTAAGGATGCTGGGGCATCAAATTGGCGTAGTTAAAAAAATTATTGGTTTCTTCAGTTATTTTTAATTTTCTAAAAACATGCGATTTTCACACTCCTTAGAAAATGGGGTAACTTGCAACTAACTTTGTTTTTAATGAAAAATCTTATGAACACTTACGAAAATTCATAGTTTTTAATATATTTGCAATGCCTTAAAGACCATTACGCATGACAACACCAATTGCAGTAGTTTTTGGGTCTGTAAAAACAAATTTTCACATTTTTTTCTGAAAATAAGGATGCTGCATACATTTAGGGGTTAAATAATACTACGAAAAATTCTACAAGCTGAAATCATAAAAATAAATGTTTGGATGAATGAAATTTAAATGTTTACAAACGCGTGATGCAAAACATTCATATTCCAGCACATGGAAACGAAATTTACAAGGTATTTCTTTGATTTGCATTTTGTTGCATTTAACCCCAGACACCTAACTGAATTTTAAAAATATTCATTTAAAAAAATTGGGTGATTGTTCGACAAATATTTTTACACCAACAATGTTGGTATAACATGAGGAAACCTGTTAAAAGTTTGTAGGTAATTTTATCAAGCCGATCCGTCATACTAGGTAAAATTTTTTTCGGCATCAAAAAATGTTAAAATTTGTACATTTATTGCTCGATTTTTCAAATTTTACATAAAAATAAAAAACTTAAGACAACTAGCTTAAGATGCGAGAAATTATGTCATCATCATTTTGTTATCATTAAAAGATAACTTTATTGCAATACATTAAATTAAAAATTGATTTAATGTAGTGTTATATAAATGTTGCATCGAACCCCGCTGTTGCATGATGCCCCGTTTGACGGTAATGAGCGACTACGGCAATTCCCGATTACTATGTAACGTCTTTTGACCTAACTTCCAGTTGATCTGACGTTTAGGGGAGATAAGGGCATAACGAGCCCCCGGGGCATATCTATAAAGCACTGCTCTTTTCCGCGAAAGTACGAACTTTCTCTAATAAATTTTCATGAGGAATAGTATTATAGTTCCTATAGTATTAATTTTCCAGCAAAAAAGAAATCTCCTTATTATCTTTACAGAAATATTAGAAAAAAAAAACAACAAGGTTCTCAAGTTACGAAAACCGGAAAAGCACCGGAAAATAAGCTGTTGTGAGCGTTAAATCATCTTAATCTGTAAGATACACACTGCAACAGGATGTACATTGTTTGTACGTACATTGTTCCTTAATTTTTACCATCATTAAATTTTTGATTTTTCACTATAATCAATTTTAAAACGCGTTTTTACTTTGACTTGTTGACTCGTGGGCGTAGAGAGCACAATTGATCAGGGCACGATGAGCATTTTCCGCCATAGCATCTAGCAGCGAATTCAACTAGATGAAGTCAACTGAATTATAGAGCCACAGCCTATTGGTAAGGTGTCGGAGGGGTAATCACAAGGCTCGAGTTCGATTCCTGGTTTAGGTGTTTTTTTCATTTACCATTCATGATCGATTATTTTGATTGTTGCATTACACGGATAGTATCATCATCCGCCAAACAAAGCACCGGAAACTATATGTAAGAGTTTGTGTCAATTGTTTGTATTCTTCAAACAGAAACACATTTTTCTGTTATTGCTTTGTTTGATGAATCTACGACTCCTCGTTTAGTGCAAAATGCATCAATCATGATTGGTAAATGAAAAAAAAAATCACCTAAACCAGGAATCGAAATCGAGTTTTCTGATTTTCTCTCCGACACCTAACCAATAGGTCAAAACGTCAGATGAAACAAGTCAAACTGAAGCTCTATAATTCAGTTGACCTCATCGAGTTTAATTCGCTGCTAGATTCTACGGTAGAAAACGCTCATTGTGGCCTGATTAATGGTGCTTATACTGCCCCAGTGGGGGTTCTCATGGTGCCCCCACAGTGACTGATTTTCAGCTTTTGGCAAAAAAATAAAATTCATCTTAGATGAAATTTCAGGGACTAGATAAGAGAAATCGATGTTGAAATTGGATTCATTTCTATACAAAAAAAGTTTCGCTGACTGAATGTTTGAGTCAAGACCCATCTCTGGGTCGCAATTTAAAAATAAAATTCATTTTAAAACGTGTTTATCTACTTTTTCAAGTTTTAGCCCGTTAGGAAATAGACTTTTTTAGCGTCTGAAATGATTAAGTGACTTACAAATTATAGCTGTTTTCTACGGTTAAATTAGCGCCCTTCTTAAGGTGGCCATTATGCCCTTATCTACCCTATTTGTCTAGTGCTATTTTCTTTCAATAACCAACTCCTCAATTTTACCACAAAGAATATTTCTATTCTAAATTAATTTTTACTACAGAAACTAAGTCAAAAAAGGATTTTCCAAGCGAAATAAAAAAAAATGCTCCGTTCTGTACGGTTGATATTCGAAAGCGCTCACCTTGGCCGATTGAGATCCACTGTACAGTATGTTGCTCTGGGACAAACTTCCCGCAGACGATGGCGAAGGGCTGCAGCAAGACGTTTCGATTAGTTCCTGTTTGATTCTAGCAGACGTTCCATCGCCTGCCATCATGGACACCTGGAGGGCGATAATAGAATGAATAAAACATCATCAGTAGGTATGTACCATCGCTCGTAAAAACTCGATTCTCAATTAGTTGCAACTTTAATTGAGCAATACGTTTTGCGGGTGAAAATGTCTTTTTATTCTGTTTTAATAAGGGTAGTAAAATATTAATTAATGATCACACGTTGGGTAGCGAGAGTCTCTTCTGGAGGTGCGATAATTTGATTGACCGTTTGTTGAACACTCCCACATCTAAAAAGATATTGAATTTGCCTTATCGACTGAGCTCGTTGTCCCCAACCGGTTTCGCGATGATATTTGCTAAAAAGAAAACTGATTGATGGGATTCCAACATTTTAAAGCTTTTTTATATATATTTACGTAAAAGTGGCACACGACCATGCAATTTATTTGAATACTGAAAGCTTCAAGCTTTCGTAGCTGAAATATTATAAAATCGTGGTTTTTCTCCAATTGAGATTTTTTATAACTTATTCAATCTTACATACGCATCATCGAACACAGAATTCGCGCACAAAAACCTTGACAGTGTCTATTGACCCCAGTAGATTTGTCTTCCTCCGGGGGCTGCTGATCCATCGAATAAGTATTTGGAGATATGGACAAAATCGAGAGAGACACTCCGGCAAAAAGTTGGTAATAAAACGATAAATAATGGGGAGGCAACAGAAAGCTTCGCTGGAGCCAGGGCGGAAAAAATCAACCAAATAAGAACCCTGCAACAAACCGATTCGGGACTTTTGCCAAGCGGAACGCAACCGATTAATCTTCCTGCACCGAGAAATGCATTCTGGGAAGGCGCATGGAAGGGGCTGATTGTTGGAGCTGAGCTGCAGTCAAGTGGGAAACAACGAAATTCGGTCTGTATGCAGTGTGTCTTTTTTCTTCATTCAGATAAAATTGAGCAAAATTATAAAGCAACAAAAATGTGCACGAGCGGAAATTATTTACGCTTTACTGTCATCGGTGCCTCATGTCCCAGAATGCAACGAAAACCAAAAAAAAGTGGCTCGTTAAAGTGGCAAACTGTTGTAAAAATGATCATTATAACATCATCATCATTTAGAGAGCGTCATCCATTTAAAACAGTACCGGCATCCAATGGGGTTGAAGGGAATGCGGGTGCGGTGGGCAAAGTTGTAAAAAACATTTTGATGTGATGCATTTTATATGATTGTTGAAGGATTAATTCGTAACTTAGATCGTGATGGTTTACACTTCTGGCCCAAGAGAACAGGTTTGAAAAAGATCTTCGAAACATGACAAACGGACTTTATCCAATTGTGTCCCAGCAATTAAGGACGATCTACGAAGATTAGGACAGAGGAACCTAATCAAAGCGACAATACGAACGGCTTCAAGATCGTACCCCAAGAAATAAAATTACCATTAGCACGCAACAGTCCATGGTGTCAACAAGAACATTCTTTCGTTATGTTCAGATTTTTTCAACCCTTGCTCATTCGGAGCTTTTGATGACTAATAAGGCTGAAACAAATATCAAATTCTTCTTTTGTCAAAACTTCTATCCCCCCCCCCCCACCAGGATTCTGCCGAAAATCGAGAAGGAGGGGGGGGGATAATAAAAGTAAAGGGTAAAAAATTTGATTAACTCTTTGGACATTCAAACAGCTGAAAAGCTAAAGTCAAACTATAGAAGATAAGAATTGTTTCATGTTTTGTATTCGATTTTTTTTTGTACAAGTAGTTTTATTTTTTAAATGTTCGACCTTAAATTACTCGATTTTTTTTTTAAATTTTATGCACTTTACTTTGTATGAAAATTTGTAAATTCAACGCTTAAACTCTAAGTGACAAAAGAAGAATTGGAAATTTATTCCGGCCTTATTTTTAAATAAACTTAAAGCGTGGAACAAAAACAATAATCTGTATTTCAGTTATTTATCATTGAATTCAAGATCTTTTTTTATACAAATGCAGCGATTTCTTTATACTATTGAGAAAAAAAAAATACGGATAAAATTATTAGTCACCGTATCGAGAAATTCTCGAATTTTTCTTGCATCACCATCATTTTAGCTATCTTATTCCACCAGGTCTTCATCTGATTGATGTCTTTGACAACCTTTCTCTTTGCCTTGAGTCTCCTCTTCATGATCGCCAACGACCGTGGCCTAGAGGATAGCGATTCAGTCTTCTGAGCCAGAAATCATGAGATCGAGTCTCGGTCACGGCATACATAGTACTATTTCCGTGGGCTGGGTGTGTTAGCATTAAAGTCTGTTTCACATAGAATTTGGTCGGATAAAATAGATAATTTCTCCGCAAAGAAATAAAGTACAACAAAAGTAAAAATGTCATTTTGTAGGGTTTTTATTGCACTTTGAGGAAAAAAATACATAAAAATCATTCGTCAGCTTTTCGGATTAAATTTAGAACTTTTTTTGTGATACCACCCATCATTTTCTGCACAGTACTGCTGGTAACCTCATTTGCCATCTTGTTCCACCACTTTTCCATTTGAGCGGGTTTTTTCATGGTTCTGCCACATTTCTTCAGTTTGCCCTTAACTATTGCCCAATATTTCTCGATGGGACGGAAATCCGGACAGTTTGGTGGATTGATACTTTATTCAACAAAATCGATCTTGTTCTCCTTATACCACTTAACGACATCGCGGCTGTAGTGGCAGCTTGCCAGGTCCGGCCAGAACTTCACCGGTTTTTTATGGGACCGAATGAATGGCAAAACCCTCTTCTGGAGACATTCTTCTTTGTAAACATTTTCATTCACTGTGTCCCCAATGATGAACATCTTTGTCTTTTTCCCACAACTACAGATCCCTTACCAAATCATCATCTTACGAGCAAATTTATCTGCGAAAACAAACTTGAATCTACCCGCAACATTCCCTTTTCGCTTCGCAAGGTAAAATTTGTTACCGGGTATTTGTCCAAAATCCATTTTGACGTAAGTTACGTCGTCCATCAAAATGCATCCGTTGTACTTGGTCAACACTTTCTCGTACAATTTCCTTACCCTGGTTTTGGCAACCAGGTTTTGTTTCAGCGTCCTGTTAGGGTGTTTGCTTGCATGATACGATCGCAAGCCTTCTCGCAAACAAATTCGTCGAGCTTTACAGTGGTTCGTCTTGAACTTTTTTGCCAAATCACGCAAGGAGATTCCAGGATTATTGTGAACTGATCGAATTACCTTTGCTCGCAGCTTCCGGTCATATGTTCCACTTTTACGTCTGGTTTGTTTTGCTCGATCCACCGTAAGGGTCTCCCGGTAACGTTGCAGCACCGAATTTACAGTCGATTTTGGATATTTCAGGAATTTCGCAATCCTTACCCCTGACCACGTCGGTTCCTCAACGTGAGTGTGCAGAATTTTCTCTCGCCTTTCGCGTTCCATCGTCGATAACTTTTGACTGACTGCTTCATCTTGATGAAATTTTCACCACTAGGTAAACAAACCATCCGGATAAAAAAACTGTCAATAGATTCGCGATGTGACAACTAGAGGCGCTGCAGTAAATGAAAAGATGCGACCAGATTCTATGTGAAACAGACTTTAGTAAGATGTTAGCCATCCTTGAAAGATGTAGACCACAATATGAGCAAAAGTTTGTTCCAATTCTAAATGAAGCAAGCTTTTAACAAAATAGGGGTTTGGAGAGTACTAAGGTTTGCTAAACACAGCGGTGGTCTTTACAACACTTAAAATCATTAACAAAATATTCGGTTTTAATTCCTCTATAAAAGGGAAAAAAGAAGAAGGGATACAAAATATCGCAATGATATTTTAATCTAAGGATTACTGAAAAATGTGTAGTAAACACGAATTTTTCATGTGCTTTTATTATTTGAATGAGATTTACGCATTTATAGTTTTCTCACTGATTTATTAAAATCTAAGAAATGCGTAGAATGTTTGATTCACCATACAGATGTTAAAAGGATTTCTGTTAAATTCGCCAAAGCTTCAAAAAGAAGGAGTTTTAGTCAAAGGTAAATATGAAACAGTTCTAAAAGTTCTGTTAAACTACAATAAAGTTGAACAGCAAGTGTGAGTTTTTTGGATACTAAGAAACTTTTGTTCCCAAAAAAAATGAAACATTTTACAAGGCAATGTAAGCAATTGTGCATGTTGAAATATGAACTAAAGGGCGAACATGAAATTTGAGACACATTCAACAGAGCATAATTTTTCTACCATTGAGTAAAAATCAACCAAATTTGGCACACTTTCTCATTGATGTGTATTGTTTACATGTTGTCAAACTTGAAGTTGTGTTTTTTGAATCAACGCAAATTGAGGTGAACCAATGCGAGTCGAGAGAACAGATTCATTCCAAACACCTGGAATTTCCTGGCAGTTAGGGAAAATGTTGAACATTCACCATTCAACCTTCTCCAGAGTGTTGAAGCGGTTCCAGGAGCTGTTGATTTTGGACCACGGCAAAGGAGCTGGAAGAAAACTGGGACCGGAGTACAAAAAGACGAAGGGAAAAGTGAAGCGGATGATTAAAGCAAGTCCTAACGTCTAAAGTCGTGATTTGGCTAAAAGATCGGATTGTCGCAGAGCTACGTCTAGAATGCAGAGATGAAAGCTAGACTACATACATTCAAGGTCCTACAGAACTTCCCACGCCGCGATGAGCGGCAACAATTGACGGCTAAAACTCGGGTACGGAAGCTCTACGAAAAGATGCTGACAAAATATGGCTGCTGTGTGATGGACGACGAAACGTTTAAAAAGCCGACTTTAACACGTTTGTCGCCATGCTCATTTTGGTAGTTTTACTAGCGGGGCCCAAAGAAATTCTCGGAGCGCGAAAGAAAAGAGGGAGATTCCAAGATTTCCATCGTGTGGCTAAACTGAGCGGCTAACTTGAGAAAAAAAGCGTCACACGTTTTTTTATGTGACGGGGCCTCCCAGGAAACACACCCGTCACACGAATATGGGTCCCATGGCGACGAACGTGTTAAGCAAATTCCGAGGTTGGAGTTTTTCACTGGCAAGAGCAAGTTCGATGTGGACGACAAATTTAAGAAGAAGAAAATGTCGAAGTTCACCTCCAAATATCTCGTTTGGCAGACCATCTGCTCTTGCGGACTGAGGAGTGATCCTTTCGTGACAAAGGTCACAGTAAATGGCGAGATCTACAAATCTGAGTGCCTTGAAAGCGCCTTTTGCCGTTTTTGCAGCAGCACGACGAAGCTCCGCTATTTTGACCCTATTTGGCATCATGCCACTATTCTAAAAGTGTCCTGGAGTGGTATGAGGCCAATTCTGTCCATTTTGTTCCAAAGGACATGAACCTGCCCAACTGTCCAGAGCTGCGCCCGGTGGAGCAGTACTGGGCAATAATGAAGCGGGAACTTCGGAAGAGCGTCGCAATAATTTTGTGTTCGCCCTTTACACCAAGGCCGACTTCAGACTGCTTCCTGGACAGGAGTTTTATACGGCAACCGGAAGGGGAAAGGTGGCAGATATTTTCAAGCGTATAAAACTAACAAAAATTGCCAAGAAAAATCTCGTTTGGTAAGCTACCTTTACCTGTGGCTAGAAGAGCGACATTTTCGTTGCAACCGGATTCGTCAACCAGAAAATTTATGTGGAAGAGCGTCACATCATTCAAATTGTGCCTAGGGATAAAAACCGGGGAACTGAAAGGAAGGGTGAAAATTCGTCAATGATCACACAAATTGTGCAGCCAATGATTGAATTTGTGGTAATTTGTGGCAATTTTTAAGAGAAAATGAGAAGATTTGAGTTCAAATGAGAGAAACCAGTGCTCAAAGAGAGTGAAAATGTGCTTATTGTTGCAAGTTGTTGCAATTTGTGAAGTAATTGTGTCTTGAAGTAATTCTCTCTTGATTTCAATCCCTTGATAAAAACCATCCCAACACACCAGAGCTTCGACCAAACGAAAAATTTTGGACTATAGCAGTTCAAAGCAAACTCGCGTTCTGCGGCGAAGAAAGTGGATAAGGTGATTGTAAAAAATCTGATGGCAGACGTCAAACGAAAGTCTCAGAACTATGTCGACCAGAATCTTAACTGAGTACGTTTCCCGTCTTTTATACTATTGAGCTTCAAATAGAAAGATTCTACGATGTTTTGAATAAACAAATAATCGATTTACACGTTAGCACACCTAATTTTAACAGTCATTTTGAATCGATTTTAATTTTCTAATTCTATTGGCTGCGTCCTTTTGTTTACACATTTCTGTACGTGATAACATAAAAAAACAGTTAAGGCGCCCGCACAATAGCACGTCGGTCGTCGCGTCGCGTCAGCTGTCAACGCCGTCGTTAAGTACTAAAACGTTGACGCGACGCACTCAACAATTTTTGCACCACAATATAGCGTCCACTGACAGGGCTGACAGGGAAATATTGAGACAAAACTCGGCAAATTCCAACACAAAATGTTTCATTCATTATTATTTTTATTTAAAAAAAACGGGAACTTACAAATCAAGCTAATATTTATAAAATGCTATATGATTTCATCAATATGTCATATATATTATATTTTTATAAATAAATTTCAATGGCGTTTCTAAAAAAAAAATTTAATAGGAGATAAAATTAAAATGATATGATTTTTGAATCTGTTTGTGTCAATCTTTGACGAAAAATATCAAAACAAATAGTTCAAACCCTGCTGACGCGCTTGAATTTTGATTTTTTTCAAAACCAAAACGTCGACACTGGAAAACGCTGTCGTTTAGAACAAGTTGTGCGTTTTAGTACAATGCATTCACTGACGCGACGCACCATTGTGGTGACTCAAACGGAAAATGGCATCCTCAAAATGAAATGTCAACGCGACGCGACGACGGACGGGCTATTGTGCGGGCGCCTTTAGTTTGTGATTACATTTCAAAATGCGTGGTCTTACTCTGGAGAAGAGAAAAAGTAACGTGCACAAGTGCTGTATGTGGTATGTGCTATGAGGGGAATCTCATTTAGAAAATTGGCCAAATAAGAGGATGTGAGCGTCGGAGCGGCACGGACAGCGATTAAAAATTATGGTGAACATTGTACATTTGAAAATGAACCGAGGAGTGGTTGAAAATTAGATCCTGTAGGTTCTGCTATCGACAAAAACGTCAGGAATGCCTACAAACAGGAACCATCGGCTTACGTTCGGGATGTGGTAAAAAAAAGTCGGGACCTTAACGTCTAACGTGGTGCGTGCTAAAGAGCGACTTGGGCTCAAGACGTACCGCAAGCAGAAAAAAAAACCTAAAAGGAACTCAAATCAAGCCGCTTCTGTCAAACTAAGAGCCCGGAAACTGTATGATTCAATATTTTGAAAAAGTTTTGTGTGCATTATTATGGACGATGAAACGTATGTGAAATTGGACTATGAAACCCTTACTGGGCCACAATACTTCACTGTACGCAAAGAAAAGGATATCCCCGAAACAAAGAAGGCCATTTTCACCGAAACATTTGGCAAGAAGGTGGTTCTGTGGCAGGAAACTTGCAAGTGCGTCAAAAAATCTAGCCCGTACCTCACATCGGAAACAATGACACCCTGAACTATATCAAGGAACGCCTCCAGAAGCGTTTAATGCCGATGATCAAGCAGCATGATGGACCCGTCATATTTTGGCCCGATTTGGCATCATGTCATTACGCCAAAGACACATTAGGGCGGTACAAAAGCCAAAACGTCAGTTTTGTGCCAAAAAATATGAATCCATCAAGTTGCCCCGAGGCACGGCCAATCGAAACGTTCTGGACTTTGACCAAAGCAAAGCTACGAAAATACGAAAATAAATAAAATTTAATAAAACAATATCTATTTATTATTTTGAAAGTGTGCTTATAATTTCTGGAACAGTCTATAGTTATTCACTTTTTGATCCGAACACTCTTTATTCCAAAAACCGTATAATAATTATTGTGGAAAAATCCATGACTTCAGAACTTTCATCTAGAAGCGAAAAATATGGATTGAAAAAACGGAAATTCGATAGACAGAAAGGCAGAGAAAACAGAAATGGAAAACATTTTCTCGGCCAAGTTCAAGGCAGCCAAAGCGTCGTCGTCGCGCCGGATATTTAGTCATGATGATGGACACCATGCAGACTATCAACCTAGTTAGCTACTAGCGTATGCTGACTGCAGCAAAGACAACCGAGCTGATTTTTCCGCTTTTGCTTTCTCTCTGCCAAGCGATTTAATCATTAGCCGTCATCAGCTATCATCATCATCATCATCAAAAACAACAACAACACAAGATACCGTCATCGAAATGCGGTTTGTTTATATGTTTTGATCATCATCATCCATTACCGCATTCAGTGGGTTGGTGTAGATTCGGTAGATTCAGTCGAAGAATGGGAAAACAAAATAATGAACTACCCATAGCTACAGCTACAGGTGGTGCCAGTGTTTGTTTCTGGTCTAAGGTAAATGTAGCTCTTATGGTTTTTTGACAACTTTAAGACAATTCACTTAACTGTCTTAAGTTAAAAAAAAACAACAAAACTGTGTATCAATTTATTTAGTAGGTAAATAAAATATATGCAACAGTATAGTAACCGTCTGTTGGATGAGTTTGTTTTGAAACACTAAACATGTTTTCTTGATAGACGAACTCAAGAGTAAAGAAACAGCTCATTAAATTGTTAAATAAAAATTTGTTCATTTCTTAAATGGCTTGAAAATTCAATTGATTCAAAAGACTCCAATGTTTCAACTTTCATGCCCAACTAAGCAAAAGGATAAGAGACTCGGCACAGAAATTTCGTCAGCTGTTTTTTTTTCCATACGGCATTCAAACCGTGTCGCTGTTTCTGGGGGGATTCGCCGGATGGATGATAGGCAGTCACCCATCAACAATTACTTTATAATGAAGCTGATCCGGCTGGTAAAGTGCGGCGAATAAATTGCAAATGTGTGCGCCAGAGAGCGCCACACCACACAGAACCCGCCCCAATCCGCAGTTTCTACCTATGTACACAAATGATGACATTCGACCTGGGCGCATACAAACAGTAGAAAAAACAATCATCATAGCTTTCGCGAGAGATTGTGGTTTGTTGGAGCGATTGATTGATTGTTGTTGCAGAAGACAGACGCCCCGGGATCAGTAGGTACCGGTTTTCAGCTGATTTTGAATTTGCTGAAATCGGTGCCGTTGATTGTGAATTGTTTCGGGAAATCTTCCTGTAACCTTATTTATTTATTTACATGGGTTTCCGTCTCACGACATTACCTGATGAACAATATTCCTCCAATTCACTCGGTCCATGGCGACCGTTCTCTAATTTTCCGGAAATCTCACGTTAGCCAGATCACGCTCCACTTGGTCTAACCACCTCGCTCGTTGCGCTTCTGCTGGTCTTGTTCCTACCGGATTGGCAGCACCACCTGTTTTACAGGACAGTCGTCAGGCATTATTCTGTTCGGCGTATCCGACCAGCCTTCGCCACCTTCTGGATACTAGGTTCGTCTTAGAGTCGTGCGAGCTTGTGGTTCATCCTTCGCCTCCACACTCCGTTCTCCTGCACGCCGCCAAAGATGGTTCTTAACACTCGTTGCTCGAATACTCCGAGTGTACGCAGGTCCTCCTCGAGCAATATCCATGTCTCGTGCCCGTAGGGAACTACCGGTCTAATAAGCGTCATGTTCAGGTTACACTTCGTGCGACCGCAGTTGCTTGTGGAGTCCATAGTAGGCACGACTTCCGCTGATAATTCGCCGCCGGATCTCACGGCTGGTGTCATTGTCTGCGGTCACCAGTAAAGTCTTCGACTATCTCGAACTCGTCGCCGTCGATCGTGACCTTGTTATAATCGCAGGCCAGCATCTTATACTTAATCTTGGGCGTATTATTCATCAACCCAATCCTTCCTGCTTCGCGTTCCAGTTAAGAGTAGATCTTTTCCACCGCCGTAGATGATCTGCCGACCATATAAAAGTCGTCGGCAAAGCAGATAAGTTGACTGGATCTGTTGAAAATTGTGCGCTGCGTTTCGCCCTCCGCTCTTCAAATAACACCTTCTAACGCCGCGTTGAATATCATGGATAGTCCGAAATAAAACTCAACAACTCACCCGAAATCCGCACACAGCACTGCGTTCCATCCATCGTAGCCTTGCTCAGTATGGTCTGCTTCGCGTATTGCGAAGATTTGGTCCGTCGTAGAGCGTCCCTCCATGAAGACAGGATCTCAATGAAACATAATGTTTCCTCGAAGAGATTCCTTTTTTCTTAACTCTAAGCGTACATCTTTCGAGGATTTGATGGCTAGCATCTTACAAATGCTAAAACCACCAACCCACCGAAAGTGTACTATGTATGCCGTGACCGGGATTCGATCTCATACCCCCTGGCTTAGAAGACTTGAAGGCTATCCTCTACGCCACGGGCGGCGGACTTCCCACGAATCTGTTCGCTCGTGGGGTAAGTCGGTGGAGTAGGATTCGGGCCAGCACTTTGAATGTGTTGCCGTCACCTACGATTTGATCGAGAGCACAGCAGCCCGACTATCTTGATACTGAGAAATCTTTGGTATAAGTCACCCCCCCCTTCGATTTTGCAACCATTTCGCCAACTTTAAATACCAACCTTACAGCAAAATCATAGCATGACGTTCAAGTTGAAGAAACGAATTATTTGTCATTCGCTTTCAAGCACACCGTGGAAAAATGCTAATTTAATTAAAATGAATTTGGGTGTAGGATACAGCAAACAGTGCTGCAAATTTCCTGAAAAAACGGATGATATTGACTGTGAGTTTCTTTCAGGTTAAAAAGCTCAAACTGAAAAGAAAGAAATAGAAACGTCAACCAATATAAAAGCTTATGTACGGCTCTCATTCTCGTAATTACGGAAAGCTTTGTGAATATATTTATCAGCAGATCCTATCGGCTTCCCTGAAATTTTGGCGACATCATACTAGCGCAAACTAAGGGTAAACGGGTTGGAGTTCAACCGATAGTTTAGTGCAATGATGTGCTTTTACTCAAAGCTTGAATGCAAAGCTACAATGCTTGAGAAGAAACCTGCAAAGCTTAGATCCCATCTCTCAGAGCGGCAGCACCATAAACATTGTGTTTGCGTCGCCCACGATTTGTTCGAGAGAACAACAGCCCGACTATCTTGATACTTTTAGATCTTTGCTATCAGTCAGTCGAAAGCTCACTCGAAAACCAGAACAAACTTGTTTCACTCGACTGCTACGAAAGCGTCTTTCGCTTAGACATTTCTGTCACTCACTGTATTCTATCCTCGAATACAGCTTTCAATCAGTTTCAGTTTGAGTTGCTGATAATTTCAGTACGTCGGCATTTGTTATTGCCATTTTTGCAAATTGTGATTTGGGATACGAAAAAAAACACGACTGGAAACCGCTAGACTATACGATTATTCAGAGGGGAACGGCAAGGGATATTTAAAGAAGGTAGTGTCAAGGCAGCCCTGCTCTAGTATTGGTACAGGCTGAGACGTCACAATCACGAAAAATCTGGTCATTTACTAGGAAACTTTTCTATTTTAATGATAATTCGAAGAATCTGCTGGAAATTTTCCACTTTGAAAACATGCTATTGTAGAAGGATTCTTGCTCTTCAGGATGGGTACAAAAAAAGTTGCATTTTCAAATAATTTTTTTATGAAATAGACCATCGAAGTTCGAAAAAATGGTGGATTGCACCACTGAAATTTGCAAAACTTTAAAATTAGTTCAAAGTCTTCCATGAAAATGTTCAACTGAGTGCAGTTTAAGCTCCTCATTACAATAAAGTGATCAAAACACAATTTTTTATACAAAACCACAATCTTTTATTGGTATTTTAGTAAACTGAGTTAACAATCAGGAATTAATGTTGATTGTTCTACATAAGAATTGTATATGGTAAACAAGTTGGATTAAAATCATGACAATCAGTTGAACATTCAATATCTACCAGCTAGACCTTTTAGAAGTTAATAATTTCTTCATTTTTGCACGTTTTAGCTTCAAGGCGATATTACATTCATTAATAAATTTAAAAAAAAACATAATGCAATCTTCAAAGGACCAAAAAACCCCAATACATAATTAAATAGAGGTCCTACAACAAAATCGAAATGAAATTGGAATTCGATTTCGTTCTAAAACGTGTTTTTCTTTGAAATTCCTAGCATTCTCACATAAATTTTCGATACAATCGTTTTTGTGACGTCACAAAAAAAAATCCAATATGGCTCTCGGCACTACCTTATATAAATATTCCTTAGGGGAACGGGATGATATGGGATGAATATAAATGTCTTAAGGATTGAATTTCTCATAAATAATTACAAAAATGTGGAAAATGTGGTAAAAATATGACAATAATCTGACAAGTAAGACAAAATTATGGCAAAAATATGACAAATGAGATAAAAATATGAAAAAGTTATGAAAAAGTTTTTCGCATGTTTTTCAACATCAATTTTCCCATATCTAGTCCCTGAAATTTCATCTAAGTTGGATTCATTTCTCTACAAAAAAAAAAGTTATGAAAAAATTTTGACAATAAAATGACAAAAATCCGACAAAACTATGTCATAAATATGAGAATTGTATTGAAAAACGACAAAAATATGATAAATACTTGACAAGAAAAATTACAATGGTATAACAAAATTCTGACAATAAAATGACAACCATCTAACAAATTTAACATTTGACAAAATAATGTTAAAAAAATATATCTATATATATAAAAATGAATTTCTGTCTGTCTGTCTGTCTGTCTGTCTGTCTGTCTGTCTGTTCCCTATAGACTCGAAAACTACTGAACCGATTTGCGTGAAACTTGGTAGGTGGGGGTATTGGAGGCAGGGGAAGGTTCCTATTATGGTTTGAGACCCCTCCCTTTCTCATGGAGGGGGGGAGGGGCCTCCCAAGCAAAAGTCAATTTTTCGCATAAATCGAGAACGCATCAAGTAAATGGTATCAAATTTGGCATGGGGTGGTATTTGGGGACGGGGAATATTTATATGAATATAAGGTACCCCTCCCTCCTCTCAGTGGGGTGATAGGAAGGGGGGAGGGGGGCTACCTTAGAATTTTTCATATAACTCGAAAACTAATCAAGATATTGGAACCAAATTTGGCATGGATAGGTATTTTGATACGAAAAATATTTCAATGATTATTTGAGACCCCTCCCTCTTTGCAGTTGAAATGGGGAAGGGCCCTCTTTCATATTTTTATACATAACTCAAAAACTAATAAAGCAAATGGAACCAAATTTGGCATGGGAGGGTATTTGGATACGACAAATATTACTATGATTATCTGGGACCCCTCCCTCTTTCCAGTAGGGAGATATAAAGGGGAGAGGGGGCCTCTTTTATAATTTTTACATAACTCAATAACTAATTAAGCAAATGGAACGAAATTTGGCATGGGCGGGTATTTGGGAACGTGACATATTCTTATGATTATTTAAGACCCCTTTTTTCCAGCGGGTGAAAGGAAAGAGGGAGGGAAGTTTCATACAGTTATTACTGCATTTCTCAAAAACTACAACAGCAAATGAAGCCAAATTTGGCATGGAACGATATTTGGGTACGAGAAATTCTTCTATGAATATTTGGTATCCCTCACTCCTTCAAAGAGGTGGATGAAAAGGGGGAGAAGAGGTCTCCCTTACAATTTTCAGTATAACTAGAGAGTTGATCGATCAAATTGAACCATATTTGGCATGTGAGGATATTTGGATACGAGAAATGTTTCTATTATAAATTGAGGCCCCATCTTTTTTAGCGGAAAGATATAAAGGAGGAAAGGGGGGCTTCCATACAATGTTTTTGCATAACTCGAGAATTAATCGCGCAAATGAAACCAAATTTGGCATCAAAAAGCATTTGAGTACGAACAATACTTTTTCTATGTGAAACAATTCCTTTCTTGCAATAGGATGATAGAATTAGGAATATAGGAGGGGAAGAGGAGGCTTACATTTAACTTTTTTTTTACAAAATCCGAGAAATGGACAAAACTTAACATGAAAATCTTTTTGGTATGATTCTATGATTATATGACACACTTTCAGTGAGTAGGTACAAAGGAGGAGGGAGGTTAGCCCAATACAATTTTATTAGCATAAGTTCTCAACGAATAAGTTCTAACGAAACCAACAAATGTACACAAATATGACATGGAAAAGTACTTGGTTACGAGATATGTTTCTACGATTGTTGTAGACCCTTACGCTTTACAGTGTAGAGAGAGGAAGAAAGGAGAAGGCTCCATATACATTTCGTTGTAAAGCTTAAAAACTTATCAACCAATCAATGGAACTATATTTGATATAAGAGGATTTTCGGGAACGAAAAAAATGGGTATGATTATTAAAGATCACGACCACCATTTAACAGGAGATGAAAGAAAGAACAGGGGAGGGGGCTCTCTTATCAGTTTTTAGCATAAATCTAGAACATATCAAGCAAAAACAACCATATTTTATAAGTTAGATTGTTTGCGTACGAATATTTGGGCCCTCCCAGCTCAGGGTGAAGTTTAAAGAAACAGATTAAAATTATCAGATCTTTAACACAAATTTATAGCTCAAGATTCAAAAAAATTGTTTTAGTCATCTTTGTACTGCAATTCAAAACTCCAGCTGCAGCCCTCATTTTATAGCGGTTGCTTTAGAATTATGTTATAATTTGATTTAAAATAATGCCAACAAAACAATAAAAATTTGGATAGTTTCTGAAAATACTATTTGTTTTTAAAAGGTGTAGCAAAGCACACCGGGTCAGCTAGTATATAATAAAAAAAAGACATACACCGTCCTAGCCGATTTAGGCTTTACAGACTGAATAAATGACGTGAACAACTTAAGATTAACATTTAACACCCAGTACCGAGATGGGAATCGAACCCATGCCATCAGTGGACCAGCGACTAACGTCTTACCACGCTAACCACTCGACCACCGAGACATACAATAAAATGACAAAAGAAGACGAAAATCAGACAAATATAACAAATATCACAAAAATACTGCATAAGTATGACAAAAAATAGACAATACAATGACAAAATATGACGAAAAAAATTACAAAATTATGACAAAATTTGACAAATATGCTAAAAATATGTCATAATGAGACAAAATTGACAAATGACCGGTTAACCTTTGTCAAAAATATAACAAAAGTGATAAAAATAAGACAAAATTATAAAAGAAATCTGACAAATATGACAAAATAACTACAAAAAATTTACAATAAAATGACAAAACTTGACAAAATTAAGTTAAATAAGATAAAAGTATGACAACAACCTGATCAATACTACATTTGTCATATTTTTATCGTATTTCTACATAATCGGATTTTTGTTATTTTATTTTTAAATTTTTGTCATATTTTAATCATAAAAAGTTATGTCGTATTGGTCAGATTTTTGTATCAATTCTGTGATATTTTTAAAATGTTCATATTTTTGTCGTGTTTTGTTATTTTGTTGTCAATTGTTTGCCACAGTTTTCCCATTTTTTGTCATTTTATTGTTATAATTTTGTCATTTCATTGCCAATATTTTATCATAATTATATAATACTTTTGTTATATTCGTAATAATTTTGTCAATATGTTTCACCAAATTTATCAAATTTTAATTATAGCTTTGTCAGATATATCATATTTTTAAAAATTTTGTCATATTTTTATCATATTTGTCACATTCTTGACATAGTTGTGACAAATTATTTTAGAATATTGTACCTAGTAGAATTTTTTCATTTTGTTTTTGTATATTGGCATTGTTTGCCTGAAACTCAAAATGATGTTTCTCTTATCTCATGAACCTGCAAAGGAGTGAATGTATACTGACAACCGATGTTGTCGATTTGTGAATGAGTGTGCAGAGTGCTCTCGTGATTGGAGCTTTCTGTTCATTATCGGATGAATTCAGAAGGAAATGAACTGACCGTACACTGCAATAAGGCTGGAACATATATCAATTTCTTCTTATGTATGAATATTGAAAGCTGACACTGAATTTTTGCAGCCACGACAGCAAATGTAAATAAAATATATTTAGTGAATTAGGAATTTTGGCGGTTGTACATTTTTGTGGTGGTGATTCTTTTGCAAATCCGGAAAAGCTTTCTGCAGCGTGAACTTCCACAAAACTGTGATGAGAAAATACCTCAAAATGATGAATATGGGCCTAAATAAATCTGGAAAATCAATATTAAGACTAAATTTGGTTTTAACTGCAAGATAGTGCTGCCATCTACGACTTGAAACTGGACCAAGGGTGGTTTACTGAACAAAATCAAAGTTTTTGATTTCCAACCTATTTTTTTCTGATTCAAAATTAATCCCGAATGTTTGTTTCATCATTTCACGTCATTTTTATGAAGAAAATAAGTAGTTTGGTAAACAATTACAGCTCAAATATCAAATTCCTTAACGCTAGAGGAGCATTTCTTAAAACCCCCTAATTAAAACCTATGAAAACCTTTGGAATTCTGCAAAACTCCTTAAAATGCAGTTATTTATCCAAATAATTCGTAAAAGCATTATTATTCACTTTTACACAGTAAATTTTGAAAAATAAGCTTGTTTTTGTTGAAAAACTCAAGTGGTTCTATTCTTATTTCGCACCTTTTTTTCACATTTTTGGTCCTCAACGCCAATTGCTACGTCCAAAAAAAGTAAACTTATGCTTGATTTAACCGTTAGGCAATTCAGAACAAACTGTGGAAGAAAATTTCCGTAATTTTCAATCATTCATATTTTAACAAGCAAAACACATAGTGGTGCTATTCTTATTTCGCTCACTGTATTCTATAACGTAATGCACCATACCTACATTGTGAAACAGACTAAGTCGCTTCAGAAATGTTCCAAAATACTAAGAATGAATTTTCGAAGCCTCACATCTTTAATTTTTGGAATTTTCAAGCTTCGAAGCACTTACCACTTCTTGCATCCAGCTGTCCATCATGCTTGGGAGAATCTTCGAATCACTGCTTCCGTGACGTTCCCACATTAGAAACTCAACCCCCCGGAGGGCAACAAATAATCCAAAATTCACTTTTATTTTCGTTTCCACCGATTAAGACTGCACGAATCGTGTCTGGCGCATTTGTTTCGTCGTAACTGACTGCTCCTGGAAATTTTGCCACAGTAATTCTTTCCAGTTGTGGCCGAAAATCAAACGGAAGTCAGCGATATATCTTAAGGCGAAAATCCCCTTTTTTCACAAACACTCAAACACATACGACAACACCCGGCTCCAATCTGGCAAAAGCCGGTAGCGCCCCGCTTGTAGAGACCTCTCCCGAGGGTCCCAGCTTCTACTCAAGCTAGAAGGTAATTACAATTTGTACACTTCGTTTTGCTTCCTTCGTTGTCGAAACACACGTCAAGAAAACGCCACAAAACAAGAACGAAAAGAAACAACATCCACAAAAAGTAAGTTCTTCGGAATAGTTTGCTGATTCCAGGAATTCGCTCCACTCTACTGCTTCTGCTATTTGGTTGAAAGCGAATGAAAAAAAAAATCACTTTTATTTGACTGCTCGGTACAGCTAGATATTTCCAGATGAGAAACTTGGAGCCAGCCGCGTTTACTCGACAGAAAACCTATCGCGACGTGTTACGTATGTTTTTCAGCAGCTGGGGTCGCACACGAGAAAATCGCCGATGAATGGCGGCGCATAAGGATACGAAAAAGGCGAAATTGTTATTAAATTTTACGGCCCCCTGGTTTGCTCGTGGTTTCAATGCGTAAAAACAAGTCGAAGTTCTGTTTCCAAGCGACTTTGGGTTATCTTAGGCGCTCCTCCATGTGCTTCTTACCAAAGCTTGGCGCACCAACGCTTTGTCTATGAAAGGTTCACTATCATAATCTTCCTTCTCTTCTTTTGAATGACATTCATTTAAGACTTCATAAAAATCTTCCTCTAAATATATGTCCGGTGCTTTGCGAACAGATAACCAAATTAACCATACGATCGAAAGCCACCTGGAATGGACAACTCGCGTATCGATCACCCTCTTTCGCGGTAAGCTTCAAGCACTACTCGCACGAAAACAGACAGACGGATCTGCCGCGAGCGACATCAAGTCTCGTACTGAAAGAGATACGATCCGCGAACTTATTTTTCACATACAACAATCGCGCTCGACTCGCGCCCCGATTCGCTCTGCAGCCCCAAGTCGAAGTAAACAGAAAACGCAAACCATCATTGACCAACATGCCGCGCCGGCTGGGAGCATGGCTTGGGGCGCAAATTTACGCTCCTTCTCGTCCAAACATCCTCTCCACCGCGGCCAAAAGGGAAGCTCGAGCGACTAGCAAACTGCTACTGGCTGCCCGGCGCGACTTGGCTGGCCAAAATGGAGTAGGGAGTGTTGAATTTGGACGGATTTTCTTTTCCAAGCTTAGTGAATTATTAACGATGAACAACGTTGAAAAAAAATGTTTCAGAATGGGATTCTAGTTTGTGTACTATCGTTATTCAGTTATCTCTTCTCTATTATGTGACTAATCTTTTTACGTGGCGTCCGTCAAAAATTGGATTTGTGGCGAGACTAGACCTCAAAGCATAACATTACAAACACTAAAGAGGCTATCCCGTAGACATCTTTAAAGTATGCAGTTGAAACTTGACATTTTATTTGTACATACACCCAAAATTCAGCTTTTACTCCAATCATGAGTTCTCTATATTTCAACATCATTGGCATAAGATGTGAACGCCAGCGGCGATGATTCAATTTGAGACTGCCGCCGGCACAGTCTTCCAGCGCAATCGCATTGCGTATGACTGAAGAAGGAAACTAAATAAAAACGTTTTCATATGTCTCTCCTATTCCCATCACAAGATAAAGGAGGATGGAGACAATGAATTAATGAATTTATCTGCTCGGCCACAGCATTGCGTGCGTTATTGGCCTTCTATTAGTATATAAATTTCACATTAGTTTTGGATAGATTTTTTGCAAACTAGCAATCAATAATGAGCTTTTTTTTATTAAAACAGCAAAAATTGAGGGTTTTTTTTCTTCGAATTTTAAGTGACCAACAAAACCTATTTAAAAAATTATACGAACTCGTCCGAACTTCTAAGGTTATAACTTACTGAAAAAGGCATTATTTTGGATATTTTGTAGTACCGTAAACTGGGGGAACTTTGATCACTTTTTTCATTTATTTTTGAATATTTTGGAAAGGGTTGCTTCTTCGTAATAGGTACTTAAAAGCTTTAAAACACTTACTGAGGTGAGGAGTATTAAACAAGATCATTGATTGCAGTAAATTCAAACGACATTGGTGGTTATAATTATATGTTTATTACAAAACCAGATTTCGAGTTTCGGGGTAATTTTGATCACTATGGATTTTACGTATGTCAACATCTTCAAATTTATTGTTTTTATGCCATTTAGCACAGAAGGCTCAAAACATCGATAACAGTAATTTTTTGTTTGTACTCAATTGAATGTTTTAACTTTCAAAAACAAAAAGGCTTTAACTTTCAAAAATGTTTTCTTTCAAAACCAATTATACTCAAAAGATGGAAAATGTTCCTGCATACATTTAGGGGCAAAAATTATAAACATTTTTCAATATTTTTCGGCCTTAAAAGCTAATGGAATTTTACTTTCATGCAATATCCTAAGTTCTCGCACTGATCGCATGTTCTTTATTACTACAAACTTAACCATTTGATAGGGTTTTAAGCCATTTTTTTTCTATACGTGCTTTTTCGTGGAAAATGACCGTTTATAATCAATATCCAAAAATTATCATAAAATGACCATAAAAATAATACTTACACTAAACATAAACCAGAAAAAAGTTGCACTTTAACATTAAACAACCCATTTGCTCCTAAATGCTTAGATTTGATTAGGAGAGTTGTTTGTTCGTGAGCCTTAAAAAAACCTGATATTATAAGATTTTAAAATCTCATTTTAAATAATATAAAAAATCTCCTAATTAAAACCAATTTTAGCTTATTTGTAACTCAATTTATAGGCTTTTAAACGTAGTAAACAGTTTTCAGATATTTTTACTTTATACCTACTTATTTAATGATGAATATCTACAAAAATTTCATGTTGATCAAAGTTACCCTGCTGATCAAAGTTCCCCCAGTTTACGGTATATCTCCTTTCTTAGTTGAAATATGTATTCGACATGTTCCACAAAATTGTGTGTTTTAACAATTTGAACAACTTTTTCAAATAAACCAAGTTTGTAGATCGTATACTAAAAAAGATATAAAATAAAAACTCAAAATTACTTGCATTATTTTCAAAATGCTCGTAACTTTTATGATTTTCATGCGATCTTGATGATGTATTCAGCAAAGTTTCTTAAAATAATAAGATCTACAACTTTTGTGAAGAAATCAAGTCTCTGAAGCACACAATCAAGCTTCAGAAACGCACTTTCTTCCATTTTTGATTAAGAGTTAATTATTATTATTTTATTTATTTTATTAAATTTTGTTTCGAAACTCTTAAAGTATCCTTGAACTGATCTTGCCAGTTAAAATGTACTGTTTCTTTATTATTTGTCTCGAATTTTCAATGAAGGCTACAAAATCACATTCTAACAGAATTATGCTGGTTTTTCCAGTAATCTAAACATTAGCATGCATGGTGTATAATCTACAATGTAATGAATTGATTTCTTCATTCAATTTGAAGCACAATACTGAAGAATCACATGTGATATATCTTAATGAGATTTTTCAATTTTTCAGTTGCATAAAATTCTGAAGACACGTTCGCTTGATGTCATGAACTTTAAAAACTCTAAATTTGAAATGACATAAGTAACCAGTTGTCAGGAGCTTAATTTTCAAAGATCATAATTTTCGCTTACATTAATTTCAGTTAATATTAACCTCATACTTCTGGATTTAGGAAAGAATTTGCTGATTCTGGGAGAATGTCTTAAAAAAGCTAGCTTATCTCAAGAAAATTTATTTCCCGTTACTTTGTTTTTTTTTAATGGTTTTCTTTGCTAATTATAAATAATCTGCTTATGTTAATATATTCCAATCTTTTACTTTAACATCACGTGAAGTATTCATTTAATCTTGAAATGGATTCCAAATCAAATCATGTTAGAAGAGTTTACGATCCAGAAGAGCACCCCAATGGTTGGTCTTAAAACGAAATGTCTTAGCCCTTGAGTGATTTAGTACAAAATTCCTAGTCTCTGACATGTTTAATAATACTTATTTATAAGCACCTTTTGCTAACAAGTTACTTCCCATTTCTACGGTTAACTTTCTTGAACTGAAAAATTTTAAATAGAAATAATTTCATAAGGAGGGGGGGGGTATACCCCAAGCCTCCCTCGTTTGCACGGCCTTGTTTAAGGGACTTATGGTTGATTTGGCCAAGAATAAACTTTTCTATATCCGAGAATATTGTTGAAACCCACGATTGGGCAATTTACGTGCATTGACGATCGCTGGAGGAACTAGCAATCGCTAGTATAGAGTGTAGCTATCTAAGGACCTTACTGAAGTAGTGAATATAGCTCAATCAGTGAAACCTGCGTTGAATCTTTCATTTCAACAGGTTATGGGCCCAGATACGTCTGGAGAGGAAAACGAGTTAGTGAGAGGGGTACTCTCAAGTCTGATACTTGCGGTTAGCATGTACGCTAGCTATCAGGGCCAGCCAAAGGACTACCAGCGAAGAGACAAGCCAGAGGACCATGGCAGTTGGTCAGCCGATAGTCAGAGGACCGCTAGCGCCAAGACCAGTCAGCGAGATGTCCCAGACCAGCCAGGAGAGGTGGTTCGGCCAGAGATCGACTCCGGGAAGGTTTGTGGACCGAGGGGGTTACTTTCGATCGATAATATCACGAGCTACACTGTGGTTAGCAAGCGAAAGCTCGCGTTCGACGGCCGGTAGGTGTCCCAGGATCCACCACCAGGCGGCGCCGAGGTTTACAAGTCCAGCTGGAGCAACACCCATGATTAATTGGGTGATGCTGGTAGCTGAAAGCGTAAAGGTGGGAGCACAATAGCCCGTCGTGCGTCGCGTCGCGTCAGCGTCGCGTTGACATTTCATTTTGAGGATATAGTTTTCCGTTTGAGCCACCACAATGATGCGTCGCGTCAGTGAAGACCTTGTACTAAAATGCAAAACTTGTTCTAAACAGCAGCGTTCTACAACGTCGACGCTGTGTTTTTTGAAAATAATCAAAGTTCTCTCGCGTCAGCTGCATATTTAATTTTCCGTTTATGTGTTTTTATCGAAGTTTTAAACAAATAGAACCCAAACTAGAAATAAATTCCATTTTCTCCTTTCAAATTATTTAATTATGCCATCAAAAATTATTATTCCACAAATCAGCTGTTTTCACGCCTCTGAGGAAATCAACGATTAGTCATACTAGTTTTAACTTACAGTTTTTGTTTTTTAAATTAAATAAATATGATTTTATATCATTTTATTTCAATTTGTTGCTGTATTGTTAAACATTTTATTTACGTATATAAACTCGGAATAGTTCTGTCATCATTTCGACCGTTTCTCATGCTATTTTCAAGGTTGGTTTTACAAAATAGACACAAGTGAATTAAAGTCGGTTTGGAAAAAAAAATCTTGAAAATAACAAACAATAATTTTTATTTTATTATATAATTAACAATTACTCACTAATTACACTGTCAAATTGGTACTGTTGGTACTGGCCTGAGCTTTCCATCCACTACCGGCAGAAGAATTGAATTGGAAGTAGACCATCGAAAAACTCATTATTTCATCCATTGAAGACTCCTACTCTGGAAGATGTATTTTCCGCAGGCGTTGCTGGTGCCGCCAATGGTACTGGTTGTTATTAAGTTCCACTGCGCTGGAAGACAATCAACCGCATGCCTGCTCTACCTTATGATTTTTTAAATAACCACAACTTAAAATCTTGAATTCCACTTGCAAAACTTTGACATCGCGAACAGATAAAGCAAACCAAAACAAACTTTTGGTTTCTATGTCACCTGACGCTGTATTGTAATGCAAAAATCGTAGGGTGCGTCGCGTCAGCGTTTTAGTACTCAACGACGGCGTTGACAGCTGACACAACGCGACGATCGACGCTGTATTGTGTTTTAAGGCTGAAACACAATAGAGTATTTCCTGAGACAGATGGTGGTAGGGTAGCCTTTTATTTTTGTTTTGAAAAATGTAAACACCTACTGGTCGCCATTTTGAATTTGAGAAATGAGTACTGTTAAATTATTTTTTCAAAAGATATAATTTATTCAAATTACCATCAAATAACTTCAAACTTACCTTCAAAGTATGTCAGGTCTACAATTTTTTAATTTAGGCTAGTTTAAAAAATTAAGAATTCAGCATAACCATTATTATTGCACTGCCAATTTGGTTTCGTTACTATCCGACCATTGAACATGCGTAGTGTTGTTGTTATTTTTACCCTACCACCAGATGCCGAAAATTGTAAACATGAGAAATCAGCTGTTCGGTTGACAAGTCGGGAAATACCTTATACAGCGTCGATCGTCGCGTCGCGTCAGCTGTCAACGCCGTCGTTGTGTACTAAAACGCTGACGCGACGCACCCGACGATTTTTGCATCACAATGCTGCGTCGAGAATCATAGCAACCAAAAGTTTGTTTTGATTTGTTTATTTCGTTCCGTTGTTTTGTGTATTTCACTTGTTGTCACGAAGGAAATCCCAGTTCAATTTTCCACGGAATTTACGATGCTTGGAGGACGGTTGCGGCCTCACATAAGCAAAATTCGCCCTGCAAAATTTAAACAACATCAAACGATACAACAGGTAGGAGATTTAAAATAATACAGAAATATTTAAACAGACATATTAATAATGATTTCATGTCTGTTTCAGGGTATGCTACATCGTAGGAATTGACCTCCAGTTAATTTGCCTACAGAAGCCAATTGATTGCGGAAACGATCTGAATCGGTCGACAGTTGAAGCTGTGGAACGGCTCAGATCAGTTCAACTACTGCACGGTGTTGACTAAAAAATGGAAGTAGCGGTCAGATTGGGATAAATGTTAGATTAATGTAATTTTAAATGTAAATAAAGTTATAAATGTATTGGCTTTAAATAATTGCTGAAAGATAAACTACAAATCCGAAAATCCATTTGAACAACACTAATATTTTCATGTGACGGATTCATATCATTATGATTTATCATTTGAATATGAATTTAAATGGTTTGAAAATAATTTGAAAGAAAATTTTACAAATATTTCATTATATAGTCTATTTGTGTCAAACTTTAAAAAAAAGGTAAAAAGGAACTGTTAAAATCCTGCTGACGCGCAAGAATTTTGATTTTTTTCAAAACCAAAACGTCGACGCTGAAGAACGCTGCTGTTTAGAACAAGTTTTGCGTTTTAGTACAATGCTTTTACTGACGCGACGCACCATTGTGGTGGCTCAAATGGATAATGGCATCCCCAAAATCAAATGTCAACGCGACGCTGACACGACGCGACGCACGACGGGCTATTGTGGGGCCGCCTTTAGCCTTAACTCTCGTGCTTTGGTTGTGCGCTGTTGCCTGCAGTTATGAGCTGATCTAAGCGCAAAGGACCAGAAGGTGCCACTGGAGATCGAGACCGAGAAGTCGGGTTACAAGAGGGTTACTGTCAATGCCGTCCGACGGCTGGGAGATGGACTTTCGACATCTGCAACGAAGAAGATCTTCGTCGAAAGCTGCAGATCCATCCCGAAAAGAAGGTTTGAAGAAGCTGTTTGTCAAGAAAGCTACTCTCGTGATGTGTAGCTACGCTGCAGTCGACACACGAATAAGCTGATCCAAGCCTGCAGTATGATTATTTTTGCGGCTTTGGAGGAGGTGTTTGCCAGGTGGCAGTCAGTTGCCAGCCTCACCTCACTGCCGACTCCAGAGCCAAGCTGGACTACAACTACTGTTGAGGATCGAGTTTGGGAGGAAAAGCTCAGAGTTCATCTCGCAAAATACAGCTACGCTGTGGTTAGCATGCGTCTGCTGATTTGCTATGACTGGAAGAAATGGTTGGTGTTGCAGAAAAGCTCGATAGCCGACGATGCTTTTCAACATATTCTCAATCTGCGAATTGAGGCGAGGTGTTGAAACTGGTATAGAGTTTAGCTATGTAAGGACCTTACTGAAGTAGTAAATAAAAAATTAAGCCTATTCCACCAGTGAAACCTACGTTGAATATTTCATTTCAACAAGTATATACATAGATCTGATTTAAAAAAAAAAATGATACATATGAACTGAGAAATTAATTCGAAATCAGATCTTTAAGAGAAATAAAAAAAAATTATTTAAATATTTTTAATTATTTTGGAAATTTGGCTAAAAATATTGAAAAATCAATCAAATGTTTCTAGTAACCTTTAAGTGCCCAACTCTGGATAGTTATTTGTACAACTTTTTTCGCTAAATGATAAAAAAGATGTATTTCTAAAATTCCGTAATGATGACAGCTAATTGACAGTAGCCTAAACTCCAATAAAAACGAGAAAATGACCCATTTTATCCAAAAACATCATTTTTTAAAGTTTTAGAAAACATACGTTCTCTAAAAAAAAATCATTTGCAGCCTTAAATGTTAAAAAAGATGCTATTTCTATTTTAAAAAGATACCGAAGTTGGTTAAAAATGATGAAATAAAAATATTGATTAAAAACATGTTGTTTGATAAATCGAATATTTTCCATCAATATGGTTTTCTGTAAGACAAAAGTTGTTTGCAGTCACAAAATACAACCTCTGTAAATTTTTCAGCGAAAAAATAATTTTGGTTCTAAAGGGATAAATCAAATTTATAAAAGAAATGTATAGTAAAGCACTTTGAGTACTTAAGCTAGTGATTCATAAAAATAATTCACACGCATCGACAAGTTCTTCCCGAACATATGCCCGAACGAAGCGAATTAAGAAAAAATATCAACAATTCCACCGTCGATGATTCGACACTGATGCCGGCACCAGCTGATGATGAGAACGATGATGATGCAGAGCTCTGTGCGATGATCGTTTCTGACGAATTTTGTTCCTCTTCAATGAGTTGTATCAAGCGTGAAACGGATGAGATGTCAGTCAGTTATATCAGACGGGCGACAGTAATAAGGCGACGCGCGGGGGAGTTCGAACGCGAAAGGTGCTACTGAATGAGACCCGAACACCATATCTCCCAGATGAAATAACACACCAATCCATACCGATTATTCATCCTTCGATAGAACTGGGATTCATTAGTTTCGTATTCTTTTCTCCATTTTTCAATTTATCATTAGATTATTAAATTCTGAAGATGGAAAGGTACATTGGAATCTGAATAAAAACGATAAACCCTAAAGGAGAATTGAAAGTAAATAATCGTGACAGATTCGAAAAATTTGAAAAACTTGAACTTGAAACTGTCGATTTCCATACCAGACACACACGTTGCCGAGGAAATTCTAATTCCCTGCCAATTCGATTTGGGTAGGGTTGCCAAAAAATTCAGCATCGGTACATATTTTTCCATACCAGATTAATCCCGGTCCCGGGAAAGGAGAGCCCTCCTAGACATCCCCAAACCTCAAACGTTAGAGGTCCCGAAAAGGTCTTTGCTGAATCGGTTATAAGGCCGGCCGGCTAATTTGAATTTCGGCATACTTAGTACAGCTGTCCGAAGTTCGATTTGCTTTCGGTTGTCCGTTACCAGTCGTCTTCAAAATAATTTGAATCTGACAAAGTATCTCAACATAGACTAACTAGATAGTCTTTCTAGGGCTAAGGACCACTTGTTATGTGTTATCTAACCACCTTACTATTGAGTGCAGTTTCAAATTCAATTTCTAGCCGAATGCATCCGATGGTATCACGTTCAGATGAACGTGAAACCTAAGGGTGCTTTTCACTCTTCCCTTTATTTACATACATAGTACAGCGTAAAACTGGAACTTAATCTATTCTCGGTTTACAATCAGCTAAGCCAAAAGAAATTGATGCTCGGATGATAGTTGTTCGAATCTTGGGATGTGCAGCGATTCCAAAACATTTCCTCCCGATCCAGGCGCTAGCGTCAATCGTTCGGTGTTTGATTAGCACATCGATCTGTAAACGATCTGCCACATGAGAGCAAAACAAAATCTGCAGCTGCAGCCGATTTCCAGTTATTGTTTTGGTTCCTTTTGGCTAGATCCCGAGATGATTGAGGACAACCGCCGTCCAGTTTTGCCTTGGTGTGGTTCCAGCTGACGAAAAAAATTTCCACGTGACACACCCTACCGATGCATTGGGGTGCATTCGGTCCCTCAGTTTACTAAATTTAGCATTAGCGCCCTGTCAATTGCTGTAATCCAACTGACGCTAGCAGATCAGCGATTGATAAGGATCGCCGTACGTCATTGGGAAAGGTTTAGAAAGAGTTTGAAACTCAGCAAATGTTTAACCGTGCGTTCAAAATAGGATGAACTTGTTTACTTCGAGAATGTTAGTTGCACGACTAACGAAATTAGACTTCGAGAAACGTGCGAACACGATTCGTGTGGTGTTCGTGTGTTTCTCTCGGGAGGGCGTGTCCCAGCGACTTTACCAAATGAGTTCGTTGTACTTATGCGTTTCACCCACCCGAAGCACCAGGTTCTATGTTGCATTTTCGTACAATTCGTTTGAAAATTAGATTCATGAGAGCTGCTGTTATAAACACATTTACCGCACTTTGAGTTTGAGTTACCTTTGGAGCGAACCACTCTGGTCACTCAGTGCTAGAAAGGGGCCACTCCAACAAAAAACTGATCACTCAGTGCCGGAAACGGACACTCAATTCCGAAATGGATACTCTGAAGTAGTCTTTGAAATTGCAAGGGTATAAGGTGATGAACCCAGATCCCGGCAACGTTACAAGATTTGTTTTTGTATCGTGTGACCAACATCTTTTAACTAAGTCTTTTAACTAGGTCTTGGTGACCGGGTATTTCCCATTCATTCTTTAAAGATCCGGTAGCCTGGATAAAATTGGGCAATCTGGAATTACCCTAGGTTGTTAAAAAAAAGGTTCCAATAGACCGGGACAAGCTCTTTTCTAGCCTTGTTTTTTTCATCAGCGTTTGCAGTTGGCTATGGAATGGGACTGCCTTGCTATCATTTTTGCTACACGCTCTTTTTTTAAACTCAAAATTAGGTTTTGGTTCAAAACAGCAGTTCAGTGGCAGCACTCAATTTTGAATTCGACTGGGCAATCGCAAAACTAAGTTCTGATAGGCATACTCAATACTAAGTTCGGCAGCCGAACTCGAATTTATCCTTTTTTTCGAAGGTAGCTTATTTTCAGGGAATTAAAGGATGATTAAAAATTGTTGTACCCGGATGTTGCTGCTCCGGTACATTGCATTGCAATTACAGAGCGGTGGAAAATTTTGACACTCCCGGTCAAAGAAAACTTCCGGATGCTACTTCCTACGGGAAGTAAATAACATCCGGATGATTCCGGACATTCCAAGCCACTCACCGTATGATCACAATGACGGACAGAATTTTACGCTGACACGGTGAACATGCATTCCTTTATAGTCTTCCGGTAATTGTTCCGGAACGACAAAATTTTGCGACGTGTTCGTTGGTAGCTGTTCCGTTTCGAACTGAACTCGCTAAGTGTTTTCAGTCCATCAAAGAGAGTTCAATTTTCAGTTCATATGGTTGAACTCAGCTTTGCTCCCTCGCCGAAGGAAAAAAGGATCAATTTTAAGATCGCAGTTCGAACTCCATTTCGAACCATCGCAAGGAGAAAAAAGGGTACTTAACTTTAAGTTCATGGAATCGAACTATGTTTTGAACCTCGGTCGTACTTAATTTTGAGTTAAAATAAAGGAGCGTGTAGGTACCTACAATGAAAATAATCGCATATGCGTCCCAGAGTATAATTTTCATCACAAACCATCCAAATTTTGATATTTTTGAACGAGCAATGATACAAAAGTATTTGTTAGTCACGTAAGTAACAAATGCTGTTGATTGCTGCCATCAAAACCGCGGGAAAATACGAAATTTCTCAAAACAAGTAACAAAATTCAATTGCTGTTTTCTCAACTCAACAGAAACGCAAATAGGACGGACTTGCTATGAGCGGCAGTAAGCTAATATTGATAATAGTTTTTTGCTCTCAATCGTATCACTCACCCGAAGCACCCGTGGCTAGTCTATGTGTTATTTCCGTACAGTTCGTTCGAAAATTAGATTCGTGAGAGCTGCTTTTATATACACATTTACAACATTTGAGTCGTCTGAGCCTGGGCGAGTTGTAGTTGCCTTTGGATCGAAAAAAAAACTCGGGTTGCCACTAAAACCAAGACTCAGAGCCTACTCACTCTCTACGACTCCCTACGACACTCAGTGCTACAATGAGGTCGCTTGATCCAAAAACTGTTTACTTGGTGCCGAAAACGGACACTCAAAGCCGAGGATGATCACTGTGAACCAGCATAAAGTAGCCCTGAGCTGAGATTGGTCACCAGGATCAGATTAAATACACAGGGTCGAGAGTGGCATCTGAGAGCTGGTCACCCAGATCCGAATTAGACCACTCGGAGTCTAAAATGATCGCTCTCAACACCAATATATGGCCAATAAAACTGAAAAATGGCCACTCAGAACAAAGATTTAGTGACTTTGAGCTGAGAATGGTCACTCAGAACCAGGGTTAGAACACTCAGAGCCGATAGTGGTCATCCAGATCACCATCGCACATCACCAAGAAAAGTCCAATCAACTACGAAAAGTTGTCACTTTCCTCCGAGAACTACCACTCATAATGGCCACACACAACTTGAACTAAGTGACTCTAAACTATGAATGATAACTTAAAACGGGTCCCGGACATTCGGCCGAAGACCGTCAGGCCTAACGACCATTGGGCCTAACATACAAACGGGAATCAAAGATGTCTTATCGGACTTGTATCACTTCGACCTAGTGACCATTCGACGGAACGATCTATGGCCTATGGTCCATTTGGCCTATCGTCAATTCGGCCTATTGTCAATTCGGCCTTGCGACCATTCGGTCTGATTACCATACGGCCGAACATTCTTTCGGCTTTACGTACTTTCGACTAAACAGCCCATTCGGCCTAACATCCATCGGCCAAATGACTTTCGACCGAATGGCCTACGGCCGAGTGACCTCACTTATGTTGAACCAGGGATAGGGTACTCCATGTGGTGATCCTTAAATTTCTTCCCTGAATTCATTTCTCGGTTTATTTTTTTCACTAAGACTTTACTTCCACTCGACTTAAAAACCCGCAACCCCAACGATTAAAGTAGCCAATAGAATGACGATATTTTCCCGATTCGTCCGTCGTTTGCTTTCACTCACACTCTACCAATCATCTCTCCAATCTTTTAGTGTTAGTGATCGCTGGCTTTTGCCAATATGATTATCACTCACACATGAACAAGTTTAAGTCCGACAATGATTTACATCTGGCTTAGTCCTTTTTAACAAGACCACACCGACAGTATTTTCTGTGTTGCCAGATAAACGATGTTTTTTTTGTGTATGTTAACATTATTATTAATAATTTTAAATATATTTCTTTGTTTCAATAAACAAAAAGTACAAATCAATTAGAAGATTTCGGCCATCTTTTTTATTATCATTTATCATTATCACTATATCTACCACACTCCATACCAAAAAAAAACAACTTTGAGCCGAGTCCGGTCACTCAAACCCGGACTAACATACACAGAGCCGAGTATTTTCCCTCAAAATTGAGAAAAACGGAAGGTTGTGAAAATATCATTAAAACGAAAGGAAAAACGTAAAATCTCAAGTAAATGTCCGCTTCAGTTGGAATTTTCTACTAAGTTTGCTATTGTAGAATATCATACATCAGCCCAAGTGATAAGCTCTTGAAGTAGATTATAGCTAATTAAAATATTATGGCAAACATAATCATTAATCGTACCCGTGTCTAAGAAATCACTTCTTTGTTTATGCACGCACTGCCTTGCACCGCAGCGATTATCTCGGCAACGTGATTACGGGAATCATGGAATCGTTTACCGGATAGCCTTACTACAATGTAGATGGATGGATTTTTTTGTTCTCGGTAGCACTTTTTATTGTGTCTATTCAGGATAGATTCTCATCAATATTCTACTGTTTTCCAGAGAAAAGCATTCTTGTAAAGGGTTTTTTTTGCAATATTGTATTATTTCGAAATATTAATATTTATAATACACTGGTTAAGGTAGTTCAACGCTACTTACGTTGACAACTTCTAGGATACGCTGTCCGCTGTCTGAAACAAAAAAAGGAAAAAAAAGTTATGAAAATTAATTGAAATTGTGTATACGATATACAGTATTGTTAAAATTAGAAACGGAAAAAATTGTCATTGCAACCCTTGTTCTTAGCTCAATTTTCCTTTATAAAGTCTCAAACTTTGCAGTAGATGGCACCACTACTGAATGTCAAATGGCAACTCCCACATAAAACTAGATTCTAGCACACAATTGTGAACAAACAAAACGAGTTTGTCTCCTTAAAGCCTAAAGGTATGAGCCGTTTCAAATAAAGATGTTACAAAAAAAACTCCCACATCATTGTATTGGTAATTTGTACCATCGGAGTGCGAAGATTTCTCTCTCTCTCTCTCTCTCTCTTTCTCTTTCTCTTTCTTTTTTTCTTTCTTTCTCTCTCTCCCGTGTGTCTTTTTTTAATTAGTTGGTCATTCATGTGGTAAATTCTTTCTACGGATTGCATTCCAAGACTCGGCGAGCCACCGCGTCCCCCCAGTACGCTACTATGGGTCCACGGGTGCAATTGGTCGACTCATGATACTCTAAGCACCCCTACGGCATAAAGTCCACCTGGGGCCTCTGGTAATAATTCCCATCTGGACCTGCATCGAAGGCTGTACCCGAGATGGGAGACCAAGTCCGCGCTTATGCGCTCATCGGCTTACTCAATTTCAAGTCAAAACTCCAGCATATATACCCTGCCTCTTGTTACAATTCAAGACTAAGGACCTCTCCTCTGATGACTCGAGGTCCGGCCTTTACTCGTAACTCGAGGGTCGCTTGGTTCGAGACCACTGCAAAATACCAATGACCTTTCCTCTAACGACTCGAGATCTTGGCTCCGCTTGGTTTGGCTCGAAACCCTCTCCTTTTTGCCCGTCCGTGTGCCGAATCGAGAGCAGCTTATCCTGGACACGCGCATGTAACAGCACACTTCCGGGGCTTTAAGAAACTACAGGGTGACAAAAAAGTCCGGTCACACAGAAAAAACTCAATATTTCAAATAATAAGAAGAAAATCAGAATCTGACTTTCATAGCTTTATTCAGTAACTCGAAAAGATACTTCACAGACGATATCTCGGAATTGCACCACCTTTCTCTGATCGAATCAGCTTCAGACGTCTCGGAAAGTTGTCACAAGCGGCGCACATCCGGTCTCATATAATCTTTTTCAGCCTTGGAGTTCTCACCGACCTTGGTCGTCCAGATAGTGCCTTGTCCTCGGTGCCTCCTGTCTCTAGTTATCGATTTATGGTCCGGTACACGAATTTCCGGTTGATTCCGAACGTTTTTAAGTGTTTGAATATGTTGAATATGTGTCCGGTTTGTACCCTCTCACATATTCAGCGATAACAGCTGCTCTTAACTCTGCCATGACTCACAACTTAATGTACACAAACTGCACAGAAACGAAACCCTGCCACTTTGGGCAGCAAAGATAGCCCTTTCATTGTGCATATAGATGGCACCAGAGAGATGCAACGTATAGGCTACAGGCAACCCCAAAAAAGTGTGTGGGATTATTTTGTCACCCTGTACTCGGATTATTCCTGGTGAAGACGTCATCCTACACCGACTCGAGTGACTCACCCGCCGACGACGTGAAATCACTCTATCCGAGAGTATTCCGCGACGTGAATACTCCTCCCTCTACGAGTTCGACTGCGGAGAAGGTCTTGTCTTTCCCACCAGCGTCTGTAGCAGAGGGCGTGTTCGACTCGGATACTTCGCGACGGTAACGGTGGAAGTATCCTACACACACGCTCGCGACGTACCAGGCAGGTTCGGACGCACACTACTCAGATGCTCCCCGACAAAGGAGTCACCCTACACCGGTCGCGGACTGGTGCTGGTTCCAACTTCTATGCAGGGCAGTCATGATCCAGGTGAACCCATCGCTGGCTTCGCGCCTAGTATTGGCATCTTCACACATCCTCCGCACGAACCTCGGACAGTTGAACACTTCGTGCTCTGGTGTATCAACTGTGTCACCGGAGATTGGGCAGAATGGCGTGGCCACGTGTCCAAGCCGATGGTGGTACTGCATGAAGCATCCGTAACCAGTCAAGAACTGTGTCATGCGGAAATCCACCTCTCCGTGTCTCCGATCCGTCCAAAATCCGACGTTAGGGATCAAGCGATAAGCCCACCGGCAACGTTCCGAGCTGTCCTACTAGTGCTGCCAGCTGAACATCGAGGCCTCTCTGGCATGTCTCCGCACATCGGGTATGTGCCTTTTATTTTTAGTTGGTAATCACAGGTGGTAGACCTCGGTTTACGGATTGTATTCCAAGGCACGGCGAGCCATCGCGGCCCGCCAGTTTGCTACTCTGGGTCCATGGGTACAATGCGAAGACTCATGATATACTCCGTGTATACCCCCTACTCTCTAAACTCTACCTGAAGCCGCAGACCTGGTTCCTACCTCGAACTATTTAGTACACTATGCTTCAATAGTGGGAGGTCTATTCGCGCTCATGCGCTCCAAGGCAATACTCATTAACGAGACCACTTTCTGCAATACCTATCATCATTACGACTCAAATTCTGAACTCTCCTCTAACGACTTGAGAACCGACATCTCCTCGCATCGACTCAAGGTTTACCTCTCCTCTGCACGATTCAAGGCCCGATCTCTCCTCTAACGACTTGAAATCTGACCTCTCCTCGTAAGGACTCGAGGTGACCACTTGTACCCCTCCTCTTGTTGATAAGGGGCCTGATCCCTCCTCTCGCGTCTCGGGACCCGACCTTCTATCATAAAGACTCGGGGTTGGCCACACAAACCTCTCCGCCTGAAGGTTTGAGGCCTGACATCTCCTCTAACGACTCGAGGCCCGACCTCTTATCTTCAGGGTTCGAGGTTTGCCGCCTTGCCCGTCGTATGCCTGATAAAGAGTAGCTTATCCTAGACTCGCGCCTGTCACGGCACACGCGCGGGACTTAACGCAACGACTCGGATGATTCCCGACGAAGACGTCATCCTACTCCGACTCGACTGGCTCATCCGGCGTCGAGAGCCACTCTACCCGTGGGTATTCCCCGAACGTGGAATATCCCTTTCCCAACGATTTCCACTGCGAAGAAGGTCAAGTCTTATCCCCGCAGCTTCTGTCGTTGAGAACCGCCCTACTCGGATACTCCCCGAAGGTGGAGCATCCTACGCACGAACGCGGCGCACCCACGGAATCCGCTACGCAGAAGGTGTTGCCTTATCTTTGTAGCTTCAAACCGTAGGGTCGGACGCACTCTATTCGACAGCCCTCCGTCGATGGGGTCAGTCTACTCCGACCGTTGTTAGGTCTTCTTTATCCCCCTTGGTTGGCAACCCTAGGATTTTTGGCCCGCGGATTTTCCTGCCCGTTGTGTGCCAGATCGAGAGCAGCTTGTCCTGGACTCGCGCCTGTCACGGCACACGTTCGGGACTTGGAAAGCTACGACTCGGATGTTTCCCGACGGTGACGACATGCTACACCGACTCGAGAGGCTCGCCCGGCATCGAGAGCCACTCTACCCGTGGGTATCCCCCGACAGTGGTTATGTGATTGTACTCGTAGCAGGGTAGGGTATGTGCCTGTACTCGTAGCAGAAGAGCTCTTCCTCAGCAAGACCGAGATCTGCATGACCTCCGCCACAACATTAGCAGCTACCGAGGACACTCGCAGGGATCACTCGCAGGTTCATCAGCCGCTGAACATCCTGTGTATCTGTGTGTCTTTGTGTATCACACCTCAAAACGGACCCTAACCTGTTTCGTTCATGCTGCACTCTATCTGGCACACGACGTGCAGAAGAAAGCTGCTACCCAAATAATCCTAGGGTTGCCAGCCAAAGGAATACAAGAAGACCGGACAACGATCGGAGTAGACTGACCCCATAGACGGGAGCCTGTCGAGTAGAGTACGTTCGACCCCACGGTTTGAACCTACTAAGATGAGGCTTCGAGACTTCAGGAGGAGAGGTTTGTTTGGTCAACCCCGAGTCTTTACGATAAGAGGTCGGATCTCGGGTCGCAAGAGGAGAGATCAGGCCTTTTATGTGTACGTCAACCTCGAATCGATACGAGGAGGGGTCTGATCTCGAGCCGTGAGAGGAGCGATTAGGCCTCGAGTCGCGAAGAGGAGAGGTTTACGTGGGAACCTCGAGTCATTGCGAGGAGATATCGGTTCTCAAGTCTTTAGAGGAGAGTTCAGAATTCGAGTCGTAATAATGATAGGTATTGCTGAAAGTGGTCTTGTCTATGAGTATTGCCTTGGAGCGCAGTAGCGCAAATAGTTCTCCCATTATGGAAGTAAATTGTGTTAAACAATTCGAGGTGGGAACTAGGTCTGCGATCTCAGGTGGAGTTTTGGGAGTACGAGATATAAACGGAGTATATCACGAGTCTTCCCATTGTACCCATAGACCCAAAGTAGCAAACTGGGAGACGCGGTGGTTCGCCGTGCCTTGGAATACAATCCGTAACCGGGATTTACCACCTATGGTTACCAACAAAATAGAGAAAAAACTAGGTTGGAGGAGAATATGACGTTTTGACCGAAAGATCTTTGGCTCCTGAGCAGTCTGAACCCCCTTGACTGTTCGATATGGGTGTATTTTTAAGCAAAAGCCTCTTACCAAAGAATGTCGTCGAACCGTGGTACGTCCTCATTTTGGTTTCAGGGACTGGGGATTTGAGCCAGCTTGTATTTTCGAGGTAAAAGTCTGTTCTAAACAACATGAAAGTGCGGATGGTCTGAAGTAATATTTAGCGGAATTGTGAGGAATTTTTGATGAGTAATAACAATATGCCCTATAATTCTTAAATCTTTCTTCAATACTTATATTTATGTAAACAAAGCTTTGAGATTTTTCAATCATATGCTTAAAATCACAAAGAATCATCTCCACTGATGCATATCCATAAGGACCTAATGTTTGACGATGGAATACGTATTTATAAATGTTAGTAAGCACCGCCTTACAATGTCTACAAAGAAAATATTTCAAGTTTGTTAAAGTTGATTTCTGTCTATGAAGGTTTTTACTTGAATCAAATGGCTGATTGATATATCGCAAAGAAAATCATTCAACCATTGACTGTTGCCTCCCATATTTTGTAATGCTAAAAGGATTCACTCAAAAAAGACCACTTGATACATAAAATAAGCCAGCCGCCGGCGCAGCTTAGACGGAAACCATACGCCATCCGGAAAATGGAATCACTCGACTGGTCACCAGACAGACAAAGTATAGATAGGTACCTACTCACTTAAAAAAAAGGCCATCAAGTAATTGCTGTCTGTACCTCCTATCTACTCTTAGCACTAAAAACGATAAAAAAAAATCTAACTAAATTTGACCAACCGGATAGGAGGAAAGCGAAAAGACGCGAGTCAAAACTTAGGCTGGTGGTTTGCGGAGCAATTCGTTCTCCATCATTGCCAGCATTATTTGGCGCACATTCCCTGCTAGAATAAATCGCGGGGATTGGGGATCAGTCCTAGAATTTGCCACACCATCATCGTGGGACCGGCTGTAACACACTGACATATTTTTTTGCTCCCCTTGTTGTTATGTCTGTCCCATACGGTTACAGTCGAACCTTTCGTTCTTTGGGGGATCGTTCTGACAATTTCATTTTGTTTTGATTTCAATTAAAAAAACCGGAGTCCAAAAAGAAATAAAAGTTTCGTATTCTTGAAAACAATGGTCTGGATTGGTTAGATGAACTTTACAGAAGAGAATTTAAGTTCAATTCCCTTGAACACATTCATGTAACTATTGCAATAAACAGCACAGTAATACCGGAGTATGTTCTTTTATTACCTCGGAATCAAAAATTTTATTTTTACTGAGTAGTTTAATTTTAATAAAAATATTTTATCTCAAAAAGTCAAGCTTCAACAATTGAGTTTTTTCAATTTCTGATTATTCAAAACTCTCGTTTCTAAAAACTAACCCAACATTCGTCGCAATTTCGGAGTTCCCACTGTATCCCGGCCCTGGATATCTGAGCTTTGAGTTATACAATTTCAATTGCAAAATACAAAACCGGCATCAGAAGAACTGGCTGGAGGATATAGTTCTGTGCCTGCCCAGTCAGGTATCTGGTTACTGGTTGTAAGAAATTTAGCTGATTTTGAACTTTTCGATTTTCATTCATCCGTAGCGTGCTCTCTGTCGTGAGTAACAAACGATAAGTAACATTAAAAACAACCGACTTCTTAGAAATACGGTAGCAGTCTTCTCGATAGTTTAGTATTTTATCGAAGAGGCTTTAGATTTTAAAATTGATTTTTGCAAAAAATACTTATCTTTCGATTTGAGGTGCTATAAATTCGTCAACTACTGAACCAAAGACTACAAATTTAACATTCTTGAGTAGATTAAAGTGTCTTGTTTGATTTTGAACTGTATTATTTTTATTTTGAAATAACATCTTTTGAATTATTCTTCATATTATAACGATTTGATGGAAAGCGAAATATATTCTATTCGGTCCTTGAAGCGATAAGACACTAGACATCATGCATCGTGAAGCATTGTATCAATGCATCATTCAAAATAAGAAGTTCAAAATATTTCCTTGTAGGGTGATTCAATGTTTTTGATATCAATTGATGTTTAAATGTTTGTATAATATATGGCAAGCGTTCGTTGAACTTTGAGCAGTTTCTATACATAAGAGATTGCTGATTTTGACTAAGTTGCTTGAATGAGACGTTTTACAAACATATAACTATCCTTAATTCGAAACCCGATCCATTGAAAATCTTCATCCCATTTTTTCCGGTGCTCAAAAGATCAACTGTCGATCAACGCGCGGAGTCAATTATACCTTTGCTGATGAGCGATCAGCTGCAATTGTTACTGCATTCATGGCATCATTGTAGTGGCAGAAATTTAACTAAACACACGCCTCCATGCGCATCGACTTTGTAAGCTGCATGCCCAAACTTTTCGGCAACGCGCTTCCACGACTGGAATCGGTTCTGGATCTTGAACAACAGGGGTCCGCAAATTGGAAACTGGAAATTAAAATATACACCCGAATTGAATTTGGCACAAACAAATGTGTTCGTAAAAAAGTAATAAAAGTGGTCGAGGAACGTTTGTCGACAACTAGAAAGTCAGTATCTGGGAAAAATCGAAATCCGGGAGCTGCAGCAAGGTTGCCGACATCATCGAAAAATCTGTATTATCACAGAATTTTGAGCAAAATTTCCTCTCAAAATCTGTGTCACATATCACAGAGTTTTTAAAATTTTCACAAAATTCACAGGTTTTAAAATTTTGAACAGATTTCCAAAATTATAAATTTTTATGTCACTCTCGTCTTTCTATTTCTGACTCAAATTCATGAAAATATGAAAACAAGTAATACGAATTGATTTTTTTTTTCTATTCAAGCTGTAAGTAGTTAGTTTCCAATTTGTGATGTTCCACTTGGTTTTTTCAATGAACTCTAAGACATAGCGTCACAGAATCAAAGGGTCAAATCACAGAATAAGAGAATTTTTTATTGTCAAAATCACAGATTTTTTTTTCGGCAACCTTGAGCTGCTGTGACGAACAGAAGAGTGGCTGACCCCAATCTCTCCATTCGAGATGTGGCAAATAAGTTGGTAATATCGTCTAAAACCGTGTATGAAGCAGAATCCGGACTTTCGACTTATAAGATTATGGTGATTTTAATATAAGCAAAACTTTACGGCAAAAACATGCTCTCGGAAGCTCGGTAGACAAAGTTTGATTGCGTGGTGATGGACGACAAAACCTTCGCCGAGGCAGACTTGGGACAGCTTCCTGGACAAGAATATTATACAGCAACCGAAAGGGGACAGGTGGTAGACATTTTCAAGCATATCAAACTCAAAAAGATTGCCAACAAATATCTGTTTTGGGCAGCTATCTGTTCCAGTTGCTTAAAAAGCGACATTTCCGTTGCAACCATGACCGTCAACCAGGAAATTTATTTATTTATTTATTTATTTATTTATTTAGTTAATTAATTCATCGAACAATAAATGTTTAAATGAATGATATAAATTACACTACACTCAAATAGAACGGAACAATCTGGACTGATACATGCGGCGAGTTAAACTACTAGTTGGTTCTCCAAATCGATGAAGGCGCTCCGTGTCCTGGAATATGCGCATCATAGCTGTTAATGGCTCATTGCATCCATAAGATGTTCTGTGAACTTGACTCGATATCAACGAATAGGACCGTAAAGTTCTCGATGGGGCGCTAAAGTCGATAGTTCTTATCAAGTTTGGCGACTGTACTTCTCCGTTCAATATCTTGGCGACGAATGCGGCTTGTTGGATTTTTCGGCGGCGTTCAAGAGTATCTAATCCCAAAAGCTGACACCGGTCGGGATAAGCAGGAAGCTGTTCAGGATTACGCCAAGGCAGGTGTCGTAAAGCGAATCGGACGAACCGCTTTTGCAACTTCAGAAACTCTGTTTAGCAACTGATTGCCGATGTTATAATCGTAAATAATTGGTGTTTTTTTGCGGTGGAAGGTTATAACAGAACATTTTGGAACACTAACCGATAGTTTGTTATATCTACACCATACACTAAAGTGATCTATCAACATTTGAAGACGAGCACAATCAGCTACGCATTCCACTGGCATGAATATTTTGAGATCATCCGCATATCCAATACAGGTTCCTTCATCTAAGCTGATCATAAGGTCATTGAAAAATAGAGCAAACAGCAACGAGCCTAAGTTGCTTCCTTGGGGCACGCCAGATCGGTTAGTAAAAGGAAACGATATGCTTTCACCAAACTTAATCCTTATAGAGCGTTCTGTTAGAAATGATCTCAGCCAATCAATCATGTTGCCATGCACACCAAGCTTGGCTAGCTTTGCAAGTAAAACTCTATGATCGATTGTATCAAATGCAGCTTTTATGTCAGTATAGACAGCATCAACTTGCATTTTTCTCTCCATCTGTTCCAGGCAATACGATGTGTATTCCAACATATTGGTACACACCGATCTACCCGACATGAACCCATGTTGTTCAACTGCAATGTACTGTGATGATGCTCGTAATAAAGCCTGACTAACGATTATTTCGAAGAGCTTGGATCCTGCAGACAAACTAGTGATGCCTCTGTACTGTTTCACGTTACGTCGATCTCCATTTTTAAACACTGGAAACATAAACGATGATTTCCATATATCTGGAAATTTTCGTTGCTGGAAGGAGCAGTTAAAGATTCGGACTAGAGGTGATGCTACAGCTTCAATGCAGCGGCAATAGATAGCAGAAGGAATTCCGTCAGGTCCCGGTGCAAAAGAGCTCTTCAGTTTCCTCGCAGCTAATACGATATGTTCTTGATTGATAGTAAAAGTATTGAAATCGATTGCATCGACGGGAACATGATTAGTAGCTTCAGTGCACTCACGTTCAGAAGAAATGGTATCCGAGAAAACGGATCGAAAATGTTCCGCAAACAAATTACAACACGATTGTGGAGAGTCAGCTACAGCTTCCTGGTAAAATACTGATGATGGAGTTGAATTGGATTTTCGTTTAAAATTGACGAAGTTCCAAAATCTTCTAAGATTATTGCGTAAACCAGATTGTATGCATAATACATGGAGCTTGTACAATGAGGTGTTCAATCTACGATAGGCTTTGCTGGCTATTTTATACTGTGCTTGTGAGTCTTCACTCCGGCTTTTACAAAGTCTACGTAAACAAGCATTTTTATCACGTCGCAGTTGCCGAAGAGTGGGTGTGCTCCAAGCGGGTGAAACAGGTGGTTTAAACCTAGGCACATGTAGATTTAACCAGCTGTTGATCATGCTGCAAAATAACTCAGTCATGTTGACAACCGATGAGTTGTCGAAGAGTGCATCCCAGTCAATGACGCTCAAATATTGCGAAAGTAGATCAAAGTTCAGCTTTCGAAAATTTAGTGGCCTAATACAATGTGTCGGTAGGTTTGATGGAGCCTCGTTGATAACCGGAGCAGCGGGCAGATCGAAAACGATGGGAGGATGGTGCAAGTCGATCGATACTAATGAATCCGGGGCCCGATAAACGTCAATTTGCTCGTCACTGGAACCGAAAACCAAATCCAATATCCGTCCATTGTGATTCTTGACCATATTGAATTGGGCCAAGCTCAGCGAGTTTGTGCCGTCAATCAATGATGCAGCAGCAGCACTTAGAGGTGTTACGTTAAGCAACTTGGCCCCAATGTCATTTTTTTCCCATAGCAAACGGGGCTGATTGTAATCGCCACAGACCAGCACATTTTCATCTTCAGAAGCCAGGGTGCATAATTCGCGTAAAGAAGCCATGTGGGACTCGAGACCTGGACACTGCTACTCTTGTCGGGCGGAATGTATATGGCACAGAAAAGCATTTTTTTCCGCAAATGTTGGCAGCGACACAAACTTGCTCCAACTCGTTCCCGTGCATTGTGGATACGTGACGGCTGACGTGACATTGTTTCACTGAAATCAAAACTCCTCCGAAACATGTTTTGATGTTATTGCGCGAACTACGGTCACATCGAAAATCTACGTGGAAAGTCATTTGCTGCCTTTCCTGAATAAAAATGACTTGTGTTTGCTGTTTTGGCCGGATTGGGCACCATGCCTTTATGGAAAAAAGTCCATGGAGGAGTATGCCGTCAACAACATCCAGATTGTGCCCAAGGATAAGAACCCTCCCAACAGTTAGTTAAGCAGAACCTTAAGAAAACTAAAAAAACTGTTAGCAGCAAGAATCAGTTCAAAGCATACTGGCATTCTGTGGTGAAGAAAGTGGATTAGATGACTGTACAAAATCTGATGACAGGCGTCGATCGAATGGCTCGCCGATTCATACAAGGTCGACCGGAATCTTAGCTGAGTATTTTTGCCGTCTTTCATACATATTGAGCTTTAAAAAGAAAGATACTCTTTGTGCTCCCATCATACAGAGAATGTATGAGAGCCAAACTCAACCAAAGATGTTGAGCAATCGCTAGCACAACTGACCTTTCCAGCGTCTAGCCAGCGGCAGTCTGGAATATAACCTGTTCGGTTTCGGTTTGGTTCGAGTTCGGTTCGAGTATTCTGGGGAGGTTTTTGCTGAAGGAAAAATCGTTGACAGCTCATCGAAAAGCGCTGCTTGGAAGCCATGCGACAACAAAAAAAATGGCATATGAGGCTAGGTCATCTTGGTCTTACCAGTTGGTTCGCGACAAAATGGCAGATGGAATCTGTCATTTACCAGCAAAACTAGAAAACCAAGCTGTCTGCCAAAGCTGCATGGCAGGAAAACAGACAGCCAACAAGTTCAACAATGCAAAGCTCCGTCAGTCGGTTAGATCACTCGAGCTTGTGCACTCCGACGTTTGTGGGTACATGGAGGTGCCGACGTTTGACGGATTCCGCTATTTCGTCACCTTCATCGACGACTATACCCACTTCATGGTCGTGTATCTGCTCAAGCACAAGAGCGAGGTCTTCGAGCGGTTTAAACAGTACGAGGTGATGGCTACAACACACTTCGGTCAGAAGTTGTGCAACCTGCGGTGCAACAACGGGCGTGAATACATCAGCAATGACTTTCGACGACATTATTCTGAGAAAGAAGTTCAGATGGTATTCCCGGTCCCATACACCCCGCAACAAAACTGCGTCAGCGAACGAGCCAACCGAACTCTGATGGAAAAGGCAAGGGTTATGCTCCACGGCTGCAAGCAACCGAAAGCTATGTGGGGCGAAGCGGTGTTGTGCGCTGCGTACCTGACGAACCGGTCACCAACACGGGGTCTTGTGGTTAACAAGACTCCTTATGAAATGTAGTTTGGTCGAAAACCCAGGCTGAATAATCTTCGGATTTTCGGGTGCCCAGCGTACGCAAAGATTCCGAAGGAAAAGCGGCAAAAGCTGGATCCTAAATCCAAACGATTTGTTTTCGTGGGCTATGCGAACAATGGGTTCAGGCTTTGAAACGGGTCCAGTCGATCCATTAAAATCCGTCGAAACGTAGTATTCGATGAAACCAGCATGATGGAGCCTGAACAAAACCACGTAGAGCCACTTCCCTCATCCATCGAGAAGCCCGAAATTTCAACAGAGCCGGAATCAACATTTGAGCGGTTAGTCAATGAACCAGAACAACAAAATACTGTCGAGCGGATAGCCGGAGTGTCATCACCCGAATCCACATCCGAGCGGTTAGCTGATGTGCCTTTTGATCCCATTCAAACTGTAAGTAACAGTGTGATTGAGGATGAACCCGGCGAAAGCGACTATGAGAGCAGTGCAGAATTCCCAGACGATGAGGACGACGATTATGTAGAAAATTCCGTCGATCCGGAAACGGCGCAGAGACGGAGTCATCGAACTCGAGGAGTTACTCAACGGTATGTGGCCAACGTAGCCGCTGTTATTGAAGAGAAATTACCTCAAAACGGTCAGCTTACCCCCAGGTCAGAGAAAACCCATTCTATCGAAGTGGGTGTTCACCATAAAGGATGACGGTCGCCACAAGACATGGTTGGTTGCAAAAGGGTGTTCTCAGAGACGCTCTGCGGCGTAGTTCTACCTCCCCGTGGTGCAGATTGGAAACGTGTCTACAGACTTGTCACCTGTAGATGTACGGCCAAGAGAACTACACGTTACACTTGGTACAGTCAGCTACCGACGGGCTGCGTGCCGAGTGTGGCAAAAACGTGGTGCGACTGGGCACCCTGGTACCAGTGCTCAGTTGCAAGAGGGAGGGGTCGTAACGTGTATCGGGTAGTCGCGACCCCGATATGTGGGACGACCAAATGTTTGGCGAGTTTCGATCGATCTGCCTTTTGGGGAGGTTCCTGGCCCCGATTCGCGGATACGATTGACTCACGACAGACAGAGGGGCCTTGTGCAGTAACATGTGGCGCCCAGTGGATGGGCCCCAGGTTGAGTCTCGAAGAGTCGAGATGGACAAAAAGGATGTGTGGTTATCTCCAGACCCGAGGAGAGGCGAGTTGTTCTCGTCTCGAATTGGGTCAAGAGACGTAATGATCGAGGGCTCTCGAGACACGAGGAGAGGTGGGTAGAGTCGCGAATTGTGTCAAGAGGATGAGTGTGAGAGGGTCTCGAGTCGCGAGGAGAGGCGGGTCATGACGTCACGAATTGCGACAAGAGGCCGCATGTGGGACTCGAGTCACGAGTAGCGGCGAACGGACTGCTAACCCGTAAGTCGTGAATCGTGACAAAGAGTGGATGATGATTGCTGGTGCAGTATGAATAAAACGAGTATTTGCCGTGCAGCGCATTGCGCGAGTATGGTCTCCAATCTCGGGTATAGCCTTCGTTGCAGGTCCGGATGGGAATTATGGCCAGAGGCCCCAGGTGGATTTTATGGCGTAGGGGTACATAGTATCATGAGTCGTCCAATTGCACCCATTGACCCAGAGTAGCAAACTGGGGGGACGCGGTAGCTCGCCGTGCCTTGGAATGCAATCCGTTAAAAGGATTTACCACCTGGCTGATCAACTAATAAAAAAAAATGACGACATCGGCACATCGAAGGAAGTTCGGTTGCAGAAAAGCCTGTACGGCTTGAAACAAACGGGTCGTGCTTGGAATCAGCGATTCGACGACGAGATACGAAAACTTGGTTTCGTTCCGTTGAAGAGTGACTGCTGCGTTTACCGATCCGGCAAGCGAGGACTCATTCTCATCCTGTAAGTGGATGACATCCTGATTTCCGGCAAAGATTTATCAGAGGTTATCTGGATAAAACCCAAACTTGAAAGGTTATTCCAAATGAAGGATCTGCTGGAGGTCAAGACTTTCTTGGGAATGACCATCAAGCGAGATTTCAGCAAGCGCATCATCGAGATTTAACAATCAGGATACGTCGAGAAGGTTTTGCAGCGATTTGGTATGGCCGATTGTAAACCCGTAGGTACCCCGCATGACACCAACGTTCGGTGGACGAAGCTGGACGAATGGTGAGGTTATCACCGAGCAGCCTTTCAAGGAATTGATCCGTTGTCTCCAATATCTGGCAACATCTTCAAGGCCAGATATCTGTGCAGGGGTTAGCGCACTGAGCAAATACCAGGCCAGCGTGTTCTGCGCTACCTTCGAGATACGACCGATACGACGTTGGTATACCGCAGAAAGGCGAAACCGGAAATACTCATCGGATATGCAGACGCAGATTTCGCTAACGATTCCGATGATCGAAGATCTGTATCGGGCTTTGCTTACATGATCTTCGAGAATTTGATTTCTTGGTCAACGAAACGTCAGCAGACGCTCAGTCTCTCATCGACCGAAGCTGAGATTGGAGCGCTGTGCCATGCGGTGAAGGAAGATTTGTGGCTAACAAACTTCTTGGATGAATTGGGTGTGGTTAGCACTCCTTTCACATTGATGGAGGACAACATCCCATGCATCCAGTATCTGCAGGAGGCGAGGACCCATCACCGGATGAAACACTTGGGGGTCAAGTAAGCGTTCATCACAGAGATCATAAGAAGCGGTCAGCTTTCTTTGCGACGTATCTCAATTGAGGATCAGCCAGCTGATGCGTTCACGAAGGCGTTACCGAGGGCGAGGCATGCGAAGCTGTTCAGCACTCTCAATTTGCGAATTGAGGGGAGGTGTTGATACCCAAGGTTTCTCCGAACTCCATTTTTCGCGGCCACACTCGTAGCTTTTCGATGAAGTTGCGGAAATGACGAAATGGCACTGATAGAGTCTAGAATAAGGTTGCCAGAATTTTTTCCACTCCCATCCGGGCCTAGCAATTCCGGGCATTTTTTCAAAAAATCCTGGCAAAACCCGGGCATGGATTTCAATTTTTCAAATCCAAAAACCGGGCAATAACCTGGCAAAATTTAGGTGTATTTATACATAAAAGCAAAGAAACAATGCAAAAAAAATTAAAATTAATATTTTATTAATGTAATTGCAGACGTCTAAAAACTTTTTGGAACATTTAAATATTTAAAGGTTTATAAAAGTAAATCAGCGAAATTATTTGAAACAACCGTTGAAAATTTCCATACCGTTAATCGATTTTGCTGAAACTTACTCAAAAAACTTTGATTTTTGTTGGTTTCTTTGTGAAAATTGTCAAAAAATCTGGGCAATATCCGGACTTTTTTCACGATATCCGGGCAACCGGGCCAGACCGGACTTTATCGAAATTTTGCATCAAATATCCGGGCAAACCCGGATAAAACCGGGCAATCTGGCAAGCTTAGTCTAGAAAGACATTTACGGAAAAAATGGCAGCGAGCATCGTCGGAGGCATTCGCAACTGACTGAAGAAGGAATGTATCGAGGTCGTAGAAAAGAATTTGAAGCAAATCTTAATTTTTTTATTTGATATTGTTTTCAAGCTTCCATAGATGGTTCCTTGTTTATTGATGGTTGGTTCGATTTGATAAGTTATTAAGCAGGGTAACGGCTTCAATTTTTTTTTTAAAGTACAGATTCTTTAGTGTCACTCTGTATTCGTTGATCATCTGACACGGAATTCCTACACCCACACTATTTAAGGAAGGTGCATCATAAAAAAGAGAGTTTCGGTGCACTGCGGTACATTTCGAAAAAAAAACAGTTGACCAGATACTTGAACAAATGGCATCTCATTAAGCAAACGAGACGCCTTGTCCAGAGAGTTCAACCTACACCGTTTGTCGTTTTCCAATCGTTCAATTCTAACCAGCCAGCATCACGAAAATGATCCGGGAACTATAACTTTTAAAATTCTTCCAGTTTACAATTTTTTTTTTTTGTTTCGATTATAGTCGTTTTACCATCATTATGGCATTCGCGACTTTATCAACGTTGCAGTTGGCGGATCGTTATTGAAAAACTATCCGGTACAACTGCGTTCGATGTTTACTCTTGGGCTTGAACTCACGGACATCGGCTCAGGAGGCAACAGACTTGCCAACTGAGCTATATCACAAGCCCTTTGTTTACAAATGCCAGGACGATTTTTTGTATCATTCTGATTCGACATCAGAGTTTTTCGCTAAAATCTATAACTACTCCCACCCAAATAGCTTAAAAAGCAACCGGGCGATCATCTGTGAACGGCTTAGACGAAACCACATGGGGTAAGGGGGGATGAATTTGTATGTACGTACATACGTACTTACGTGTGCCGGCATGTATCCGTCATTTTGCCAAGTACACTTTTCGTCGATTGTAGGCTGCAATGGTAGAATGGTTGTGTTTTTTTTCTGTTTATATTTTGTTCAAGTTCTGGTTTGTTTGTTGCACGGCTGATTCTTCTGCTCGGCCCTCTTCCCTCCGCCATTTTGGTCCGCTGAATGGGGTATAGCGACGATGCCAATGATGATGATGATGATGATGATGGGCCAGCAAAGAGGCGCGCTCAAGTCAAGTTCAGGGTCAACACGAAGATTAATTTTAGTTTGTTGTGCAAATGTTGCCGATATACATTTTTTGCCCCCATGACGGATGTTTGGTTTTTATCTCGAAAAGGGGGAGAGAAGGAGAGAGAGAGAGACCCTTGTCGGTTTCAAACGAGCAGCGTGGGCACCCTTCCTAGCATTTTTTATTTGTGTCTAACACTCGTTAACAAAACTGCACTCCATGTGAGTTGAGATACACATGCAGTTAGATTTGTTCAATTAAACGAAGAGACAGCAGTGGGAGATTTGCTGATGCACTTTTGATTTGGACACTAATGTGCGGGGCACTTTTAGTTTGGCAGATATTTCTTTACTGCTGCAGAGAAACATTTAGCAAACGGTAAGCAGTCTTCTTGCCGTTAGGGAGATTCATTTCTTTGGAACTAAGTATGTACTATAATTACTCAGCTTTCAAATTTCGAAGTTTCGAAAAAATAAAGAAATCTATATATATAAAAATGAATTTCTGTCTGTCTGTCTGTCTGTCTGTCTGTCTGTCTGTCTGTCTGTCTGTCTGTCTGTTCCCTATAGACTCGGAAACTACTGAACCGATTTGCGGGAAACTTGGCAGGTGGGGGTATTGGAGACAGGGGAAGGTTCCTATTATGGTTTGAGACCCCTCCCTCTCTCAATAAGGGAGGGAGGGGCCTCCCAAACAAAAGACAATTTTTTGCATAACTCGAGCACCCATCAAGCAAATGGTATCAAAATTGGCATGGTGTTGTATTCGGGTACGAAGAATATTCCTATGAATATTAAGTACCCCACACTCCTCACAGTGGGGTGATAGGAAGGGGGGAGGGGGGCTACCTTACAATTTTTCATATAACTCGAAAACTAATCAAGATATTGGAACCAAATTTGGCACGGGAAGGTATTGGGATACGAAAAATATTTCAATGATTATTTGAGACCCCTTCCCCTTTTTTGTAGAAACGGGGAGGGGGCCTCTTTCATATTTTATTACATAACTCAAAAACTAATAAAGCAAATGGAATCAAATTTGGCATGGGAGGGTATTTGGATACGAAAAATATTTCTATGATTATTTGAGACCCATTCCTCTTTCCAGTAGGGAGAAATAAAGGGGAAGAGGGGCCTCTTTTTTATAATTTTTTACATAACTCAAAAACTAATTAAGCAAACGGAACCAAATTTGGCATGGGCAGCTATTTGGGAACGTGACATGTTCTAATGATTGTTTGAGAACCCTTCCTTCTTCCAGTGGAGAGAAATGAAAGAAGGAGGGGAGTTTCAAACAATTTTTACATCATAACTCAAAAACTACAACAGCAAATGGAACCAAATTTAGCATGGAACGATATTTGGGTACGAGAAATGCTTCTATGAATATTTGGTATCCCTCACTCTTTCAAAGAGGTGGATGAAAAGGGGGAGGAAAGGTCTCCCTTACAATTTTCAGTATAACTGGAGAGTTGATCGAGCAAATTAAACCATATTTGGCATATGAGGGAACTTGGATTCGAGAAATGTTTGTATCGTAAATTGAATCCCCACCTGTTTTTTCAGCGGAAAGATATTAAGAGGGAAAGGGGAGCTTCTATATATTTTTTTTTCATAAGAAAATTTATCTAGCAAATGAAATCAAATTTGGCATCAAAAGGTATCAATACTGATGTTATGAAATCGCTTGGTACATCTTTGTACCTGAAAATGATCACATTTTCATATGTGATGAAAGAAATTAGAGAAACATGAACTATCAAAGAACGAAAGAACATAAGCCGTAAATATCATGAAAATTTCGAAAAAGATACAACGGCTCACCGACAGGACTTGAACCTGCAATCTCCGCTTCGGTACAACGGCGCGTTAGCCAATTCCACCACGGTGAACGTGATGGAACCGGCGAACACGAGCAATCGAGCTCTGCCGATCAACTGCTGGACCTTCTATCGAAACACCATGTATATCCCGCATGTGATCTTTCCCTCTATTGATCTCTCTTGTTTCTCTAACCCCACCCATCGACTCGGGATTTTAGCCGAACGAGCACATGGTCGATTGCTTCGATCTTTTTCGAAATTTTCATGATATTTACGGCTTATGTTCTTTCGTTCTTTGATAGTTCATGTTTCTCTAATTTCTTTCATCACATATGAAAATGTGATCATTTTCAGGTACAAAGATGTACCAAGCGATTTCATAACATCAGTATTGATTTCAACAGAGCAACACCTCCCTGTGTAACTGGTCTGCTCGGAACCTTGAGCGGCACTGATTGCTTCTTCATCTGACCGTAAGTTGCGGCAAACCCGAAGCAATCGACCATGTGCTCGTTCGGCTAAAATCCCGAGTCGATGGGTGGGGTTAGAGAAACAAGAGAGATCAATAGAGGGAAAGATCACATGCGGGATATACATGGTGTTTCGATAGAAGGTCCAGCAGTTGATCGGCAGAGCTCGATTGCTCGTGTTCGCCGGTTCCATCACGTTCACCGTGGTGGAATTGGCTAACGCGCCGTTGTACCGAAGCGGAGATTGCAGGTTCAAGTCCTGTCGGTGAGCCGTTGTATCTTTTTCGAAATTTTCATGATATTTACGGCTTATGTTCTTTCGTTCTTTGATAGTTCATGTTTCTCTAATTTCTTTCATCACATATGAAAATGTAATCAAAAGGCATTTCAGTACGAAAAATACTTTTTCTATGTGAAACAATTCCTTTTTTGCAGTAGGATGATAGAATTGGGAATATAGGAAGGGAAGAGGAGGCTTACATTTACCTTTTTTTTCACAAAATCCGAGAAATGGACAAAACTTTACATGGAAAATCATTTTTGTATGATTCTATGATTATCTGACACACCATCCTCCTTTCAGTGAATAGGTACATAGGAGGAGGGAGGTAAGCCAGTGTGTTAGCAAAAGTGTTAGCAAAAGTTCTCAATTTATGCTAACGAAGCCAACAAATGGTTACAAATATGGCATGGAAAGGTACTTGGTTACGAGATATCTTTCTACGATTGTTATAGATCCTTACGCTTTACAGTGTAGATAGGGGAAGAAAGGAGGAGGGTCCATATAAATTTTGTTGTAAAGCTTAAAAACTTATCAACCAATGGAACTATATTTGATATAAGACGATTTTTGGGAACGAAAAAATTAGGTACGATTATTAAAAATCACGACCTCCGTTCAGCAGGGGGTGAAGGTAAGGACAGGGGAGGGGCTCTCTTATCAGTTTTTCAGCATAAATCCAGAACATATCAAGAAAAAATTAGATTGTTAGATTGTTTGCGTACGATTAATTTGAGACCGTTCAGACAGCTTCAAATTATCAGATCTTTAACACAAATTTATAGAGCAAGATTTAGAATATTCGTTTAACTTATCTTTGTGTTGAAATTCGAAACTTCAGCTGCAGCTCTCATTTTATAGCGGTTGCTGTTATAATTTGATTTAAAGTCATGCCAATAAAACAAAAGAAATTTGATTAATTTTTTAAAATATCATTTGATTTTGAAAGGTGTAGCAAAGCACACCGGGTCAGCTAGTCTATATATAAAAAAAATGAATGTGTGTCTGTCTGTCTGTTCCCTATAGACTCGGAAACTACTGAACCGATCATCGTGAAACTTGGCAACTGAAAGTTTTTGGGGCCGGAGATGGTTTCTATAATAGTTACAAACCGCTCCGACTTAAGGAAGAGGGGGCTCTCATACAACTTTTGTTTTTATTCCCACGAACCAAAAGTCATGGCACCCCTTTTGTCAAGTAATTATCGTTTCCTTTAGCGGGGTTATTTTCACCATCACCATGGGAGGGGCATTAGAAGCAACCATCCAGAGTTCACGTGTACGTACTGGATATCAAATCAAAGCTTGCTAAGCATTAAACATTTGAAAGGGGAAATTTTGGCGGATGTTTTTTTCCTTCTACTGTTTAAAACACGTGGTATCGATACGAGATATTTGGATGCAACAATGAGCCTACATGTTGGATTGAAAAATTCTACAAACCTGTTAGAAACGTATTGACTAAAATTGTAGTAGCTTTCAAAGTGCTCTTTACCGCTGCTGGGGGGCTTTGAGGGTCTACAAAAACAAACAGTGAACTGAACAGTGAACTTCTTCTGCTGATTAACTATTTGGACTGAGTGCTGAAAAACTGATGAACCGATTTCCATAAATTCCAGCTTTTAAAAGCCAACCATTTTCATATTTTTGGAATCCTCATGAGAAAGAAAAATTAATTACATTCCGAGTTATTAGGCCAAGGCTGCGATTTCAAAGCTCCAATAGCATTCGAGGAATTCAAACGGGGGATTAGAAAATTGATTAGATTTTCAAATCTGAGGTTTTGAGTTTTGTACAATTCAATTTCATTGGCAAATTTCTAACTTTTGAGTTATCATTTATTACCAATGTAGTCGATTCAACCATCCAATATACAGAAAAAATTTTGTTGAACTGTTTAGTACTGCAAATTCAACTAAATGATATCTTAGAATTTAACATTGATTACTCTTCAAAATAATTAATGGGATGCCCAATGTGGGATTAATGTGTCCAAGAATAGAAAAATTTAATTGGTGACTTCGGTTCAGAGATGATCTGTTTTCGATAACTTCAAAAAACTTTCAACATTTAAGGTAAACTAATTATATAAAACAGTGTAAATTAAAATAGCGAAAAAATACACACATACAATTGAAAACATGCAAAGTAAGTTTTTATCATGGTTCAAAAAGTTCCGAATTCTTTTTAGACATTTATGAATAAATAAAATTAAAACAAACCAATGTACAAGAAGATTATCCATCTTGAATAGTGGTATAATCTCCAACAGAGATTTTCATTAGATAGGGAATAGGAAAGATAAAAAACAGTTTCATCTTTTGAAGAAAACAATTCAGGGCCAAATCAATTCAAGCTTCCTAAAAAATGATGGATGTAAAAAATGTTTTTCGTGAAAGGATGAATTACATCTAAATACATCGCAAGGTATAAGGTTACGAGTCAAGTTTCTACTATGTTTGAGGCCCATCTGTCCTTTCACTTGGGGGATAAGATGTGGAAAAAAGGTCTCTCTTACAGTTTTATGCATTACTCAAGAACAAGAAAAAAAACAAAATGTAACTGTAAAGTATGTTCAAGTACGAGAAATGTTATTTTTATGTTTTGAGACCCAGTAGACACAGTGAGTAGAATTTTTTCTATGATTTTTTAAAGCTTCTACCTCCTTTCACTGATTCGATAGGGAGGGGGAAGGGGAGCTCTCATACATTTTTTTTAATAACTCGATTGCTAATCTAGCAAATGGTACCAAATTAGGAAGAGTATTTAGATTCAAGATGGTGAAATCTTGATGATTTGGTTTCCCTCACGAGATGGAAAGAGAAGAGAGGTGCCGTACGTTTATTTTGACAAATTCCAGAGCTTATAAAAAAAAAATCAAATTTTGTAGGGGAAAGTATAAGAATACGAGAAATGATTCTATGGTAAGGTTGCCAGATTGCCCGGTTTTATCCGGTTTTGCTCGGATATTTAATTCCAGTCCGGCCCGGTTGCCCAGATCACATTGAAATGCCCAGATTTTGCCCGGATTTATTCACTTTATTTGGGAAATTAAACAAAGAAAACAACAAACACCTCCAAAACGAAATTTTTAAGCAAGTTTTATAAAAATAATCATAAAAGGTTTTTTGAAAGCCTAAAATACGGTTCAAAATCTATCAATGAGTTTTGATAAAAAAAAAAATTATTTTCGTTTTTTTTTATTTTTGTTGAAGAGTTTCTGAGTTATTACTTAGCTGGCCAGAGGGACCAGCTACAACTGCCCTCGAATTCCTGGTCAAGCCACGGGAGTTCTAGTGAGGGTGGGCTCACATGCGGCCTCTTTTGCTTGGCTAAGCTAGAGCAGAGGTTTCGGAGAACCTCGGGTCGGCTTCTCGCAATGATGCACCGGTCGGTAGTTCGGAAGGAAACACAAACGCTATCTTAGAGTTTTCATGTCCTGTTTATTTATAAATTTACGTGTTAAGTGTAGGTGTGTAGTGTATTGCTGCTGCTGCTGTTGGAGGGCCGGCCTTCTGGTGCTGAGATGGATGTCCGATGGAGAATCTTGGGTTGGTGGGTCAACAGTCTACTGTCGACAGTGTTGGTTGGCAATGGAAGTTAGATCGCCCTCGTGGTGGAGCCAACTTTCGTTGTGGTTGCCCTGGATGATACACGCAGGTGTAAAACACCGCGTGCTCCTCAACAGAGCCTCGAGCCCGGAGGGACACGTTCGAACTTTCACTAACCCGTTTGAAGGGGTCGAACAGTGCCCTCTAGGACCGGATGTTGACAACGATGTTGTTGTATCTGGGTGGCTGTTGTGGCTGGTCGCGTGGGGGACCAACTTTTCTTTGCTTCTCTCGATGCCCGCCGGACTTGTAATTCGAGTCCGTGCGCAGGCTTCTCAGCGGAGAAACGGAAGCAGATCTCTTGCTCACTGGCCCGTTTGACTTGGACAAACTGGAGCTTTGTCGAGTCAATTATCCTGATCGAAATTGCTGGGTCAAATCTCTAGAACAAAACTACTGGATCGAAACCGCTGGGTCAAATCTCTTGACTAAAATTACTGGGTCCTGGTGGATTGAATATGGGGTTAGGATGGGGTTTACAGCAACCACTTAGTAGACTTACTTGATTCACTTTATTCGTTAGCTCTGAGTATCTTTTCCACTTATATTAACTTTATTCGACACTTTAAATTAATATACGTGTACGATTGTTTTGGCAACTATGGTCACTTTGTAGCTCGATGTGAACCGTGTGCTAGTCGAAGGTGGAAAGGATATGCGAATTTTAGTAAGTGATTAGCTGACCCATCGCAACCCACATTTCCGGTCTCGGTTTGGCTGCACTGCCTTACATGAGTGAAATCGCTGTTGTAGAGGAAAAAAAGTTATTTTTAAAGTTACCCGGTGATGTTTTATTTGTTCCTGTGTGTTAATCCGTTGTGTGAAGTGCATGTTGTTATGAAAAGCATGAAATCCAAAGCTATTAGTGAGAGAGTGATCTGTAATTTTTGATTTGATTGTGCAACCTTTGCACATTATTTTTCTTTTGGAAATTTGATGACGCGTACAAAGCGGCGTGATCGAAAGTTTTCGGAAAAGTGGCGAGTGATTTTCGAACAACGCTAATCGAAAAGCTCGAGTGCTTCTGGAAGCTCATATTTAGATGGCGCTTTATTCCTTGTCATTACATAAATTTAATCGAGATGGCGCCCTATTGTTGGTATTTACATATATTTAATTGAGATGGCGCAATTGTAATTATGGACAAGAAAGTTTAAATATTCTTTAGGTGCCTATAAAAAAACATTGTTATGATAATTATTGGATGATCAAATTTTAAGGGTTCGATTTATTTCATATTTTGTCATTTAATGACCTGACAGGTAACAGGGTCATATTAATAAATATTTTCTTAGTTTATCAAGTGAGCGCAACAGGTGAGTAAACTAATCAATAATTCTATAAACCGTGAAAATGAAAAGGTAACCAAAATGTAAATAAAGTTACGAAATATTTTCTATCATATGGTTTTGTGAAGTAAAATGGAAGTCAAAATTTTAGCAAAAAGTAATAGCCCCTACTCAATGGGCGTTATTCAAATTATTTTATCAATTGAGTTACGGGGTAATCCATCTTTGATATTAATTGAAACTCCATATCGTCAGATTAAACAACGATACATAATTTTGTATGAACATTTTGCATTTAAGGCTTTTTCCTAACTAAGTAATTTTTAAATTTCAGCTACGCCAAATGCAAAACAAAAAAACAAGATTTCACTCGATCATATCTGTTCTTTTTCTAGAACTGAAAATTCAACTCTAGTTAGAGCAAAGTTACTGAATTCAGATCATTTTATGAAATAGAATATTTTTGATTAACCTCGCTTAGAGTAATATTATTTAAAAAAAAAAGCTTTTAGATTTTGATGTTATTTAGCGGCTTAGAACATGTTTTCAGTTTCTCAAAAATAATTCCATTTATGCAAATTTGTATTAAAGTACATAGATTTTTACTTTTTTTTTATATTATTCATAACTAACATTTATACAATTTTTACAGCATTCGTCGATAGAATTTCCATACATTTATATTGGAACATATGATTATTTTTTAGAAGGAGAAGAATTAAATGTTTATTTTTTTGTGATTTTATAGCATTTTTCAGCTTCATTAGGTAAAAGTAGTTTGGTGAATCCATGTATAACCAGCGGAATCATGACCTTTTATCATAAAAATCACTGATGAATATGCTTAACAACATTCCAATTTTACACTGTTGTATATTTCATTTGAATAAATGTCATAATCATGATAAAATTATAACGAAGATGTATTTTTCATATTTCAATCGATTATTTTTCAGCATCATGGACGGAACGAGCATTAAATTATCATTTTATTAATCATTAATCATTTATTAATATTCACTACTCTATGTATAATCAATATTTTTCTGTAGTCTGTAATTCCTTTTCCTTGACACTTTAACAATATTGTAACAAATTGTGAGTATTTTAAATTCACGTTCATATAATTTCTAGAAATTCATCGTCGAATATCAAATAATTATCTCCAGACCAAATATTTTAAAATATATAAATACTACTTTTTTAAGCTTATTTTTTTATGCAATTGTTCTGTTAAAAATTTTCAGCTACATTTAGTTTATTTTTTTTTAAATTTAAATAGCTTAATCGTCCATTTTGGGTTTATACCTTTGAATATATTTCTGATTCCTTTATTCAGTTTATTTTTTTATGCACAATATCAGGTTCTATTTTAAATAAGACCATTTATTATAGTATACAAATAAAGCCATTCATTTATTAACATACAATTTTTTTTTCTCAAAGTTTATTTATCGACAACAAGATCATGTTAATAAAATAAATTCAGATATTTTATTTTATATTTTAACTTTGCAGGATTCGCCATCAGTTATAAATTTCAATTCTCATGCTGTTTTTGTTCAATGCATGTTTCTAACCATAGCCACATTTTTCAGGTCAGTATGCATATTACATCACTGTGCTACGGTAGCCAATGTTTTTTTTTAAATAATTTTTATCAAGCGGACACTGAATAGAGGCGTCATTTAATAATTAATTTTTTTTTATTTAAATAATATCTTTCAAAATTTGAAATAGGTCACATTGTTTTTTTCTAAGTTGTTTATAATACTATTCTGAAAAAAAAATCTTTAAACTCACAATTTATTCATATTTTATTTCAGCCAAATAGTTGTGCCCGTAATATTTAACTATTATTTAATAAAATTCTTAGGATTTACAGCATTGTGAGCTAATGCTGAATCTACATAACAATTTTCATTTCTCTTACAACTGCTAACTTTGGTTCTCAAATGTTGATCGTTAGTATAATAATTAGATCATTACAATATATTTTATTTATGACAGCGATATGTTATAACATTTATGTACATCAATTTCAGTTTTCTGCAAAAAGAAGTGCCTGAACATCAACAGCTACCGAATCTGATTTTGCAGAACGTGTGACTAACATCTTGAAGAACAACGTCATTATTTTCTTGGCCTTTTTAATTTTACGGGTGATTTGAACTCTCTTAATCAAAACTGTTCAAACTTTTCACACATATTTTTTCATATCTTCTATATAACGTTATATTTTTTATGTAAATTGTTTTATTTTTCTACATAAAATATATTTTAGAATATGTACTATGTTTTATTATATTATTTTTATTACATGTTATATTGTATTATATTATATTATTTCGTTTAACTTAATTTTATCGTTATATATTTGAACAACAAGGGCAGGGGCATCTGGGTATCCTCGTTTTACAAAAAGAGCGGGTTACCGTGTATGCTAGTACCGTATTGAATACTAGACGTTCCTCAATTTATGTCAAGGGAATTTGGCATGGTTGAGAAAAAGAAAGTGTTCGATTACTTTTTGTAAAATAAGGACGCACTCTTTTTTCGGAAGCCTTGGCGGCGGGATTATAATTTACACGCTATCTTGGTTAGTCAACAACATGGTTATAGCTTCTCGAGACTTTTCCCTTTTTCACCCTGGATACCGTTAGTGCCTCTGCTTACGATTCCATTCCCTTAGAAGTCTCATTGAGTGGTTATTATTGTGTTGCGTGGTAGCCAAGGTGGACGTATGGGTTATTTTTTTTGCCACAACCGCGGCGCTGCCGTAAACCCAAGGTGGATACAATACATACATACATACAGCTGACCCATCGCAACCCACATTTCCGTTTCATTTTCCACCTGACGTTTTTCCTTTTTCGTTGCTCTTTTGCTTCTCTTCGGGCAAGTGTTTTGTGTTGTGTCATAAGTGTTTGCATGCGCTAGCTTCTGTTTTGAATTGGGAGTGATCGTTATTTTTAATCTCCTAACTTTATTTATTTATTTATTGTTTTTAATCATAGAGTAGGTTTTATTAATAAATTCTCTTACAAATTGTGTTCTTATTTAAATTCAAATATTGGCGGGAAGAATTATCGATATCTAATCGATTAAGATTTCTACTTCTGAGCACTCAGATTGAGTACTCCAAACTGCTTGCTCTTCATGGGTATGATTGGGCGAAATACCCCAATGGTAACAGAGTTTTGACAAAATTTGCCCGGATATTGCCCGGATTTGAGGTCGTCAATTTGAAATCGAATTCCCGGATTTTGTCAGGTTTTTATATAAAAATTGCCGGTTTGTCCGACCCGGATACATGCTGAAAAAATTCTGGCACCATTATTCTATGGTTATTAAAAACCCTTTTCACCTCCCAGTGGGGGAAGAGATAGGAAAATAGTTCCGCACATTTTTTTTTGTATTACTTGAGAACTTATCTAACAAATGGAACCAAATTTGAAAGAAAAAGTATTCAAGTACAAAAACTGTTCCTATTTTTTTTATAGAAAAATCCATACAGTACAGAGACAAGAATGGGGGAGCTTTTATCGCATAGTTTTAAAAACATTTCAAGCAATAGAAATCATGTTTTACATGAGAGGTTTTTTTAAGATGTAAAATGTGATGTTATTTGATTGCGAAAAAATGTTGTTATAGCAGTTCGTGGACCCTCCTCACATTGCTGGGGAGAAAAGCAAAGAAAATCGAGTACTTAATATCAGATTTCAAAACAATCATTGAAAAACATGTGATGTGAAAGCTCTCATTGCAAAGATATCGAAAATTTATATATAATGAAACTATGTTTACACAATTTATTGATTATTAAAAGGTGCAGCAAAGCACACCGGGTCAGCTAGTTTTAAATAATTTTAAAAGAAATTTTTTCTATGAAAGCTTTATGATTTTGTTTTATATCAGAAGTTTATCCATAAAATTTACCATATTAAATTATTTTTTGATTTATTTTCCATCCATTTCATGATTACTTTTATTATGTTTAAGTATTATGGCAGCAAGTAATTCAAGCTATTTGCCGCTTTCTTCATTCTCATATAGATATATGAAGAACTTGATCTTTCTCCAAGATTTTTATTTAAATCACATATAACTACCTGCTTCATGATTTTCAAAGATCATTTTTAAAAAATATGAGAATTTCATTCCTATGACAGTTTTTTTTATTCTCGAATCAAGTATTCAACAAGCGCGATTTTTTATGTTTTATTAGAGACGTTTAAAAAAACCGTATATGCGAAAAAATAAGTTTCTTAGTTCGTTAAAAATTAAATAATTGAATTCATTTATTGAAGCGCATTGTTATGTTAAATTTGTATTGAAGAAATACTACAAAAGTATTGAAGTTTAAGGACTTGAACGTTTTCGGAAAAAAGCAAATCAATTTTCGTGACGTCACAACGCATTCTTTACCCTGATGTAACTCACAACCTTCTGAATCGCTTTTCATTCTGAAAATTGCATTGAATTTCTCTCAAAAAGTGTGAAGAGATCCTCAATTTTCGATAACATGCAACGTTTAAAGGAATCATGATTTAAAAAACAGTAGAATTTTCGTGACGTCACAACGCCTAACCCTTCATTTCATGATGTTTTGTTTTTTCGTTAAAAATCATTTCAAACAGTTGCAAATGATGTGTACAAGAAAAAAAATTAAAATAAATACGATTTTTCGATTGTTGCAAAATAGATACGTTTATCACCGATTCTAGAGCGTAAGCTTGCAGTGATCATTCATATCAAAAGATGACTTTTTTAACATCATGTTGTAAGTTTTTTTTAAATAAGCTAGATTTGTGAAAAATTTATATTCCAAATAAAGAATTATTGTACAAATCAATTTATTTTCAAACTACTTTTTTTTAATTTCAACGACAACATACTCATTTCTAAAAAAAAGGTTACTGAATATCTTTTGATTGAAAATGAAGCTCGAGAAAGAACCTTTTGAATGCTGTGCAAATTATTTTTGAATAATGAAAAATAAAAATCGGTTCTCCAAGTGAGAGACGCTTGGATTTTGCTAATAGCAAAGTCAACACTGAAGAATAACAATGCTGGTTACACAAACATCAATCTGTAATTGGATTGTAATTGTGTACACACTAAGATTGCAATTATTTCGCTCGGGATAACGACTTCACGAACCACAGGGGACATACTACAAATTCACGAAATTCAAATGAAAACCCGACCGAATCCCGTGACGACTCGCTTTCTCTGAAATCCAGGAGAAAACGTTAATGAATGCACAGTAGACTAGTTCATTTTTCGGCTTTTTTCGCTGATCACAACGCCACTTGCAGGGTTTGATCTTCATTCATTTTCAAGAACTCTGGCCGAATTTGAGCTCATTTGAGTAAGTTTCCAGCGTGCGCTAGAAGTTTTATTGAAAAAAGTCCATTTTTCTGGAAAAATTACATAGATGTGTTCTAGCAAGCTGTTGTTAATAAAAAATGATAATTTTATAGTGCTCGGTGATTGGTATGACAAGCATTCGTATGGACCTGTTTTAGATAATTGACTAAATCAAACCGAAAAAATTTAAAAATTAATAAACTACCAACTTTTACGGAAAATTTACTTACAAGTTAAGAGCTTAAAATCAGTAGTAAATAGAAAAAAATATTTTCGATATTAACTTTTCATAAAAAGATAGCCTTATTTATAACCTTTAATTTGATGTATAACACTTAATTATCGCAACAGTACAAGCAAAGATATTCAAACATTCACATCACATTCTTTGAATCATAATGTTGTCTCCATTCAAGTTTTAGCATCATGCAACCGGCAAAACGTGGCATCAAGAGGACTTGCTTACAACTTCATCAAAGCGCGCGCTTTTTTTAACTCCTGGCCCCGTCATGGGGTACTTGATTGAATAAAATATCCTTTCTTGTGCACAAGTTGGTATGGAGCAAACTTGAATGAAAAATATTTTATCAAATCAAATTTGTTGCATAGATATTTGAATAACTTGGCTAGCACTCTTGCGATCATTAAGTGTTATACATCAAATTAAAGGTTATAAATAAGGCTATCTTTTTATGAAAAGTTTATATCGAAAATATTTTTTTTCTATTTACTTCTGATTTTAAGCTCTCAATTTGTAAGTAAATTTTCTGTAAAAGTTGGTAGTTTATGAATTTTTAAATTTTTTCGGTTTGATTTAGTCAATTATCTAAAACAGGTCCATACGAATGCATGTCATACCAATCACCGAGCACTATAAATTATTATTTTATATTAACAACAGCTTGCTAGGAACATATCTACGAAAATTTTCCAGAAAAATGGACTTTTTTCAATAAAACTCCTAGCGCACGCCGGAAACTTACTCAAATGAGCTCAAATTTGGCCAGAGTACTTAAAAATGAATAAGGATCAAACCCTGGAAGTGGCGTTGCGATCAGCGAAAAAAGCCGAAAAGTGAACTAGTCTAATGCACAGGTACTCGATCAACCGTCCTGAATTCAGGACAGTTATCACCTGTATCACCTCAAGCTCATCTGATTTCGCGCGTTTTTTGTCGATGTGTGAGTATACAACTATCCTTTATCCTTTTCTATCGTTTGACATTGCAACGTTCACTTTAGTCAAGGTTAGTTTTGGAGCTTAAGTTTAAGTTTTCGATCAAAATTGGAAAAAACACATCAATTTGCAGGTGAGTTGTAACTTTTTTTGAAAAACCTTCATTTTAAAAATCTTTCTGTTTTGTTTTCGTCGAAAGGTTCGAGTCAAAAGTGGAGGCAACGAGAACAGTGACTTTCTTGGCGTTCAACTTGTAATATTCGGGCACCTGCAGCAAATGATTCAACGGAGGTACAAACGGAGCTACAAATAATCATGAGAGGCACTATGCAGACAATTCATCTGGCCAACGCAAGTTTACCAGCAAGCACTCCGCAACAGGTACGGTTCAGCTTCCAGTGACCAATTTGAAAAAGGACGCTTCCAAATCGCAAGAGGAGACGGCTTTCCGGAAACAGGTCCCATAATCCGAGTTTTCGTTATAAGTGTTCCGTGTGGAGTTTTTTTAATGAATCTTCCAGTTTTTGTGTGGCCATGTGTGAAATTTTTTAAAATAGCTTGAAATGTTTGGGAATAAATACTATTCATTCATAGCCTGTATTGCGTTTTTTTCTTTCAATTGTCTTGTACGATAACATTATGAAAAAAAAAACAGTCCCGAAAGTACAGGAAACCAATTCAGAATTTCCTATAACTCTCAGGGAGAAAGCGTTTTGAACTCACAGGACGTTTTGACAGTTGTTTTCCTGAGCTGTTTTCCTGTCCTGAAATCGTCCTGTAATTTCAGCTGTTGAAAATACAGGACGAAATCGTTCCGACCACAGGAGAAAAGATTAAATGTGTAGTTGAACGTGTGAAACAATCGAAACCTAGTCACTTGCAACCATTTTCGTCTGCCTATTTTTGTACATCATTAGCATGTGTAGGACATTTTTTATTCATAAAATGAGTGATATTTATAACTGGCCTTACATAGCATGCCGAAACCATTTGTTTTGCACCATTCATCTTGTTTTCTTTCAGCTTGCGTTTGGCTAAACCATTAGTCCGAGACCTTTCACGAATTATACGCAAAAGTCTGAAAATATGTCATACAAACGATTTTTAACTCATTCCGATTACTATTTACGCCTTTAGATAGGCATTTCGAGAATTTTCCTGAATTAAACCTGTAATTGACACCTGAAATGTCATTTTAAATTCAAGGGAACTGAGTTGGCTAGTTTAAAACTGTAGAAATATTCAAGTTCGACCCAGTCTGAAGCGAATGATTTCCATCTGTCGTAGCAACATCCCGTATAGAACAAAACGTTTGGCTCTTAAAGAAGAAAAAAAGCATTCAAAAAAGTTTAGTGGATCGTGATTTATAATTTACGTTCGTGTCCACCACTCGACAACGGACGGACGTAGCGTGACAAAACTTGATGGGACGTTTTCACAATCCATCGTTTGACTATTTTCGCTAAGTTGATTTATTTACTCCGGGTAATAAAAACTGAGCTCCCAAAAAAAACAATCGCGTTCGGACAGCTGAGTCTCAACCTTTTTTAAGATTTTTTCCTTTTAGAAATTTTGTATGGTTTTGAAGAAATCGGATATTTTACTCTAACGTGTTATCTGAATCTGAATATACGTATTTCGAAAAAAAAATCTGCTAGCAGATTTGTATATCAAATCCTTTATACAGTAAAACGAAGCAATGCAATTAATAACTACCCATTCTTTCGATCACTCCGAATTGGTTCCGGAAATCGCGGGATGATGTTAACTTTTTAACAGCGAAATTAATGCACCGGAATCGTATTCGGAGAGGGAAAAAAATCCAGCCCGCCTTTTGACTGATTTGGCTTCTGGTGTTTCGCATGCATTCAAATTATCTGCTGAGATCATCAATCTTCTGATGGTTGCAATTCAGTCGATTCATGGGAGTTTTACAAGGCGCATCAACTAAATTGCTGCTTCTGTTTTTTTTTTGTAATGTGGAAACATAAAAGAAACTCATTCATTAGCCTGCATGGTAAAGCCCTGTTAAGGAAAATTGAGTTGCGTCACACATTTATCAAAAACAAACTCATCACAAGTTTAGAAAATGCATATATTTGCTAGAGTAAAAGTTTTGAAGGAATGAGACAACAAACAGAAGGTCTTAAGGCTGGAAAAAGGTAAAAATCTAGCTCTTCTTAAGGCCAAACCAAAGATCCCAAACTTCGATTCGCCGAAATGTTCAATTGATAAGCTTGAACTTTGCATCATTAGCTAAGCAAGATTGAAAAAGTGCGATGTCTTGTGCAGCCATAAAACGTTCCCGATTTTGAACAATAGAACAAACCCTCTCTGAAACTTGTAATTAAACCGAAAAAGAAGAAAAATTGACACCGCAATCATAAAACTGCATCATTTCGTACTCTCGTGAGGTTCTTTGTTGTATATTTGGACAATTTTTACGACGGAAGCACTTAATGGGCCTGCCGAATGCTGTGCGTGCTTCCATCCGATCCAGTGCAATGGAGAAGTTTTCCTTTGCCGTGCCGCATCCTGGACCCGGGTTTTTATTTCATTTGGTCAATTTAGCCGGACAACTTCATCCATATCGGCGTGCTGCACGACGGATCAGATAGATCTCCGGTTAGCGATAGAGATTCATTCCGAAATGCAACTGTGGTGACAACGAACGCCGAAATGTTTACAATTTACTGGTATACAATATGGAGTTTTTTTTTCAAATTTCTTAGATATCCAGTTGAAATCCTTAAGATAATAATACAGCTTGATTTCGATTTTTTTTTTAAGTTAGCTATCATACTTATATTCAACTAGCTGACCCGGTAAACTTCGTTTTACCTTCGAAAGTATAAATCGTAATAAATGTTTAATTTCATCTACAAGTCCTTAACTGCATCGTGCTCGCGAATAGATTCTTATGGAAATCGTAACAAATAAAGTTGAATTTGTATTAGCACCTTCCATAAAAAGTGAAATCCTTGAAACTATTATACAAACCATCTCTGATCCAAAATACCCTCGGATACCAAATTTCACTCCATTCCGACCGACCATTCATACGTGATGTTGTTACAAAGAAAATGCCTCCATTTTTATATATAAGATGTGAAGAGATAATTTTGTATGGGGACCCCCCTTTCATAAAAAGTGAGATTCTTGAAACTATTATACAAACCATCTCTGATCCAAAATACCCTCGGATACCAAATTTCACTTCATTCCGACCGACCACGGACGTGATGTTGTTACAAAGAAAACGCCTCCATTTTTATATATAAGATGTGAAGAGATAATTTTGTATGGGGACCCCCCTTTCATAAAAAGTGAGATTCTTGAAACTATTATACAAACCATCTCTGATCCAAAACACCCTCGGATACCAAATTTCACTTCATTCCGACCGACCATTCATACGTGATGTTGTTACAAAGAAAACGCCTCCATTTTTTTTATATAAGATTCGCCGATCCCAGCCACAGACCTAGCCACAGAGCTTTAGCTAATAAGGTAACCATATAAACTCATAAACTCATTGAAGCTGATGGAAAAAGGAATGTTTAATGGGTTAGTCATAAGTAGCGGGAATAATTTAAAATACGTTTTGTGAAAAGAATATTTCTAGAGTTAGTTTTGATTAGGTCGTATGAACCAATATAACCAAAATTGAGTTTTTGACTGCAAACGATTGATAAAAACGTATTTAACGTTAGGTAAAATCTCGGTTTAGTTTTGTCAATAAATAACTTTTACAAAATTAGTTAAATTTAGGACGCATAATGACTTTTTCATTTTCTAGTGTAATTTGGTTTTTGCGACTATTTGCATTGCACTGAATTATCGTGCAAAACAAAGGTCGCAAAATAACATTTCGGCAAGTTGGTTTTTGCGACCTAATGCATTTTTTCAAAAAATGCTTCAGCAAGTGTTAAAAAGTTAACAAATTTAAACGTAAATTGTTAGTGACAGTTGTTTAAGCTATCCAGTTATAAAAAACTTCTTCAATTTGTAAAGAGGTAAGTTAAAAATGCAAAACTTTTATGAGTGGGCAAAATTCAAATTCCAATTTCATTAGTTTTTTATCACAAAGGTAGCCAACAACGCAAAACAGGAAGTGATCAGCAACTCAAAGTGGAATGGAAATACCTACTTGATGGACAGTCCTTTGCAATACGGATTCCCGGCTGAGCAAATTGCTACGGACTACAATTGCCGTGCGTTTAGCAGAAAACGGAGATTCCGTAGAGCACATATCACCCGTGGGGACCGGGACATCGGCCAAGGATTGAAACGTAAGTCCTTTTCGTTATGCTCTTTTTAGTTATGCTGTTTTAAGGTAACATTTAGCTATATGCAAAACGACGTTTGCGCCAAAAACAAAAAGCCTAAGGTCGTAAGTGCATGTTTACTCGAAAACCCCTATTTATGCCGGTAGTTAATACTCTAGGCTCTTTTAAATCTATTTTCGCATCGCATACCAAATTTTCAGACAACTCTGAGCAGTATTTTAAAAATAAGAATTAAAAATAAGTTACAAAATTTCAACTGCGATTTTCTCGAAACACGTCAGGTGGCTCATACGACTTAATCAAAACAAACTCTACATTTCTTCAACATTCCATATAAGAGGTTTTTGAGATATGACATAAGAGTTATTGTGAAGAAGACTAAAAAGACTTGTAACATTATAATTAAGTTTGTGTAGCTATTTTGTTTTGAGCGTGTATTCCTACCATGTGAGTGAAAAATATACCAAAGAATGAGTGTATAGAAATAAGAGTGTAGCTGTCAAACGCGCACGTGGAAAAAAAAACCAACACAAACAAAGAGCAACGAACAACAACAATCATCATCGTACCTAAGCAAACAGCACAAGAAAACGGTTAAGCGGTAAGATTCGCCATCGCGCTTTAACTGGTTGATAGAAAGTTCCTGTAATCATTGGTGTACCGAAGCGACAAGCGACCAAGCGACCCGTAGCAGCATCGACCGAGCCAGCACCGACAAGAGACAATCTGTGCGGAAGCAACGGTACAGCAATAAGGATTCATTTTGTTTCTGATCCTAAAACTTGCCTCTCATCATAGGTTGATTCTAGCATTGTGCTTGGAGAGGAAATTGAAGACGAAAGAACAATCGTAAGCTTCGTAAACCAGGTAGTAGGGTGAGCTAAATAAACTAAATATCCCTTCCTGGGATGGAAAATCAACTGTGGAAAATCACCGACAGCGGAAGAGGCAGCGAGTCCGAATTTTCCAGGAGAAAAAGCGCCGCCTGGAGGAGGAGGAGCTCGAGGAGCTGGAGCAGCTGCATCGTTCCCAAGAAACAAGAAAGTTCTATCAGAAACTTAACGCATCCCGCAAAGGCTTCGTGCCGCAAGCCGAAATGTGCCGGGATAAGGACGGAGGCATCCTGACGGACAATCGTGAGGTGATCAAAAGGTGGAAGCAGCACTTCGATGAACACCTGAACGGCGCACATGCAGGAGATCAAGACGGTGGGGGAAGGTACATCGCCGGCGTAGTCAACTACGTAGAGGAGCCACTCTCAACGATGAGTGAAGTTAAGGAAGCCATTCACCAGCTGAATAGAAACAAGTCGGCTGGGAAGGATGGCATCGCAGCTGAACTCATCAAAATGGGCCCGGACAAGTTGGCCGATTGCCTACACCGGTTGATAGTCCGGATCTGGGACATAGAACAGCTACCGGAGGAGTGGAAGGAGGGGGTAATATGTCCCATCTACAAGAAGGGCGACAAATTGGACTGTGAGAACTACCGAGCGATCACTGTCCTCAATGCCGCCTACAAAGTGCTGTCCCGAATCCTACTCCGCCGCCTAACGCCACAAGCAAACAGATTCGTGGGAAGTCATCAGGCCGGCAAATCCTCCAAAAATGCCGGGAACACCAAGTCCATACGCACCATCTATTCATCGACTTCAAAGCCGCATACGACACGATCGACCGTAACGAGCTATGGAAAATCATGGACGAGAACGGCTTTTCCGGGAAGCTGATCAGACTGATCAAGGCGACGATGGATGGAACGCAGTGCTGTGTGCGGATTTCGGGTGAATTGTCGAGTTCATTCGAATCGCGCAGGGGGCTTCGACAAGGTGATGGTCTATCCTGCATGATGTTCAACGTGGCGCTAGAAGGTGTTATTCGACGAGCGGTGGGCGAAATGCAGTCAACTTATCTGCTTTGCCGATGACATTGATATAGTCGGCAGATCATCTGCGGCGGTGGAGGAGATCTACCGCAAACTGAAACGCGAAGCAGGAAGGATTGGGTTGATGATTAATACGTCCAAGACGAAGTACATGCTGGCCTGCGGATCCGAGACCGACCGAACCCGTTTGTCCAGTAATAACAAGGTCACGATCGACGGCGACGAGCTGGAGATAGTCGAAGACTTTGTCTATCTCGGCTCACTGGTGACCGCAGACAATGACACCAGCCGTGAGATCCGGAGGCGAATTATCAGTCAGCGGAAGTCGTACCTACTATGGACTCCACAAGCAACTGCGGTCGAGAAGACTTAGCCCTCGCACGAAGTGTAACCTGTATATGACGCTCATTAGACCGGTTGTTCTCTACGGGCACGAGACATGGATATTGCTCGAGGAGGACCTGCGTACACTCGGAGTATTCGAGCGACGAGTGTTAAGAACCATCTTTGGTGGCGTACAGGAGAACGGAGTGTGGAGGCGAAGGATGAACCACGAGCTCGCGCGACTCTACGGTGAACTCAGTATCCAGAAGGTGGTGAAAGCTGGCCGGATACGCTGGGCGGGACATGTTGCGAGAATGCCGGACGACTGTCCTGCAAAACAGGTGTTCGCTACGAATCCGGTAGGAACAAGACGAGCGGGGGCGCAACGAGCGAGGTGGTTAGACCAAGTGGAGCGTGATCTGGCGAACGTGGGGTGCCCGAGAAATTGGAGAACGGTTGCCATGGACCGAGTGAATTATAGGAATTATGTTCGTCAAGTTATGTCGTGAGACGGTATACTATGTAAATAATAAGATGTCAAAATGTTTTCGGTTTTTGAATATTTCGACGTTTTAAACGTAGTTCTTGGTTTAAAAAAATTGTAGGTATAGAAATAATTTAACCGCTGTCATTTTTTAGCATCCCCATTCGCCAAATGCAAACTGTGTAGGTATAATTAAATTGCATTTATAGAAACATTGACTTCAAAGCACAAAAACACGCACACACGAAATTCGGTGTTTTTTTTTATTATTATTGTTTACTTTTTGCCGTCCCGATCCGGTGGATGCGATATGTAAATCGCTTTCCGAAAAAGTGAAGTACACAATTGAGCCAGGACCGGGGAGATTTTTTTAGGAGCCACCAACGTCGCCACACCGGCATGCAATGAGATGGCAAAGATTCGCCTAAAATTGCAACTGACATGATGGTATGAACGACGCCGGCTACGCCATGCGGAACAATTATTCCCGGCATTTGGGGGTGGCAACTCGGCGCAATGTGGGAGGGGGTAAAGTGCATTTATATGGTTCCCCGGGATTAAGCTGCTCAAAGGTGATTGAACTGAAATAATCTGGCGGTACGTCTGAGTTTTTTTTCTGCGATTGGCTGGACCAGCAAGTAATGGGTACCAGTAACGAAAAAAAAACCCATGATGTGATGGAGTGATGACCATCCAAATAAAACGAATCATTACAAACTGCAATAGGCGTCAGCAGCAATGTGCCGACATTCTACTCATGAAGTTCGTTTTTATTTTGTTCCTTACACAAAAAAAATCAGAAGGAGGAATATAATTAAATTGTGCTGTTGCAGTCAGAATATTTTGACTAAATGCATGAGGCAGACTTTGCAATGATTTTGAAAGTTTTAACGATTTTTACACAAAACACATTCCTACTTCAAATCTGCTAATTGAATTTCATAGAATATAATTGCTTTATTACTTAACCAAAATCATTCGGTTGGTTTCTTCTGTTACAGTTTATTCTACAAAAAAAGGGATTTCAAATTTATTCTGGCCTTTGGGACTGCTGAAACCTACTTTTATTTGTGTTCGTCTTATTTTTTTCATCTTCAGGTAAGACCGGAACAGATATGAAAGTCTTCTTTTGGCTTCCAAATAATATCAACGTACAATAAGACACTGCTTGAACAATTTTGAACTGATCTCGAGAGGAGAATCACAACACAATCATGATTTTCAAACAAGTTCAAACAAGTTCAGGGGGCGGAGTTACTCATAAAGTTAGCATTAAATTCGATAAAACCTTTAAAATTTTCGAGATATTTTTATGAAAAAGGGAAACACAAAAATTAAACAAATTACAACAAAACGAATAAATTGGCTTGACTCAATCTAATTTCAAACGAATTACATGGAATTTGGAACCCCAACAAGTTTCAATTATTCATTCAACAACCTCTTCTTCTTTTGAATGAAATTGGATCTCATACAATATACAATGGGCTCCCATACATTATCAATGTTAAATACGTCAGAAAACAACTTTCAAGTATTTTTATCAAATTTATTGCCCAAACAAAATTTGAATCTAAAGAGACTCAAAAATGGATGGGGAATAATTAGAACCTAGGCAAATAAGACACAATTGAAATTTATGAACTGATCTTCATGAAATTGCTGGAGTCAGTTTTAACATATCGAATCGATTTTTTCATAACGAATTACTCTTTCTTTTTTCTAAAAGAAAGGATCGCGCACAAACTCAATGTTATATTATTGGAACAAATTTCGACTGATATTGATCAATTTCATTCAAAGAGCGCCGATGAGGCTGGTGCGAGTCTGGTTTTAGTATGGCATGCGTAATTGGATCGATTCCCGGTATCGGCAAGATAACTTTTGGGTTCGAATCCCAAGTGGCCGACAGGTAACGGGTGTTAAATAAAAAAAAAAGAATGTTTTCAATACCTTTCAGTAACTCAAATAAAGAGCGTAAAATTTTCTTTCTCCAAGAAAATTCCTCTTTGGGCTTCCTAGAAACAGTAGGCGTGTTTGGTTTTGCTAGTTTGAATTTAGTCAAAGCAAAGATGGCGTCGAAACAGTACGTGTTCCGCGAACGCATTGTACGGTTCTACGAAACGCATTTCCAGCAAGGAAAAAAGTTCACGGTGGCACATTTTAAGGAAGAAAATGTACCTGTCAGTACGGTATATCGTATCCTGGGTTCCCTGAACGTAGAGCGGAAGGTCGGAAGAGGTCGCCGGTGACGATAATGACGGAGCAGATGAAGACATCGTTAAAGAAGCTGTTTGACAACAAGGACGCAACCAGCCTGCGTGACGCCGGTCGGAAATATGGCTGCTCCCACGTATTGATCCATCGTACCCTCAAGATGGAAGGAATCTTCTGCAGGAAGAAGACGAGGTCGCCGGAGTACACGGAGGAACAGATTGAGACGGTTAAATCACAGTGTCGGTGGATGACCAAAAAATACCGCGGGACGTCATTCGTTCTGGATGACGAAAGCTATTTTCCGCTGTCATAACCCAAGATCATAGCCCAACAAACTTGCCCCAGTGCCACCCAATAGAGGATTTCTTTGGCTCACTCAGTGCCCTAGTGTATAAAAAGAATTGGAGGGCCAAGGACACGAAGCAACTGACTACAAGAATCCGGAATTGTATCCGGAAAATGGACGTAAGTGCCGTACAACGTTCTTGTGAGAGCATCGCGACAAAGTTGCGTCGAACATCAGACCACGGCCCTTACTCAAATATTCACTGACATTTTTTTTGAAGAAAATACATTATGTTATCAATAAAAAATACTGAAATCGATGAAAAAAAAGGAACAATTTTTTTTATATGTGGTTTCTCATTTTTTATTTAACACCCGTTAGGATGTGTTTCTCCCTATAACTGACTAAATAATAAGAATGTTCAATCAGTTGCCAGCTGGCCAGGTATATACACGGATGCCGGAATACCTGTAAGTAAACTAGCCCACCTGATTGACTCGTTCTTCCAAAAATATACCTACATCAACACAACACAATCACTCCATAACAGTTCATACAAAACCATGGGGTCCGGGTATGGTGTATGCGCTGCATTGGAGATTTATCGAACTAAAAAATCTAAAGAATGCACATGAACACACACTTAGGCAAAAACTGCGGTGAATCCATGGTGGATAACCATTATACGTACATACATACATGAGGAATGTATCTTTAATAATTTGGTATCTCTTCTTCATAACAGTTGAGAAATAGAAAGGGATATATTTTTTTATGCGTAACTAAAACGCTTATCGAGTAAATGGAACCACGTTTGGCATGGACAGATATTCGGGTACGTAAAATGTTTTTATGATTATTTAACACCCTATCCCTTTCATTTCAATGAAAAGATAGTAAAGGAGGAGGAGGTCTCCAATTAAAAAAAATGGTACAATTCGAGAGCCAATCAAGCAAATGGAACCAAATTTGGTATGGGAGAGGTCCCGGCGCAAATATATCGATATCAAGGGGAAAGTGGGTGACATTTTTCCAGGCCGAAATCTACGCTAGCTATTCTCGAATGCACAAACCTGTGTTTAAAAAGAAGATACAAACATGCAAATATTGCATTTTTTTTTTTCAGACAGCCAAGCTGCACTTAAATCATTATAATCTATGGAAATGTATTGAGGCACTTGAAAATCTTGCACAGAACATTTCAGTTACTGTATATTGAGTGCCAGGGCACTGCGGAATTGAAGGCAACGAAAAAGCTAATATGCTAGCTAGACAAGGCTTTTCAATTCCGTTCTTGGGTCCTGAACCTTTTTGCAGCGTGTCTCGTTGCTTTTAAAAAATGGAAAAAAAGAAATTTAGAAAAAAGCATGATTGAAAGAAAAGGAAAAAAACATAGAGGGAGCAAAACAATCGAAGCGAAAATATTTACAAATCGAAAAAGATTCTAACATTATTAGAAAAAAAAGGTTTAAAAACTTTTAAAGGATTGGTTACAGGACACTGTGAATGTCCATATCATCTAAAACTTATGGGAAGAAGTCAATCTGATATTTGTCGTTTTTGTCAGGCTGAGAAGGAAACATCGGAGCACCTCCTATTTGAATGCCCTTGTCTTATATCTACTCGGTAAAGGAATATAAGATCCTTCTGATGTATTTTCTTTAGGTTACCATAAGGTTGTTAACTTCATTCGTGTTGTTCTTCCAAGTTGGGAAAATGCTGATCAACAAGAAAGTGACACTACTGTAATCAGAGTGATCTATCTAGATAAGCTACAATAAATAGAGGACAAACCACAAAAGATCTAACAACTGGTCGCAGCGACCAGGTGGTAGGGACCCGACAAAAAATGGGAGAGTATTTGAATGCAAGAAATGTTTCTTAGACTATTTGAGATCCCTCCCTCCTTACATTGGGTGGATAGAAAAGGGAGAGGGGCTTACAAATTGATTTGCATAGCTCGAATACTTATCAAGTAAACAGAACCAAATTTGACATGGAAAGATATTTGGGTACGTAAAATTTTCCTAAAACGACTAAGCAACCTTTCTACTTTTAATGGGAAAAATAAAAGTGCCAAGGGGTGCTTCCATACAATTGTTTGCAAAACAAATCCAGAAAATGGAACCGATCTTGATAGGTAAAGCCTAGTCCACACTAGGAGGCGGCTCGTCTCGAGACGGTCTCAGCGTCTCCCATTTTCTTCGGGAGACACTGAGACCGTCTCAGGTTTCCAACAACAACAACAGACAACAAAGTTCGTCTCATTACAAAAATCGCAGTTCATGTTGCCTAGTGTGGACTAGGCTTAAGGATATTGGGGCACCAAAAATGTTTTTATGGTTTTCATCACCCGAGATCATCATCACCCTAGAGAATCAACACTTCCAAGCGACAATTCATTAGCAGCAGGATTAAATAAAAATACAAGGCAATATCCTTGCCTTGCTAAGGTAATTAGCATTCCAATCAATGTATTGTTGCTTTCGGAGCTACTTGGTCTGAAATTTTAGATCCAACATCGCATATCATGTCGGCCACCGAGCGAAAACTGCGTAGCCTAAAAGCCCGTCGGCGCAGTTTATCAGCATCTTTCATCAACATCAGCAAATTCGTCGATAGTTTTCAAGAAACCCGAGACACCGCAGAAGCACCAGTCCGACTAGAAGCTCTCATCGAAATCTGGTCGGAATACGCGAAGGTCCAATCTGAATTGGAAACCCTGGACGAAACACCTGAAGCACTAGATAAGTACCTCGAGCAAAAAACCACGTTTGAATCCGCCTTTTATAGAGTCAAAGGATTCCTGCTACAAAAATGCCCCCCCACAACCTACAGTACAAGCACCATCTCATTTCACACAGCCCCACCAAACGCATGTTAAGTTGCCCGATGTCAAATTGCCCATCTTTTCTGGAAATTTCGAGAACTGGCTCAATTTCCATGACCTGTTTGTTTCACTGGTTCACTCGTCACAAGAACTATCGAGCATCCAGAAATTTTATTATTTGCGATCATCGCTTACTGGAGAGGCTCTTCAACTTATACAAACCATCCCGATATCTGTCACAAACTACCCCGTTGCTTGGAATTTGCTGAACCAACATTTCCAAAATTTCCGCATTCTTAAAAGGAACTACGTCCAAACACTTTTCGAATTTCCAATTCTACGACGAGAATCGCATATAGAACTACATTCGCTGGTCGAAAAATTTGAAGCAAACGTACGAATTTTAAAGCAACTGGGAGAATCTACTGAACACTGGGACTTGCTTTTAATTCACCTTCTCTCCAGTCGCTTGGATCACACCACCCGCAGAGATTGGGAAGAATATTCTTCCGCCGGTGAGAACATATCTTTCCGAAACCTCACTGATTTCATCCAACGCCGAGTAACTGTCCTCGAACAGTTATCTTCCAAACCACACACTGAAACCCATCCCCAACCACAAAATCGCCAATTAAATCCACGTTCAGGAAGCTACAGTGCATTCCAAAGACCCAGAAAAGCATATTGCTTCGCTTGCCCTCATGATCACTACTTATTCCAATGCCCCACTTTCTCTAATTTACCCGTTCAACAAAAAACCGCACTCGTAAAACAAAACAAACTCTGCCTAAATTGTTTCCGAAGAGGCCACTACTCGATAAAATGTCCGTCGGAGAACTGCTGCAAGAATTGCCGATCCAGACACCACACGCTTCTTTGCCCCAATACACATACCCATACCAATTCAAATCCCGCTAAAACAATCGCCAACACACTACCGGCCAACGTCGAACAGCAACCGTCATCAGCCCCAGCTCCAGCTCCGAGAATCAACATAGCTTACTCCGGGATCACCAGCACGAGCACCAGTTGCCATAAACCAACCTTCGATCGATCCCGAGTAATCTTAGTCACGGCCGTGGTAGTGGTTGTCGATGACGAAGGGAACCAACATTTAGCTCGTGCCTTACTGGATTCTGGCAGCGAATGTTGTTTTGCCACTAATCGCCTGTAAAATCTTATGCAGACCCGACGTACAAAAGTTGATTTACCGATAGTTGGAATTGGAAACTCATCGACCAGAGCCAAGTTTCGATTCCAAGCCGTGATCAAATCACGCAATTCTAGCTACACTACTTCGATTCCCATGTTAATTTTGCCAAAAGCCTCGATAGAATTACCAGCCTCAAACATTGATATTTCCGAGTGGCCTATTCCAGAAAATTTAACGTTTGCTGACCCAGAGTTTTACCAAAGAAAGCCCATTGATCTAGTTCTTGGTGCTGAGATATTTTTCGAGTTGTTTTCAACACCCGGTCAAATTTGTTTGGGTGAATCGATACCGTTATTTGTTAATACCGTTTTCGGTTGGGTGGTATCAGGAAAAACTAAACCCGTTATTGATACACCACAATCAATTCCCATTGTATGTCAATTTGCCCGAATCAAAAAGGAGAATCGAGAATGTGAAGAAGATCCCCACCAAACGGTCTATCGTAGTTTGAAAGATGACGTCATGAATCAGCTGGGCGACGATCTGAAACCTAGAGGTCCGTTGCATGTATTGGGAAATCAACTGGTTGTTGAAGAAGTTGCTAGGGGCGACCAACATCAACAATTATTTACGGAGTATATTCGGCTCAGTCACATGGCACTAGTGACCGACTGCGAGCATACATCCAAACCAGATTCTCATGTCCCCCACTACTCTGAAATGCACAATAGAAGCAAGGAATATTGAAAGAAGGTAGTGCCGAGAGCCATATTGGATTTTTTTCGTGACGTCACTGTTGCCAAGCTGTCGAAGGTTTATACTGATAGAACCCAAAATTTCAAAGTTTAACACATTAAAGAACTAAATTAAAATCCAATTTGATTCGGATTATGTTGTAAGGTTACTAGTTGATTGTGGTATGAGGTTTTTTTGTGTTTAATAGACTGCAGTGTGTATTATTCTTGAATTTGTTATTGAATGCACAGTCATGCTCTATGTGAAACGAGCAAAAATAATAATTTTCCCCTTTCAAAAGGTCTGATTGGTAGTTTATGGCAGTGCACCTCATCGTCATTATTTGAATCTAACATGGTGTACCATATGAATTTCTAATTTAGAACCCCAATAAAACCATTGCAACTTTGGTTTACTAAATTCAAATAAAAGATTGTGGTTGAATTCGAAAAATACTATTTTTGGTTATTTTATTTTATCAACGATTCAAGCCTAACTGATTTCAACATTTATAAGCAAAATTTTGAACTAATTATTAAGTTTTGTCACTTTGAGTTAGGATACCTCAGAAACTTCAATCGTCTGAATTAAAGCAAAACAACTTCTACATTCAACTTTTTTAGTACCAGTCTTGAAGAACAATAATATTTCTAGAATTGTGTGCCTCAAAAGTTGAAAAAATCTTCAAATTTTTGTAATTGCTGATGAAAAAGGAAAAATGTCCATATAAATTCACAGATTATTGGCAACAGTGACGTCACAGGCGGTACTAATACTAAAGCAAGGCTGCCTCGGCACTACCTCCTTTAAATATTCCTTGCAATAGAAGTACGAAAATCAACGTCTTTGTTTTATACGGTCCCCCTTATGCAACCTTGAACACTTCAAGGCAGCACTTGAGAACGATCAACAAGCGATCTCGCTCTCATCGATTTGTTTTGGTTGCTGATATACACAATATGTATTGGCAAATCCATCCAACTGATCATCCATTACAGCTCTCGTCTCCCGGTCAACTAACACAGGAAGATGATCGCACGACGCATGATGAAGCTTCGGCTCGTGTTTTCACCACTCGAGTTCGTCAACAGCGGAAAGATGTAAACATGGACATCATCCCCAGGGCGAAGACGGTGGCAGGGAAGGAGGTATGAAATTCCGAAATTGTATTGGGACGCATTCCGGCTGAGCGAAAGGCGCTTCAGCTGTCGAGAAATTCAGATCGGAACGGATCATTTCAAGCACTTGGGCTTTATGTGGAGCAGGGCTCGAATGGAGCAGCATTCGAATCTTATACAAATTCGAGTATTTTAGCGGATGGAGTTTTTCACGATTGTTTCTTGGCAGATATGGGTCCAATTTCCTCATGGTGGCAGGGGCCAACACTGGTATTGTACACAGCATACGTTCCGAGGTTCAGCACCAATTCACGACTGCGAAAGGGCGAGATAAATCCCCAGGGGATCACCGCCAACGAGTACCACCCGGTACACCCTCTTGTTTGCATCACACAACAGCAGCCTTTGGTCAACAACAAGCAGCGAAGCCAGCTCGATGACGTCACCAAAGTAGAAGAACCACACGAACCCAAACAGCTGATCGATCAGCTGATGATCGGGGAAGCAGCAACCAGAGCCAGACATTCTCCGAGTAGTCTCATCCGTTCTCTCTATTTTGTTACACTGTTGGACACCGGCTCGGATCGCACCACCACCATACCGAAGAGATTCTCCGGGCAAGGCATTTGTAGCTGTATTCGTTTGGGTTCCGAAAATTTTGTTTACTTTGCACTTGGAGTAGACTTCAAACAGGCAAACTCTGGCGACTTTCCAATTAAAGTGTGCGTCATCGATCTATACGATAGCAGCGATAGTAATTGGGTTGTTCCGGCAAATGAGATACGAGAGAATTCCCGAAGCAACGACTTCAATAGTCGGCTATGAAATGCTCCGAAAATCCGAAGATGCGTTTGGTTGGGTTTTAAAATTTCGAACCTTCAAGAGGGTACGTGGTTTATAAGAAGCAGCGATCAGCTCGGCTCAGAACTAGCTCGAGCCAGTCTCGAATAAACGTTTGAGCTTGATGTAGCTGATATGAGAAGGGCTAAATTTTTTTTATGAGAATGAGATGTGGATTATGAGGTAGCATTGGGAGATTGGGAGCAGTAAATAGTACACACATGATACAAATCGATCACCTATGTAATGGGCAAACATTTTGGGCAATCATAAGTTATCGACCGGAGAAGACGGGATGGCTTAGGTTTCGGCTGCAAAGCTTTGCAGTCGATCGCATCAACCGATTGAAAGATGAATGAAAGTGGATGTTCATCAATCAATACCAGCAACAAAATTTTGAACGGAAATGGGCATGAATGATCTAGGATAGCAGATATGAATTGAAGTACAAGGCCCCCTGATATTTTGGGTCCCAGGTGAGGACCATTCCAATATTTTACCTGTTACTGTCCGGGTCTACCGGGTCTTATATTTTCCCCAGAATCGAAACCCATGGTTTTTCGGCATCAGCGACGCAAGGTCAGGCACAATACGAGTTACCGTTCCGACGGTGACACTTCTTCTTCCATACAAGCGAGCGATTACAACAGTATCCAGAAATGACCATTTCTGGAGGTGGCAGGATGTTCAGGCATGGTAATCGAGCAGCGAGGTAGTCAGCAGGATTTCGACACGTCGTAGTAGGACGCGGCGCGCGTGGCGCGCGAAATATTTCATCACTATAGAAGTCTCGTTATGAAAGCCGCGAATTGTTTTAGCGGATGAAAAGGACGTTCTATTCAACAGCAGAAAAGAAGATCGGCTTGAGTTTTCCGAAACGCCATTCCAGCGATCACTTTACTTCAGTTTGTTCAGCCACGACGACAAGACGGCCAGGCCGCTAATTTCTAAATTGTTATACAGTCGCAATAATTGTTAAGTGTTAGAAATAAATTGAATATAAGTTATTAAAGTTCGTTTAAAGTTCATAATAAATGTTTAGTGAATTGTGCAAATAAATTGTTTGAACTGCAAGTGCGAGTTGTCATCATTTGACCGTAAAAAGTGAGCTAAATAACTTACCCGAAAATTTGGAGTTGGTGTTCACATCATTTAATGTCTGGGAATCACCCACTGCTACCCTGAGCCCTCGACACAGTTCAATAACTTATCAACAAAGTAAAAGCAAATTTGCCATGGGGACCCCTCTCTTCTTCCAGGAGATGGACAGGAAAGGGGTGCCCATACGAGGTTTCACATGAGAGCATAAAAAAGATAGTATTGTTGAGAATTGAATACAAATCCCCTTGTTGGCACTAGATTCTAAGTATTATTGTGACATCGTGAGAATAAAGATAATGATGTATTAAGAAAAAATCCATACATTTATTCATCAAGCGAAGCTTCAATTCACCTCCACTCATAGGTACATTTTATTTACCTTATCGCTTAACCTATCTGTTTAAATATCACCATTATCCGTGTTTATTTAGTTGCGTGAAACATATTTCACTTCAAAACAGCGACATTTTCTAATATCGCTGAAAATATTCAAACATTTCGACGCCACTTTGCACAACACAACATTCCAGATACTGAAATTAAACCAACATTAGGAACAGACACAGGGCCAAAATATTGATCCAGTCCAAATCGGTGTCAACCGCCGACCGGAGCCAAAACGGAATTAAAAAAAAAAGTATCCCAAAACGAAACCCCCGGGAAAATCCCCAAACAAACCGAATGCCAATCGCGCACAAGGATGTTCGGGACAAAATATCCTTGAACTTACGCGATACGGGAGCCAAAGGAAAACGAATACCTATCAACACAACAAAACCCGTCACCTATACCAGGACAACTTCAGGAACAGGAAGAAATCGGCACTACGGATACAGCGCCATGACCGTAGCCCGAGCTTTGTTTTGATTCAGAAAACATGCACGTGTCTTCCCGAACCCCAATTACACGGGATTAGATTCCATTCGGTGAATTCCAAACTTATTCGAAATATTTTTTACGATATTGATAGTAGCGCACGCGAGGGGGGCAATTTGATTAATCTAATCATTGCAAGTTTTCTTGCATAATTCTGCCGATATCTTGCCCAATCGTTAGCCCAGAAGGAAAATAAAAACATCTTGCCATCTCTTTCCCGCTTCCCATAAGTAGCATGTTTGTTTTCGTAAATGACAAGATGGAATCAGCAGCCTCTCTCGTACACATGCTCACATGAAAGCCCTTTCACTCTTTTTTCACGTTTCCTCAGGAGCATGAAAAAAAGTCTATTGGAATAGAAGGATCACTTTTTTCACTTTTCAAATGTCGTTTTAGACCTCCCCACAACGATCATTTCCGACCAATTTTACTTCCCCAACATTGCCTACCTGGAACGCTGCAATCGTAGATCCTTTATTGACAAATAAAGTACAGGAATTTTATCCAAATTGTGAAACCGTCAGCACGAACGAAAACACTTGCACCGCGAGACACTTTACGAATATTTTCCTCTGCTTGTCGTCGCAGCAGGGTCTGAACCATCTCGCTCACACTTCTATTTACCTGCGAGAGTGCTCGCTTGCTCACGCCTTCACCAGCTATAGCGTGAAGGTAATGTGTCAGTTTTATTTATATTTTTAGAAAGTGACAGCGCACCCGTTGGCTGAGTGCTGTGAGGATGGCTGCGTTCGCATGTGGGTCTGGCTGTAGAGTTAGGCCGATGACATAGTGAGTGCGATGCGATGCGAATTGGCGGAAAATTTACGGACGCAGCCTACGCGAACTCGAGCGGCGGAACAAATTGACATCTGCTTCGCCGCGTTGACTACAGGTTTAAGCGATTCACATACATTTTCATCAAATGTGGTTCACCGCATTGAATCGCATTCACCGAATCGCATCGCATCGTATTCACTATGTCATCGGCCTTAGGCCGATGTTAGGATGTTATAATTTTTTCTAGGAGTTTTCATTGTGAGTCCAAGCAACTGATTTCGATCTGGCAGCTGCGTTCCTTTTCCAGTCGACATATTTTGAACTGTATAATCATGATTATAGTAATTTAGGATGAAGGGAAATGATAAATAACCATTTTTGCAGCTAGTACTTTATATATTTTTCAGCTAATCTACTCTTGTTTTAAATATTTAAAACAACATCCATAAATCAATTTCTCTAGGAGAAGTTATTTCATTTGTTCTTAAAGAAAAGGAGTATTTGTTTTTAGAAGAAAATTATTTTTTATAAACCATCTTTTTTATTTTGGCATCAAAACTTCACGTTCCTAAATTATTCGAGCAATTAAAAATGAAATGAAAAAAAATTGGATCGTGCGAGACCTGATGACCACGCAATTTGTCACCGGAATCTCCAAAGATCTCGAATAATTAGAGAAAAAACGCGCGCCGGTATATGGAATATGCATCATATGCAGCTTGGCGAAAAAAGTAAACTCACAATGTTTGAATTTTCCCCCGAAGTAATGTGTTTTTAACAGCACAAAGAGCACAAATTCACCGTGCCGCAAAATAATACGAATTTCTCTTCAGAATTTGCTGGTCACCATTTCGTCCATATACTGGACAAACGACAGGTATATGCTGGAAAAACTTTGTCATAATTGAAATTGACCTCTGCTTCGAATTTATTTAAACAGTTAGTCGAGGAAAATCGTTTTTTTTTTATTATTTAAAAAATAACGCGATATATTTTCAAATAAAACTGCCGAGAAATAATCTCAGTGCAGGTTCATATGAAGTTTGGGTGAACCAAAACAAAGTATTCACGCGACTGCTGCGACGGATAATTTTCCGAATGGTATTTCGCGCGATAGTACGAATCGCATCGCTTGCACTGTGAACGGTCTCACAGTTTTCAACGTGTTCAAATGAGGTGCGATTCTTCGCGCGAATCGCTCGCTCGCTCGCTCGCGTGCCCTGTGTTTCTGCCCTTAGTTCAATGCTGGATCGGAAATTTGCGCAAAATTAAATATTTATAATGAAACCGATAAAACACGTCGTTGTCAAAGCACAGCACTCACTATTGATGGAAAGAATCGTTTGTTGTCATCTACAATTTGAATGAGCTTAAACGAGAGTATGTATTCAATATTGTTCTCCATTTCGTCACGATGAATGGCTTATGAAGGGAAACAATATCTTCTCTACCGATAATATCGTCGGCATGTTTGCTCAAATAAGCTTTTTTACTAGTTTACTGAATGTATTACTAAGTCTCATGAAATAATTAGGTAGAACAAATGACAATACACCAAATTTTACCCGTAGATCTTTCAACATCAGCTGTTGAGTTCATTTGCAAACTACCTATTAACAAACCCTACCAACGATTTTTTTTCCGTGCATATATCGAAGTGTAAACAAACCAGCAACCATATGCATGCAACACAGCTGTCTATCATTTTTTCTTCAGCTAGCAGTGAGTACGGTCCATAAATTTTGATGTATCAAACAAAATATTTTATCTAAGTGAAAACAAACTACTTATGGGAATGGTACGTTGCAGTGTTTCTGGTTGTTACAACGCGTCCGGTAACGGGTCAAAATCCTTCTTTTCAATCAAGGGAAAATATAGGTATGATTAAATCGTAAAATTCTTCAGATTTCAGATATATTTACTAATGTTTTTTCAGGGATTCCGAAGCCTGGAAGAAGTTTTGCGAAAATGATGACCTACCCCGACACAGTTTCGTCTGCGAAGACCACTTCGTAGTAGAGGATTTTATCAATCCCCAAAACTTTAGCCAAGGGTAAGTTGAATTAAAGTTCCGATGAAAATGTAATTGTTATAGTGTAATTGCTTGCAGATTGCATCGTTATGTGGTTCCGACAATCAAAGTTCCATATTTAATTCCTGTTGATATTCCGATAATTTTGAATTATCACGAAAGTCGATGAGCCCATTCACGGGGAGAAGTACAAATACCATAGTACCAACAGCAGCGAAAGTTTCCTGGAAATTAAACAAAACAACAGCGAATTGCCAAATTAAGCGGTTTTTTCGGATACGTGATTCCGTTAAATAATTCAATGACGGCTGAAGGAATTTTTCAAAGCTCAACTAACTGATAAATTCTAATTTTAACTAGATTTAAATAAAATGTAAATATTTGGAATATGGGAAGGCCTTGAACACTTATATTATTAAGAAGCTTGAAGTAAATTTATTGTTCATGAAACCAATTATTGCTATGCTTTGAATCAATCAAGATTAATTGTTAGGTAAATTCTTTAATAAAATAAATTCAATAAATAAACCAATAACAATACATGGCTTTTAATTTTTTTTGAGTTGTATCTGTAATGTCTAAAATGAATAAGGCATTTTTCAAGGTTCACAAACCTTGGATTCAAATTCAGCCTGGAATCTACAAATATTTCATCATTTCACGTCATGTTATTGAAAAAATTAAGCAGTTCAGATTTATAACTGAAATATCAGATTCCTTAGTGGAAAATCTTTTAACCCCTCTTTAAAACCTGTTGGAGTTTCAACAGGAAATTTTAAGAAATTAGCTTAGTATTTGTAGAAAAACAAAAGTGGTAAGCACCTAACATCTAACAAACAATTCGCTTTTGTCTTTTCGTTGAGTCATAAGTTTCCTCTCATGGACATAACAGTGCCTCAAACATTTTAAAATCTTTGGAAGTTTCTGCAGTACAATTGTTCTTAAATCGATTTCATCATGCCGCAAGGGAACTCAAAAGAGTCATTTATTTTTAAAACTTATTTATTTCTTTCATCTAATCAATCAAAAGCGAATTGTTTGTTAGATTGGTTACTTGGATACAGTTACTTGGAACCGGTTGAAGCGGTTATATTGTACTGGCAAACCGGTTATATTATTCATTTATATGGTATCAAATACTAAGGAAAAAAAAAGGAAATGGAAATGGCTCCGCTTATCATCAAAATTAATCACAAAAAAGGGAATGTTGTGAAAATGTGCACTTTTCGATAGACGAGGCTTCCAAAATTGCCAATAAATACACTAAATGTTTTCTATAGGGCTTCAGCAACTTCCAATCCCATAATAATGTATGAGACCATTGTAGATCGTGGCTTGTTAAAACTTTGTTTCACAGACAACGAATCATTTTATCCAATCTACAACGTGTCAGGTTCAAAAAACTGTTTTTTTTTTTTCAAAAGATTGTATTACTTTGACTGTAACTCCTGAGGGTGATGTGATAGGACATTGACGCATGCAAAAAAATTAAGTATTTTGATCAGATAAACAACTTTGTCCTTGATGTCTTGGACAAACAGCCCTAAATTGAACAACAAATAAGAAAGCATTTTTCGGAAATTGACTTAAATTAACATTTTTGATAATAATTTTGTTATTTTGTGAAAACAACTGAAAAAAAAGTTGAGAAAAAAAAACCGTTCTATTTTGGCAACATTCGATTTTGGCAACATAAAATGTACGGGCGTGTTGCCAAAATCGAACGGGGTCTGTATGTACATAAAAAGAATTTTGACGAGAAAATCAACAAGAGTTTGGCGAACAATATTGACATATTTTGAATCTTGATTTAAGATTTCGAGGATTGCGGAAAACTATTTTTTAGAAAATTGGATTTGAAATCAGAATAACTAAGAAGTGTGAATTCTGAATTGGAGAGATTTTAATCAGAAAAGAGAATATACTCGTGGTAAAATTTTGAAAATTTCATGAAAAAGTTTTGTTAAATTTATTCTGTAAAATACGTTCAGGAACAACATATGAAAGTTAAATCCCAAACAAATCGATTAGATCACCGTTTAGACCACTTTTTTCAAACAGAAGGAAGAACGAATGTTTCTGATTTAAATATAAAGAAAATATCAAGCTGATATTGAAAGCTTAATTGTGAAATATACCTAACCTGACCTAAATCTCAGATCTGACAAAAAAAAAATAGATTATTTATATCGGAGTTAGTTAAGGAATTTTAAAATATGAGTTTGAAACATTAAATATAAAAAAATCTGATAACAAAATACAAGTTAATGCTGAAAGTGAGAATATTGAATAAAATCCTTATATTTGGAATGAACATATAAATCTTACTTCCTAATCTTGAACCCAGACCAAATATTGAAATCTAAATTGTGGATCTTAGAACTGAGTTGATCTGAAATTGAGTTTTTAGTTAGCATGTACTTTCTTTGTTTCAAATCAAAGTCTGTCACATAAATTCGAAATAAAATTTCAACACGTGAATCCGAATATTATGTTGAAATCTCAATATGATATCAGCTACTTTATGACGTTCCTCGAGTTGAAAATTAAGGTCCATAGTCTGATGTATTTCTTCTTGCCTGATGGCAATAAGGTTTGTACATATGTACTACAATCCGATATTGGAGTTCATCTATGTAGATCTTAAAGCCTTATATTTGAAATCTGTTATAAAGATCTGAACTCTGAGTTTCAATTAAATATATATTATTATATTTATTACATTTATCTGAAAACAATTATATTTATCTTAGAACTGAGAACAGAATATTTTCAAGTAGGAACCTGAAATCAAACTTAAAATTTCATAGTATAGAATTTTAATAAATATAAATTGTACATTTTTATATCTTGTTCAAGGCCAATGAAAAAACGTTAAGCTGAAATCTTAATCCAGGGTTCGAAATCTGAAAATGGAACCAATAGTTTGATTAGCTTTTTTAAATTTTGTTGATAACACCAAGATCTGAAAGTTATAGGCTCGTCTTGTGAGTTTGAATGTTGATGTTGAAGCCTCAATATGAGTCTAAATATAAAACGTGTAGGATTTTAAAATCCCCATCTTAAACAAACTTTGTAATGAAATCCATTAAGTATGAATGTTCAATTTTAAACTAAGTTTGAGACCTGTACAATAGTGAATTTAAAGTTAAAATTAAAGATCTGAAATCTGATCTCTGCATCCAAGAAATAAAGCTGAGCCTGATGATTTACATTACAGTCTACGTAAGCGGCCTGTGTTCAGATAAAAAAAAACTCTACCTGAAGTCTTAGTCCATAATCTAATCTTTGAAATATTTTTTGAAATATATATCTAAAATCTACAGTACAAAAACCGAATTTGATGTGTGATTTTGAATCATTAATTTGGTAATCTACGGTTTATTCAGACATGTAAACGAAGATATCGTATTGTCTTATCTTCAGGGTCAATTTTTAAAAAGCAAAGCAATTCTCCTCCGGGTGACTCAATGATAATTTAAGAAAATTCCTCATCATCAGCTCCGCGACATCAATTGATGCATATTGGCTTCCAAAACCTAAGTGGATTTGGTTTGGCTTCTGTACTGAAGAGCACATTCAAGCAGCATAAAATTGTTCGAGAATTACGCGATCTTTTAATCCTCTGAAACCTTGATTTTTTTTGCTGAAAAATTGGAGTTTTATGAAATTATTTTTCAATTCTTTTTCGGTAGAAGTTTTTACACACTTGAACAAGTAGGCGCACCCACACGCATTTTTTCTCGTTTTTTCGTCGTGTTAAGAACGAGATGTGGTTTCAGAAATGTCCGAAAATCAACACGCGGTGTTGGGCTGAAAATTCGGACCTTTTTGACAGTTTACACCACCCGTAGTTTTAAAAATCCTGCTCTGTGATAACAAGTTTATTCGGAGATAGGACAAAACAATCATATTATATTTTACTTAAAACTTCAGATTTTTTCATTGAGTTACCCTTTTCATCACTGTATTAATTAGTTTTTGGAAAATGTTCTTGTATCTGATTGAATATTGAATATTTAGCCTTTTCTCTTTCCTTCTGAACATTATAAAAGGCTTCCCTATTGAATGCATCTTCATATAATGTAGCAAACAAATTAAAATTATAATCTCATCAGGAACCACAGCGAATATCCACGATAAAGTTGAAATATAAGTAAAAGTTTCCTCGCTCGAAGTGTAACCCGTACATGGCGCTCATAAGACAGGTTGTTCTCTACGGACACGAGACATGGCTATTGCTAGAGGAGGACCTGCGCACACTTGTAGCATTTGAGCGCCGTGAGAACCATCTTTGGTGGCGTGCAGGAGAACGAAGTGTGAAGGCCGAGGATGAACCACGAGCTCACGCGACTCTACGGTGAATCCAGTATCCCAAAGGTGATGAAGGCTGGCCGGATATTTACAATGGGCAGGACATGTTGCGAGAATGCCGGACGACTGCCCTGAAAAACAGGTGTTTGAATCCGGTAGGAATGAGACGAGCAGGGGCGCAACGAGCGAGTTGGTTAGACCAAGGTGGGCGTAATCTGGCGAATGTGGAATGTCCAAGAAATTGAAGAACGGTTGCCAAAGACCAAGTGAATTTTAGGAATTATGTTCGTCAAGTTATGTCGTGATACGGAATACCTACTATGAAAATAAAATAAAATAATTAAAAGTCTGTGTGGATTCATCAACAATAACATGGGTCGTGTAGATTATTTTTATTTGAATTGTTTTAACAAAATCGTAATTCATAATCGTAATATGGGACACTATTTTCAAAATATGCGACGGTATTGTGCTTAATCATGGTTGTCCATTTCTCCCCGAGCGGCTTGAAAAATGCAACTCAGCGAACTTTTCTTTTTGAAACACTTGCCCAGCTCTGTTGAGACGCCGGGCGTACACCCAATCAAAGAGCAGAGAAGGTTTCGCCAGAATGAGAGCAAGATAAAAAAAAATAGCACAATAAGTGCAGGGGAGCAGCAATTGGGCTTGGGCCTGCTCAAAAGAATAAAGCTTGCTCTTTACTCTTACACAAATTTCCATAAGAATGACCGCTAATCGGAGTGAAATTAGAGTGAAGGCTATTGCTTTCTCTGTTTACCACATGAGAAATCGTATACCGGGATTGCGAGCGCGCCCATCGCCCATTCAGTTGGTTAAGCAATTCAGTTAGTTTAGTTCATTCCCGACAAGAAAAAGAAGGTGAAGAAGCAATATCGTTCAGTGCTGTTCTTTCGCCAACTACGTTAACGAGAAGGAAAATAATTGCACTTCAGTGGTGTGCAGAGATGCCAATGTACCTGATTTTCCAGGATTTGCCTCAGCCAGACCACCTGATAAGCCATTGAATTTATCTGATTTTTGAATATAATATATACCTGATTTTGCCTGATTTTTGCGAAAGCGATGAAATTGGTTAGAAATGAACTGGATTAGGTATCATTGCTGAAGTGAAAAAGTGAAAATGTGGCTTAACACGTTCGTCGCCACGGCACCCATATTCGGGTGACGGGTGTATTTCCTGGAGGGCCCCGTCACATCAAAAAGCGTGTGACGCTCTCTTACTTGAGTTTACCGCTCAGCTTCGCCACACGTTTCAAATATGGGAGTTCTCCCTCTTTGCTTTCTCTCTCTGAAAATTTCTTTGGGCCCGGCAAGTAAAACTACCAGAATGAGCGAGGCAACGAACGTGTTAATGGAAGCAATCGAAAGATTCCCTTTAATTCTTATTCAGAAAAGGGACAGAGCGCTGTAGGATTTGGAGGTGCTGACCAACCATGGTGCTCATGATGCCTCTTCTATGGTTTATTAGAGAATTATCTAATAATAATTAAATTCACAAGGACCTTCCAATTTGCTCAACGAAACACAAACACCTTGATTATTTATCCTTAAATACTCAATATACTCACTAAAGACTTTAATGGTTTTTTAAATTTCTTTAGCTCAACATTTTTTGTTCACAAAAGATACACTGTATCAAAAAATTGTCCGTACAGCACGTACCTTGAAATCCAAACAATCAAAAAGTGCACTTTTTCAGTCAATAAAAATACTACAATTACATCATTCGCTGCAGAAACTAGTCCTTTTTGTAGATCAGTATTAAAAATGTTTATGAATTCAACCTTTAAAATAATAAAAATCATTTTGTATAGAAAGTCCCAAAAACGACGTCAAAATTGTCCGTACACTGAGGCCTTTGTCAAATATTAGTCAAATAAACAGTTATGTGTCAGTCTGTCAAACGTAGAAACGTGAGTTGAAACTCAGCAAAGACAATTTCCAGTGGTATGAGTGATAAATACGGTAAAATGAACGGTATTTAGCGAAAATCAACAGATTTCAACAATTTGTGGATTAAATTAACAGGAAAATGTCTGCTCCTCACAAAAAAATACCCGTTGACATCCGGAAACTGATTGTTGATTTGAAGAATGACGGTAAAAGCTTGTCCGAAATTGCAAGTATAGTAAAAGGGCCACAATCGTCGGTTCAGTATGTCCTTCAGAACTTTAAGAAGACTAACTCCCTGGAGACTACTCCAGGAAGAGGCCGCAAACTGAAGCTTACGGATCGTCACCATCGCATCATTGTCAGGGAAATTAGTCAGAATCCTTAAATCAGTGCCCCGAAACTAGCTGACAGCCTGAAGAATTTGGAAAACATACAGGTTAATCCTCAAACGGTACGGAACATACTTCATGAGAAAAAATACCGAGGTCGTGTTGCTCGTAAGAAGCTGTTTACATCTGCTAAGAATAAGAAAAAGTAGCTGGAAAACGCTCAAAAGTATGTCCTGGAACCGAAAGAGTTCTGGTAGAACGTCATATTCACTGACGAAAGCAAATTTAATATTTTTGGGTCTGACGGATATGTAGCAGTATGGCGTAATCCAAATACTGAATTGGATCCGAAAAATTTGGACCGACAGTTAAGCACGGTGGTGGCCAAATGTTGTGGGGTGCTTTCAGCGCAAATGGCAACACGACCTCGTTTTTTTTTTTCATGAAGTATGTTCCGTACCATTTGAGGATTAACCTGTATGTTTTCCAAATTCTTCAAGCTGTCAGCTAGTTTCAGGGCACTGATTTTAGGATTCTGACTGATTCCCCTGACAATGATGCGATGGTGACGATCCGTAAGCTTCAGTTTGCGGCCTTTTCCTGAAGTATGTTATGTCTCCAGGGAGTTAGTCTTCTTAAAGTTCTGAAGGACATACTGAACCGACGATTGTGGCCCTTTTACTATACTTGCAATTTTGGACAAGCTTTTACCGTCATTCTTCTAATCAACAATCAGTTTCCGGATGTCAACAGGTATTTTTTTTGTGAGGAGCAGACATTTTTCTGTTAATTTAATCCACAAATTGTTGAAATCTATTGATTTACGCTAAATAGGATTGTATCCCATTTACCCGAAAACCATTGCCCAGAACGAATTTTTCCCAGAATGACAAATACCCGAAATCAAACCCCAGAATGAACCATTTCCCAGAAAAAAAATCCCCAGAATGCACCATTTACCAGAAATTTTTTTCTCAGAATGGACCATTTCCCAGAATTTTTTTCCCCAGAATAGATCATTTACCAGAATGGCACAAATCCCAGATTTTTTTCCCTAGTATTTTTATTTGTTTTTTTTTTCTAATGAATTCTTGAATATTTCATATGATTCGAAATTAATTTTTTCAAAATGATTTTTTTAAATGAAACTACGACTTTGAAATTTTCTAACTAAATTTATTTTAGAATCAATATTGTGCTTTGTTTATGGTTTGGGTACTTTAATTGATTCAATGCTTACCATGGTCCTTTAAAAAACCGTTTTGGTATCCGACTCCTCACGCTGCGCGTTCGAACTTGAAAGACGTTTTGTCCTTCACGCTGTCGCGTGGCGGACGGGGCTAAGGGATCACCCCTAGCTTTCACGCAGACCTAGGAAGCCCCGGCAGACCTAGACCAATGTCTTAGGGCCGCCGCTTCCGACGGCGGGTCGGCGGCCTCCTCGGATTTGGGAGCTTCGGCGGCTTTGTGCCGCCTCAACCCCTTCATCCTCGTTGGTTGCGGCCTTGCCGCAAAAGAATAAAGTTATGAAACCCCATTTTTTTTCACAATTCCTTTTTTTTTAATAATTTCTAGTAAGGATAAATGTTTTCAATTTTCTGGGAAATGGTCCTTCTGGCGAAAAAATTTCTGGTACATGGTTCATTCTGGTGAAAAAATTTCTAGGAAATGGTACATTCTGGCGAAAATTTTTCTGGGGAATGGTTCGTCTGGGGAAAAAAATTCTGGGGAATGGTTCTTTCTGGCGATTGGAATTCTGGGGATTTTTCATTCTGGGCAATGATTTTCGGGTAAATGGAGTACAACCCTAAATAGCGTTCATTTTACCGTATTTATCGCTCATACCACTGGAAATTGTCTTTGCTGAGATTCAACTCACGTTTCTGCGTTTGACAGACTGACACATAACTGTTTATTTGACTAATATTTGACAAAGGCCTCAGTGTACGGACAATTTTTTGACGTCGTTTTTTGGGACTTTCTATACAAAATGATTTTTATTATTTTAAAGGTTAAATTCATAAACATTTTTAATACTGATCTTCAAAAAGGACTAGTTTCTGCTGCAAATGATGTAATTGTAGTATTTTTATTGACTGAAAAAGTGCACTTTTTGATTGTTTGAATTTCAAGGTACGTGCTGTACGGACAATTTTTTGATACAGTGTAGATGAGATTCGGTATTTCCTTACCGGCACAACTATAGACATTATAATTTCGTATAGTCCTATTTGCCGCTGGTAGTGTTCGTGATATTATGCTGATCGTTTCATCAACACTTTTCAATTTTGGCTAAAAAAGGACCATGTTTGTCGATCAGCTGCTCGTTTTTTTTACCGAGAGTTTTTGAGGTTAATTGTCCCGTCTCATCTGTACACGCTCAGCTAGTGTGCGTAAGAAATGTCAAAAGTAACTCTATAGACCTCAAAAACTCCCGGAACAAAAAATGGGCAGCCGGTCGACAAACATAGCCGTTTTTGAGGTTAGTATTTCCAAAACTGGAACTCGAAATAGGTTTTGAAAAATATATCATGATCAATAGGTGTAAAAAAGTGAAAATTATGCTTAATAATAATAACTTTAGTTAATGTTACTAGAAAGTAAAAAAAAAACTTTGTGAATCACAATACTTCAACCATTTTTCGAAGTTGTCGACATTTTTCGGTGAGTTTTAATAATAATCATACAAATTACCATACGTTTCAAGCTACTCTGGCATTCTCTCAGTGGACACTAAAATTATATTTTTCGTTTTAATATTACCAACATATTAAATCAAAATTTAAATTTTAATTCACAATTGACTGGCCATCGTTGAAACTAGTTCGGTTTTGGACAGTTTGTTTTGTTTTGCGTTTACATTTGTTTGTCAAATAGTTACAAGACAACTGGTAATTTGTTTGATTATTATTGAAACTAACCGAAAAATGTCGATAACTTCGAAGTATAAACAGTCGCGGTGATAAAACCAAAAGTTCGCTCAATTGGTTTCCTCGAATGACAGTTCGATTGGCTCCCGTCATTCTCTTTGGCAGACTATAATACAGACCCCGATCGTTTTTGGCATCATTCGATTTTGGCAACATTCGATTTTGGCGGTTTTTAGAAACAACATTACCTTTTACTTTTCGTTATAACAGCACCAATATAATTTCGACAAACACCATACATACGTATTTATGTTCTGAAATGGTGATAAAATGCAAAAATAAAAACAAAATTTTTTTAATAAATTTATAAAGTACTCAGAAATGACAAAAAGATGAAAAATTCAAAAATTTAACAAACAAATTCAAACAAAAGACTGAAAATGATGAAAAACAACTAAAAAATCATGGAGAATGACAAAAACAGCAAATATGACAAATGAAAACAAACATTATAAACAAAGCAAGAAAGGTGCCAAATGCATCAAAAACATGATGAAAAAAAATAAAAAAAGTAATACAAATGGTCTAAAATTGACTAAAAATAACATTTTTGGAAATGATAATAGTTATTTTGTAAAAATAACTAAAAAATAAATTTAGAAAAAATACCGTTCGATTTTGGCAACATTCGATTTTGTCAACACAAAATGTACGGGCGTGTTGCCAAAAGCGATCGGGGTCTGTATATTCATATTATGAAATTATAGTGTGTATAGGCACAACAATTTTGAAATTTTAGCAAATAAGCCATTTATGCGTAAAACGACCTAACTTCGGCTGCTAACCGAATCGACGGCACCCCTTCGCGGAAAAAACAAACCCGAACATAGCCGATCGAACGCGTGGTTCTGTTTAGTATACGAAACGAATGCTAGACAAAAAAAAATACCGAAAAGAAGTTTACCTACATATTTCCTCTTTCTGTTCCAGTGAGAAGTGAGGAAAAAATTGTCACTGGGGGAAAACGTTCCAAACACGGGATCCGATTGGCGGTGCTGGTGTGTCGGTCAGTTTTCCATCTTCCCGATGAGCTCGCTAACACCGGTCGCTCGGTGCCAGTCGCTTGCTAGCGTTCATTCCAATCAGACCGAGGTTCTCGTGGCGCCCCGGATGTTGTCGTAAGCGCATTTCTGATGTTCGGGAACAGTTGGTTCGATGTCGTAAATTGGCATTCGGGATGTTTGATATCAGGCGTCGCGCATGTTTTTTTTCGGTTGCGTTTTCCCGTTGCTGCAACCCTCGACGTTTTTTCTGTTCTGGCGACAAGGCAACGTCGGCGACGCGTAAATAAAAAAAATCAACCCTCTCTAGTCATGTCTGCCCGCGTTTGCTGCAATCATAGGGCCATCTTGTGATACTTCTTCCTTCGCAAGAAACGATTCGATTCGAGAATCGAAAATTTCAATATTTGTGCTAAATAGTGCCTTAGTGCCAACTCCTGCTTCTTACCGGCCTAATGGGATGAGTGTATTGTTGGATTCGCAACCGTTTTTTGCTACGATACGAGTCTTTAGTGGTTACGTGTTCTAGATCGCCTGCATGTGTTAATTGAAGCTTGCTGCTAATCAGAACTGTGCACAAAAGTTCGCAGGAGGTGAAATAAGAATTGTCGACGAATGTCGTCGTCTTTTCTACGCCGTTTTGAAATCCAAATCAGTCGTGTAACTGATGTTTGATCCGTGTGTATGGTGGTAGCAAAACGCATTAAAAAGTTCTGTTTGAAATGGCGTTCGCCAGGACGTTTCAGCTGTTGCTCGTACTAGTGGCTTCAACGGTGCTTCCAAGTATTGCTTCCTGTCCGGGAATAGCGACCAATGAAGTTCACATAGACTGCGACGAGGAATCCAAACTAGCCGGGGGAATTGCGCGGATGAAAAGTACTACCCCGATAACGGAGTACTACAAGGAGCATGAGGTCAGCGAGAAAGAAGCCCGGCAGGCCCTGGAACAATTGGATTTGGATGAGGTAGCCAAAGCGCCGCCGGCATGGTGCGACGAATGTGGAATAGATAAGATTCACTTTTGCCGTTCCCCAGCCTTCATCAATGATCACTGCTGCTGCGAACATCGCCATTCGAGGGGTGAGTCCCAGATTATTGCTTTACCTTCCTATTTCGTTTCAACTTCTCATGACATAAGGGACTTGCTGGCGTCGTTGCTGCGCCTTGACCCATTTTCTTCCGTTCACCGTACATACATATTTGTTTTGGTTCGGCAACAAGGAAGCGGAACCATTCGAAACGGGAAACATCCCTATCCCCCTAACCTGAGATTGCTGACGATGACTCAACAACGCACCGTGGTCACTTCGTGGCCCTGCCGTTGTTGGTGGTTGCATGACAACAAACCATAACACATAGCCCGGCTTGCATCGAATCCTTCGAGAATACATCGAGCGCTTTCACTAACACTTCCGCTGCAAAACATGACTCACGGCTTGGTTTTTCTTGCTTTTTCTCGCCAAAGGTTTTTAAAAGATTAGTCATTACTTGCACTAAATTTGTAATATTAAACCCGCAGTAATCTAGGCTAGGATTTGGCTTGCATGTTACAATGAGTGATTATTTTGTAGTGATTTCAACCGGCAAAAGCTTAGTGTCGTTATATTACACTGAAAATCACTACAATCAGAATCAGAGTACGTAGGGGTAACGGACCTATTTTGGACCGCATTGGAAAGTGGCAATGCAATTTTCTGAAATAAAAAAGCATATGTTATTATTTTCGACTGCTTTATCCGTTCATTACGAAGATCAAGTCTTTTTCTATTGAAAAATATCGTCGTTTGTTGCAATGATACAAGATTAAAGCCTAGAAACACGTTTCTTCAATCATTACTCTGGTCAGTATTTTGGACCACCAGGTTTCTATTTTGGACCACACTTTGGACCTATTTTGGACCACCCTTGATTTAAATAAGTTTTTTTTTCTAAATTTTGCTGTATTTCGACAGCGATTGATGCGCAATTATTCAGATAATTTTGTCTTTCTCATTGTTATAGACTTGTCAAATTTTGTTTGTTCGATAAGAATAGAGTAAAAATAGTAAAATTCCTGTTATATAGTGTGTTCCAAATTTTATGAAAAATTCTGACAGCACACTGAAATCTCGACGAAATTTGTTCTGCAGTGTTCAATACTGGCCAGTTGGTTTATCTTTAGACTCAACTTTCAGAACGCAAATCTCCTTCAGGCGACCCAATGATAAGTTGAGAAAGTCTCACACCATGAACTTCGCGACATCAATTGATGCATTTTGACTTCCAAAACCTTATTGGATTTAGTTTGGCTTCAGTACTGTAGATAGATTTAAAAAGATAAAAATGCCATCTAAAAGCCAGATTTTTTTCACAAAAATTCAGTTTTAAGTTTGATACTAACTTTGTTATAGAATAAAATTTATCGTTGGAGTAATTTTCCAACAGTATTTTATAAATTGCATAACCAGAGGGGCTGAAAAACTAGATTTTTAGTACTTTATTGCTTGTAAAATTTACACATTTCAACCACCTTTTCCCAAGTTTTGAAACATATATAGCTATAATTGAATATATTATTTGATATAATTGTTCTAATATTAACTGAGATATTTCAACTGTTACAAAAATCAAACTCGTTGCATATTTGTCGATTTATTGTCGTTTTTTTTCCAAACCCCTCCTTTAGACGGGTTTTATATTTCGTTTCTTCTACCTACCCAAGTTTTGTTCCTCGAAAATCATTCCTGAATGCACTCATTTTACTGGCAATCCTAAATGATTGAAACTTTTAGACCAAACTTTCAATAATTTTTCATGAAGCACAATGACTTAATACAACATTGGTGCAATTCCAAGTTTTCATGTTTTGAGGCTTCTTTAAGCTGTAGCTTTTAACAACTACTTTTCAAACAGTTGCCATTGATGTAGATTGTTAGATTAACGTGATTCAAAGCATAGTGCAGAAAAAGTAAGTTGAAATTATGATTGGCTTGGTTTTGTGCCGATTAAAGTGAACCTCGTCTAATGACGAGTTGATTGAATAAAATCATGCCTAAATTCCAAATTTTATTCATAATAAGTTGTCTGAGGGGTCTAAATTCTAGATTTTTTTTTGCGTTACGTAATTTGTGTACGACGCCTTACGTTCATGAACATTTATCAGCAAGTTAAATACCCAGGTTATGTTGATTGGTCCAAAATAAGTCCCTAAGAAATGAAGTAGGACCTATTTTCGACATGGGTCTAATTTCTATTAAACCAGTTATTTTGCTATTTCGAGCTTGCAAAACAGTTTTCACGTATTTTATCATAGCTTTGAACATGTTTGTATCTGTAAAATTCATCACAGCTATGCTGCAAACCTCTTGAAAGTTGACTCCAATAATGGCACGTCTTTCTGAAATGGCCCTGATTCGGCCCAACTGTGAAAAATCAAAACTTTATTTTCCATTTTCTCTCCGTTAACAGCTTACTTAAAAAATTTTTAGCTGTGATTAGAATCATAAGATGTAGCTTTAACTATGTTTGTTCAAAATTGTTATGAATAACATGATTTATGAGAGAAATATTGGCAAAAAGCTACAAGGAGGTCCAAAATATGTACCTGGTCCAAAATAAGTCCGTTACCCTACTAGGGTGTTAACAATTTTCAGATAATTTGAGCATCTTTAGGAGGGCCCTCAACGATGCTCAGATTTGTGCAGAAAATAAATCAAATTTAATAAAAATTTAAATAAAGTAATAGTTGTATTTGGCAACACTGAAGATAAATAAAATCAAATTAATGTCTACACTGAACCTCGAAAATACCCAAACTTGAGAACTTTCTCCGCCAACCCGAATGAAACTCCCTCCCTACAGGTTTGGCTATTGGTGGCATAGCTCAAAGTTAAGCTCTTAAAGGAGAACTCATCCCCCAAAATCTGATACCACAATAAAATGGAAATCAAAATAAAAAAAAATATCGCCAGGTACAGGAATCACACCCATACCTGCAATGTCTTTGCGATTACCATCTCAGGATGCTAACCGCTCGACCACCGGAGAGTTGTTGAGAAAGGCAGCTACATCATCGTATATGTGAGACTTTCTGCGAATGAAGCGGGAATAAAAGTTATCCCCCAAAAAAAACAGTTCTTCGCTTTGAACTTACCCCCCAAACCTAAAACTGCCACGATGGAGGTAACAGAATCAGATGCGCTGACAACAAAAACCCCCCAAAAAAACAGTTCTTCGCTTGAAGGACAAGTTTGGCTTATTGGCAAGCTGTGATTTTTTCACAAACTTAAGTTGTCAATCTTGAACTTAGGTTTGGCGGGTGGCAGTTCTCAAGTTTTGGTATTTTCGATTTTCAGTGTATGTCAACGTTTGTTATTTTGGCAACACTATGCATAACAAACAAAACAAAGTCAGTCATTAATCTATTCTTATTATCGATTTTGATTGATATTTTTCGGTGAAAATTAAGTCAAATCCAAACAACTTCTTTACGTTTCGGCTTACTGTTTTGTTCCGGCCATCTTCAGAAAAACTGTATTTCATAAAATTTCAAAAATAAAATATATACAAAAAAAATTTGTTAGAATAAAAGTTTTATTCTAACAAAATTTTTTGTTAGAATAAAAGTTTTATTCTAATTTTAGAATAAAAGATCTATTTCTTGGGAGTGACAGACGTGTCTGAGTGAATCTCTGAATTGAGATTCATTAGAATCGTAAAATCACGACAATGACGTGGTTGGTAGAATAAGGACAGTGAGTGCAGATTGCCAAGGCAGCTGCTACGAAAAAATTCCAGTAGAAAGACGGATTGGCACAGGGAGCACAGATTTTAAAGGCTGCTCCTGCAAACAAAATTGTTTCTGATACGGCCCCTGGAGAAAGACGTATTGGCTTAGAAAGCGCAGATTTTAAGGCTGCTGCTGATTGTTTGTTTTGATTTGGTCAACTAGTCGATGATGTCGGAATTGGCTTAGGAAGTGCAGATTTTTAGGGCTTCTGCTGCTGATTGTTTGTTATGGTTTGGACTTCTGTTGGATAAAACGGAATGGCTTTAGAAGCGCATATTTTAAGGACTGATGCGGCTGATTGTTTGCTGAATCAAAGCAATCGAAAGATTCCTTTTAATTCAACCACGGTAAATGAAAAGTTCATATACCAGTATTCGATAGCAACTTACTACCTTCTTCAGTGAACGTTTTCGATTGATGAATGTGTATCGTTTCCCTCCCTTATATTGTCCGGGTTAGGTAAGCTACTACTAGGTAGCAAAAACCTCCGAATGCTCGGCAGTTGTGCCGTTGTCTGTTTTTTGGGTCCACCTACCCTATTCTGGGTGTTTTCTGGTAGTGCTAAATTATTTTCTACCCGTTTTGAGGCATTGTCAGGTAAATTATTGTATTTCTTTTTACCTAGAAATTTGAACAACCAAGTGTGCCCTGGTCCGGTGTCTCCGTTTAAGAGATGAACTGATTTTTCATTGAAGATTTCAATGCTTTCATCAACATCCAATTTAAGCGAATTACTATTTAAAGACCGGATCAGCGAGACATTTCCTCGATCAATAGAGTGACCAGATTCACACATGTGTAAAGCTACTGCAGATCTAGGATTCTGTGAAGGAAGAATTTTCTTCTTTGAGTCAGATCTAGCTATAGCCATGTGTTCCTCGAATCTATCAATCAACTTTCTTTTGGTTTGTCCAATGTACACCTTATCACAATCGGAACAACTGATTTTGTACACACCAGATCTATGAAGGAGCTCCACTGGATCTGTTGTCGATCCTAAGATGGATTTCAGTTGATTATTAGAACTAGTGAACACTAGTTCAATATCGAACTTTGTCAACTTGTGTCGCAATTCGACTGCGTTGACACTGTTGAACTCCATGGACCTTCGTTGAAACTCCTTCTGAATAGGAGTTAAAGAAGTGAAAGATTTCCGTTGAAGCAATCTTTCTTTCTTCCTTATAATGGCTTGAATGGATCTACTTTGGTATCCATTTTTATTAGCCGTTTGGAAAATATATTGAAGTTCCTTTTCTCTTCCTTCAGTTGATAGGGGAATGGAGTTCATCCGATGGATCATGTGGTGGAGGTCTACCGAAGATTCACAAACCAGGGAATGAGATGAGGGAGATCATTTCGGGAGTGAACGCGCCCACTGAAAAAGTGGCGAAGTGGTTACTGAACGAGTTTAAAAGGATGCCAAAACCTTTTAAAACGAGATCGGTGACCAACACCTTAGAGTTCGTGAACAGACTGCAGGCGTCGGGAGGCATAGAAGAGGACGAGGTCATGGTTTCCTTTGATGTTTCAGCTTTGTTTCCAAGTGTTCCCGTTAAAGAAGCCTCTAATCTGTTAGAAGATTGGTTGCTTCAACAACACAATGGGAGCACTTGGAAAGGGGGCACCAATGGGAAATCCTCTGTCTCCATTCTTGTGTGAACTGTTTATGGCTCATTTGGAGGAGACTCTAGAAAATCAATATTTATTACCCGAAAAATGGTGGAGATACGTCGATGACATTTTTTGTGTAGTAAACAAAGATTTTCTAGAAGAACTTCTAACATCCATAAACGGTTTGCATAAGAATATTAAGTTCACTTGCGAAATAGAAGAAGACAGGAAATTATCTTTCCTGGATGTTCTGGTAAGGAGAGATGATGGCCTATTCCAATTCGAAATCTACAGAAAGCCGACAAACACCATGAGGGTAATACCGAGCACCTCGAACCACTCGTTCCAGCATAAGATGGCGGCGTTCCACCACATGATCCATCGGATGAACTCCATTCCCCTATCAACTGAAGGAAGAGAAAAGGAACTTCAATATATTTTCCAAACGGCTAATAAAAATGGATACCAAAGTAGATCCATTCAAGCCATTATAAGGAAGAAAGAAAGATTGCTTCAACGGAAATCTTTCACTTCCTTAACTCCTATTCAGAAGGAGTTTCAACGAAGGTCCATGGAGTTCAACAGTATCAACGCAGTCGAATTGCGACACAAGTTGACAAAGTTCGATATTGAACTAGTGTTCACTAGTTCTAATAATCAACTGAAATCCATCTTAGGATCGACAAAAGATCCAGTGGAGCTCCCCCAGCAAACATTTTTGTAGGTATATTTCTTTACTTCTTTGTTATACGTCTCATATACATTATGGAATGATCGTATGAAACTCGAAAAAACAGCATTTACCTACCAAAGTGGAGGCAATATACATACATATTTTCAACTTCTGGCTAAAGCGATAAGATTATACGATTTGGACGATATAGGACACTATATTCATACATACTGAAAGAATGCAGGAGAGCACCAGTTTTTTTCTCTCAACGCATGCGAACCGTTGCCAGCGACAATATTTGCTGCCTCTGTCATTGGGCATTTCTTGCAAATACACCATCTGATTTTTAGCAATCTGGTTGCACTGCTGGTCGCAGCGAGAACAACCATGCTTTTCTCTCACTTGACCTACGCGGGAGAAAGCAAAGGTACGAAATAGTCTTCAAAATCTGCAAACATGGCGGATTTTTTATCATATCCGATTTAAACCATTTAATCCGACTTCGTGTAACGATTTTTACGACCTTTTACTTGCGTTAGATGGAATTACGATTCGCAGTAACGTTTTTAATGACTTGAGTTACCATTTTAATGCGATCTCATGTTTGCTGGGCCTTCATAGATCTGGTGTGTACAAAATCAGTTGTTCCGATTGTGATAAGGTGTACATTGGACAAACCAAAAGGAAGTTGATTGATAGACTCGAGGAACACATGGCTATAGCTAGATCTGACTCAAAGAAGAAAATTCTTCCTTCACAGAATCCTAGATCTGCAGTAGCTTTACACATGTGTGAATCTGGTCACTCTATTGATCGAGGAAATGTCTCGCTGATCCGGTCTTTGAATAGTAATTCGCTTAAATTGGATGTTGATGAAACCATTGAAATCTTCAATGAAAAATCAGTTCATCTCTTAAACGGAGACACCGGACCAGGGCACACTTGGTTGTTCAAATTTCTAGGTAAAAAGAAATACAATAATTTACCTGACAATGCCTCAAAACGGGTAGAAAATAATTTAGCACTACCAGAAAACACCCAGAATAGGGTAGGTAGACCCAAAAAACAGACAACGGCACAACTGCCGAGCATTCGGAGGTTTTTGCTACCTAGTAGTAGCTTACCTAACCCGGACAATATAAGGGAGGGAAACGATACACATTCATCAACGATAGCCTAATTGATTGGTCAGATGAGGTTGTATACCTAGGAATAACTCTCGATAAAAAGTTACTTTTTCGTACACACATTGAAAAAACTAGAACAAAGTGCTCCTTGATTATGAACGCATAGGAAAAAATTACAAATTATTCAAAATAAGTATCTACGAATGATATACAATTTGCCTAGAGACACAAGTAATAGACTAACGCACAAAATTGCACAAATGAAAACTATTGAAGAGCAATTAGCTGCAATTAAAGAAAAATTCATTTATAAGTACTGTAACTCGGAGTATGATAACATAAATCAGTTATACCATCCACAATTTTAGGTTTAGGTTAGTAGATAGAATTAGTTTTAAGCATTTATTAAATTAGAAATGCATAGCATTCAAGAAAGCATCCTGAGATGCCACAAGGTCACAAATTAAAAAAAAAAAAAAAATGTAAAAATTGAACAACTCCACTAAAGATGCAAGCAAATGTGCATATCACTTAATATGTAAACAAAACCCTAGTGTTAAAGCTCTTAAATAAAAATAAGTAATTAAAAAAAAACACATTCATCAATCGAAAACGTTCACTGAAGAAGGTAGTAAGTTGCTATCGAAATACTGGTATATGAACTTTTCATTTACCGTGGTTGAATTAAAAGGAATCTTTCGATTGCTTTGATTCAGTTGAATCATTCAACCAAGTAGGCTCATACCACAACAGAGTGATTGTTTGCTTTGATTTGGGCATCCGGTGGAAAAATAAGGAATTAACTTAGAAAGTGCAGATTTTTAAGGCTGCTTCTGCTGAATTAGCTAAAAAAGTACTGATTTTTAAGGCACCTGATGCCGATTTTTTATTTTGATTTGGCCTTCCAGTGGAAAAGGACGGAATTGGCTTAGGAAGCGCTGATTTTAAGGCTACTGCTGCTGATTGTTAGTTTTGATTTGGCCTTCTGGTTAGGAAGGCTGTCTCAAGAATACTATCGAATTATTCCGGCTTTCGTAAAAATAGATAGAGTGACAAGCAAAGCACAATTTGGAAAGGCTCTTGATAAGAAAGTTTTCGGATTGTTCCGGCTCTGGTTAACAAAAACAGAGTGACAGGAAAAGCACAGATTGGGAAGGCTTTTGTCAAGAATATTTTCAGATTGGATGAAGATCATGCAGAAAATAAATAAGATTTTAATATTTGAAAAGCTTTTCTGAGAATGGAATGTAGAATTGAGATGAGGAATATTTGAAAAATAAAATTTTGTATTTAAGAAAAACAAAAGTCATTAAATAGAGATTCTATTGAGAAAATAGTTAAGGAGGAATGTACAGATTAGATGAAGGATATGCAGAAAATCAATAAAATTTGTATCATGGAGAACAAAAGTGTCGAATATGAAATGAAAATTATGGGTAAATTTTGTTTTAGAGAAAAAAAAGTCGATGCGTAAAAAGTATTAATTTAGAGTCCTTACAAATTCATTTTAAAATGTTTTTTTATAAAATGTATAGAAATATTATGAAATTCCAATAATTTTCGACACATCGTTCATAATGAAATAAATGCAACAAACATGTAATCAACAAATACAAGTTTATTAGTGTTTTTCATGAAGTTCGTTACATTTTTCGATCAAGTGGAAAAATTACTATATTGAAAGACTCCTTCTACTTTCAAACAGGTTTAATTTTTTACTCGTTATTGTATTATTGTAATAAAGATCCCTCCCATTTTTTTTGAAAAGTTTGGCTCCTGTATACAACCCACATTAAGCATTACACGAATCGAAACATTTCTGAGTAACATAGGAGGGCATTAGGGTTCGAAAAACATTTCTTTGATGATTTGAGATCCCTCCCTCCTTCTAGAGGGAGATAAAAAAAGAGAAGGTGGGCTCTCATACATTTTTATGCAAAACTTGAAAACTAATCGAGCAAACCAAATTTGAAATGGGAGATACGAGAAATGATTCTATGATTGGGAGGAGAGCTCTCCTAAAAAATTTTACATAGCTCAAGAGCTAATCAAGAAAACGGAACTACATTTCGCATGGGGGATATTTGGACTATTTGGGCCTATTAAGCAGAATACTGATTTAACCAAATAAAGGGTAATACGGTCAAAATTTGGTCAAGGAAAAACGCGTGTAAATCGGTGAAATCGTTTATTTAAAAAATCAAATTAAATTTCTCTTTCAAGTTTAATTAGTGTAAAATTCAAGAAAAATATTCAGTTAGGCTGATGGCCTGCCACCAGATTTTGTACAACCACCTTGTCCACCTTATTCGCCGCAGAAGGCCAGTTTGCCTTGAACAGCTACTCGTCCTTAGCAGTTTTTTTGGTCTTCTTTAGGTTCCGCTTGACAATAGCCCAGTATTTCTCAATTGGGCGGAACTCTGGCATGTTGGGAGGGTTCTTGTCCTTGGGAACCACCTGCACGTTGTTGGCGGCGTACCACTCCATGGCCATTTTACCGTAATGGCAAGATGCCAAATCCGGCCAAAACAGTACGGAATAACCTTGTTTCTTCAAGAAATGCAGCAGACGTTTATTCAAACACTCCTTCACGTAAATTTCTTGTTTGACAGTCCCGGAAGCTATGAAAATGCTGCTTTTCAAGCAACAGGTACAGATGGCTTGTCAAACCAGATATTTCTTCGCGAACTTTGACAGTTTCATGTGCTTGAAAATATCTGCTTCCTTTTGCCGTATAAAACTCCTGTCCCGTAAGCTGCTTGTAGTGGGCTTTGACGTAGGTTTCGTCGTCCATTACCACGCAGTCAAACTTCGTCAGCATCGTTGTGTACAGACTCCGGGATCGCGCTTTGCCGTCGTATTTTGTTTATCATCGCGATTTGGAGTCACTACCTTCTTGAAAGTCGATAGTCCGACTCGTTTTTTGGCTCGATGCACGGCTGTAGACGATATTCCGGTTTTCGATTTCCCCCCGATCCCGACTTCCTGGCTGTCGACAAACGTTCCCGGTTGATTTGGTAACTTTTAGCGATTTTGCCAGCTTTGCGTGCGATACGCTGCTCTTCTTCCTTGGACGGCATTTTGACAACTGAAGAGTGAATTCCAAAATCAAAATAGGAGCAACATTCTACACACACACACTCCTTCAAAATGAGGGGTGTTCAGGTTTTTTAAATGCAAAATTGAAAGAAATACGTCAAGTTGATATTGACCAAATTTTGACCGTATCACCCTTTAAGCGGGGTTCTACTGTACATATTTCGTGCTATCTGAGGTGGCACCGAGCTATTTCAATTAAATCAAATACTGTAAATGTTTTGGAGGTTATGTGACTTACATGACAATAATAAATTCTCTTTTGAAATATTCTTGTGCTTGTTTAATTTTCTGCATATTGATTACTGTTTGCATACTCAAAGGGGTTTATAACGACTAAAAGTGTATGATTATGGAAACAAAATGCTAAAGTAATTTGTTGTAAGCCGTATTCTTTTCGTAGTTTTTGCATAAGATGTGAGAAAACTTTATAAAATGGAAAAATACGTTGGTTTTTCTGATCAAAAATCTTTCATCGAAAAAAAGAGTACATTTGGTAAAATTTCACAAAAAGAAGAGTACGTCCATTTATCGATCGAAAAAGAGTACATGTACTCTAAAAAGAGTACGTATGGTATCCCTACTCTAGTGTACCTACTCAACTGAAAGTTCTTTCGGAAAATGCATCTCCTCACTCTTAGTTTAAAAAAAAGTTGTTTATAACTTTGATGTGATTTGACAACTTTCGCTTATGCTTGCAAAAAAAACGAAAATTTTCCTGCAATCCTATCTAATCTATTTTAAAAGAATGGCTCTTGTTCAGTTTATGAGTCTGTTCATATTTATCGGATTTTTTTGTTCTAAAAATCCAAAAAGTGATGGATACATTTCAGTTTAGTACATTTGTACATGTTCAACAAAAAGATTTTTGATCTTTTCCTGTCGAAAACATCTGAGGTTTATTTTTATCTATACGAATGAAAACTAAACTTTTAGGCGTATTGGATTGAAAATTGTATGTGAAGCTTTTCACTTTTTTTTCATCAAATGTTCGCAAAGTGTCATATCATTATTTCATGTGCATTGGTACTAAATTCATATACAGTAAGGTTTTTTTTACACTGATATACAGTACCGTTTATAATTGTATAGAAATTGGAAGCAAGCGCACTGTCACTTCGGTTTTGAACTTCCATAACTTTTTACTCTGATGGTATTTTTTTATCCAATTTTTTGCGTTAGATAGATCAACTATCACACTATTATATCACAAAATTTGAGCTCTCTGGAGTTTGTGTGGCCTGAGAAACAGTAATTCTACGAAAATCGGACTTTTTGGACTTTTCTCATTCAAACTGCAATATCTCTGAAACTACGCTACACTTTTTATTGAAATTTTGCACAGTGATTGCTGAAATATAAAACTAGCATGTCTGAAGTTTTCGAAAAGTTCTATCGATGAGATCAAAAGATGCGATTTCTATAGAATTTTGGACGATTCGTACCGCGTAAAAAAACCGTGCAAAAAAACCGTGGTAATTCCCGAAAACCGTGTAAAAAAAACCGTGCTTATTCCCGAAAACCGTGTAAAAAAACCGTGTTATTTCCCGAAAACCGTGTAAAAAAGACTATTCCAATTCTGCAGCTTCTGACACTTAAGGCCTGAGACCAGAGACCTGAAACTTGAGGGTAAATCAGCCATAACTCCTGTTTCCAATGCGTGCGGTCGCTCAAATGGATTTCGTTGGATTCCTTGGAAAAATCACACAAGATTCTTCCCATTTTGTTCAAAGTATTAAAGTCTGAACTTACTTTTATGGAACTATTCAAAAAAAAAATTGGGAATTGAGGGTAAAACAGCTATAACTCCAGTTTCCAATCCGTGTGGTGGCTCAAACGGCCTTTGTTGGATTCCTCGGGAAAAATCACATAAGATAAGTTTTACTTGGTTAAAAATTTTCAAGTCCGACAATGCTTTTTATTTAAATTTAAAAAAAATGTAGGGGAATTGGGGGTAAAAACAGCCATTACTTCATTTTCCGAAGCGTGCGGTTGCTAAAACAGCCTTCATTTCTCGAAATTTCTCGAAAAAAAATACACAAGATGCGTTCTATTTGGTTCAAAAATTTCAAGTCCGAACATGCGTTTTCTTAACTATTTGAAAAATATAGGGGAATCGAGGATAAAACGGCCATAACTTCATTTTCCAAAGCTTGCGGTGGCTCAAACTGCCTTCATTGGATTTCTTGAAAAAAAACGCATAGGATCCGTCCCGTTTGGTTCAAAATTTTGAAGGTCGAACATGTTTTTTCTTAAATAATTGAAAAATATAGGGGAATTGAGGGTAGAAACAGCCATAACTCCATTTTTCGAAGCGTGTGGTCGCTCAAACAGCCTCCATTCGATTTCTCAGAAAAAAATGCACAAGATAGGTCTATTTTTGTACGAAGTTTTCAAGTCTAAATAAGTTTTTTTTCTGGATTGTTTATAATATATAGAGGAATTAGGGGTTAAGAGGGCACTATAACTCCGTTCGTAAGCTCGTGCGGCTTCTGAAACTACGTCCAATCGATTCTCTGGAAATTTTCACTAATGGAAAGTACTTTTTTATGGATTTGTTTTGAGTAAGAGGGAAGATATTGAATTTCTTCGCGGTTTATACACTTTTTTCCCCATTGTGCCATGCCTACAAAATATTCTTAAAATAAATTCATGAGAATCGGTTGAGCCATTCTTGAGTAGAAGTCAGACTAACACCGTTACACGACAATTTTATCTAAAAGTCTTTGCTCATCACAGCCTCATGTAAGTTGACCTTTTCACTCTTATAGGCGTCGCTCAGGAATGTCGATTTGAACTCTTAGAGTAATGCCTTAAGACGTAATTCTTTTACTCCGAAAAAGTTGTTAATTGACTGTAGAGTAAGAAATAAAAAAATGAAGCTTGTGAGAAAAAGAAAAAGAATGTTAAAAGTTTTTTCGTAAAATCTAGTTTTTTCTTGTTTCAAGTTTTGTTAATACGGGAGCTAACAAATTATGTAGAGTTAGACTGTGACGACTAAAATTCAATAACCATTTCCATTACATTCTTGAATACTTTTGGTTTAATTAAAGACATTCATGCTTTTGAACAAAAAAAAAAAACAAAACAATAAATGTTTGTTAAAATTTTGTTATTATTTCGCTAAGATCATAGAACATCAACCACTCAAAAAATAAAGTTATGCACTACCTTCACTTGAAGGACCTTTGCTGCGCATCTGTCAGCAACACACCTTAATAATACAGGAGAAAAAGGTGCAAAAGATGACCCGTATGAACCAATCTGTTTCTTCGTTGAGTCTAGCATGTGAATGGAAAGAACTCAACCGGATGCATATTTGTTTTTTGAACTGTGAAAAGGTTCAAACGAAGCGGGTGTGACCAGGTATTAAAGAAGAACTAACCCGACAATAATCATCAGCCATCGGTTTGATGCGTAAATGCCCGGGTTCGGTTCGCGTATCTTATCTTTAACTTTTATCCCAATTTGCATAACAATGTTTACCTAACGAAACGCAGAGAATGAAAGGGTTCTATGGTGAGGTTCTTGTGCTGGCTGCCCATAGTTTACTGATTCCAGGTCTGATGAAAGCTTGTTTATTAAATTTTCAATAACGCTTTTTACATAAAATGATTGATAATTTAGTTCTGAATTGATCTGCATACAATCATGAACTTTAATTATTTCTCATTGCACCACTATAAATCCTTGTTCTTCATTTTAAAGCATATCACTTTATCCTAATCATTGTTGTCTAAACACTTTTTACTATGTAAATCAGAAAAGAGCGTCCCGGCGTTCGACAGTTCAACAGTTTACAAACTTTTTTCCAAACAGACATTCAAAATAACAGTTCAACAGTTGTTCGAACAAACCCCCAAGTAAGTCGCTACAGGCGCACCAAATTAGCATACGATTAAGCGCGGCTACCTCGTTTCATTCATTTCGGTAGTGCTTCCTGTCTTTTGAGACTCTGGTTGAATCAGTTGCTTGTATCTGCACGCGGCTTCGTTCCATCGGCCGAGGCACTTTCTTCCCGGCACCTTAAACAGAATGACATATCGGCCTGTTTGAGAATGGAGCGTATCGAGTAACATTCGACTGGTTGTGAGCGAAGGCCACGGATTAACCATTCCGGTCAAGTACTAAGCATTAGCGAAAAATAAGACCGTTGTAGGTCGTTTTTTTTTCAGACTTTACATTCTCCCCGTTACAGAGTCGCCGTAATAATACTCCAAATGCGATTTATACAATGATGATTTGCAAAGCAAATTAAGCTGTAATTCAGCTCATTCAGGCGGTCTATCGAATCACGTCTTTAGAAATTCAACTTTTCGTCACATTTTTATAAGAAGGGTTATTACGTTGTTTTCGCGACAATTTGCATACATATCTAAATCTAATAATATCAAATACTGTATGCTTAGAATTTCCACGAAGGAAGTTTATGATTAAAAAAAACATAACAGCAATATGCCCTTTCGATATTCTACCATAAATCGTAAAACTTTATCAATCATGTAGCGACATTTTGCTCTAACTAACCGATGATAGCTTGTCATCGTAATTGCGTAATTGCCGGAGGTTATCTTTTTCCACCAGTCGTATTAGCCTTAATGGATATCACCAGAACTATGACAGATCATTTAGTATGTTGAGTATAGCTAGAACCCAGTGATAGTTCGCTCATTTATTGTTTTTGTCACATTTATAGATTTTTGGTTCTTCGAATGTAACAACACAACATAAGGATCTACTTAAGATTCATTGTAAAACATATATTCTTGCCGAATCAAAGCTGGTTACACATCTCTAAATTCTTTATTTTCAAAAAGTCGTAATATGAGAAAGGTCCTGAATCCTGATTTTGGAGATATTTTTGAATAAACCATGATTGTGTATTAGCAAATATGCTTAAAACCACGGTTGCTGCCGGCTCGAAAAATAAGATTAGCGGCTGGAAGAATTAACGTCATGAACCAAAGTGTTGGAATTGGTTGTGAAAATGTGGTTTATATTAATAAAGTGTTTATAAAAATGAAACAAAATGAAAACAAATTATTGCAGAAATAGTAGAGTATAATTAAATATATGAAGAGAATCAAAAATATCTATAGTTTTTTTTGTCCTTATTTAAGAGGTTTTCAGCAACAGGCTGGTTCACCTCTGGTAAATATCTATAGTTGAGCTTATTAATTCAATCATAGAAAAAAAATTTAATCTATCATATTTATGGTTAAATAAATCATACTGTTCTAGCTGCATCTACTATACTTATAGTTCAATGCCTAAAATCAATCATACAATTGTAGTTGAATCTGTCATATTTACAATTGAATCAATTAATTTTGACAGTTGATTCTATTATATTTATAGTTGATTGCGTAAGGTCAACCAGCAGTTAACAGTTCATTCAATTATCGGTCTGATTCAAAAATCGTGAAATCTGATTATTGGCGGCTTCCTGGCCAAAAATTTTACAAAGCCACTGGTCGGGGTGATATCCCCACCAAGATCAAATTCGTTTTTGCCGATAAGTTGACAAGAAAGTGTTTGATCTGGCAAGGTGTTTGCAGCTGCGGACGAAGTACCCCGGTTTTTGTGAAAAACAAGACTATGTACAAGGAGGAGTGCCTTAAAAAAAGTTTTTTTTTTCGTACATTAGATCTCACAAAAGACCAGTAAAGTTTTCGCCAGATTTGGCAAGCTGCCACTACAGCTAAGAGGTATGTACAGTGGTATCGGGCCAACGGGTGGATTTTGTGGACATCAACCCACCCAACTGCCCTCAATTCCGTCCTATCGAAAATTTTTGGGCAATTCTCAAGCAGAAGATGAAGAAGAATGGTAGGACGACTCGGGATGCATCAGAGATGAAGAGATTGTGGAACAAAATGGCCGCATTTTGATTACAAAACATTTTTATTTCGTTTACATAGCTCCGAGATAGACCCTTTTTAATGCGTCCAGATTTTGCATGATCCATGCTTTACTATCATACAAGTACGGTTTAATCTATCATATGTATTGTTGAATGCACAATATCTATTAGATAGTTTACGATAAATATAGTCAAAAGTTAAATATTTATAATTGGTCGAGAAGTAATCAGAAATATGATTGAATATAAGTGGGTTATTGTTGAAAATACTATACTTTATAACCCGTGAATGCAAAATAATCACATCTGAGGTTTTTTTAACGCGAGAGATACGTGCCTTACAAAAACAAACCGCGTTGGAATTCGCTAATAACAGGAACGTGGGAACAAGACTGAATATGACGTGAAATCTTAAGGAAATAAATACAAGGTGCAAAAACCTTGTGGAACTGCCAGAAATTGATTTAAGACGCCATCTTGAAATCCAAGATGGCGGCTGCTCGTTAACTTTAAAATTATCTAAACGACTGAAAATTTCATGGAGCCCTTATAAAACTGGTATTGGGTGAAAGGGCTTAACGATAAGATGTTAAATTGCGCTGTTCGAAGCCGCTTTGAAATCCAAAAAGGTGGCTTCTGCTTAACGTTAAACTGCTCTTAATGACTGAAAATCGCATGAAACCCCCTCAATATGAATATTTGGGAAAAGGGCTCAACGAGAAGAAGTCGAATTTCGCTATATGCGGCCATCTCGAAATCTAAGATGGCGGCATCCTTTTTACGTTAAACTCTTCTAAATAACTGAAAATCACATGAAACTCCCACAATATGGGTATAAGTTATAAGTTCTGAATAAGTAGAAGTCGAATTTCCAAGATGGTTGCTTTACCTTAGCTCAAAAATACTGTAAATGAATGAAAAACACAGGAAACCCCCACCATCAGATGTAAGCTTTAAAAGAGCTTTAAATAAAGATCAAATAAAATAAAATTATAGAAAAATCATCGAAAAAACGTAAAACAAATTTGAATTTGAAACATTAGGAAAAAAAAATTAAAAAACAAGACAAATGTATGTACAGATGTAAAATTTGGTAAAACGAACTAAAACAAGTCCACTAAAAGAAAGCAAGAGAGCGCAAGATTTTGCTCTCATAGCTTTCCAATCGTTGCCATCGACAATATTTTCCAGTTCTCTAATTAGTCAATATTACTCAATTCCCGCCTAATTTTTAGCCATGTGGTTGAAGAGAGAACCCCGCGCGGAAGCAAAATCATTTAAAAATTACAAACATGGCGGACTTTATTTAATATCGATTTAAACTGACTTTAGACGATATTTATACGATCTTTTCACTACGCAGGTGAAATTGCGATTCGCTACACCATTGTAAACGACTTAAGTTATCCTCTCTGATAAGGTTTCATGTTTGCTGGGTCGCAACTAGTCCTGCCAAGCGAATCCGGCCAACCTTCACCACCTTCTGGATACTGGGTTCGCCGTAGAGTAGCGCGAGCTTCGTCTCCACACGCCATTCTCCTTCACGCTGCCAAAAATACTTCTTATCAACACTTGTCGCTCGAAGGTTGAAGATACTACAGGGGTTCATCATGAATGTCTTTCAATGTTGTGTTTTGTCTTCACAGCAAACATTTTTGTAGACATAATTTTCACCAACTTTATTATACGTTTCGTAGACATTATAGAATGATCTTATAAAACTCACAAAAACATATTTTCTTAATTTCAATTTATTCTGATAGCATTTTTTATATATTTTCAAAATCGTACAGATGAAACCTCTTTCAAATGAAACGTGCAACTTCAGTTTAGAAGTGCGATACCTAACAAGATTCTGAAATGCATTATTTTTTCAGGTTAAAAAAAAATTGTTTTGTAATCATTGTTTTAAATCAAATTTTTAGGCTCTGGTTATATTGATTTAAACGTTCATTATTTATTCCAAAATAGTAGGATCATCTCTGTTTTCTTCCAATGTAAGTAGGGTCTTGAACTAAATATCATAGAGAAATTTTTCATAACAAAATAACGTCACATGACTCATTTGCCTCCATACAGCCTAGTCTTCCATGCCTAAATCGGTTCCATTTTCTAGATTAGTTTTCGAGTTATAAAATAATATATGATTGATCCTCCCCCCATTTGCAGAATTCTTTCTCGAATAATTAAAAAAATTGTGAGGGAGCCCCCTCTCCCCTTATTGTCTTACACTGGATGGAGGGAGAGATCTTAAATATTCATAGAAACATTTCTCGTTACGAAATTTCCCCTATGCCAAATTTGGTTGATCAGTTTCCTGGACCAGTTCTCGAGTTATGCTTACATGTTTCGTTTGTTATGTAGACGTCCTCCCCCTTCCGATGAGGGAACTTAGAATTATATTGCTAGATATTTTCAACCCTCTATAACGAGTGACACATTCCATCACAGGTTTTCCAACTTGCAATAAACCACGTGCTCAAATTTGTCGGAAAAATCGCATTAAATACTCGCCCTTGATAGTGAAAAACTGCAAGGTAATTGCACTAAATCATAGGCTAACTTATAGAATCACTACTGCTTTGTCTACAGAGCGATCGTTTGGATTAGCTTGCATCATAAATGGCACTCCCACGCACAGATCATTGCAGCAAATGCAAGTCAGTTCCTAAACATGGACGGACATGACACAGTGTTGACGATAATAGTCGGGTAAGTTGGCATCTGTCTCGTTATGCTCTGTCACGCTGCTGAGACGCATCGTCGTAGAGGAAATTCAGAATCGTAAAGCTTGTAGCTCGATAGTTAATTCTAATCGCTGTCTAAGGGCAATCCAAACCGCAAAAATTGTTTCTTCCATTGTTGATTCTGATTTGCGGTTTCATTGAGTTTAGTTAAATGACTCAGATATTTATTCATTGGTGATAGGAGCAAAATTTTTTCATTTTTCATTTTTTCAACTTAAAAAATGTAAAAGTTCTTTAAATGAGTAGTGCGTTTTAAAAATGCAAGAAAAAGACGTTAAAATGTGGAGTCTTTGAAATCGTTATTGAATCACCTTACAAGCAATCTAGGGCAGAGTTAAATGACCTTTATCGCAACTAGAACACATTGAATTCTTCTCCCATCTGTGAGCGAGTAGAACAATAATTTTCAGCTTCTGAACGAACCCTGTTTGAAAACCATCCGATTCAAATATAAATAATAAAAAAAATCAAACAGATCAGCACCGATCAAGATCCAGCAGACTTATTGTGTGTCTTGTTAATGTTCCGTCAACCGAGCGGAACTAATGGCATCCGAAAGAGTAGAAAAAAAACTGCAAAACAAACTTCCTCGAGATTAAAAAAAAACAAAACAAAACAAAGCAAACGCATTTAGCATCAATCAGCATCAAGCCAGAGCAACTTAACGGTTCCCTGCGATAAGTTCGACGACGTGATCAATTGATCGTGAAGTGTAATATTGGGATGCCTCTCTGCCCAAGAATGCTTCAAACGATAACCTATGACAATCTTAAACTGCGTGTACCAGTCTTCATTCTATCCAAGTTTTTTTTAGGAAGGAATAGGAAGGGAACACAGTCAGGGGATCCGCTTCACTGAGCACCCGTGCCCATGAGTAATGCAAATAAAATTCAACCAAGCTGAATCGCTGTAGATTAGAATTTCTTTTGACCTGTTTATTCCCTAAGGACCGATGAAGTTTATAAATAAATGAACCGATAAATGGATAAGGCAACAAATGGAAGAAATATTGTCAATGTGATTGGCAACCTTGTCAACCAGCGACGATAAAAAATGTCCTATCAAATCAGTAAACTCGCCAGAACTACACCTGCATATTCGGGTAAGGCCTCCGGAACCCTCATCCCTACTGGATGGTCAGTCTAGTGACGCACGGTCTGCGAAACTTCCTCGGAAGAGGAAGATTCCACTGTAGGGAGGAAATTTTACACCTGCAAGTATTTGCAGACACGTTGACCATACGGACCCCGATGATGTAGCCCACTGCTCCTTCTCGTGGTCCAGGAAAAATCCCTACTTCCGTGTAAAGCACTGTGAAATGAACGCTATCCGAACAGAACTTGGTTCTGGAATTACTTACTTACTTAATGTTCCCGGGCCGATCCTCCGGTGCATAAGGCCGTGGTAAAAGACCTCCACTGTTGACGATCCGGAGCCAGCGACTTCACTCGGTCCCAGTCAAGACTCTCGTCGACGGTTCGTATTTCGGCGGCTAGGCTTCGTCGCTACGAAATTTTGGGCCTGCTTCTTCTTCGATGTCCCTCTGGATTCCATTCAAGCACCTCTCTGCAAATCTCGTTCTCATCTTTTCGCAGCGTGTGCCCAATCCATCTCAACTTACGTTCCTGAATCAAGATTTCTAGCGCCCTTTGATGACACCGGCGAAGAAGTTTCACGTTTGAGATCCAGTTGGTTCTGAAATTAGGTTCCGTCAAAATCTCTGTTTGAAGTTATCAAGTCACGGGTTCAGAATTATGGCACCGGATGTTACTTTCGACAGGAAGTTATTGTGGCATCACTTACCCAGACTATGTGAGACATCGGTAAATGATCAAAGTAAGTAGGGTCTGTCACAGTACTAGCAATGTTTTGAAAACGGTTGTTGGTCAAGGATTGCCCACTACAAGAACTCCGTGAAAAGCCGTGAAAATGAGACCGACGCATAGGATCGAAATTCAAAATATCCACTGCTAGCGTTCTGGAGCCAGCATCTCCACTTGCTGCCAACCAAAGTTCTTGTCAACTGTGCGTATTTCAGCGGCTAGGTAGTTCCACCTCCTTGTGGTCCAGGGTGAAAACGTGTCTGCAAATCCGACGATTGCAGATGAACGGCTAAGAGAACCATCACTCAACCCACTAGAGGCCGTCGACGGATCTGCCAAATCCGCTCGGAAGAAGTGGTGCACCGGGTATTTAGGTACCAGTACTCGGGTGTGAGGGTGAGGGTCCAACACGCGTTCGGGATGGGGGGGGTCATGTCCCTGAACTGCGGATGTGACCGAAGTCGATCGCCAACTCGTTTTGCGTTTCGGAACCTCCTAGACCCGACTCGCAGAATGAGTAGATGCGCAAAGTGGTGTCGCGTCAACACTTAGAGATGTGTCAGACACAAGATGTGTCAGACGAGGAAGCACAGTGTTGTGCTGGAGGTGTCAGGGTTCGGTTCGACACGCGTTTCGGGAATTGATGCGACCGAAATCGCGAGTGCGACCTGATGAGGGCGGTCTACAGCTCGATTTGCGCTTTGGGGAGTGACGCCCACGACTTGCTACTTGGGTAGTTGCGCTGAGAGGTGACTTAAGTCAACACTAGAGGGTTCGGAGGAGTCTGAGTTTGTAACCAACGGGCTAATTTACTGCTCAGTGGAGCAAGAACCTCTCTCTAGCCTCAGGGTCGGCACTCGTGAAAAAGGGAATCGCGGACTCAAGGAAGCGCTGTAGTTTGGTCAAGAAAACTCCCACTTCATTTTCCCGAAAAACGTAATGACAAACGTTGCACTGGTCAAATGCGTTTGGTTATGGTAGTTCATTTTTTCCCAGACAATTATTCCCAAGGAAATAATTTTGTCCTACCTCGTGTTGCGGCGCGTTGCTTCTGGACTTCCTGGACTAGATTCGCAAAGTGAGTAGTTGCGCTAAATGTGGACCTCTTTTAACACGATGAGGTGTAGGGTCTCGTCAGAGGAGAGGTTGTGCATCGAGTCGTGTTGAAATGAGGTCATTACTGATAGTGGTTTCGGAAACGAGTATTGGCTTGGAGCGCTTTAGCGAGAAACGACCTCCCACCACTAAAGATAAACAATTCGAGGTGGGAACAAAGGTCAAGTGGCCCCAGGTGGACCTTATGGCGTAGTTGGTACAATGTTACTTGCAGCATTGTCGTTCAATTGCACCCATAGACAAAGAGTAGCAAACTGGGGGGACGCGGTGGCTCGCCGTGCCTTGGAATGCAATCCGTAAAATGAATTTACCAACTGGGTTATTAACTAAAAAAAATACTGGGCCACCACGAGCTTCTGGGACTGTCTCTTCGCTTATGCCCAACTGAATACCAGCCGAGAGCCTCTCTGAAAATCTCGTTCTCATCTCTTCGCATCGTGTTCCCAATCCATCTCCAATTACGTTCCCGAGGCGTTGTAGTTCCACCTTTGACATTACAACATTATCAGATATGAACGTGACTTTCTGAAGTTTTTGTATTATTAGGCTCCCATTAAGGATTGTCATTGGTCATCGCATGATTCATTTGCTTGTCCAAAACAAAGACATCAATTTATAAAAAAAAAAAAAATACTGTTGTTTCTGTGTTTAAGAAATAAGTCATTGAATTTAAAAGCAAACTGTGCATTATCAATTGGATAATAACATCGTATACTTTTTACCTCATTTTATTCGCAGAAAAACTCCCCTGGCTGCCGCACACCTGCTATCTAGGCAAGGAGCGTTGCCAGCCCCATTCCAGTTCCTGCAGCAAATATCGGGAGATCCGGCAGTGCTGCTGTGATCGGATACTTATCGCTGAATGTAAGTATACTTTGATCATTTTATTTGTGTTGTTTTGTAAAAAAAATCATATCTTAATGAGTTAGTTCAGCGTTACCTCACATGTAATTTCTAACTCAAAAACGTAGAATTGGTTAGAACTCAGTTGAAAAACATTAGAAGAAGATCTGCTAAGAGATTAATGTTTCGTTTAATCTCAAAGAGGAATCTATCCTTCCGGATTTTGATGTTCATCCATTAAGAACTATCAGCGGTACTTATCATGAAAACCTTTACCAATAAAAACTATTTATTTAAAAAAAACCTACTAGGCATTTCCACATTCCCTGCAAATGATGCAACTACCAATCCAGCTGACCATTACCACGGGCTCGACAGATTGATGGACCCATCCAAAGGCGAAGTGCTTTCCCATCCACAATGCCAAGAAGTTGGGAAACCACTTGATCCAGAAAGTGGGTAAATTACCTCATTCACTCAGGCCGACACCTGCCTCTCCGGCAGTTTTTCTCACTTGTTTCACATCTCAAGAGTCAAGACAAGACATTTCGGTGTGCGGTAGGACGGACACGGCAGACCGTGCGTGAAAATAAGTATCGCCTCGATGATTGTATACAAACAAGACCACGGTCACGAGGTGAATGCGGGAGGCGAGATTTTATTTTTGAAACCGTTTGGAAACTCACTCCGGGTCCGGGTTTGATCTACATACAAACATTCGCCCCCAACTAGGTGTTAATCAGTTTTCGACACTACGAAGAAGGAACCGGTCCAGATTGAGTGAACCGGTGAGCAGAATATCAAAATATGGTGATGATTGATTTCGATGGAGTCTAAGCTTAAGCTTGGGAAAATATGCCTGTAGTTTTAACTGATGCCTCGCCCCTGGACATGTACTTAACACCTCTCTATAAAACTTTCCAATGTTTATATGTTTCCGTATTTTGGTGACGGAATGAGGGACTCTCGTGTTTGCTGCTGTGTAGAAAAATTAGCTCCAGAGAAGTGATCGGTTTGGTTCTCGCTCAGCTTGTTACGTGCTTGCTACTGGACTGAGAGTATGTAAATCCTGAGGAAACCGGAACGGAATCGGGGAACCTTGTCATTTATATTTCTTCAACTTTTCCACATCTCCAAACTAGAGCTGCTGTCGAGTTGGAGTCCATGATTTTGTTTTTTCAACATTCTAGAAGTTGTTAGGAAACACTCATCGGACACGAAAGTATTCAACAGCTATGCTAGTCTTTTTCACGGTCATCAAATCGTATTTTGCGTAATATGTTCCATGGTTGGAAACGAGAGATTTATGCTTCGGATCGAATCCACTTATGTTTACAAAACATAGGTACATGGAATTCCCATTCCCGAGGAGCGACAAGAAAATTGAAAATCTGTTTTTTTCAGTGCCTACTGAATTCAACATTGGAAGCTAAAATTTGTCACTTTTGAAACAAGTGCAACTGGAAATTAAATAGTTTGTTTTGTCTTTAATCCACACTTATCATTATTGAAAAAAAACACCTTAAAGGTTGAGGTAAACATAACCGGTGGCAACTAAAATTTTGTAATTGTTTCGAGGCCCCAATACAGAGAAAAATGAGAGTGTGATGTCTATTGAATTTATTGTTTATCAATGTGAAAAGACATACTTCTGTTAAGCAGCTAATAACTTTTTTACCTAATTAGATACGAAGTTGTGGTCTTCAACAAAGTTGTTCAGCGGAAAATTTCTTTAAGGGATTTTATAAATTGGCACAAAAACTGTCAGCTGGCTCGGTTCCACGGAAGAAACAAAAATGATGTTGATTTTTCAATGCTAAATATTCAATTTTCCCATACAAACCTGAAAGTTCAAATTTACTCATGTAAACGTTAAGGCGGAAGCACAATAGCCCGTCGTGCGTCGCGTCGCGTCAGCGTCGCGTTGATATTTCATTTTGAGGATATAGTTTTCCGTTTGAGCCACCACAATGATGCGTCGCGTCAGTGAAGGCCATGTACTAAAATGCAAAACTTGTTCTAAACAGCAGCGTTCTACAACGTCGACGCTCTGTTTTTTGAAAATAATCAAAATTCTCTCGCGTCAGCTGCATATTTAATATTCCGTCTTAAGTGTTTTTATCGAAGTTTTAAACAAATAGAACCCAAGTTAGAAATAAATTCCATTTTCTCCTTTCAAATTAATTAAGTATACCATCAAAAATTAAATATTCCACAAATCAACTTTTTTAACGCCTCTGAGGAAATCAACGATAAGTCATACTAGTTTTAACTTCCAGTAATTGCTTTTTTAAAATAAATAAATATAATTTTATATAATTTTATTTCAATTTGTTGTTGTATTGTTAAACTCTTTATTTACGTATCTAAACTAGGTAATAGTTCTGTCATCATTTCGACCGTTTCTCATGCTATTTTCGAGGTTGCGTTTGTTTTACAAAATAGACACAAGTGAATTAATATCGGTTTGGAAAAATGATAAACTTGAAAATAACAAACAATATTTTTTATTCTATTATATAATCTGGTTGGTAAACGGTGGATAATGTGCAACACGAGACCCCATAGTGGTCATATCACCTCTTATTCACAACTCCTATCTCTACCTCCCCGCGGTGCCGGCTGGGGTGCGAGTAACCTAAGCGGAGATCGGGTACCCAACCCCGGTGGATGCTTTGGTCGCATGCAGACTGAGAAGGTGGCCGCACGCGTCTGTTCCCCAGGTCAGGGGCGGCGTGCAACAACAACCGAGCGTTTGTTCTCCAGGTCAGGGGCGGCTCAAACAGCGTCTGTCTTGCAGCAAGCGGCTGAATTTATGAAATGCGGCTCCCGCCAGCTAAGTCCAAGATGGCAGCCCCATCGCGGGATAGGGACTTTAGGCTAACAACCTACTGCTCCCGATTTGAAATTGTTACGGAATCCGAAAGAAATGACCGACCTGGAACTTTGGCGACGACTTTTAGCATGAAAACACGGACACGAATTGGAACTTGGAATGTTTTAACCCTTGCCCAACAAGGCAAACTGGAACAACTTGCGAGAGAGGCTAGCCGCCTCAAGCTTGAAATTCTGGGACTGAGCGAAGTCCGTTGGCCTAATACTGGAGAACACAAGACACAATCCGGGCAAGTCCTGCTTTACTCTGGCATACGAGGAGAACATGCTACTCGGGAACGAGGAGTTGGTTTCCTGTTAAGCCCGCAGGCCTACGCGGCCCTCATTAGATGGGAACCGATAAACGAAAGAATAATCGTAGCCAGATTTAGAACACGGGTTAGAAACCTTACAATGGTCCAGTGTTATGCGCCAACTGACGTTGCCGATTTGCAGGAGAAAGAGCAGTTTTACAGTCAACTGAACAGCGTGGTAGAGAGAATTCCGAAGGGTGACATTCAAATCCATTTGGGCGACTTCAACGCAAAGATTGGCTCCGACAATCAAGACCTTGAGCGCATCATGGGGCGCCATGGCCTAGGACAGATGAGCGAAAACGGAGAGCTGTTTGTAGAATTTTGTGGCAACAACAACATGGTGATCGGTGGATCGCTCTTCCCCCATCGACCAGCACATAAGGTCACTTGGGTATCCCGAGATGGCCGAACAGAAAATCAAATTGACCACATCTGCATCAGCCGAAAATGGAGAAGGAGCCTTCTTGATGTCCGCAACAAACGAAGCGCAGACATTGCATCTGACCATCACCTCGTCCTTGGCGAGATACGACTGAGAGTTGCGCGTGTCCAACGGCGCGAGGAGAAAGTCGGGTGTCGATACGACGTCCGCCGGTTGGAGAATCCAGAGGTGAAAAGGGCATACGTTGAACAGCTAGAATCCCGAGCCTCGGAGCTGCCGACAGACGGAACAGTCGAAGAACAGTGGTGTGGAATCAAGAATGCCTTTATCACGACGAGCCATGGTACTCTCGGTAAAGTTTGTGGAAGAAGGAGTGAATGGATGTCGGATGAAACTTGGAGGATGGTCGATGATCGGAGAAAGGCGAAAGTCGGAATTGAGCAGGCATGTACCGGGTCAGCCAAAGCAGCCGCCCGCTTACGATATGCGGAGCTGGAAAAGGCAGTTAAACGAGATTGTAGACGAGACAAGAGAGCCTGGACAAACTCCCTAGCCGAAGAGGGAGAAAGAGCCGCCGCCAATGGAGATATCCGATTACTATATGACATTTCTCGCCGCCTTAGTGGTGCAAGGACTAATGCAAGAATGCCGCTGAAAGACCGAGCAGGTCAGTTATTGACCGATCGAAAAGATCAGCTCAAACGATGGACTGAGCACTTCGAACAACTCTTCCGAGTCACGAATAGCGATGGCCAACAGAACCCGCAGCTCGAAGCGCCAACAGTGAGTCGCATAAATGGCGTCAACTCGGAAGCGCCCTCGCTGGCTGAAATAGAAGCGGCAATCAAAAACATGAAATCCAACAAAGCACCTGGGATCGATTGCATTCCTGCTGAAATGCTGAAAGCCGACCCTGCCCTATCAGCACAAATGTTGCACCGTCTTTTCGCTGACATCTGGGATTCTGCAACATTCCCGGCCGACTGGATGCAGGGTATCCTCGTTAAGGTCCCGAAGAAAGGAGACCTGACAGAGTGTGGTAACTGGCGAGGCATAACGTTGATCTGTACAACCCTCAAAGTACTCTGCAAGGTGATCCTGAACAGGATCCAGGAGAAAATCGACGCTACACTCCGACGGCAACAAGCTGGATTCCGATCCGGACGATCATGTGTGGACCACATCACAACACTACGAATCATACTGGAACAAATCAACGAATTCCAGGACTCTCTTCTGCTGGTGTTCGTTGATTTCGAAAAAGCATTCGACCGACTTAACCATGAAAACATCTGGGCGGCTCTAAGGCGACGAGGGGTCCCAGAGAAACTAGTCCATCTCATCGAAGCACAGTACGAGGCATTTTCGTGCAAGGTCTTGCACGACGGTGTCTTGTCCGAACCAATCCCGGTAACTGCTGGAGTGAGACAAGGATGTATTCTATCACCGCTACTTTTTCTAATCGTAATGGATGAGATTCTGATTGGATCGATTGACTGTGCACCGAACCGAGGATTGCCGTGGAATCCTTCAACAATGGAGCAACTGAACGACCTTGACCTGGCTGACGATATTGTTTTGCTCGCCCAAACACAACCAGATATGCAGAGCAAACTCGACGACCTCACCGAAAGTTCCAAGGCAGCAGGTCTCAAAGTCAATGTCGGAAAGACCAAGTCGATGGAGATAAACACAGAAAATCCCTCCAGTTTCATGGTAGCTGGGCAACAAATTGAGAAAGTGGAGTGCTTCCAGTATCTTGGTAGCCAGATAACGCCTGATGGTGGTACCAGAAAAGACATCGAAACCCGGATCAGAAAGGCCCGATTTGCGTTTGCGAGTCTCCGAAACATCTGGCGGTCACGCCAGATCTCTCTTCGAACGAAAATCCGAATCTTCAACTCAAACTTCAAATCCGTATTGCTGTACGGGTGCGAAACTTGGTGCACATATGCGGTGACGACGCGAAAACTGCAAGTATTTGTAAACCGCTGCCTGCGGAATATCATCCGCGCTTGGTGGCCTGGCAACTGGATCTCGAATGAGGAACTACATCACCGGTGTCATCAAAAGGCGCTAGAAATCGAGATTCGGAAACGTAAGTGGAGATGGATTGGGCACACGCTGCGAAGAGATGAAAACGAGATTTGCAGAGAGGCGCTAGATTGGAATCCGGAAGGTCATCGAAGAAGAGGCAGACCCAGAAACTCGTGGCGGCGAAGCCTAGCCGCTGAAATCCGCACTGTCGACGAGAATCTTGATTGGGACCAAGTGAAGACGCTGGCTCCGGATCGTCAACAGTGGAGGTCTTTTACCACGGCCCTATGCACCGGAGGATCGGCGCGGGATCATTAAGTGTTAAGTAAGTGTAAGTGTAAAAATATAATCAACAATAACTCACTAATTACACTTTCAAATTGTGGTACTGTTGGTACTGGCCGGAGCTGTCGATCCACTACCGGCAGAAGAACTGCATTCTCACCAATACATTGGCAAGACTTTGATATCCATCAATATTTGGGGCCCACAAACTCATTTGTCGCAAACTCTTACAGTGTAATTTTGATCCGTTATCGGTAGAGATTTTTATTTGGCGCCGAATAACGCCCAAAAACCGTTAAGCCAAATATTCGACTCACCGAATAGCTAAATATTCGGCCGAACAGGTCGATTTTGTGTTCAATAAAGGTTTTTTTCAATTTAAAAAATAAACATAAATTTTGACCTTTTTAAATTTTCTATCAAATATCTTTCTGAATGTCTGACCGTGTTTTTTTTTATTTATTTGATCATTGGGATTTTAACATCTATGGGGTCATTCATCCCTCATCTGACCGTGTAGATACGTTTGGTTGAGAGTATGATATGCTTAAGGTTAAAGATTTTTTTTTTTTTGTTTCGATTGTAGTCGTTTTACCATCTTTATGGCATTCGCGACTTTATCAACGGTGCAGTTGGCGGATCGTTATTGAAAAACTTATTCGGTACAACTGTGTTCGATGTTTGCTCTTGGGCTCGAACTCGCGGACATCGGGTCAGGAGACAACAGACTTGACAACTGCGCTATATCACAAGCCCTTTAAGGTTAAAGATCATCTTTTTTCAAACAACTGTTTTTAAGATATCTTGCTCAAACTCGACATTCATCTAATGCGATATCAAATAAGCAATTTCAAATTGCTTGGTACCTGTTTCGACATGTTTTGTCTCAGATTTCACAGGAACATCTCTTTGGTGATACACGCTTAGAAGCGGCAAGTGGCAAGTCATCTGATGTCCTTTCAGATATTGGTAACACTTCGGCCGCTTTAGCCCTTGTTCTGCGCCGCGCGCGCCTGAGGTGACGATAGTCGAGTTACCCTAGTCACTCGATTCCAGTTGTCACTTTAGTCGAGAAACGCCATTTCGGATGAACTTTGTGAATTCTTACCTTATTCTCGTAGCCACCCTGGGTGAGAATCGTCGCATTTAAGTGACGATTTCAGGTGACAATTGTCGGTACCTTTTCAGGTGGTGACGAGATAGAAATTTATTGGGAAAACTTTTGGAGGCGAAACAGTAAGGCTTTGTTTAGTTAAGTGATTATACAATATATGTACATACAATTTTTAGTTTTTTTTTTAAATTATTTTTTCTAATTTATTCTAAGGTCAAGAGTTTTTTCAAATACATTTTTTTTTATTTTTCAGTCAGAATCAGAATATTTTTTTTTTTATTGTTCTGAACATAAAACAGATTATCAAAATTTTCAATAATAAAATTTGGAAACCTTTTTCAAAATTTCAGTTATATTTAAATACTTCAACTTATGATCGAGTGCTTGAATTTCTGTGGTATCAGCCTAAAAATCTTCGGGGCTTTGGTCGAACGCATCAGCTTGCAGCACTAATTAATAATCCGGCGGGGCTTCTTCCGTTCGAAATTCAAAATCTGCTTTGTTCATGCATGGTTTGCTGCATTATGTGCGATTGCCAAACTATTTGAATTAATGGTCTTGGATACTTTTTTTTCACATCCTGCAAAAATAACATCTCCAATGATCAATACGGATTCATACCCAAACGCTCTACGACAAGTAACTTGCTGACGTTCTTTTGTGCATGAAAGTTGAAAACTGATGCTCTCTATACCGATCTGTCTGCTGCATTGGACAAGGTGAAACACGAAATTGCCATCGGCAGACTCGAACGCTTAGGGTTCTGTGGTACTTTACTTGGTTGGTTCCGCAGTTACTTAACAGGCCGTAAAATGATTGTTCGAACGGGTTACACCTTTTCCAGGCAGTTCCCGGCCACCTCCGGTGTGCCCCAAGGCAGCCATCTAGGACCGATTATTTTCTTAATTTATTTCAACGACGTGTTATCACTTCTCGATAGTCCCAAACTATGAACGACCACGACGACATCAATGTCCTGAAATGTCAGTTCAACCTCTCCGCTGATTGGTGCGACATTAGCTACCTGCCTTTAAACCGCAGCAAATGTGCAGTCATCAGCTTTCTAATCCTAGATCAGCGTCTGGAATTCAAGGCACACACCAACTACGTGATTGACAAAGCATCCAGAAGTCTCGGTTTCATTTTCAGAGTGGCGAAGGACTTCAAGACGTGTATTCCCTGAAAAGCCTATATTGCAGCATTGTTCGCTCCATCCAGGGGCGGTCCTAGAGTCGGCTCTTGGGGGGGTGATTTTCCAATTTTCAAAAATCAGTCAATATAAAGGAACGTTAATATCTGGCGAAAAAAACAATCATTTGAGTGAGCAAAAGGAGAAGGGAGGGGTTGTGGGGAGGGGTGGGGGAAAGTTATCCCCCTGTAAAACAACCAGTGAATCTATAATAACCACTGCGAAAAAATGTTGATATTTTTTTTTTATTTGTGGTAATCTGGTATTTTAGAATGGTCACTTTAAGAGCCCTTTAAAAATTTATAGTTATAAATGTAATTTTTTCAATGAAAATAATACACACGTTGTTGAGAGATGAACACGTACAAAAAAAAAATTCTAGTTATCTTCAGTTTTTTTCCTGAGCTTCTAAATATTAGCGCTCTGGTATTTTATTATTTATCGAAAATTATACTTTTCACCGATAAGCTCGATAAACAAATTAACAAACATAACTAACGGGCATTGAATTCTTCATTGGGGTTTTTACTGAATCGTGATTTGGAAATTTAGTATCATAATTTTCAAATTTGGAAACACAATATATGAAATCAACACTTTAATTATAAATTAAGTAGAAAAAACTGATTATCAAAATCAGTTTTTAAATTCTGGAACCGAATTTAATTTGATTTGCTCTTGAATTTAAAGTTTTCATTCAAAATTTTCAATTTTAATTGTATTACAACAAATAAATTACTGAAAAAAGTGGTTAATCTTTGTTCACCTTCACATAATTACCAATTTTTTAAATAATTTTTAATTTAAAATTGTGAAATGAAGGGATAATTCTGAATGTAAATACTCTTCTTTAGTGAACAGTCTCAATCATTTGCAATTGAAATAGCCAAGCTTTCAGATTAAGAATATCAAAACTTAAGCTAAATTTTAAATTAAAATTTCAATATTATTGTGAAGCAGTATCGGTGACACAATTGCTGTAGATCTAGGAGTGTTGGTTAAAAATCACTTAAAGATCTTCTGACTGTTTTGCATGATATAATGCCTTGTTACCGAAAAAATAGTGGAATGATAAGGGGATAGTTTTAGTTCACAAGGGAAAAATTAAAACCGTGGCAAATTGATTTTGGAAGCTTTTTGCGTCTCAAACTCGATTCATTTTCTGTTTTTTCCCTTTCTTATTTTCTGGCAATGAGTAATTTTAAAACTTAGCAGTTCAGAGTGAAATCGATCAATGATAATTGATGAAGCAACTGACCTGAACAACAAAAAATATGTTAAATCTTTTCATTATCCTTTATCCATTCAACGATGCAGGTCAGAGGGAAGAATACTAAAAAATAACAAAGTCCTGGAAAAAACAATACAGGTTTCGTCTACATCATGGGTGGCCAAACCATGGCCCGCGGGCCACATGTGGCCCGCGACCCACTTTTTGTGGCCCGCGAAGCTTTTTCTGGAAAAGCCGTGGTCTAAGAATTTAACGTTTTTCTTGGATAAATATATCTGAATCTAAACTAACTAAATTAAAAACAGAGATCTGAAAATCTTTTTGAAGTGATATAAGCCAAAGGGGTAAAAGTGTATATAAACTAATTTCGAGAAAACATGCTTTTAAATTGTTGTTTTTAGCCATTTTCCATACATTTTTCGAATATTTGTAAATTTCTTTCGAACGTAAAAGTATGAGGATATAATAATAAAAATCTAAAAAGTTTACTAAATATAACTTGAATTATCGAGAATCGTTTGGCATTATGAATTTTGCACTTATACCCCATTTGACTCTGAGGGCCTTATATACCTGATTTTACCAAAAAGTATACGGTCACTGAATAAAAAAAGCAATTAAAATTACAATTTTCAAATTATCAAAATTGTACGGTATTTGACACTTCATCTGTGAATTCTATTACACATTTTACTAAAGTGACTTTTGCAAATATTGTAAAATATCGAAAGTTTGTTATGAATAATTTTCCAAATTGTCGTTATTTGGTAGGCTTTATGAAAATTTAACCAACTCCAAATGTAATTACCTTGATTCGTCAGCTGAGTTGTTTTATGCCAAAAATCCAACTATCCAATCCAGTCAATCAAAATCCTGTTTCCAGCGCCGGGTCTGCTACCAAGGAGTGTTCTTCCAAAGCGTATTTCCAATCAGTCCAGAGAAAAGTCAAATCCGATAGCGTTACAGTAATCCAACAATTTTATTAGCCGAACAAGACACTTTATTTTTCAACTCCCGGATAGTTTCCACCGTCGTTTATTGAGGGTTCGAAAGCAACTGACTGAACAACAGCTTTTTTTTTTTTTAAATATGTCTTTATTTGTATCAATTCATCATTACATTTATATTACATTTTTTCATTAAATTAGGTGTTCAGCTCAATAATGAACTGTTCAGAGCCCTATAGTTAACTAGATATTAAAAATTTATTTGTAAGAATTAAATTTGCTTAGCGCAATTAAGTATTTAATATAGGAGAACATCCTGTAATGGCAAAAATATTTTAAACTTAAAACTAAACACTATCCTAAAATTAAACTAGTTATAAAGAGAACGGATCTCTGCGATGGAAGACTGCATCGATTTGCCTCTGAAGTTGGAGATGATTTTGTTGGCCATCTCTTCGATCGATTCAATGTTCGCAATCCGATGAAGTTCTTCGGTGCTGTGCCAAGGAGGAAGCCGCAAAATCATTTTCAGAACCTTGTTCTGAATCCTCTGGATGGCTTTCTTCCTCGTCGCGCAGCAGCTAGACCAAATCGGAACTGCATACATTATCGCTGGTCGGAAAACTTGCTTATAAATAAGCATCTTATTCTTCAGGCACAGCCGGGATTTCCTGTTGATGAGAGAATAAAGAGATTTAGTATATTTATTACACTTAGATTGAATATCTTCAATGTGATTTTTAAAAGTAAGATTCCGATCAAGTGTAAGTCCCAAGTACTTCACGTGATCAGCCCATTCTAATGAAACCCCATTAAAAGTTATGGAATGATTTTCATTAGGTTTTAAAAATTGAGCTCTTGGCTTATGGGGAAATAAAATAAGTTGAGTTTTGGAAGCGTTAGGAGAAATTTTCCACATTTTCAAGTAATTCAAAAAGGAATTTAAATTTTGTTGCAATCTACTGCGTACCACCCGTAAATTTCGACCTTTGGCTGAAAGCAAAGTATCGTCAGCAAATAATCTTCTACCTTTTCCTTCTGGTACATCAGGAAGATCAGAAGTAAAAATATTGTATAAGATTGGCCCAAGTATACTACCCTGAGGGACACCAGCTCTAATGGGTGTCCTTTCAGAGCATGAATTTTGATAGCTTACTTGTAGGGTTCGGCTAGTCAAATAATTTTGTATAATTTTGGTGAGATATACAGGAAAATCAAATCGAGCTAATTTAGCTACTAAACCTTTGTGCCAAACACTGTCAAACGCTTTTTCAATATCAAGAAGAGCAACACCAGTTGAATAACCATCAGATTTGCTAGCGTTAATCATATTAGTTACATTCAAAAGTTGATGTGTAGTAGAATGTCCATGACGAAAACCAAATTGTTCATCAGGGAAAATAGAATTCTGATTAATGTGAATCATCATTCTATTCAAAATAACTCTCTCAAATAGTTTACTTAAAGATGGAAGCAAACTAATTGGTCGATAACTTGAAGGCTCTGAAGCACTTTTTCCAGGTTTTAAAATTGGAGTTACTTTGGCATTTTTCCATTTATTGGGAAAATAAGCCAAGTGAAAACATTTATTGAAGATTTTAACTAAAAAATTTAAAGTGCTTTCAGGCAACTTTTTAATAAGAATATAGAAAATCCCATCTTCCCCTGGGGCTTTCATATTTTTAAATTTTTTGCAAATCAATTTAAGTTCATCAATATTTGTCTCACAAGAACTTTCAAATACATTTTGTTTAGAAAGAATATCATCAAATTCAAGGGAAATTTGAGCATCAATTGGACTTACAACGTTTAAATTAAAATCATGAGCAGACTCAAATTGTTGGGCCAATTTTTGAGCTTTTTCTGCATTCGTTAAAAGAAGTTTATCCCCGTCTTTCAAAGTAGGAATTGGCTTCTGGGGCTTTTTCAGAATTTTAGTTAATTTCCAAAATGGCTTTGAGTAGGGTTTTATGTCCTCTACTGCTTTGGCAAAATTTTCATTACGAATGAAATTTAAACGACGTTTGATCTCTTTTTGAAGGTCGCAATAAATAAATTTCAAATAAGGATCCCTAGTACGTTGATATTGGCGTCGACGAATGTTTTTCAGTCGTATCAAAAACTGAAGATCATCATCAATTAAAGGTTGATTAAATTTATGTTTAACTTTGGGTATTGAAGCGACTTTAGCATTGACTATTGAAGTTGTCAAATTTTCTACAGCCAAATCAATATCTTCAATTGAATTCAGTGGAACGTTTACATTCAAATTACGTTCAATAAAATTCTTATATCGCTCCCAGTCAGCTTTTTGAAAGTTAAAAGTTGATTTTAAAGGGTTTTCAATGGGACTTTGGGATAAAGAAAAAGTTACTGGAAGGTGGTCTGAATCGAGGTCCGCATGAGTAACTAATTGACTACAATGCTCGCCGAAATCCGTTAGAACCAAATCAATTGTGGAAGGATTTCTAATCGAAGAGAAACAAGTATGCCCATTAGGATATTCAACAGTGTAATAACCTGCAGAGCAGTCATTAAATAAAATATTCCCATTTGAATTTGATGAAATATTATTCCAAGATCGGTGTTTTGCATTAAAGTCACCAATAACAAAAAATTTAGATTTATTTCTGGTGAGTTTTTGTAAATCTCCCTTCAAAAAATTTTTCTGTTCACCGCTGCATTGATAAGGTAAATATGCGGCAATAATTATAATTTTCCCCATAGAAGTTTCTAATTCAATTCCAATTGTTTCTAAGACTTTTGTATTGAAAGAAGGAAGAAGTCTAAATTTGAGACGACTATTGATGACAATACCCAAGCAACCAAAAGTCCCATAAAACAGGTACAAAAACGCTTACTCAGCCCCATCATTGATATGAAGTACGTTCTATGCAGCTCAAAATTTAAGTTCTTATTGATACTTTCAAGTTCCGCCAAAATACGAGCAGTTCCCCTTCGACCGATCTGAAAAGAAATCTTCACATCCTTGACGGAAGTGATGATTTCTTTTCGAAAGGCATTGAAGTCAGAAATCGTGACCGTAATTGGTGGAACCTTTTCGTTTTTAAGAGTATAAGAAGAAGAAGCCCAAGAAACCAAAAGTCACATATTTACTTGAATGAAGGCATTGAAAGTTACATATTGGCTGGCAAAGAGAATCAACTGACCAATTCCCTTTAGTGAACTTTATGTACTCATCAATGAACTTGAAAGTAGCAAAAGTGATTAATATGTACGCTGTATGTGACTTGTTTCGCCCATTTCCCATTAGTGAACTATATGTGCTCATTAACGAACTTGAAAGCTGCAAAAGTGATCTATATGTACGTTATACGGGACTCAAGTCACATAAAGGGCACAAAAGTGCTCAAACGGGATTTAGTAAGTCACATAAAGGGCACAAAAGTGCTCAAACGGGATTTGATAAGTCACAAAATGTACATTGATGTGCTTTCAAAATCAAATCACCTCTTCGAGTTTTAGTTTCAGTTAGAACAACATCTAGGCGTGGTCTCGTGGTAGCGTGTTCGATTCTCACCACGAAGGTCGCTGTTCGATCCCCAAGCCTGGCAAGTTTTTTTCAATAAGTAAATTTGTACTTGAGTGACCATTCTGATGCGATATATGTAGGAAATGTAGGAAAGAAGCAATTAGTCGAATTTGAAATCCGGCGCGTGGCATCATGGCGGCACTGGTACAAAACACAGTAAATAATCAAGAGAAGGTGATATGAACCGAAGCCAACGGTTCAGTTGGGATAGAGAGAAATTTTTTTGCTCATTTTGCGATTTTTTTGGAAGCTGAATTAAGAGGCCGCTGGAAGCTGAATAGAAGATCATTAAGACTTTTTTGGAACTTGAAAGTATCAATAAGAACTTAAATTTTGAGCTGCATAGAACGTACTTCATATCAATGATGGGGCTGAGTAAGCGTTTTTGTACCTGTTTTATGGGACTTTTGGTTGCTTGGGAGGTTTCTTAGTACTCTTATCAGAATTAAATATGAATATTTCCTCATCACCGATGTTATGAAGGACATCGAATGAATTGGAAATTTCAACTTTTTTGGCAGATGGCCCTGGATTAGGTTCAGCAATCCGTTTTCTTCCGGCCGAAGACTTCCCCATGCTGGAAAGAAAAGAGAAAAATATGAATAAAAGAAAATAGAAATAATTTTAGCACTGAAAAGTTCTGTTTTTCAAAGGTAAGGAAAAAATAAATAATGTAAAAATGTTCCTGCAGGTACACAGCAACGATACGATGCTCCGGCGTACGTGTTGACGGCTCAACGGTACAGATGGAAGTGACTGAACAACAGCTGATTCCTAATTCTAATTAGAATCCTTTTTGACTTATCGCTATGTTGTGTTGCTTATAAGAATTATGTTTCCTTTTCTGTGTTAGGGGTATAGACACTATAATTTCATATAGTCTGGCAGAGAGAATGACGGGAGCCAATCGAACTGTCATTCGCGGGAGCCAATCGAGCAAACTTTCTAAATATTGGAAAATCATGGTTGAAGTATTGTAATTCACTAAGCTTTTTTGGCTTTTTAGTGACATTAACAAAAGTTTTATAGCAGAATTTTCACTAATTTTTTCACCTAAACATCATAATATATTTTTAAAAGGGATTTCGCGTTCAACTGACAAACATAGCAGGTAATTTAAGAATTTGAGAAACTATTTTTTATTTTGCAACTGGAGAGAGCTATGAAGAGCTTGAACATTTTCATAGAATGCTCGATTGGCTCCGCGCGAATGACAGTTCGATTGGCTCCCGTCATTCTCTTTGCCAGACTATATGAAATTATAGTGTCTATAGTTAGGGGTGTTCATATGTTATGTACTGTTCAGTGTATTTAGAGTGGTGAGTAAGTGTATAACAGTTATTTGATTCACTAGTGTGGCTAACACCAAATATTTTTTAATTGGCATCTTGCTTTGTATTGATGTACAAGTACATCAATAATGAAATACTAATCAGAATTTACATTTCCGTAGTAGAATTCAACAAGATCCGGTTTGGTACTGACAAATCTCCCAGAAGAACGATTTTTTTACCAAATGTTTTACCTACAAAAAGTTCTATGATTATCTAAGAATCAAATTCATATTCGTCCTGGTTTAAGAAAGCTTTCCCAATAGACTTGCCAAAGCGAGATACTGAAAATTTTTAAAAGAATTGGATACTCAATCCAATTTGATTGATCCAGGTTGAGGTCAGTACTTTGAAAAATCAATAATATTTATGATATAACTAGAGTTCATTGAAAAAGTATTCTTTTAAATGTCAAAAGCATGCGAACGTTACTTTATTTCAACAATTCCATTCCGCGGTTTTTAAAATTTGCCTATCAAATTTTTCTAAGAAGAACGGTGAACTTGAAATCTTTGAAAAAGAGCGGTCATTTTTTAAATATTTGAAGACCATAAAATTGACTTAATGTCATGCCATTTTACATTTTTGGGATGAATAAACCAAGGAGGTTTTAATTGCCTTGAAAAGATTTACCTGAACATAAGTTGGGAGGGATAATTTATTTCGTATTGCGTTATATTTCCACTATTTTTTCAAATGGAGCAAAATTTCTAAAAATATGCAAGTAACAAAAATGACTTATTAAAATGAATCTATACTAAGGTTGTCAGAATTTTTTTAGTACGTATCCAGGCCAGACAAATCCGGGCTATTTTATCTAAAAACCTGGCATAGTCCCTGCATCTGATATCAAAATTGTCTACCAAAAATCCGGGCAAATTTGGTCAATACACAGGAAATACTCAACAAAAATCAAGAAAAAAAAACCTTTCATGGTTTGTATAGAAAAACTTGTTAAAAAACTCGTTTTGGAGGCATAAATCAAATAAAAATTACAATACAATTTGTTTTTTTTTTGTTTTTGTTCGATTCGGAAAAAAGGAGATAAAATCCGGGCAACCGACGAACCGGACTTTGTCCAAATTTTTTTAATTAAATATCCGGGAAAACCCGGATAAAATCGGGTGATCTGGCAAGCTTTATCTTAACTTGATGTGACCAAAGCAAAAGTTTTTATTTTAATAGTGTTTTAAAAAAACTGTTATTATTTGTTTTATTTCGAATATTCCAGAACAATTTTTTTTGGCCCGCACGCTTGTCTCATTTCTGAAATTTGGCCCGCCTGTTGAAAATGATGGCCACCCATGGTCTACATAATCTTCGTATTTTACATAATGGGGAAAGATACTTACTTCTATAATTTTTTCTTATGGTAAATTACTCACAGTCTTTATGAAAATTGATCATTAAGTTAATACCTTTTTTCTAAATTTTTTTTTATATTTTACACTTTTGCTAAACAGCTGATAAAAATACTTTTTTGTTCCTTTTTAGCACTAAAAACTCATAGAAAACGCAAAAGTCATAAAACGTAATCTCTTTCTTCGATTTATTGTCGCTGAAATCTCTTGAGAGGATTTTTTTTAAATTTAAACTCTTTCTATGAATATTTTATATTCGATTTCTGATATTCTATTTTTTTCACAGTCATCCATAATATGAATGTTTGATGTGATACATTTCAAACAGAATTGAATAAAATCAGATCTAAAATTTAATTTTTTGTTTTTGAATTTCATAATATAGGTTATTATTTTAAGTTTATAATTCATATTTGAATGGTGGATTAATTGAAGGTGAAAAATTTTCGCGAAAGAGAATCTTTACTGTGATTTGGAACCTGATTTTTTATTTGGCAATTGAAGGCAATAAATGTATGATGAAAGCAGAACAAATATTTCAAGTATTTCAGTGTGATAACCATTTTCACCCCCCTATATAACTTTTCCAAATTTTTCATTTCATTAAAATTCAAAACAAAATCAAGAATTCAGAAGCTTTGAATTTGAAGCAAATACTGAAATTTGTTGCGATTTGCTCGTGTTGATTGAGGCATATAAGGGAAATTAGTGACAATTTAAAAAAAAAAGTTGTCCCTACAATACAATAGCAAATTCCAAATCAACACTCAACAACACACTTTTATTGAGTAACTTATCAACAAAAGTTATTTGGTATAATTCATTCCAGGGAATCCTAAGTAACAGCTGCTTGAGTTTGGTGGATCGACTTTTTTCAATATTAAGCTTTTTAACTGATAAATTAGCTTTTTTGTTGAAAAAACACCCCCACGGAGTGGAAAATTTTTAATATTGGAAAGCACATCTACTAAGAAAAGTTCCAACTTTTTATAGAAATTCGAGCTTTTGCGGGTATTTTGTAACGGGTTTATGCGGTTTGGGGGGGGTGGTCACCCCCCCCATAGGACCGCGCCTGGCTCCATCCTTGAATACATACAGCCACTACCATAACGGTGTCGATCGGCTCAAGGCTATTCAGCGGCGATTCTTGCGATATGCCCTTAGACACTTGAACTGGCAAGACCTTTTTAGCTTGCCAAGCTATGAAAATCGATGCCGCCTCAAAAGTATAAATATTCTTAAAGCCCGCAGACATGCAACACGTGCCTCATTCGCCGCCGATCTCCTGACATCGCGAATCGACTGTCCGACGCTATTGGAAGCTATTTCGCTTACACGCTCCTTTTTTAACTCAAATTAAATGGTTTTGGTTCAAAACAGCACTTCAGTGGCAGCCGGCAGCCCTCAACTTTGAGTTCGACAGGGCAATCGCAAAACACAGTTCTGATAGGCATACCGTAAAACGGGGTAACATTGATCACCGGGGTAAATTTGACCAACAATAAATTTTTCCACACTATCATCAGCAAACGTTGCTACCTAGCATATCTGAACCGGTTACAACGAAATTTCAAAAGCAGTCCGAAGTCGTTCTGGAAGTATGTCAAAAGCCAGCGAAAAGAATCCGGACTTCCGTCCCACATGTACCTGGACGGCGATATTGCTAGCACTGACCCCGGAATCTGTAATCTGTTCGCTGAAAAATTTTCGAGCATTTTCACAAGCGGGTCCATTTCTGCAGAACAACTTACCAGGGCTGTGAGTAATGTCTCACCTCTAGGCTCTTCATTAAATGGTATTCTTGTCGACGATGCAGCTATCTTAAAAGCAACCGCCAAACTCAAAAACTCTACTTCTAAGGGCCCGGATGGAATCCCAGCTACTTTTTTTGAAACGGTTTATGCCTCATCTGCTAACACCTATCAGGCATATCTTTTAAGCATCACTGGACGGCGCTATCTTCCCCGCTTTGTGGAAAGAAGCATATATGTTTCCTGTTTACAAAAAAGGAGATAAGAAAGATATTAACAATTACCGTGGTATCTCAGCTCTGTGTGCTATTGCAAAACTGTTTGAGCTGGTTGTGTTGGATCCCATTTTTTCATTCTGCAAGCACCACTTTTCAAACGATCAGCACGGTTTCATGCCTAAACGATCAACTACCACAAATTTACTGACGTTCACATCTTTCGTACAAGAAAGCTTTGCCATGAAGACCCAAACCGATGCTATTTATACAGATTTGTCTGCTGCATTTGATAAAGTGAACCACGAGATTGCTCTCGCAAAGCTAGGTCGCTTGGGCTTCTGTGGATCTTTACTGGAGTGGTTTCGGAGTTACTTAACGGGACGAAAATCGTCTGTTCATACTGGAGAATCCTTCTCGAGACAGTTTCTCGGCTCTTCCGGAGTGCCACATAGAAGCCATTTAGGACCGATAATTTTCGTCATCTATTTTAATGATGTTCTCTCGCTTCTCGATGGTCCAAAACTCGCTTATGCCGATGATCTGAAACTATATCACACCATCAATGGTAAAGACGACATCGATTTCCTGCAACGGCAGTTCAACATTTTTGCTGACTGGTGCGACAACAAGTGCCTGCCGCTAAATCGCAGTAAATGCTCGACCATAACTTTTTCTCGCAAGCGACACCCTCTTTATGCTGAGTACATTCTCGGGGATGAAATAATCTCCCAGGTTGACCAAATCAATGATCTGGGTATTATTCTCGATCAACGGCTTGAGTTTAAGACTCACACGAACTACGTGGTAGACAAAGCCTCGAGAAATCTTGGTTTCTTGTTTCGCGTGGCTAGAGAATTTAAAGATGTGTACTGCTTAAAAAGCTTATATTGTAGCATAGTCCGCTCCGTTCTTGAGTATGCTTCTGCTGTCTGGTGCCCTTTCTACCAAAATGGAGTTGAACGAATCGAGGCTATACAGCGGCGCTTCTTGAGATATGCCCTTCGACACCTGAACTGGCAAGATCCTTTTCGTTTGCCCAGTTATGAGAATCGTTGCCAGCTGATAGACTTAGACACGCTTCAAGTCCGAAGAAACGCTACACGTGCTTTGGTTGTTGCGGATCTTCTCACATCGAGGATTGACTGTCCCGTGCTGCTGGAAGCTATCCCTCTCAACGTGCGACCGCGAGGATTGAGAAACCAGAATCTGCAACTCTACGTTCCTGTTCGGCTGAATAACTATGGGGCTAACAGCGCTCTTATAGGCATCCTAAAAACCTTCAACCGTTTTTCGGAGTACTTTGACTTTGGCGTTCCCAGAAATGTTTTCCGTAGAAACATATTGTACAAATCAAGAGAAATGTAGATTTACGTTAATTTTAATATGTAACCTATAATTAAGATATCATTAGGATCTAAATTTGATCCGTTGATTTTTATACAATAAACAATAAACAATAACTCAGTCTATAGTTTGAATTTTGAAAACTGTTTTCAACGTTTGAAAGCCTATAATTTGAGTATCAAATAAGAGAAATTTGGTTTGTATTTGAATTTTTTTTCTGTTTTTTTTAATGTAATTTCAAAATCTAAAAATATCTATTTTTCAGGGCTCGCAAACAAACAGCTATCCTGATGATACCAAAAAGCATTTAGAAGCAAACGGGTTGTTGAATTTGACAGAACAACTATTTTTCTTTGTATATGTATCGTTATAGTGCAATTTGTACATTCATTTAATGATAAATCCGTGATATTTAAAAAATAAGGACATTTTCATAGAGTAAGCCCGTATTGGAAAAATGGATAGGAACCCTATAAAATGGATAACTTTGAAGAAAAAATGAAATAGAAATAATGGGAGGGCCTAGGGGAATGTGTGAAGGTAAAATTTCATTTGTATTTTGAAGCTAACACTATTTAGCAATTGTTATAATTTTTGCCCCTAAATGTATGCAGCATCATAGTTCTGTTTTTCGATTATAAATGTTTTTGAAAGAAAACGTTCAAAAGCAAGGTAAAATTGATAAACTAGCATTTGTAAATATTATGAAGGTGATTTGTATCCTTAATGATCAAGAAAACTCGTTAAAACCGTCCAGATAGAGACTGATCAATATTACCCCAAAGCATCAAATTCTGAACAAAGACTAAATACAATTTTTAAATCAAATTTAAAATAGTCTAATAAATTTCTGCAACCATGGTTTACATTCATAGGAGTCTAGTACTGGTTTTAAAAATATGAAACATGCTACATATCTACCCCTTAACAGAAAAAATAATCGAAAAATATTGAAAAAAGTGATCAATATTACCCCGGATTACGGTACTCAATACTAAGCTCGGCAGCCGAACTCAAATTTATCCTTTTTAATCGAGGGTTGTTTATTTGCAGGGAATTGAAGGATGGTTAAAATTTTTTGTACCCGGATGTTGCTGTTCCGGTACATTGCATTGCAATTACAGAACGGTGGAAATTGTTGATACTCCCGGTCAAAACTACAAAGGAAACTTCCGGATTTCACTTCCCACGCGAAGTAAATAACATCCGAAAGTTTCCGGACATTCCAAGCCGCTCACCATATGATGACAATGACGGACAGAATTTCACGCTGACATGGTTGACATTACATTTTGAAGTTCCTTCAAAGTCTTCCGGTAATTGTTCCGGAAAGACAAAATTTTGTGTCGTGTTCGTTGGTTGCTGTTCCAGTTCGAAGTGAACTCGCTAAGTGTTTTCAATTCAACAAAGAGAGTTAAATTTTTAGTTCATAAGGTCGAACTCAGCTTTGCTCCCTCGCCGAAAGAAAAAAAGGGATCAGTTTCGAATTCGTAGTTCGAACGTCGTTTTGAACCATCGCAAGGAGGCAAAATGGTACCTACTTAACTTTAAGTTCATAGAATCGAACTATGTTTTGAACCTCGGTCATACTCAATTTTCAGTTAAAAAAACGAGCGTGTAACAAAGAACGCATCTGATCGATCGACTCAAGCTTGTCTTCGAGAAGTGAACTTTCTTGCTTCTCGGTATCAAACGAACGCACAAACAAAAGAAATTTTTCCGCTCGCGACCAGGTGAATAAGACATCACCTGGATTTCTTTCTCAACCGCCATTGCAAAATTAAAAAATGCTCAAAACTTGCAATCTTACAAAAAAAAACTTCCGGAAACAACGCACCCACTTACACGATCTTACCTGACTTCCAATCTACGATTCCACCAAATTATGACCGACCCTGAAAACATTAAATCATGCTGGCATATCATACATAGGGGAAAACTGTACAAGACGCACCAGCGGGGATGTCCCATGTCATTCTTTCTCAAATATACACTTACCTACGGCTTCGAATAATGTTTTTCTTCATTTTTATTGTAGCAAACAAGCTTTTTCATCATTCAATAGATGAAAAGTTCACAAAATCTACTTTAGTTCTTAGAAACACAGGAATTAATGGAATCAGCGTGAAACTTGTTATTTATCATAAGTAACATATAAGGTTTTAAGGTAAAACAGCATAAGCAATCTGATCAAACTACAGCTTATCGTTTTACTAATCATGTGCACTTTCGGAAGACTATTAATATTTTGATGTATTTTATTAAATTCCTACAAATTTTATTAAAAATCAATCATATGAAGATTGGGTCAGAATGCCCACAAGACCACGTGTTTTACGTTCAAATTTTGAATGCTGTTAACTTTTAAGAAAACCCGAATATCAAAACAAAATGCCATTCTTTTTATTTGCTGACTCCCAAATTACGATAACAATGCATAGTTATAACATATTCTGTCCTTGTTCGAGTTAAAACGGTGCACCAATATTCGACTCGAAAAAACTATCGGCCGCCATGTTTGCCGCGATATCACTATATCAGTCAAAAAAAATGAATTTCGTTGCCTACTTGAAGGCGTTTTATCTATAAGGATATAAAAAAGTGTATTTTGAAAAGCGAAATTTTCGATGAGTTTAGCAATACTAAATGATTTTTAGCCAAAGAATGGTAGTTTTCAAACATACGATGAATATGTAATTAAACTTTTGGTGTTTCAACAATTACATTCCGTATAATCATTGTTCTATTTCTTACCACCCTTCCTGTTTGGTGCATTCTGTCCACTAGTTTTGGCATTCTACTCCGCGGTTTGTTTTCTGGCTGTTTTAGTTTTTTTACAAAAATATCATATTTTTTCTTTTCGATGATATGTAAATTTCATTCTTAAATCGTCGTAAACTTTCAATTTGGTTCTTAAATGATTGGTATCGCTGTAAATAGCAGTTCTGCTTAGCTGGTGCGTCTTGTACAGTTTTACCCTACATATCCAGCAATCCAGCCTCGTGAGGGATCAAACTGACATCAAAATGGCGGATTCTTTCGAGCACCACCACCTGCACAGTACGTTATCCACTCTACTGCACATGCAAACCGCTTTCTTATTTCTTTTGTAGCACTTTTTCTTAGAAACTGCTCCGAACAACTCGATCGTTCATGCACTTGTGATCGAGGGTGAAGTTCCAAATACCAAATTTCTACTGAATTGTACCGATGGCTCAAATTCCATGCACATGGATCGGGTTTTTATTTTTGCACTTATAGTTCCATTAATTTGGTTCTCATTGATCGCACAATTGATTCTGCAGACACAATGTTCCATTGTTCAGAACACGTTGTTCACAAAGTCTACCATTTTGTGATTGGGCAACCGTTCCGATGCTCTTTTGCGGGTGAACGATCAAGTTCCGCGTTTTCTGTGGTCATTTCACTAGCACAAACTGTACTTCCGGAAAACTAGATCACATCTGGTTCGAAGGACCACTATGTAATGTTCATAACCAGATTTATTAGAGTCTCAAAATAATCTATGTACCTAAGAGAGCCTAAATTATGTAGATACTCTCCTATCGCTAATCTACTAACAATACAAGTGATAGCACAATACAATAAAGTCATCTTCAATGCTGCTATAAAACTACTACAGTAGTACATGAATTTTCAGAACACTATTTTTAGGGTGTTTCAGCGTTAACACCATTCAAATAAATATAATCGACATAGGAATGTTTGGAATTTGAGAAAAAAAAATTGAACCCAATAATGGATATAAACAAACAGTAACATTTGCTAACACATTTTTACAATTCAGATGTTTGTTTCGGTAACCTTTGTTGATCAAAGAATTTTCCATACCGAAAGTAACCCTGTTTATCGAACTGTAGTAATATTTCCATATCTTTATTGGTTTAACGGCTTTGAACTTGAGCAAACTAATTGGTTGCGAAACCATCTTGCTCCCTTAATTGCAAACTTCTGCAACACAAACCAGAATCCCCCTCGATTTGGGGAAACATTTAGTAACTGGTCAGTTGGGCAGCTGTCATAACGTTATCTCCTCGTAAGCACAATGTGCTGTTGAGTTTACTTTTCCAAAGAATCCGCAGAAAGGTGGTGTTGAAAATTTAAACTTTCCCTCCCACACAAATCGGAAACAGGTTGCTTTTGGTATGTTCTAGCTAGATGGAAGGGGTTGGGAAGCCGTGAACAGGCAAAAATAAAATCATAATCCATAAATAATGTTTTGCCAAAACATCCCCAAGTTGCGCGGTTTGGCAAATCATTTTGGCTCTACGGAATATGGGTTGGGGGAAGGTTTTTGTTAGTGTCTAGTTTTCCGCGGTTCAGGAAATCTGATTACCCGCCACCAAAACACTCACGTTCCACACATGATTTCGGGGCTTTCCTTTCGGAATGGGGAAAGCAAACGTAAACAGTGACTCAAAATTACAGACAGTTTACCGCGTGGTGTACACATGACTGCGGCTATAAAAGTGCCAATAAAATCAATTGAATTCAACTAATATGTAAATATTTACGCATGTTTTAAGGCTTTCACAGCTGCTTTCGTGGTTGCAATTTTGGTGGGATAGGTTTTGGACTTTTTTTTCCATTTCGGTCGTTGGTTCGGAGAGATCAAAAGACTTCAAGTCAATCATTTCGTTTTTTTTCCAATTAACACTCCAGAAACTTGGTCTTATTGAATTACTTGAAGAGTCTAGCACAGACAAGTCTGTGAGTCTAGTTTTAGTTCAATCAAAGTACAATCAAAGATTTTTTTAGAATTATATCAAAATGTAGCGGTAATTTTTTTTTTATCTTACCTTAACTTCGCTCATGTTTTTCAATGGTTAAACTCATCGTTATAAACTGGTTAAAAATGCTGGATATGCCTTGAGTTTTCAACTTCAAACTAGGCTATGGATTCGATAAAAAATCTTTCAAACAAAGAAGTTTTGAAGCCAAATAATCTTAACAATGTTTATTGCCACCTGCCTTCTGTACATCACATTTACCATGCAATATTTCTTTTATTCAGTGGGATACAAGAATAAAACATATACTGCTGTAATCTTCAGAATCCGAGGAATCTAAAGGTTTATAATTTGTTGTATTTTTATTGAAGCTAACGAGTGTTATATGACGGTTTCTTGGCAGGAAATGTGTACTTTATTGAAGCTAAGGGTTGCCTTCAAAGCTTTTTTCTCTTCGTAAAGGTAAAATAGAGGTTTTTTGACAGCCAAAAAACCTATTAAACTGACGAATGTCATTTCATTGAAGCTAACATTCAAGCTAAGCGTGGTTATCTTTTCCCATCAGTTCTTTTGTAGAATAATTTCCAAAATCAGATTTACTGCTGTATATGTTTGAGAGCAAAATTTTAAATTTATGATAAGGTTTTCATCGATCTTAATTTTGTGTTTTCTCATCCTCATTTTCAAATGTATCAAGTTTTGGTCCAACAAAGCTTTCTTTGAGGTTCCAAAACGGTATATACAGGATTTGTGTTTGAAAAATTCGGATTAAGGAAAGCTGGGATAGAAAATTAATTTTTAATTAGTAAAGTATTCCCTTAAAGATTTTTCCTCAGCCCATTTTTGTTCGAATAGCCAACGAGGGTAATAATAAACAAACCATTTTTTTTTCTTTTTTTTTTTTTTTGAAGAATTCTTTTTTTGTTCACAAATTGAGAACACCCTCGAAAAAGTTTCTAAGAGCATGTAATCAATCCATTTGAAATTTTTTGACAAAACTCAATTCGCATTGAAGTTCTGTAAAAGCTTCGCAAGGAACAAAAAAGTTCGTAAGAAGTTCTACATGGAACCAAAAACTACCTGAAAAGTTCTGTATGGTTAGTTGGAAGTTCGTAACAAAGCACGATAGGCCAAATTAATACCCGGATTTTGTAAGGTACTTGGAACGCACAAAAATTTTCTGTGCTTAGTCTATGTTTAGTCTTTTTTGTTCGTTCAGAATTCGAAATCAAGCACTTATGGAAAACGGTTTTTATTTCTCTCGAGTAGCTTTTATTCAGGAAAATGTGAACTTTAAACCAGACTTGTAAACCATCGACATTTTCTCTGACAGTCGCACAGCCTACTTTTATCAGTTTCATTGCTCGTGCCATCAAACGAATGCGACCGAAAACTTGCCGAACAGTCGACTACCATCAAACGAAACGACATTCATTCTTTTTTGTGTGATTGTCGAACGAAATTTCGTGTCTTGGTTCACGAGAGGGATAATTTGATGGTCAAACGACCATAATTCCCGACAGTTTACGACATCGCCTATCTCTTTCACGCAGCAGAACTTACAGACTCAATAAGCAAATGCAATCTTTTCTATTCACTCCCTCCTGTTGAAAAAAAATTCGCCACTCTGCAGCGCCGGGTGATGTTTGGATGTGTTGGTCGAACAATGTGGAATGATTATCTCGATTATCTGCGCAAGAGGGATGAAAGTCAAACGACTAACCACAACAAAGATCAAAATTTCATTTGACATTTGTTTGCTCTCCGATCAAACGATTGCGCTCTCCACGATTGTCACGAACGATGTGTGGTGGTTGTCTCCGGAAAAATTCAAACGAAGGTGACCACTTACAAGCCTGCTTTAAACGTACAAGATTAATTAGCTATGTGATTTCTGGTTACTTGTAGAGTGTCTTCGGAAGCCTTTTATATTAATGAGGTTTATTTTAAGGTTTTCTGGACAGCCAATTTCTATTTATTTGAAAGTGATAATTGTCTTCAAAGCCTTCTAAAGGGTGAAACGGTCAAAATTTGGTCAATATCAACTTGACGTATTGCTTTCAATTTTGCATTAAAAAAAACCTGATCACCCCTCATTTTGAAGGTGTGTGTGTGTGTGTGTAGAAAGTTGCTCCTATTTGGATTTTGGAATTCACTCTTCAGTTGTCAAAATGCCGTCCAAGGAAGAAGAGCAGCGTATCAAAATTTTGCTCGCGCATCGCGAAAATCCGAGCTACTCGCACGCAAAGCTGGCAAAATCGATAAAAGTTGCCAAATCAACCGGGAACGTTTGTCGACAGCCAGGAAGTCGGGATCGGGGGGAAATCGAAAACAGGAAGCCACTGAGACGACAAAGTGAGTTGCCGGTAGTTTCAAGCGAAACCCTAACCTTTCTCTCCGAGATGCCGCAAATAAGCTGGGTGTATCGTCTACAACCGTGCATCGAGCCTAAAAACGAGCCGGACTATCGACTTACAAGAAGCCAATTCGCGATGATAAACAAAATACGACGGCCAAAGCGCGATCCCGGAGGCTGTACACGACGATGCTGACGAAGTCTGATTGCATGGTAATGGACGACGAAACCTACATCAAAGCCGACTACAAGCAGCTTCCGGGACAGGAGTTTTATACGGCGAAAGGAAGGGGAAAGGTAGCAGATATTTTCAAGCACATGAAACTGTCAAAGTTCGCAAAGAAATATCTGGTTTGACAAGCCAACTGTACCTGTGGCTTGAAAAGCAGCATTTTCATAGCTTCCGGGACTGTCAACCAAGAAATTTACTTGAAAGAGTATTTGAATAAACGTCTGCTGCCTTTCCTGAAGAAACACGGTTGTTCCGTACTGTTTTGACTGGATTTGGCATCTTGCCATTAAGGTAAAAAGGCCATGGAGTGGTACGCCGCCAACAACGTGCAGGTGGTTCCCAATGACAAGAACCCTTTCAACACGCCAGAGCTCCGCCCAATTGAGAAATACTGGGCTATTGTCAAGCGGAACCTAAAGAAGAGTAAAATAACTGCTACAGATGAGCAGCAGTTTAAGGCAAACTGGCTTTCTGCGGCGAAGAAGGTGGACAAGGTGGCTGTACAAAATCTGATGGCAGGGGTTAAGCGTAAGGCCCGGCAATTCGGACTTGAAAAAGCGGAAGCCTAAATGAATAATTTTCCTGAATTTTATACTTATTAAAATTGAAAAAGAAATTTAATTTGATTTTTTTAATAAACGATTTCACAGATTTACACGCGTTTCCTCTTGACCAAATTTAGACCGTATCACCCTTTATTTTTATAAGATACATAGATTCAAAGTTTTGTTGGCAGCCAACTTGTATTTTACTGAAACTAACACATGTCTTCTTTCTTTAAAATGTTGTAAACATTGAATTGCGAGTTCAATGAAATTTTGTCCTAGTTTTGTTTATAGGAATCTCAATGAAATAACACAACAACGCTTCACAAAAACGAAGCTTTTAATAAACTTTTTGAAAACACCATGCCTTGCTTACAAAACCAAAGGGTTTTAAGTTATTTCTTGGGAGATGTGTGATTTCTGATTCTAATTGTAGCGAATTGTACAAAGAATTCCCAAGCATCCAGCATTCCCTTAAAAAGGTTCCATAGAAGCTTAATCAGCTCTCGTTTGTGTCTGAAGAGAATGCTAATCAGCCCAAAATTTAAGTTCTTAAAGCTACTTTCAAGTTCGTTTAGGTGGCTGTAGAGAACGCTATTCAGCTTCTATGAGAATGTCAAAGAACTTCTACGCACCGGAAAAAAAAATCCGATTGACATATTGCTCTGACAACCAGATGTCAAATTGCTAGGTTGCCGGTCTATCATGGTCGATCTCATTGGTTGTAATTATATTGTTTTGATAACAAAAGCTGCTTACGTCTAGAGAATTGAACCACTGCTCTTTAGGTTGCAATGAAACTCATCAGCCTCTCGACCAGTATTTAAAGTTAATGTCATTTGACTAAACTAAACTTATTTTGTTTAAAGGACTTTCAGTACACAATATGAATAGTAACAAAAATTCGCATCATCAAAAATTCATTCAAATATCTTAACATTTATAAGAAAAATTCGAAAAAAATCTTGAATCCCATTTGTAAATATCAATACCGATATAAACAAAACAAATTCCATGACAAGAAATTGACAGGCATTTTTGACATTGACGCTTAGAATTCCCACATAGGTTCTGTATAACACCTTCAAGTATCTTAATGGTGCGTTAAAGAATGTTACGCGAACGTTATCGACCTTCTTGAAAGAAGTTCCGTTAAAAGCGCTTAGAAGTTCCGTTATCGATAGTTTAACCTTTCAAAGGGCGATGATTGTTCCTGAGTAACTTTTACGCGACAAGAGTCACCTGAAGTTCCCGTAGAACATTTTTTCAGCCAAATGTGAACTTCGGAGTTCCATCTTTAAGTAAAAACGCGACTTTTGGTTGCTTGGGTTTATAATTTTTTTTTTCCTAACAACTGTTAGACGTTATGCATTCAGTTTTGGAATTACTCTCCAATTAATTATATCATATGGTTACCTACATTCAGGCGTTCATATTGTAACCTCGAGTTCTTCAAATACCCAGTACAATTCATAATTCGTTATTACGATTACTTAATCTACAAGGTTAAGTTTTGGAAAAAAATAAAATTTATATATAAGAAGATAACATTTGAAATTACAGAAATCTGACTTCATATGTATTTTGAATTTAAATCTCCACGTCTTGGAAAAAGTTCGTTAAGAAATCAAAAGTTTTAACACTTGAACGAACAGTAAAGAAAATGCAAACAAACAGTTGTCAAGCAAATTTCATCCCAGGACTTCTCTTGTGCTTAACACAAATCTTTCAGTTCATCAACTACATTCTCGATAACTCCAGAAGAATTGTTTCGGATGTCAAATCCAATCGATTCCTAGATCGTCCTTTAGTTCAAGAGCTTCTTAAATCGATTCCACAGATTGTTAATTGAGTAGATACATGCACACTCAGTATATCAATGGAACTGTCAAGGATCGTAGCAATTGGATTCACCATTGCCTTGGCAGCTGGGAACTGTCAGGGCGAATAAGAGGCTAATCTGGTGTAGCGATCATTCGTTGTTTTTTCATTCAGTCTATAAAAGATCTAACAAAAGATCATCGATGCATAAACGAAAACCGGATCGCGAAACCGCAAATTGATCCACACACCGGCTGAACTAAAGTTAACTTTACCGGACGGAACTCTACCGGGAGTTCGTTCAAGTGTACGGGTGCGGTTGTCATGATCTTTATGTAATTTTGCCTTTTTTTTATCCCCTGTTCTAATTCATTCTAGCCCACTTAAGGTTAAGTGGACAAACTAAAATTAATCAATTGCCTCGGACAGGTGCGACGGACCTGAAACATTTACCCCAAACTTTCCGTTTACTAATGTGCTACTTTTCCCCGTTCCGTTTGTATATTTTCAGATAAGTCGAAATTCAACGCAGCCAATCGGATCACTTTTCGATTTCCATCGAGCAGCTGGATCATATCGGGCCTGGTGACGATTATGGCAGTTCGGTACAGGCCAGCCCGGTAGATGAGTGACAGTGCAGAAGCAGCAGCGGGAAAAATCATACTTATAAAATACAAAAAAGTAGCATCAAAATGAACTGCGAACGAAGAAGGTTGCCCAATTTAGTTCCAAGTTTTATTTCGGGAAAAGCGTACTACGCCAAGCGATTTGTTTAAGGTTGTTCAGTTCTACGTTTAGGCCATTATAGTTTTAAGACGTTTACACACCTATGTATGTAGATAACCAGTTCACGTACTTAGTCTGGAGGCAGAGAAACTGAAGCTGAAGAGCTGTGGTATTTTTATTTTTTGTAATCAATTAGTTTTTATTTATCGGTTGCCAAGCAAATGAGCCACGTGCTGTGTGCTCTACTAGTTGGAATGCCTTCTGGGCATATTCTGAATTCCTTATTTTAACTCGATAGTGAGCATCATCCTCGTTTATTATTATGATTAACAAAATGTTTGTTTTGTTAAACCAAAGCCATACACATATGTAACTGTATGTAAATATTCTGTAAGAGTCGACTGCTGAAGAATAAAATTAAGAAATAGAACATTTCCTAGAGTGTATTGAACGACCAAAAGAAATTTTGCCCTACTAAGTAGTTATAGATGCGCCTCTCAGTATACTTCAAAACTGTGTCACGTTTTAATGCGCCTGGAAGATATGCAATATCGTTGGATATACATAGCTATAACATGACTTCAAACTAAGATGCGCTGAGCTCATCGCTGAACCAAGCATTGGATAACACAGGGGAACAACATTTTCGGTGCCTGTGTTTCTGTATTTTGGAAGATTTAGACTTAAATCCTCAATTCAAATCAGATTTTTTCTATCACCTTTGAAATGTGATTATGTAGTAATAATATGTTTGGAATTTTTAAAATTGATCAGTTTTGTGCGGAATTACCTAATCTTTGATTAGTTATGAACTGTCTAGATGAAAAAAAAAACTAATGTAATATTCACTTTTTTCATGTACAATTTACAATTACAATAAGATATAATTACAAATGGTCGAAACAAAGTTTATCATTCCCTAGTAGTCGATGGGAATTTTAATATTCATTTTTTATCTTTCATTCAAGGAAGGATTCAGTCATTGCCTGGATATACTAGTAGCAGAGATGCAATGCTTAAAAAAAAATTTAAGGTATTTGAAAAACACAATTTATTAACTAATACTTAACAAAATGTCGAATATTCCAATGAAAGTGCAACAAAATTTCGTTAAAACTTCAATTATTTACAGAACAGAAGAAAATAAACAAAAAGGCAACTTCTGCAATTTTTATTTCAAAGGACTAAATTACTCGCGGTTCAGAATAAGAATTCAGAATCAAAATTCTGAATCAGAATTCAGAATTCAGAATCACAATTCAGAGTCAGATTTCAGAATTAAGAATTCAGAATCACAATTCAGAATCAGAATTCAGAATCAGAATTCAGAATCAGAATTCAGAATCAGAATTCAGAATCAGAATTCAGAATCAGAATTCAGAATCAGAATTCAGAATCAGAATTCAGAATCAGAATTCAGAATCAGAATTCGGAATCAGAAGTCAGAATCGGAATTCAGAATCAGAATTCAGAATCAGAATTCAGAATCAGAATTCAGAATCAGAATTCAGAATCAGAATTCAGAATCAGAATTCAGAATCAGAATTCAGAATCAGAATTCAGAATCAGAATTCAGAACCAGAATTCAGAATCAGAATTCAGAATCAGAATTCAGAATCAGACTTCAGAATCAGAATTCAGAATCAGAATTCAGAATCAGAATTCAGAATCAGAATTCAGAATCAGAATTCAGAATCAGAATTCAGAATCAGAATTCAGAATCAGAATTCAGAATCAGAATTCAGAATCAGAATTCAGAATCAGAATTCAGAATCAGAATTCAGAATCAGAATTCAGAATCAGAATTCAGAATCAGAATTCAGAATCAGAATTCAGAATCAGAATTCAGAATCAGAATTCAGAATCAGAATTCAGAATCAGAATTCAGAATCAGAATTCAGAATCAGAATTCAGAATCAGAATTCAGAATCAGAATTCAGAATCAGAATTCAGAATCAGAATTCAGAATCAGAATTCAGAATCAGAATTCAGAATCAGAATTCAGAATCAGAATTCAGAATCAGAATTCAGAATCAGAATTCAGAATCAGAATTCAGAATCAGAATTCAGAATCAGAATTCAGAATCAGAATTCAGAATCAGAATTCAGAATCAGAATTCAGAATCAGAATTCAGAATCAGAATTCAGAATCAGAATTCAGAATCAGAATTCAGAATCAGAATTCAGAATCAGAATTCAGAATCAGAATTCAGAATCAGAATTCAGAATCAGAATTCAGAATCAGAATTCAGAATTCAGAGTTCAGAATTCAGAATTCAGAATCAGAATTCAGAAACAGAATTCAGAATCAGAATTTAGAATCAGAATTCAGAATCAGATTTTAGAATCAGAACTCAGAATCAGAATTCAGAATCAGAATTCAGAATCAGAATTCAGAATCAGAATTCAGAATCAGAATTCAGAATCAGAATTCAGAATCAGAATTCAGAATCAGAATTCAGAATCAGAATTCAGAATCAGAATTCAGAATTCAGAATCAGAATTCAGAATCAGAATTCAGAATCAGAATTCAGAATCAGAATTCAGAATCAGAATTCAGAATCAGAATTCAGAATCAGAATTCAGAATCAGAATTCAGAATCAGAATTCAGAATCAGAATTCAGAATCAGAATTCAGAATCAGAATTCAGAATCAGAATTCAGAATCAGAATTCAGAATCAGAATTCAGAATCAGAATTCAGAATCAGAATTCAGAATCAGAATTCAGAATCAGAATTCAGAATCAGAATTCAGAATCAGAATTCAGAATCAGAATTCAGAATCAGAATTCAGAATCAGAATTCAGAATCAGAATTCAGAATCAGAATTCAGAATCAGAATTCAGAATCAGAATTCAGAATCAGAATTCAGAATCAGAATTCAGAATCAGAATTCAGAATCAGAATTCAGAATCAGAATTCAGAATCAGAATTCAGAATCAGAATTCAGAATCAGAATCAGAATTCAGAACTCAGAATTCAGAATCAGAATTTAGAATCAGAATTCAGAAACAGAATTCAGAAACAGAATTCAGAATCAGAATTCAGAATCAGAATTCAGAATCAGAATTCAGAATCAGAATTCAGAATTCAGAATTCAGAATTCAGAATCAGAATTCAGAATCAGAATTTAGAATCAGAATTCAGAAACAGAATTCAGAATCAGAATTCAGAATCAGAATTCAGAATCAGAATTCAAAATCAGAATTCAGAATCAGAATTCAGAATCAGAATTCAGAATCAGAATTCAGAATCAGAATTCAGAATCAGAATTCAGAATCAGAATTCAGAATCAGAATTCAGAATCAAAATTCAGAATCAGAATTCAGAATCAGAATTCAGAATCAGAATTCAGAATCAGAATTCAGAATCAGAATTCAGAATCAGAATTCAGAATCAGAATCAGAATTAAGAATCAAAATTCATAATCAGAATTCAGAATCAGAATTCAGAAATCAGGTTTTTGAATCAAAATTCAGAATCAGAATTCAGAATCAGAATTCAGAAATCAGGTTTTTGAATCAAAATTCAGAATCAGAATTCAGAATCAGAATTCAGAAATCAGGTTTTTGAATCAAAATTCAGAATCAGAATTCAGTTTCAGATCTTTTATCCAACTTTCATTTCTTATGACTTATTTCAACATTCAAGTAACCGGTTGAAAGCAAAAAAACAACTTGGATTAATTAACCCGCTGCCCTTATCGATACGGGTCGGCTCTAATTTTGTGCATGCCGTTATCATTTATCAGCTCTTAATCTCTGCAACTCGGTGGCCCCTATTGTAAATTTTGGGTTTGCTCTTTTCCTTGCTGTTATGAGAGATTGTTTGGCTTGCAGTTTGCTCAACTTTTTTTTTTTTTTTTTTTGATTTTTGACTTAGAAACAGTTCCCTCAAATAAATAACCGCTGCACTTTTGAAATGAGATAAGTGAAGACTTTACCGGAAGGATGTCTTTTATTTTTTTATATTGTATGATTGTTGTGTGTGACATTTCGGAATAATTCGTTGAGTCCTTTCGAAACGTCCGGTTTGTTTGAACCGACGCATCTTAAAACAAACGAAAAAACAAAGCGTGGGTCAAGTACAACGTTTCTTATAAGCGAGGGTTACTGCTTTAATCATGAGCCCTACTTTTTTAGATGAGTGAATTTTTCTCAAACGCTCTAGTGTGAAAAGCATTTTCAATTTTTCATTTTACAAACATGCTTTCATTTGTAAGCTTTTTAAAAATTATGTGGACAACAGAACGTAAAAAACCTCGACTACCGTTATGATGCCTACATGTGTACTAAAGAATCTCCCTGTCGTTGTATTTACATATAGAATCGGCAAGACGCGGCGACACACTCAATTATGATGCCAATTCAACGAGTACTACTAATCAAAGCTTCCCACACAACAAACCTCATAAAACATTGTGCGGAGAGAGCACAATACGAACACTCCGCTGAATGGAACAGCGGAATTCCGGGCAATGCCATCGACCATTCTTCAGCTATATGCTTGAGAAAAAAATCGGCGCGATCCTTTCTGCGGCAGTGTTGCCAATTGGACCGGAATTTCAGATAGTTAAAGCATGGCTTCTAACTCCAAAAAAAAGGTCGAGCTTCTGCAGTTATTTGACGCTCTTTTATTAACAAATACAATTGAATAAAAAAAATGTTTAAAATTTTAAAATTTTTTCTAACAGGCAGAAATATATATTGCTAGATCAGCCATAAACATGGATATTAGGATTTGACCCTCAAAAGGGCTTAAACCAGACAGAAGGTTGATTACATTAAGTTGGACGAATGATTCAAATTTTTAAAGATTTTTTCAACGAATTTTACTGAATAAAAATATAATTTTACTTCAGAGGTTGATGCGAAGACTTTAGGGTATTGTTCCATCATTCAATAAACATCGCGGCTCTCCGACCCGAAATCTTATGAGCTTTCATTTAATGTCTGGGCATGTAAAATACCGGCCTTTTTATTGAATGGAGGTCTTGAATTGTTTAGTGGAAACATGTAGGTATTTCTAATAAAAAAATTGTTTTTTTCTTATCGAACTTCAAAACAAAACAGACAACGAATTTACTTATTAAGACAACACAGCTTGACTTGATCGGTACGTTTCAAAAAGTAGGATAGAGAGTACACATACGAGTAAATTTTTATAAAAGTTATATTTGTTAAAAGTTTGTGATATTTCTAAGAATAAAGACAAATTCATATGCACGAATGGAAAAGCCTGTCCGTTTATTGTAAGTCAGTATGGGCTATAAGGAATAATTATTATATTAAAGGTGAAATTACTTGATTTTTTATGTGTTGACATTGATTTTCGATTAAAAACGAAGTAGCAATGGGCAATGGGTGTGACGATGTTTCCTTTCCTTCATTTCGATCAGTAATAGTCACAGTACGCACGATCCACGGCCGTGTTCAGCGAATAGTTCCGGAACATTCCGCACTGGTAGAGATGGTCCGTGAATTTGCACGATTTCGGGAAATACTTGTGCGGCACCGTGTGAGGGCACGGCGGAAAGTAACCGTACTCGGAATTGGAGGTCCGGTAGACGGGATTTAGGTCCGGTTTCTGGTTCCCATACCCCTTGAACTGATACGAGCTCTCAAAAGTGTTCGAAACGGTCAAGCCCTTGAAGATGTGTTCTTGGCCAGATCCTTCGGTAGTTTGGTTCGGCAAAGCCAAGCTGTCCATTTCGCGGATCAAGTCCAGCTGCAACCCGAAACTAGTCACCAGAATTGAAACGGAATTTTTGGAACAATCCTTTTGAATGTGAATTTGACAACAGACTAGGGAACCAACAAATCATTACCGACCAAACTTCGCCTTCGATGCCAAATGCGCTTCCATAGTAACCGGTGCGTATTTTGATGAGTGTTCAAAAGCCATGCGCAAAAAACAAAAACAAACCAAACGTTTTTTGATTTGAATTACGGAATGTAGGCTCATTTCCAAGTGAGCTACGTCCGTTATTTATCTGGCTTGGAAAATTCGAGAAATTAATATAAAGCAACTCCCGTAACGATTGATTTGCATAAGATAGTCTCTATGGCATTCGACGGAATTGTAAAAAAAAATATTCAATTTTTGGGTCAAACGACGGAATCTCTTCTCGTCGAGGTTCTATGAACCAAAATAAAGAACGTTGGATATGTTAAGATTTTTGCAAAAAAAAAATCAATTCACCTGAGACGTACAATGGGAAAATTTGGCCCACAATCTCAAAAAATTTGAAGCCGCAAGTTAAGGGACCAGGAAAATGGGGATTTTGAACATAGCTTTTTGTAAAAATTAAGCAACTCGCCGTCATTTGCATTTTCTGGCAGTGTGTAATTTACAGTTTCTATGTTCTAAATGTTGGAACGATAGATGAACCGTAAATGAACTAGAAGCATTTTCGTGGAAGTAAAAAAAAATGCGATATTTTTGAAGTTAAGGGAGAATGTTCCTCCATTCCGGGGACCCTAGTCCTTGAAAAAAATCAAACAAAATTTCAAAAAAGGGTGTCAATTGGTGTCAAAAAATTTTCTCATTTCACAATTTATAAATGTCAGAAAAAGAAAATTCCAAAACTATGTCTCAACCCTAGTGTCATCGCATACTTTAAGGCGCTTTTTTCTGAATTTAAGGGAAAATCAACTTTCTTAGCCCTTTCTTAGCTTGTCTAGGAAAAAGACAATTATTGTATAAATATCAGTTATTGTATTGGATAAATAATCGTAATCTTGTAAACAACAATGATCACGATCTAATTAGAAGAAAAAATGCCTTTTTGAACTCTAGGGATCAATTAAACCCATAATGAACAATTTAGAAAACTTTATCTGAAAAATGTCGAGAGTTTTCCATTGTTTTGAAAATATGGTTTTATGAAGTTAATATTACACTCTAACGATTCATGTATTGGAATGTATATTTTTGTTTTAATTTTTTCATGTAAGAAACATTTTAAAGTGATAGAAAAAAGATCACATTTTGTGAAATTTTTCAGACAAATTTCATTAACTCAAAACATTATTTTGTTAAAATTTTTGAGCTTATAGCATAGTTCTTTTGCTCCATTTAGCACATTTTTCTAGAACATTTGATCCTTGTAAATCATTCCAGTTTCGAGATATAGCTAAGGAATCAAGTATTCTCATTCTCCCCTACTTATCTATGGACTTCCTCAGAAGTTCTAATCTGTCGTCGACTCCGGATTTGGCCGGAGTCATCTTTGCGAGGTTCCTGCAATTTCATTGAACGAAATGAAATATTTTCAATACATGAAATCATTTAAATGGACCATTTACAGATGAGAAGATCTCAAGAAGCAAATAGTTTTGTACCCTTTCACTCCTTATAAAGACTATGACACTTTATAAATTAATTGCTTTACATCTCACTTGAATTCGATTCTAACAAAATGAACATCAAATTGAAGCTTGAGAATCCATTAACAACGCTCAAATTTCGAGATCAATCGACTGATGTACGCGAAAAATATTCATTATTGTATAAGAATTTGGCTTTTCAAAAAGATAATTGATCAAAATAGCAGTTTTTATGAAAGAGGGCTCATTTGAAAAGTTTGTTCAGTAGACCACTGTCAGCTTTGAATGGAAATTTTTGAATTTATAAATTTTTGCACCTCCCGTGGCTGTTTTGCATGTTTTGATTACTGAAAACAGCAATAAAAATTTAGGAAGCCATTCATTGAGTACTGAACTGGCACAACGAGTTTTAATTTTGTATGGAAATGTGTATGGGAAAAATAAATTGTTCATTCAAAAATCACCAAAGATGTACTGGAAGTTCATATAACTTTGAAAGATTAATATTCCTTGATTTATGTAGTACATTTCATGTAAACAAACACCAAACCTAACATGTCCTCCAGAAAAGATATTCGATATTATTCAAAAAAAAAATTCAAAATTTATATTTTAGTTTTCACGTTTTTGACTGCTGATTTGAAGGCTATTTACTGTAGGATTAAAAAGAAAAATCACAAAAAACTGCTTCACATAGCCGATGAGCTTGTTGATTTATATAACCTTTAAAAAAATATTTTATGAAATTATTGAAAGCCCTAGAAAGCAAAGAAAGCCATTTTTGAACACTTTTCAATGGATTCAGATTTTTCATTTTGAAATGGTTTTAACTTTTTTCATAAATTACTTAGCTTCTTTTCTTGTAAGCAAAAAATTATGCTTAAAATAGGCAAAACCAATCAGGCGCGTGCGAAAGGCCCGTCCATGGGGGGGGTTTTCTAAAATCAAATTTAGCCAAAAACAATAATAATACCAAAAATAAACAATAGAAAAGGAAAGGAATTTCTAACATCGTTTCTCACTCATGACCACACAAACTAAAAAAATGGACTGATACAAAAAAAATCAAATCATATTACAATGGAAGTTAAAATTTTCGGTATGTCATTGATATTTTGTTTTCAAAATTATGTTCTTTATTCCGAACTAGAAATTTGTTTCAAAAGTTAAAAAATAATCCTTTCCAAAACACAGAGTTTAAAACAAATCAGAATTTTTAAAATAAAAAAACTCACCATGATTAGTTGTTATGAAAATGATAATTATTGTAAATTTTTATTCATCCTTATTAAAAATATTCAATCGCGATTTAAGATGTGAATTTGAACAAAAAAACAATTTTGAATTTTGGAAAATTTATTCAATGGATGATGGTTGAATTTTATTTGATAAAAAGAAGAATATATGTATTTATTATTATTTGAAAAGTGCCAGTGATAGAAGTCAGAGATAAAACCGTTTTATAAAAAAAAATCCTTCTTAAAAAGTTCATTTTTGAAGTTCAAAATAATAACTTCATGTTCAATTATACTGACAAGGAAATGTTGGGAAATGGGTAATTTCATAGATAATTACCGAAAACTGATAAAAAATTAAAAATAAGAAGTTCCAAGTTTTGTTGTAAGTATTGAAAGAACAAAGCAAATACAAAGTTAGTTAATATTTCGCATTGAAATTAAGTTTAAAGTTTCCACTTCGAATCATTTTTTAAAGATCAATTTAAAAATCATGTTCGATTCATAAACACGATTTTGTAAAAAAAAAATTAATGAAAAGTTTTTAAGTTTTCAATCGCAGGTTTAAAAGTTTAAAATTACAAGCTCTAAGTATTTTGTTACTTTTGATTGAAATATTGGGTCCTGGAATGAACAGAAGGTTGAAACTATGTTTTTCTTATTCAAAATTTAGATATAAGGGCTTATGTGTCAACTACACAAAAATTCAGAATTGATACACAAAAATAACTTTGTTGAAATTATTTCTAAAATTTAAATAGTTTGATACAAAAATTCTGCAAGTAAATTAAAGAGTTGAAAAAAAACTGTACTTTAAAATTCGGTAAATTTATTTGTAAATTTAAGCAAAATATGAAAATGGAAAATATAAGTGTTTAAAAACATTTCAGAAGATTTATTTATAAACACGTTTCACCATGAGTTTTTAAAAAAATTTAATTGATGACTCAAGGCAACAGAATTTTGGTGTTTTTTTTAATGATTCATTTGGTAGATTTTAGAGTCCTGAACTCGAATTTTTTATCAAATTTGGTCGAACACTTTTAGTTTTGGTAATAAGGAGTTTTAAAATGTAAATAATCAAACATTGATAACTGATTAACTACCCTACGTACATATATGAAAACATCTGATTCTGATTCTGTTAATCATATTTAAGGTTGCCAGATTGCCCGGTTTTATCCGGGTTTGCCCGGATATTTGATACCAAATTTGGGAACAGTCCGCCCGGCCCGCTTGCCCGGATTTCATTAACAAATGGCCGGATTTTGCCCGGATTTTTCCACTTTATTTGGCAAATCAGACAAAAAAAAATGAATTTTTTTTTTCATTTAACCACCAAAACAAAAATTTTTGAGCAAATTTTGCAAAAATAATTTTGAAAAAAAGAATGCACGAATATTGCTCGGATTTTTGGTCGTCAATTTAGAAATGAAATGCCCGGATTTTGCCAGCTGTACGTGCTGAAAAAGTTCTGGCAACCTTCATCCAATTAAGGAATTACATTATGATGAAAATCATGCATGATGTAAAAAAGTAAAATTCAACAATTAAAAAAAAACAAAGATTTTTTTATAACTGTTTTATTTGAAACGACTCATACGTTTAAGCTTTAAGGAGCCACACTTATTTTTGTTTTTTTTTATTAAATACTTATGTCTAGCACTTTTTGTTAAAAGAGGAAAAGAAGATAGAAAGGGAAATATGAAAATAAAAAGAATTAAAGACGGATGTCGATAGCTTTTAAGAAAAGGTAAATTTCGAACATGTTTTCCTCGGGCCCTAAGGGAGTCTATAAAATTCGTTCTGACGATAAGGTGGACTTCACACGACCAAACAATATGCTCAATGTCATGGTAACCTTGGCCGCAACCACACAAATTGATGCAAAAAAAAATAAACAAGTATTTTTGACATAAGTGCAGAAAGTGTAAAGGGTGATACGGTCAAAATTTGGTCAATATCAACATGACGTATTTCTTTCAATTTTGCATTTGAAAAACCTGCACACCCCTTATTTGGGGCCGTTCAAATATTACGTAACGCAATATTTGAGCATTTTCAACCCCCCCCTCCCCCCTACGTAACACATTCGTCTCAAAACTTCAAAGCAAAATACACAAAGCGTAACAAACTGCTATACCCCTAAAAGCGTTACGTAATATTTGAATGGTCCCTTTTGAAGGTGTGTGTGTAGAATACTGCTCCTATTTTGATTTTGGAATTCACTCTTCAGTTGTCAAAATGCCGTCCAAGAAGAGCAGCGTATCAAAATTTTGCTCGCGCATCGCGAAAATCCGAGCTACTCGCACGCAAAGCTGGCCAAATCGCTAAAAGTTGTCAAATCAACCGTTTCAAATGTAATTCAAGTGTTTGGGGAACGTTTGTCTACAGCCAAGAAGTCTGGATCGAGGTGAATTCGAAAACCGGGAGCCGCTGAGACGATGAAGAGAGTTGCCGGTAGTGCATCGAGTCAAAAAACGAGCCGGACTGTCGACTTACAAGAAGGTAGTGACTCCAAATCGCGATGATAAACAAAATACGACGGCCAAAGCGCGATCCCGGAGTTTGTACACGACGATGCTGACGAAGTTTGACTGCGTAATAATGGACGACGAAACCTACGCCAAAGCCGACTACAAGCAGCTTCCGGGACAGGAGTTTTATACGGCAAAAGGAAGGGGAAAGGTAGCAGATATTTTCAAGCACATGAAACCGTCAAAGTTCGCGAAGAAATTTCTGGTTTGGCAAGCCACCTGTACCTGTGGCTTGAAAAGCAGCATTTTCATAGCTTCCGGGACTGTTTTGGCCGGATTTGGCATCTTACCATTACGGTAAAAAGGCCATGGAGTGGTACGCCGCCAACAACGTGCAGGTGGTTCCCACGGACAAGAACCCTCCCAACATGCCAGAGCTCCGCCCAATTGAGAAATACTGGGATATTGTCAAGCGGAACCTAAAGAAGACCAAAAAAACTGCTAAGGACGAGCAGCAGTTCAAGGCAAACTGGCTTTCTGGGGTAAAGAAGGTGGACAAGGTGGTGGCTGTACAAAATCTGATGGCAGGGGTTAAGCGTAAGGCCCGGCAATTCGGATTTGGAAAAGCGGAACCCCAACTGAATGTTTTTCTTGGATTTTACACTTATTAAACTTGAAAAAGAAATTTAATTTCATTTTGTAAATAAACGATTTCACCGATTTACACGCGTTTCCCCTTGACCAAATTTTGACCGTATCACCCTTTAAAAGAAACTTGATTTCATTTATCATATTTGTTGAAATCTGTAAAATGACTACATGTATGCTTAAAAAATATCTAAAATTCAGTTTGGTTAACAACTTCTAAAAATTTGATAAATGAGAAAAAGTAAAAAAAACATAAAACATTCATAACTGTTTTCGCAGAACTCAAAATGACATGAAGTCTTGAGGAAAGTTGATAGTACATTTTAAACTTTAATTTTTAAATGATATGTTTTTGTTAAAAAAAATGCAGAAATTTTTCAAATACTTTTTACTTATTTTCAAAAGTCATTTCAATAACAAAAACTGGTAGAAATATTGCATATTTAGATTCAGGGTACCCAAATTAGTTGAAATTATCTTTTGAATTCATTGCACCGCAGAAAAATGTTAATTTTGAAGCCATGTGTAAAATATGGGTTGTGTTGAGCATTTAGAGGAACAAAACACACGAAATAAAATTAAGTTAGAAATTGGTTTCTTGAAGAATATTTCATATCCGCATAATATTTGTAATGGAATAAACCTTTTTTTAAATAAAAATAATTGGTTCGTCTCAAACTCTGTTCTTAATAAGTTACACTCCTTAAAAAAACCAATTTTGAAGAGGTAGGGTTTTTGTATGTCAAGTTATGAGTTCCTATATAAAAGATTGATTGCAGTTAAGAATCTAAGTTAGGTTCAATTCGAAAACTTCAAATAGTGTCGTAGATCATCGAAATGTCTCAAGTCAAGGGTGATTTAAGATTAAATTCTGCCGGGAGGCGAGAAAAATTTCTGACTTGCGTGCTAACACATTATTTCAAATACATTTAAGATCAAGTAATTTTCCGTTACTACGGTGAAAATTCTACTTGGAAAAATCTTCATGGGGGGGGGGGTTAAACCCCAAAAACCCCCCCTCCCCCGTTCGCACGGCCTTGAAACCAATAATTAAAGACTATCTTCATTTCAAGCTTATTTTAATTTTCTGGTTGAATTTATATGCAAAAATTTCTTGTCCCATGCACATTTCCATACAAAATTGAAACGCGTTGTGCTAATTCTGGAATCAACCAAAACATCTAAAATTTTACACTGATGCCGTTCTTCTTACTTTGAGCTCTGTTTAAATATTTCTTTTTTCAAATAAATCAGGAGTGAACTTTTTATCAATTAAGGTACACCGGGGTAAGTGTGGACGGGTTTTCGTATAGTTCAACTTTAAAAAATCATTGAAAAATCAGCAGTGGAGCAATTTTCATAAAATTACGTTCAATGTGATGCAGGACATGTTGTTTACAAACGCTGAAGAGATGAGCTCGATAGAAGAAAAGCGAGAAAAGTTATCACGTAAATTGTTATGGACGGCTGGTGTCTTCACTTGCCCCGCTTTATGGGGTAAGTGTGGACGGTAGATTTTCCCTTTGATTTCTCAGGAAATTTTCCAAAATAAATGTGTTTTCTTGGTTGAATACGTTACTTTATGGCTCGAACCGTCCAAAATTTTGAAAAAAGTTCATGATACTATTCGTAAGGCAACTTTCAATAATTATTGTGTGTAATTTAAAACACAGAACAAACAAGTAGTTTACCCAACTTTTCATGATACGAATGCTAAATATAGCTAAATAATCCAATTCATGAAGGATGAAGGACAGAAAATTGAAAAAAATTGTAAATATCAAGTCTTTTTAAAGCCGTCCACACTTACCCCAGGTTGGGGTTGGAGAAAAAATTTTAGTTTTTTGTAAATAAACTCTTTTTTCTTCATTTTTAACTGCCGTTTCTTTTCCTAACTGGTTGTTTGGAATGTGAGGATTGTTTCAATGTAGAGTTTTTCGTCGAGAGCCAGCTAGCTTAGGAGAAATTTCTTCACGAAAACATGCACCAAGTTCAACTTGTGTGCAAAGTTTTAGGAACAAGTTCACCTTGGATTTTTATACAATCCAAAACATAGGTTTTTCAAAAACAGCAACCCGAGCGTACAAGTTGTACCCGATGTTCGTACTCAGGTTCGAACATTAATGTTTGTACATATAGTCACGTCACACTAGGCAACGGTTGCGATATTTTGGGTGCTTCGACTGATTCAACGAGTTTTGTCGTGCTTACGTGAGACCTGAGACTGTCACAACGTCTCGCGAGAAGAAATAATATTGTGACTACGCATAAGTAGCCAAACTTAAAAGGGACATCATCAATACTCAGTCTCCGAGCACCGGGCGTAAATTTTCACAGAGAAAATAGGTTCGTTTTAATTCGTTGATACCACACTTAGGAATTCTGGAAAGTTGTCCTTAGTAATTGTGTTGACCACACAAGTGAAACATGGCAAAGTTCAACCGACAATGGATCTTCCAAAAAGAACCTCCTACATCAAGCTATACATTTCGAAGAATCTCTTGTGATCAGCGGCACAAAACACTGGAAACCAGAATGCATGTGGGCGGATATCAAATGAAATTGAGCAGAGAGCATTTCAAGAAGATACTGATTGTGACTAGCCGCTGATGTTCCTAATCGATCATCACGAGATGATGCATATCGTCAAAGTTTAAGACCTTGATTGGACAAGAGACTATCTCAAGGAATGGTTTTAAAAAATGAATTAACAAATAAAACAGTGAAAATCTGTTATTAATTTCGTTTAATTTCGAAAGCACAATTTAAAGGTCGTAGCAAATACAAAATTTTGAATTGAATTTATTGATGAAGTTTTTGTTACGCGTATATTCAGATGCATTGCTTGCAGACAACTGAATTAACACGCTCCGCGTCGTGGGTCACAGCTATGCCAGATGTCCACAGTTGATCGCTCCTCGTGCCGAATATCCGTTACGTATTCGTTGGAGAAAACATGGCCGCTAGACAGTTGAGGGTAGGAACAGGAACAGGAAACTGCAAGAAACGGAATTAGTTTGGTCCGGCAGAGGTTGGCAAGGCGCAAATTGTCAGCTTATTTTTGACAAATCACCGGTCTAAAACGAAAATTCTGCAAAGAAAATTTGACATGACATTATTCATAACACACAACTAACATTGATTATTTACTTACCTCTCAGTTCTCCAGAACATAGATTTGTCTTCCGTATATTTTACGGTTCAGTTTCGGGTGATCGCTACCGTTAGATTTTAGCCAGAGTCGATCTTTTGTCCCGAGAAACAGCAGCAGTCATGAATGATAAATAGCAGGGATGTGTTCAGGAATAAAGTCTCCCCGCGTCAACCGTCACTAAAATAAAAGTTGAAAGTTCAAAGCTCCCACAGCTGACTGCTGTGATTGGTTTTAAAACATTTCAAACATGAAAGCGCACCCAAGTTTAAACTTGCACTCTACACTTGAGTTCGAGCATGTTTTCATCAAAGCAAGTTCAACACGCACTTCACCAGTAGTGTACAAGTGTGTTTATAAACTTTTATGCACATCGCACATGGGTTGCTCCGTGAAGACTGCGTGACATCAACTCTACATCGTAGTTGAAAATAGAAAATTCAAAAAAAGTCGCTGTGAACATCCGTTACTGTCTGAATCGTATCTTTTTCACAGTTATTGGATAGATTTTTGGTTTTGTGAAATAAAATTTAAAAAAAAAATTGGACGATATCCGTCAAAAGCCAGTTAGACATTAATGAACCTCATTTTCAAAACGGTCCCATTTTTGATCGCGTCAATCTATTTTGATAAAACTAGGCCAGATACTAGATAGAACATTTTCACATCTTTTAGCCAAACTTCATGTATTTCCAAAAAAAATTGTCAAATAAACAGAGTATTCAGTGCAGCAAGCATCTCAAATTTCCCTTTATCACGAGAATAGCAGTAACTTTTTTTCAGTCATAGTACAGTCTTCAAAATTTGTGGAGTGATACCTGATACCTGATCCATCCGTGTCTTCTGTAAGCCTGTAACAAAGTTCCAAAATTTTAATTTAGTTTATGACTTCTGGTAACATTTCAAATTTTCTATCTATAACCGCTGCACAATGGGAAAAAAGTATACAAACCGCGAAGAAATTCAATATCTTTCGTCCTACATGACCCAAATCTATGAAATTATACTTTCCTTTTGTGAAAATTTCCGGAGAATCGATTGGACATTTTTTCCGAGAAATCCAATGAAGGCTGTTTTAGCCACCGCTCGCTTCAGAAAATGGAGTTGTGACTTATTTTACCCTCATTTTCCCTATATTTTGCAATTATTTCTAAAAAAAAAGCTGTTTCGAACTTGAAAATTTTGAACCAAATTGGTTGTATCTTGTGTGATTTTTTTCGAGCAATCGAATGAAGCCCCCGCACACTTCGAAAAATGAAGTTATGGCTGTTTTACCTTCAATTCCCTTCAATTTTTCAAATTGTTAAGAAAATGCATGTTCAGACTTGAAAATTTTGAACCTTTTGGAACGTATCTTGTGTGATTTTTTCCGAGAAATTCAATGAAGGCTGTTTGAGCAACCGCACGCTTCGGAAAATGGAGTTATGGCTGTTTTTACCCTCAATTCCCCTACATTTTTCAATAATTTCAGAAAAAAGCATTTTCGGACTTGAAAATTTTTAACCAAATGGGTTGTATCCTATGCGACATTTCCGAGGAATTCAACGAAGCCTATTTCAGCCACCGCACGGATTGAGAACAGGAGCTATGGCTGTTTTACCCTCAATTGCCCAACATTTTTCAAATAGCTCAGAAAAAGCATGTTGGGACTTGATAATTTTGAACCAAATGGGTTGTATTTTGTGGAGTTTTTTTCCGAGGAATCCAATGAAGGCTGTTTGAGCCAGCGCACGCTTTGGAAAATGGAGTTATGGCTCGGAAAAAATCACACAAGATACGTTCCAAAAGGTTCAAAATTTTCAAGTCTGAACATGCATTTTCCTAACAAATTGAAAAATTGAGGGGAATGAAGGTACAACAGCCATAACTTCATTTTTCGAAGTGTGCGAGGGCTCAAACAGCCTTCATTCGATTGGTCGGAAAAAACCACACAAGATACAACCCATTTGATTAAAAAAATTTCAAGTCCGAACCAGCTTTTTTCAGAAATAATTGAAAAATGTAGGGTAGGGGCAATAGGGGTAAAAACAGCCATAACTCCATTTTCTGAAGCGTGCGGTGGCCAAAACAGCCTTCATTCGATTCCTCAGAAAAAATTACACACGATAGATCAGTTTTCGCTCAAAATTCTCTGGCTCGAAACAATGTTTACAAAATATAGGGGAATTAGGGGTTAAAAAGGCACTATATCTCCGTTCGCAAGCTTGTGCGGCACAAAAGGGAAGTATAATTTCATAGATTTAGGTCATGTAGGACGAATGACATTGAATTTTTTTTCGCGGTTTGTACACTTTTTTCCCCATTGTGCACTGATTCTAATGACGAATTTTCAGTTTCTTAACTTGGGAATTCATAATGCACATGTATTTCAAGAATTTAATATGATTTTTTTTTAGTTTAGTTTAGTTCAAAGTTAGTAGTGTTTCAGATTAGAAGTCCTCGGAAAACATTCTAAACCAAAACCCTGATCATGATTTTATTTTATTGTTCTACCTATTTTTGTAATTTCCTAGCAAGGACATTTAAATTGAAGAACAGTTTTAACATGTTCATAGGTCAGAGCTTAACTCTCGAACTCTCGAATTTCATTTTTATATCTGAAAAAAAGATTGCTCGGGATATTGATAACGGTTTTTGGCTCCGGCAGGTAAATCCCTCCAATTTTAACAACGCTCAGATAATATCCTACCATATCTGCCAGCGCTGCCAAATTTCTGCAAACCGTTCCTCATTGATACCAGCACATACCCTTTTCGATCAGAATATGTATGTACACATTTGAATGCGGGAAACCGTATTGTACACTAATCTACGCGAATTAAGCCTGATAACATGGGACCACACCACAAATGAAGAGTTTCGTATCGGATGCTTAAATAGGAACGCCACGCCGGCGGGTCCCATCAGTTTCAAGTTGTCCATCCGAGGAACATCTGTCGGTAAGAATTCACGTCCCAGAACTGTTTATCAGTCAGCATCTCTCAATTGAACTCGCCACGCTCTTCTGACTGAAGCGTAATTGAATTAACGAGCAACGAACCAATCTTCTTCTGTTTTTCCCCTCCCAATATGCAGCTGCCAACCCGTCCGCACAACCAAAATGACTCTGAAGTCCGATGAAGTTTTCGCCAAGATCGCCAAGCGATTGGAGGCAATTGACCCGAACAACCGACAGGTCGAGCACAGCTACAAGTTCCGCATTACCCAGGGCGGCAAGGTCGTCAAGAGCTGGATCATGGACCTGAAGAACGTCAAGCTGACGGAATCGGATGGAGCCGCCGAAGCCACCCTGACCATGGAGGACGAAATCATGTTCGCCATCGGAACCGGTGCCATGGCCGCCAAGGATGCTATGGCCCAGGACAAGATGGAAGTCGACGGACAGGTTGAGCTGATCTTCCTGCTGGAGCCGTTCATTGCTTCCCTGAAGTAAGTAACCACGAGGAAAGCCGAGTGAGCCCGCAAAGCCCATCCCACATTTTCGCCGCGTCGTCATTCGGTAGAGCGGAATCATGTCATCCTAACACACCTGTTGTAACTTATTTTTAAAAGTGAAGTTTGTTTTTTTTTTCTTTTGTATAAATCTTGGAGTGATTAAATTTTGTATTCAAACGTGGAGTTTTGTTTGTCTCTGTTGATCGAAAAGTTCTCGGATCGGCTAGAGGGGAATTTAAGGGACGTATCACACGAAGGACGCTAATCCTGTCAGAATAGTGTAACGGTTCACCGATATCTTATTAAATCGGTCACTTGACCTCATCAAAGAATCAGGGTTGAAACGGCTTGTTTATGACGTAGAAGGTTATTATTTGAAAATTGATTGTACCTACATTTTGAATCGTCCAACCAAGTAGTTAACAAAGGTTTCGGAAAACTACACATCAACAATGTCATTTCGTATTCGTTTATTAGCAAAGGCAAATCAGCTCAAACGCACACGGAAAATAAAAAAAAGGTTAAATTTACCGAGAAGCGAGGTGATTTTTTCCATCTATCTCTCTCGGTAAATTTTACCTTTTTTTCATTCACCTAGAAAAAAGGTAAGTTTTACCTTTCTACAATTCATCTAGCAAAAAGGTAAATTCTAACTTTTTCACGTTTACCTAGCAAAATAGTAAATAATACCGTTTTCCCATTCACTGATTTAAAAGGTAAATGCTAGTTGGTTTGATTGGTTTCTTCAATAAAAATAAAAAGAAAATCATCAAAAATTTGATATTTATTTGAAATAAATAGAGACTTTTACCTTATATTTATTCTCGAAATGTATCACTGGGTAAAATAAAATGCGTGAGGCAAGTCCTTTCTTCGCCAAGCTCGTGGCAATTCGGCTTCGCGTTCTTCCGAGCCACCATGACCGCTGAATCCTCCTGCATTGCGTTAACACCCCTTGCCATGCCCTTCCCCGTTCGACTGATCCGGTCAGGTCCGGCTTTTCCGGAATGATATAACTAGAGGATGACGTGGAATACACCTCGAAGCTCTGCAGGCTGCTGAAACAAAAGCAAAGTATTATTTTTCTTGGTGAATTGTACCTTTTTTCTAACCTTGATTCAAGTTAATTTTACCTCGCTGTGAGGTGAATCATTTCTATCGAAAACACCAAGATCACTTGCGGGATATACATGGTGTTTTCGATAGAAGGTCCAGCAGTTGATCGGCAGAGCTCGATTGCTCGTGTTGGACGGTTTCATCATGTTCACCGTGGTGAAATTGGCTAACGCGCCGTTGTACTAAAGCGATTGCAGGTTCAAGTCCTGCCGGTGAGCCGATGTATCTTTTTCGAAAAATTCATGATATTTACGGTTTATTTTCTTTCGTTCTTTGATAGCTCATGTAAATATTACCTCGCTGTGAGGTGAGTTTAACCTCGAATAGATAGAAGTTCCCTTTTTGACTTTCACGAGCGTTCACCTCGCTATCTCGGTAAATTTTACCTTTTTTATTATTTTCCGTGTAGTACTAGTTCCAAAAAGGTCATTTGGAAGTGATGAGAAACAATTTTAGGCACCCGTTGCACATTGTTTGGTCGCAATTTCGATAGAAACCGACAATTAAACCAGGCCTACATTTGGACCTAAAATATCCTCTTGGTCTTGGAATTCTTCCGACAGAATCAGCCTCTCAATCGGTGTTGTCAAGTTTTCAATGTCAAAGAGAACCCGCATAGTGAAATATGATACGCTCAATCGTTCGGATTATTCCGTTCTGATTACAGCAATAGTAACGTTTCATATTGCATCTTGGCTTGATGTGTCTTTGCTAGAACGGATAAAATATTATTTGCGAAAGATACGTTTAATATTCCAGATAACAGAATGATAATTTTTGCAACGCAACCAAATGACAAAGAATTATTCTCGAAAGATACAATTAATCGTCTTAAACAAAAATTGATTATTTTTGCAACACGCCCCAATTTCTTTGCTGTCACGTCAATACACGTGGTTGCGGGAATCGGAAAAAAATCTCCCGGCAAAATTTGGAAAAAAAGTGGAAGAGTCGGAACGATAAGCGACGGCGTCAGCTCTGTGATGGTGAGTAGTACTTAACTTACTCAAAAATAGCAACTTAAAGATTAACGCTTAATGGGAAATATTTTCTTCCAGGAGCTGTAAGCTGTGCTGTAAGGCAGTTTTAGATTAGGATGAGAACAATGAAATCGCAGCGGGAGTTCTGAAAATGAAAACGGCAGAAGTTGTAACGCCGGATGATGGGAGCAGGGAAACGGTGCAATACATAGTGGTCATCATCTACCAACTCTTCCGCCTTCATCTCAGCGGGTCCGGAATGTAAACAGCTGTCCAGTGGAACCGCTAAATAATCTTCTATTTTTGGTGAAGTGTAATAGTGTTTATGTTATTTAAACCTATTTAAATGTGTGTTAAAAAAATTTTTAATAAACAATCTGTAGTAACATGAATTTTTTTTTTCTTTAAATCGTATTATGAATAATTAAAGATACACCGTATAGTCATCGGTTTATGGGTGGATCATTAAAAAAAGATAACACGTGTGATCCAATCGGTTCGATGTTTTTGAATCGTTGTTGAATCGTAACTCTACTTAACAACCCGTTCTCTGTATCGTAAAGTGTGTCCAAACGATTCCGAAAACGATTCATATAATCTTTCTTTAATAATCTTGTTACTATTAGGGTAATCTTTCGGGTGTCTCGGGAAAAAGATTACAGGAACGGTCATTTTATGATACTGATTTATGCGGGAACTTAGGCCGATGATAAAGGGTGATACGGTCAAAATTTGGTCAAGGGGAAAACGCGTGTAAATAGGTGAAATCGTTTATTTCAAAAATCAAATTAAATTTCTTTTTCAAGTTTAATTAGTATAAAATTAAGCAAAAATATTCAGTTAGGCTTCCGCTTTTCCAAATCCGAATTGCCGGGCCTTACGATTAACCCCTGCCATCAGATTTTGTACAGCCACCTTGTCCACCATCTTCGCCGCAGAAAGCCAGTTTGCCTTGAACTGCTGCTCATCCTTAGCAGTTTTTTGGGTCTTCTTTAGGTTCCGCTTGACAATAGCCCAGTATTTCTCAATTGGGCGGAGCTCTGGCGTTTGGGAGGGTTCTTGTCCTTGAGAACCACCTACACTTTGTTGGCGGCGTACCACTCCATGGTCTTTTTACAGTAATGGCAAGGTGCCAAATCCGGCCAAAACAGTACGGAACAACCGTGTATCTTCAGGAAAGGCAGCAGACGTTTATTCATACACTCTTTCACGTAAATTTCTTGGTTGACAGTCCCGGAAGCTATGAAAATGCTGCTTTTCAAGCTACAGGTACAGATGGCTTGCCAAACCAGATATTTCTTCGCGAACTTTGACAGTTTCATGTGCTTGAAAATATCTGCTACCTTTCCCCTTCCTTTTGCCGTATCAAACTCCTGTCCCGGAAGCTGCTTGTAGTCGGCTTTGACGAAGGTTTCGACGTCCATTACCACACAGTCAAACTTCGTCAGCATCGTCGTGTACAGCCGTCGTATTTTGTTTATCATCGCGATTTGGAGTCACTACCTTGTTGTAAGTCGATAGTCCGGCTCGTTTTTTGGCTCGATGCACGGTTGTAGACGAGACACCCAGCTTATTTGCGGCATCTCGGAGAGAGAGGTTAGGGTTTCGCTTGAAACTACCGGCTACCCGCATAGTGAAATATGATACGCTCAATCGTTCGGATTATTCCGTTCTGATTACAGCAATAGTAACGTTTCATATTGCATCTTGGCTTGATGTGTCTTTGCTAGAACGGATAAAATATTATTTGCGAAAGATACGTTTAATATTCCAGATAACAGAATGATAATTTTTGCAACGCAACCAAATGACAAAGAATTATTCTCGAAAGATACAATTAATCGTCTTAAACAAAAATTGATTATTTTTGCAACACGCCCCAATTTCTTTGCTGTCACGTCAATACACGTGGTTGCGGGAATCGGAAAAAAATCTCCCGGCAAAATTTGGAAAAAAAGTGGAAGAGTCGGAACGATAAGCGACGGCGTCAGCTCTGTGATGGTGAGTAGTACTTAACTTACTCAAAAATAGCAACTTAAAGATTAACGCTTAATGGGAAATATTTTCTTCCAGGAGCTGTAAGCTGTGCTGTAAGGCAGTTTTAGATTAGGATGAGAACAATGAAATCGCAGCGGGAGTTCTGAAAATGAAAACGGCAGAAGTTGTAACGCCGGATGATGGGAGCAGGGAAACGGTGCAATACATAGTGGTCATCATCTACCAACTCTTCCGCCTTCATCTCAGCGGGTCCGGAATGTAAACAGCTGTCCAGTGGAACCGCTAAATAATCTTCTATTTTTGGTGAAGTGTAATAGTGTTTATGTTATTTAAACCTATTTAAATGTGTGTTAAAAAAATGTTTAATAAACAATCTGTAGTAACATGAATTTTTTTTTTTCTTTAAATCGTATTATGAATAATTAAAGATACACCGTATAGTCATCGGTTTATGGGTGGATCATTAAAAAAAGATAACACGTGTGATCCAATCGGTTCGATGTTTTTGAATCGTTGTTGAATCGTAACTCTACTTAACAACCCGTTCTCTGTATCGTAAAGTGTGTCCAAACGATTCCGAAAACGATTCATATAATCTTTCTTTAATAATCTTGTTACTATTAGGGTAATCTTTCGGGTGTCTCGGGAAAAAGATTACAGGAACGGTCATTTTATGATACTGATTTATGCGGGTACTCTCTTTGTCGTCTCAGTGGCTTCCGGTTTTCGATTTCCCTATGATCCAGACTTCCTAGCTGTCGACAAACGTTCCCCAAACACTTTAATTACATTTGTAACGGTTGATTTGGCAACTTTTAGCGATTTTGCCAGCTTTGCATGCTAGTAGCTCGGATTTTCGCGATGCGCGAGCAAAATTTTGATACGCTGTGTAGTAGGTATGGTGTGGAATTATGAATTTATTAGTTTGTATTTGAAAAGTAAGTTAAATTAAAAATAAAATAAATGTAATGCATTTATTTATTGGTTAAGTACCGATGAGTGTACTGATTGGAATTGGGTAAATATTAAAGTCTAACAGATTTTAGAAAGAAATTAAAATAATTTAGCACCCCTAAGTGTGTGGAAAAAAGTATGTGATGCGCGTGATGATGGATGACTGGTATTAGTACGATCGTTCTGTATTCGAACTTTTAGGACGATAGTCGCGTGTTGAGTGGCGTGAGGTGTCTCGGTTACTACAGGCTGCTCTTCTTCCTTAGACGGCATTTTGACAACTGAAGAGTGAATTCCAAAATCAAATAGGAGCAACATTCTACACACACACACACCTTCAAAATGAGGGGTGTTCAGGTTTTTTTTAAATGCAAAATTGAAAGAAGTACACTCAGAAAAATACTATTAAGTATGCCATAAGATTCTCTTATGAACTGGCGCCATAAGAAAAATCAATGAAATTCATAAGATTATCTTATGACACGAATGAATTCTTCAGATGAACACTTACTTCAATAAGAGGTTGTTGCTTTTCATAAGAGGGTCTTATGGAAACAAAAAATGTCTTGTTTGATGAAAATAACTCAAGATAATTGATGTTAAAAACATTTTATTTAGTTTCTAGCTAATTTGTTCCATCATGATCACTATCAGCAGCAGACAAACACCCGGTTCCAACAAAATTATTTAGCCGGCATCTGACAACGGGTCCCCCGGCCACTACAATCAGGTCCTTTGAATTTCTACTTTTTCCGGTCAACCTGCTGAAAAGTGAACAAAAAAAAAGTGTTTGAGTTTATCAATAATGTCAACTTTTACAAACTTACCATTTATATTAAGAAAATCACTTTAACTTTTAGGAAAACTATATTGGCTCCACTACTGTTTGATGCCTCGTATAACGATGAAAAATAACGACTGATTTAAGTAATGTGTTAATTATTTTTCACAATGCCGCTTCTTCTATTTTTCATAAGAACTCACTTTGAAAATTGGAAGAATTTCATATGACTCTTATGAAAACCAATTTTACACTCTAAAAAGCAGTTCATAAGACGCATCTTATGAAAATTATAATAAGAATTCGCCTGAGTGTACGTCAAGTTGATATTGACCAAGGTCTTTTGATACACTACCCGCATAAATCAGTATCATAAAATGACCGTTCCTGTAATCTTTTTCCCGAGACACCCGAAAGATTACCCTAATAGTAACAAGATTATTAAAGAAAGATTATATGAATCGTTTTCGGAATCGTTTGGACACACTTTACGATACAGAGAACGGGTTGTTAAGTAGAGTTACGATTCAACAACGATTCAAAAACATCGAACCGATTGGATCACACGTGTTATCTTTTTTTAATGATCCACCCATAAACCGATGACTATACGGTGTATCTTTAATTATTCATAATACGATTTAAAGAAAAAAAAAATTCATGTTACTACAGATTGTTTATTAAACATTTTTTTAACACACATTTAAATAGGTTTAAATAACATAAACACTATTACACTTCACCAAAAATAGAAGATTATTTAGCGGTTCCACTGGACAGCTGTTTACATTCCGGACCCGCTGAGATGAAGGCGGAAGAGTTGGTAGATGATGACCACTATGTATTGCACCGTTTCCCTGCTCCCATCATCCGGCGTTACAACTTCTGCCGTTTTCATTTTCAGAACTCCCGCTGCGATTTCATTGTTCTCATCCTAATCTAAAACTGCCTTACAGCACAGCTTACAGCTCCTGGAAGAAAATATTTCCCATTAAGCGTTAATCTTTAAGTTGCTATTTTTGAGTAAGTTAAGTACTACTCACCATCACAGAGCTGACGCCGTCGCTTATCGTTCCGACTCTTCCACTTTTTTTCCAAATTTTGCCGGGAGATTTTTTTCCGATTCCCGCAACCACGTGTATTGACGTGACAGCAAAGAAATTGGGGCGTGTTGCAAAAATAATCAATTTTTGTTTAAGACGATTAATTGTATCTTTCGAGAATAATTCTTTGTCATTTGGTTGCGTTGCAAAAATTATCATTCTGTTATCTGGAATATTAAACGTATCTTTCGCAAATAATATTTTATCCGTTCTAGCAAAGACACATCAAGCCAAGATGCAATATGAAACGTTACTATTGCTGTAATCAGAACGGAATAATCCGAACGATTGAGCGTATCATATTTCACTATGCGGGTAGGTTCTCCGACTTTCACAGTAAGTAGGCGAGGAGTGAGCGGGGCTCTCAATGAGTTTGTTTATTTTTTGCTCAGCTTTTCTGTGGTTTGTTGGTAAAAAAACTTCATGAGTTCCGTATAGTTGCATAGCCTACATAGCCAAAATGGCTGAATCGGGAATTCGATATTCGGTAACACCTCCTGAATATATACCCACCTTGATATTGACCAAATTTTGACCGTATCACCCTTTATAGAGCATTTCCTGAGACAGATGGTGGTAGGGTAGCTTTTTGTTTTTGTTTTGAAAAAGGTAAACACCGACTGGTCGCCATTTTGAACTTGGGAGATTAGCACTGTTCAATTATTTCTTCAAAAGAAATTATTTTTTCAAATTAACATTACATAACATCAACATTACCTTCAAAGTATTTCATGTCTACAATTATTTAGTTTAAGGTAGTTTAAAAAATTAAGAATTTTGCATAACCATTACTTTTGCATCGCCAATTTGGTTTCGTTACTATCCGACCATTGAACATGCGTAGTGTTGTTGTTATTTTTACCCTACCACCAGCTGCCGAAAATTGTAAACATGAGAAATCAGCTGTTCTGTTGACAAGTCGGGAAATACCTTATAAAGCACGCGAATGCCAACGCGAAGAAAACCGCGGAGGAGCTGTCAAAACCTGTTCCCATTAACTTACCATTGAAATCGCTTCGAGCTGACATAAATACAGCTGACAACTCGTCATCACTGGCATCAATGCCTAAAGTAGACGCTTGTTTCGCCCGCGTTATATTTTTATAAAATTTTCCAGTTTCAATCCAACTTAAATTAAAAAAATCAGTCAAAAGTGGAAGAATATCTGATTAAAAGCAATTCTGATTAATTTGATTAAAAATTATCTGATTAAAAGCGATTCTGTGGAATTCGCGTGCGGATTCGAGATTCGAAATTCGGGAACGTAAGTGGAGAAGGATTGGGCACACGCTGCGAGGAGATGAGAACGAGCTTTGCAGAGAGGCACTTGCATGGAATCCAGGAGGACATCGAAGAAGAGGCTGACCCAGAAACTCGTGGCGCGAAGCCTAGCTGCCGAAATACGAACTGTTGACGAGAGTCTTGACTAGGACCTAGTGAAGACGCTGGTTTACTTACTTAGTTAATGTTCCCGCGCCGACCCTCCGGTGCATAGGGCCGTAATAAAAGACTGTTGACGATCCGGAGCCAGCCACTTCACTCGGTCCCTGTCAAGATTCTCGTCGACAGCTCGGATTTCGGCGGCTAGGCTTCCCATCCACAAGTTTCTGAGTCAGCCTCTTCTTCGATGTCCTTCTGGATTCCATTCTAGCGCCTCTCTGCAAATCTCGTTCTCATCTTTTCGCAGCGTGTGCCCAATCCATCTCCACTTACGTTCCCGAAACTCGATTTCTAGCGCCCTTTGATGATACCGGCGATGTAGTTCCTCATTTGAGATCCAGTTGCCAGGAAACCAAGGGCGGATGATATTCCGCAGGCAGCGGTTTACAAATACTTGCAGTTTTCGCGTCGTTACCGCATATGTGCACTGAGAGTCGTACCTGTACTACGGATTTGACGTTTGAGTTGAAGATTCGGATTTTCGTTCATAAAGAGATCTGGCGTGACCGCCAGATGTTTTGGGAGACTCACAAACGCAAATTGAGCCTTTCTGATTCGGGTTTCGATGTCTTTCTTGGTACAACCATCAGGCATTATCTGGCTACCAAGATACTGGAAGCACTCAACTTTCTCAACCTGTTGCCCATCTACCATGAAACTGAAGGGATTTCCTATATTGATCTCCATCGACTTGGTCTTTCCGACATTGACTTAGAAACCTGCTGCCTTGGAACTTTCGGTGAGGTCGTCGTGTTTGCTCTGCATATCCGGTTGTATTTGGGCGAGCAAAACAATATCGTCAGCCAGGTCAAGGTCGTTCAGTTGCTCCATTGTTGAAGGATTCCACGGCACAGTCGATCGATCCAATCAGAATCTCATCCATTACGATGAGGAAAAGTAGCGGTGATAAGATACATCCTTGTCTCACTCCAGCAGTTACCGGTTCGGACAAGACACCGTCGTGCGAGACCTTGCACGAAAATGCCTCGTATTGTGCTTCGATGAGATAGACTAGTTTCTCTGGGACTACTCCTCGCCTTAGAGCCGCCCAGATGTTTTCGTGGTTCAGTCTGTCGAATGCTTTTTCGAAATCAACGAAAACCAGCAGAAGAGAGTCCTGGAATTCGTTGATTTGTTCCAGTATGATTCATAGCGTTGTAATGTAGTCCACACATGATCGTCCGGATCGGAATCCAGCTTGTTGCCGTCAAAATGTAGCGTCGATTTTCTCCTGGATCATGTTCAGGATCACTTTGCAGGGTACTTTGAGGGTTGTACAGATCAACGTTATGCCTCGCCAGCTACCGGACTCTTTCAGGTCTCCTTTCTTCAGGAACTTTACGAGGATACCCTGCATACAGTCGGCCGGGAATGTTACAGTATCCCTGAAACATGTGAAAAGACGGTACAACATTTGTGCTGACAAGGCAGGGTTGGCTTTCAGCATTTCAGCAGGGATGCAATCGATCCTTGGAGCTTTGTTGGATTTCATGTCTTTGATTGCCGCTTCATTTTCAGCCAGCGAGGGCGCTTCCGAGTTGACGCCATTTATGCGACTTACTGTTGGCGCTTCGAGCTGCGGGTTCTGTTGCACAGCATCTAAAAAACCTCTAAAACGAACGTCTTGTGAATCTGTGAAAACAGGTGATTTCATGGATCGACTGCGTTTCTAAATAGTCATTCCAGGACGAATTCGACGAACTGACTGAAGCTCAACTTTAAAGCTGTTCTACATACATACATCCGTGTAAAGATACAAAGGATGGGTTATTGAGACGTCGGGTTCGCGTTTGTGGGATGCAAGCAGAGTAGCCTGGAGAAACTCAATAGCGGTTACCGGACCGCCCTTTTTCTAAGACGATCAGCTTATGTCGTATTGGGAGTCATCGTGCTTTCTAAACTCTGCTCAACATGCACATTTGCATATACATAGAGTTGGTGTTTAATTGTCCACGATTCGAAGGGGTAGATATCGGTTATAGTCGTTTGCAGTTTCGTTGGCTCGGAAGGTGTTTTGATTAATTTTCAACTGCGGCGAAAATGTTGTAATCGCTGCGTTGGCTTCTTCTCGATAGTTTCCAACTCTACTTTGCCACGGCTCATAGCAGTCTTTCTCAGAGTCTACGTTCCTTGTTTTTTTTTTTTTTTTTTTTTGAGGGCTTAATTCCTCCAGAAGCATGATGGCGAATATGTTATCGTGGATCCTGTAACATTTCCTTTTGGCTTGGTGCCGAGAGTCAGGAATGCGCATGAATGTTGCCTGCTGTGTTTTGGACTAACATTTTTTCCTTCATCTGGATTCTTCATTTTTCAGTTAAGGATCCAAAGTCGCAGCTCGTTAGCTATAGAAAGCTGCCTCATATTAGCACGTTACCGGACGTGTAGTACTCTTCTCGCTATGGTAGAACCTGCTCACGGAGACCAACGGATGAAGTCTGACTAGTGAACTCACATCACCGCTACAGAACACTACCTTCGAACGCCGCGACGTGATGGTGATTATCGCGTTGGTTTAGGCCACGCGAAATGCTCTTTCGTGCTGCTAGCCTTGCGAAACGCTTGTTCCTGAAAACAAGTTTTATATTCGTAAGAAAATCTCGCATCCACTAAGTAACTCGACCCTAAACTTACATATGTAAACCACGCCGGAAATACTTCATACTTCTTCTTTTAAGGACAATGGAAAAGATCGTGTTCTATTAGTCACATGATACACTTGCATAAGATCCGGCTCGAAGGACCAAATGTATAGTAGAGTAGGGTAAAGCGAAGGAGTGCGGGTTTGGATTGGCAAACAAACGAAGTGGTGAAGATGGTAGATGCAAAAGGATTCACTAAACTCTTTTTTAGTAACTAGAAGAACCGAAATTGCGCCACAAGTCAGGAAAGGGGAGCACGAAGGAAATTGGATTGCCAAGATTTTCACCAAAACAGCTTTATTCATAACAGCTCTACAAATTTGGTGTTCCTCATCTAAACGTAATTTCACACATTTCCTTTGAAAGACCATAAGATGATACGAGCTACGACAATATTAATTTTTTTTTTTTTCGAGATTTCAAGCCCAATGGGTTTATTCATCCCAAGAGTTACGTCAAAAAAGTTATTAAAGGTACAAGAGAGGTACGTTAACAAGTAGAGAAATCCATGAAAGTTCAAACCCTAAGAGTGGATTATAAAGTTTCGCTAGAACAAATGATATCAAAACTACATACAAACTTGAGCCTCGTTTAGTGACCCCGAAGAGTTAGTTAAATTAGCTGAAATTTGGCATGGGGCAAATCGGCTCGCCAAGGATTGAAAATTTCCAGGTTTCCGGAACAAACCCCTATTTTAGGACCATAGCCTCTATACATATTTGGATCGAGAATATAAGCGTTTGAAGAATTAAATTAGATTTTCTCAAACCACATTTTCAAAAATAACATTTTAAATAAGCAACAATTTCAAGGTAAATATGAAACCAATTCTCTGACAAAAATTTTGAAAATTAAATCTTAATCTGAAACAACATTGGCAAATCTATGACCAAACCTATAGTGAACCTTCAATTACTCTGATCCTAATTGGATTAGTGCGCAGGGCCGATTCAAACAACAGGAAGATACAAATTATACTAACTAGAAGCCCATTGGGACATGACAATTGTCAATTAAAAAAGACTTTCAATGAAGATCTGCGAAAGCTAGAGTACATACCGACAGCGCGTTACACTTTAATTGCGTTTTTCAGATGCATTCATTATGCATTTCTAGGCACTTTGAACCAAATCGAGTTTAGAATCGTGAATGACAAGGTTTTATAATTCTTAAGTTGTATCTAATGACTACATTTAAAACATAAATTCACAAAAATTTACACAATGATATTCCTTGAATTGAAGAGAAAAATAAATTTCAATACCACTATGCGGCACACTACCCTGGCTGGAATGCACGCCCTAGCGCGGTATTTACAAATCAATTAATAACTCTGCGAACCAATTCGGTGCGAATGGAAGCGAAACATATGGCCGTTCGAATGCGATTTTACATCGTATGCAGTCGATCGCTTCAACAGTCAGTATCCGGCAGGATTTTCCAAGCGCAGTCAGTATCTGATCGGGGTTTAAACTGGACTCTCGCTGGAAGTATTCGTTTGTATCACTACGAAGAAAAAGGTGAATCAGTTGTTTGAATTTTGGTATACTCAAAGCTATTATGTTTCATTTGAAATTTTTAAAAAAATGTAAAACTGCATTAGAAAAAAATGTTCAAATAAACGTACAAAGCTAGGAAGCTTTTAAGGAGTATTCATTTCTCGCCTTCCGCAGATGTCACAGCTGAAATCCGACTTAGTTTGGGACAAGCTGAATGAACGGCTGGCCCAAGTCGACCGGAACAAACGAACCTTTACGGCCATTTTGTTCCTTCATCTGCGACAAAATGGGAAAGTTGTACGAAGTGTCGGTAAGTCAATGAAAATCAATCGTGATCATCGCCATCTTTAAGCCGTTTTTTAAATGTAGCACGTGATTCAAAGGTTTCATTCCCAATCCAGTTTTTGCCAGTAGATTGTGGTTTTTATTTCTTGTAAAGCGATTTTTGTATACTTAGATGTTTTTTTTGTTTCGATTATAGTCGTTTTACCATTTTTATGGCATTCGCGACTTACATATACTTAGATGTGATTGCCCTGCCTGCCATTGTTCTGAAACTCGTCAAACAAATTTTTGACGGTCGCCATAGAAAAAATATGAGTCAATGTAAACAGCATTCGTGATCTAAAAATAGACATTCCGTATCACCAATAGACTTATCTTCACTCCTCTCACTCCCAATCGAAAAAGAAACACCTGCTGCCTCGGAATCAAACAGAAAATAAACGTTTGATTGTGTTAGAATTTAAAGTATGACCTTTTTTTTGAAAAAGTATTAAATTTCTTCCTAGCGATATTGGAGCTAAAATAAAGCAGTCGGATTCAAAAGGGCTATAAAACAACACAACCAAAAACGGATACGAGATGATATCAGAAGTCCAGTTCATAAAAACTTCATTTATTTTAAGTTTTAAAAAAATGATTATGGAAAAAAAAATTCTGAATCAAAGCAATCGGAAGATTCCATTTAATTCAACAACAGTAAACGATCTTTCGATTGCTTTGATTCAGTAGAATTATTCAACCAAGTAGGCTCACAACATACAATTGAGAGAATTTGTTAATAGTTTTAGATTTCGATGCTTTGAAAATTGAAGAAATCGAAACCGGAGTAGCATGTACCGATACATACCCTCCGGGAAGGATCCAGGCCAAGATATCTATCGACGACGATGATTTCTACTCGCTGGTTATGAAGGACACTTCGTTTGCTGCTCTGATTGATCAGGTGAGTTTTTCTTTTTTCAAATTTATTTTAAAACATTTCTTCTGATTAAGGACTGATTCAAAACAATTTTCAGAATAAAATAACAGTCGATGGAGACAAACAAGTTCTACTGACTCTGGATGAAAAATTTCGTAAGAAATGAAACGGTTTAGTTGAGCTCAGATGGGACACCTTTTTCCTGCTTTTAATTGTATTGATTGTAAACTTGGCATTATTCATCCGAGAGACCGCATTTTCTAAAAGTTGCAAATTAAACAATTTTTTTACAAAATCAACACAACTTTATTACACTTCCATCTCACAATCCAATCGATCAATCATCCACATCCACGCTTTAGATAACGTCGGCCAGCTTGTTGGCCAGCTCCTTATCACCGGTCACGGTGATTTTTCCCTCCTTAAGAGCGTCTCCGATGGTCACGGTTTTCGCGCTAATGGCAATCAGATCTTCAACGCTCAATCCAACGGTAACATCCGGGCTGCTGGCAGTTCCCTTCTCAACCTTCAGCTGCTTAAGGTCAACAACTGAAAATGATTCAGGAAAAAAAACAAAAATAAGTGAACGGATCCCTAATTCACATTCGTCGTCGAAAAACTAAGCTTACTCCACTGTTCGACAGCTCCGCCGGTTTTCACATCCAGCTGGAATACTCCGAGCACCTTCCGGGGACCGTTGGGATCCACGGCGGCAACGCGGGTCTTGATCCGTTCGATAACCTGATCCAGAGACATTTTGAGCTTAAATTCCGGGTACGGTACTATTGGTGCGGAAGAATCAATCAAACTGACGAGGTGCCTAATCTAGTCCAGTTCATTTATAGCCTACTCTGCGCTATCAATCGATTAGCCTTTTCGGCAAATGAACCCACTGTTGCACCGAGCTGTTCGGAAATATTTATTAAGTAACAGCTCACATCTTATCTTGTACCAATAATATGGACTCGGTACACTCGGTCCCTCCCAAATAAGAAATCCGAAGATTCAAACCTAATCGGGAGTCTATATCGCTGGCGAGTTGATACGATCGGCAAACACGAACTCGGCTGCTATTGGTGTTTCAGATTTGTTCGAACAAATACTAGTAGTTTATGAAACTAGTATCATTTGTGTTTTTCAAATTCTATCTTTTGACTCCACAGTGTCTCGAGAATTGACGAACTAAGGATAAATTCTATAGAGGCTGATGACTAAACTCACAACCAACTAAACACACAAAATACAAACTTTGAGGCAACCTAGGGTGTAGAAATTTTCAATCCTGGCTATAGACTTCGCTTATTGTAACACAAAAAGCTTATCATTACTTTGATTTTTTTATATAAAATAATTTGGGTAATTCTTCCTAAAACTACTTCGGATGATGTCCTACGTTGAAGTTATACGAGCAGCCTACCTATACGAGATCAACTACGCAGTGGAAGATGCCTGTTATAACTGTGTAGTTAAAATCAATGGATAGGCGACGCACTCTACTAGAAACAAAGGTCCTCGACTGTGAAGGCTTTCTACACCTTTCGCGATGAAGGAATACCAAAACATCATGGAGGAGAAGGTAAAAAAAACGCAGACGGAGATCTTTGCTGAGATAGGACTCCTTAGATCTACTCTACTGAGAAAGTCCTATGTGCTGGGAATATAGTTGATTAGGAAGAAACAAAGAAAAATTAAATAAAACAGTAAAACAATGTTCCGAAAATCACTAGGATGATGCTGTCTGTAGTTCCCTAGAGCGCCGGTAGAGCGACAATGCGAGGTCAATGTGAACAAGATTCAAAAGCGAGAGCTGATTCGCATCAAAGTCGATCACGCAAGCTGGTGTATCTGAAATGATTGAGATACTTACTGATACAAGCTCCAATTCGAAAAGCCACTCACTCACTCTCTCACTCAAATTCAATCAACGGCCACCAACGCGAATTCGATCGAATAGAATCGTCGTCGATAGAATAGTCTTCCAAAAACGGAAAAATAGTTTTCCTACGGGAACAACTGTCGCCACATGATAAGTTGCCATAGATTTTTGTTTGGCTTTTTCGGCTTTTATGTCGCACTTTCCAGTTGCCAGCCAACCAAACACTGTTTTGGCCAGCAAAGGACCATCTGCTGCAAGCTGAAGGCGACCTGGCTTCAAATAAGCATAGAAATTAGCAGTACCGATAATCATGTCTATTTTGCGCAGTGTGCCAAGATCTGGATCGGCGAGAGCGAGATTTTTGGGGATTTTCCATTGGGCAACCGAAAAGGGGATTGTGGGGGCGTCACTAGTCACCTTCAGGAAGACGAGGAAATCTAGCATCTCGGAGATATCGCTCACCCGAGATCTTATTTCGGCTTGCGGTACCATCTACACCTCGCACGTCGATGTTACCCAACTTTCGGGAAAAACGCAGTTGCTGACACAGTCTCTCTCTGATGACGTTCGTTTGAGAACCTGTGTCCAGCAAGGCACTGGCTATGTATTGCTGGCTATAAGCGTCGCAAGCGTCGACGACGATTAACACTACTGTGGGTAGCAGTACACTCTCACGGAATGGTCTCACGACCGGATTCGATAACACAGTAGGTTGCGGGGTGATTGCAAGTGAGTTGACATTCTCGGGACGGGACGGGGGATTGACGCAGCACGGGTCGATTCAGCTTGACCGAAGTGAATCGTCGAATGTTGGCGAATGGACGGGCACGATCGGGCAAAATGATCACTTCGGAAGCAATTGGCACACAGTTTCTTTTCGGTCACTATTTTCGTCCGGCCTTTCGGGTCCAAGCTGTTGAAAACGAGGCAGTTGTAGATGCTGTGCCTTTCATTCTCACAGGCTGGGCACATCGGGTAGCTTTTCAGGAAACCTTCGGAAACGGCATTCGAACTCAAGTGCGGTCCTAGTTTGCGCAGGTTTCGATTGGCTGAACGTTGGCTGATTGATCATGATCGTCTCCATGATTCGTGTCCTCTTCTGCAGAAATTTGATCATGTTGTTATAGGTTGGATGGGGATCACCGGTAATGGATTCCTCCCAGGCGGTGAGCGATGCGTCATCAAGCTTATCCTCCAAAAGCCCCATAAGAATCGAGCTAAAATAGATCATAGGTTCCGAGGCTCCGAGGTTCCGAGGCTCCGAGTTGCTCAAAAACCTTCGTGTGCCTCTGGAATTCGTCGACGATTCGATGAAGCGCATCCACCGAGTTGTTCGGGATTTAGGGATACTTGAGCAAGGCTCGAATGTGCTTTTTTGTAGAAGAATTGTGTTGGATTATCGGGTTACCAATGCCTCCCTCTCAACAGAGTAGTTGTTGGCGGTGATGGTAATCGATTGTATCAGGTTAGCTGCCTCACCCTTGAGTCTTGAGATTTCTGGACGCAAGAAAATTTCCGTCAACGAGTGTATCATCGACACAAACGTGTCGTGGAACGTCAGCCACTGGTTAAAATCGCCATCAAATTCTGGTAGCGTGATCGTCGGGAGTTTGATGTTTGCAAGATGGGCGGGGGTGGTAGTTTCATTCGCAGCATATGACATCGATGCAGAAGACCCAAACGATTCCGAGATCTTAGAAGCTAGACCAGCTTTGACCCGGAAATAAACAGACTCGGTTTTACTTCGAATCTCTAGGTTTTTAGTTTCCGCATCCTCCTCCTCATCAAGCTCCTCGCAGTCCGCCTGCACTTCGTCGAACGATTCCCACAGTTTTTTGAGGCGCCCCAAACGGTATCGAACTTCCCCTTGGTGCTGGTCCTCGACGTATTGATGCGGGAACTCTTCCATACGGTTGATTCCGGCAATGATATTCGCCCTTTTCAGCTTCCTGGACTTCAGCTTCTTGTCGTAAACCATTCTGCCGACGATTATCCGGTTGCAGGAAAGTTGAATCGGAGCTGGTCAACTAAAAGGGCCGAAAAAAGACCAAGAAGTACCGCTAAAGGAGATGGTATTGGATTGGAGAGGTACTCACCTGGTACCTCTACAAATGAGGCCTTTGGTTTTAATTAAATTATCCGGAACAGATGGCAAAAGTATTTCGCCAACCTCAACAGTGAGGTTATGTTGATGACACGCGGGTTCGCAGCGGCACGGGTCGTGATTCTGTTCGGGAAGGGTCGTGATCCTGGTCACGGCACCAATGTTCGGGACGGGCTTACGGGTTTGCGGGTTGTCGGGATGGGCACTCGGGGCACTCTGCTAATGCACAAAACGCTAGAAAGGTACTTGCGCCGATTTCGGAGGATACATACACGGGTTAAATTACTTATTTAAAGTATTTCTCGGGAGCGAATTGAAAGCACGTGATCGTCTTCTGACATCTTGCTTGTATTCTGTGCTAATGATGATCGTTAGGTTAGTACAATGATGATGGTGGCACGGAAGTAAAAATCGCAAATTCTTATTTTATGGCAAAGTAAACTACAGCCATAGCTCGATTCGATACCTAACAGTATCTTTACATTCATCCGTCATACCTTATAACATGCATTGCATTGAACAGACCTACATATACACACTAACGGATGGCAACTAAAATTTTGGAATTTTTTCGAGGCCCCAGTACTCAAACAAAAACGAGCTCTGAGAAAAATGCGTATGAGTTACCTTCCCTTCCCCTCTTTTCGCCAGTATTTTTTGTATTGTTTATGTTTGCCCAGTTTTGCTCAAAATGCCGTCGAAACAAGAAGCGTTTCGCGAGTGCTTTCGGAGGGTCCACTGAAAACCTCAGTAGTTCCCAACAAGAGGAACAGGTACACCAGGACCAGGTGGCCTTTTGGAGGCAGCCTACATGGTCAAAAAGATGCATGAGTTTGTGTGATGTACCAACAACGTGCACACTCCCATCAAGACCTGGGTGTCGAAATTGATGGTGCTTCTGCAGAGTGCCATCAAGAAACGATGGGAAATTGGTGCGGAAAGCAGAGGCTGCGGAGAAGGACCTGTAGGAAGCAAAATTGGTTGTTTCTCAAGGACCTTCGCAGGAGTCCAAGTCGAGAAGAACGGCTAAACAAGGGATCGTGACTCACACGTCGTAAACGATTCCTCCAAAAAATAAAGGTGGTACGGACTTCGAGGATGCTGACAGAGAAGCAGTACTGAAAGCTGGCGAATGGTTCGTAATAGAAAGGAGAACGCGAAAAGAAAGGTCGTCATGAAGCCACCACCTCCAAAACCCAGCTAGTTACTTATATTAATTCTAAGTCGGTACTCCAACGGATAATAGTGTCATCAATTATTGCAATACAAGTCGACGACCGAAAATTATCTAAGATCCAGCTGACAGCTGAGAACAAAGTTCAAGTAGAACCACCGGCTATCTTCAAATTTGTTATCACGATAGACCGCTTATCAAGTGCAATGTGTTTCATCTTGCCCAATTGACTGGCGCTTCTAGCTATTTAGCTATGGGCAATCAAGATTAAACAAGAAATAAACTTTTCCATTAAGTTTTGCTTTCAATAGTTGAATATATCTGCTAAAAACTGAAAATTTTGAAACTTTTCATGAGGAATTTTACACAAAATTTTGCATATAATAAACTGGCTTGGGGAAAACCAACCTGAATCAAATGACTATACTTTGAAATTTGCGGTGAAATGCGGTGAAAATATTGAAAAATGAGCCGGTGACGGAGCACTTTCGACGATGCCTTTTAGAAAACAGGATTTGCGGTGGACACTGTATCTCAGCACAGAATCATCTGAAGTCAAAAAATCAGAGCAAAATATTTTCAATAGATGTTTTTCTGGACCCCAACGTTTTTATTTAACTTAAAAAAATTTTTATGAAATTTGTGTGGCTGTTTGAAGTAAAAACTACGATTTTTCACGAAAAAATCCGACATTTTTTATCTGTAATATCTCCCCAAAGTAAAAAAACAAAATAAGAAAAACGTTGGGGTCTGGTATTTTATATGTAGAAAATATGTTCCAAATTTGAAAAGAATCGGATAAGTGGTTTTCAAATGACGATGTCCACAGACTGTAAAAATGTGCTTTCGAGAAAAACGCGTTTGAAGTTTCTGCTCTTGCTTTCTTGCAGTATTAGATAGGAGGAGATAAAGGCCTATAATTTCTACAGTTTTGCTTCAATTGACTTGAAAATTTGATACAACATTCTTGAAATGTTTTACAATAAAAAAAAAAAAAAAAATCGATTTTTTTAAAGTGTTAGACCCTACCTCCCCCCCTTAACCCTCTACTGCATAAACAAAATTTTTGTTTGTCGTTGGAAATAACTTTATTGATCTCTAACTAAGAGATTTATACAAAAAACAAAACAAAATGGTTTTTCAATAGTTGAAATTGTTTGAATAGTGTAAGAAACGAGATAAAATGAAAATTTAACATGATTTCGGTGTTTAAAAATTGTGAAATTGAATTTCGAATACATTGAAATAGTTTGGAATAATCAACAGTTCTGAATAAAACTAGAAATTGTAAGACAAAAAAATTGAAGTTCAAATAGTTTTTAGAAATCGGAAATAACTGATATTAACATTTTATTTCCTGGAAAACATTCAACATTTGGCTTCATGGGTGAATCGCCCTGTTTATTGAAAATTTTGGCCCGTCAACAGTGAAAGAAAATACAATAATCTGTTGCGTAGATAACATACGTGTTACTCAACTGGACTGATTAGATAGGACAAAGCATAGCCATCAGTTAGATGCAAAAAAACCATTGCAACTTAAATTCACACCTGCACTGAATCGATGCTTATCGATAATCATTTTAAAATTGTTAAATGTAAAAGCGCTTGAAAGAAAAAAAAAAGTTTAAATTGGGTCTTTCTTTATTTATTTGGGTAACTCATTATCACATATCATCTGGCTGAATAGTTTACATGAAACATGAATTTTAAATTGAACCTGAACATCACAAATGTTACACACTAAAATGTATAATTTTGTATCGGATTTATAAGTAGTTTAGTGGTGAATTTCTAGTTCTAGATGCGTCTTACACAACAAGACGCAGTCTTAAATCATGTACTCTTTGCGGCAATGTCTTATTGCAGTATTACAGAACCGAGATTTGTATTTTAAGTAGCTTTCACTATCCGTTCTCGATAATTTGAGTAAAAATATCCTTACATGTCTTTTGAAATTTTATAATTCTCGCGTGAGCGTGAGCTTTCATTACGTGTTGTTTGAAACAAAATGTAAACAAACAGTTTTATTCCAAAAAAAATACAAAAACCGACATAAACTAGCCGCAACTTTTTCAATATAGAATATTTTTAGAGTTTGTTTTGATTAGGTCGTATGAACCAATATAAACAAAACTGAGTTATTTGCTGCAAACGATTGATAAACATGTATTTTATATGTGGTTAAAAAATTGGTTTCATTTTATCATTAAATAACTTTTACACAATGATTTGAATTTAAGACGTATGATGACATTCTCATTTTTGAGTGCAAATTGGTTTTGCGTCATTTTGCGTTGCCGTGTATTTGCCGTAGTGCAAAAGGTCGCTAAAAACAATTCGTCAAGTTGGTTTTTACGACGTAATATTTCGTCGCGAAAAGTTCTTTGCTAAGATATAAAAATTCGTGTAAGTTTAAACGAAAACTCCTGGATCATAGCTGTCCTAATGAAATAAATGGCTCCAAACTTGTGTTGGGTGAGTACTATAAGCATAATTTTTCACTGTGTGAATAGTGAGTATCATTTTTTCATTACAGATCTGTTTCAAGACAAACGAAATAATCAAAACAGAAGAATGCTTTTTTTACACTCCTTGAACGACCAGTAGCGCCAGTGATAGTGGTCGGAAATGTCCAGGTGGACTCCCAATGGTTATCCCAGAATGCAAAAATTACTAATGCCTTCGATCAAAGATTCCCGCTTACTAACTGGATAGGATTATTACTTAAAACGTTTCCTAAATCAACTCCGAATGAATATGTGTAGATTTGGGCAATCAAATCAGTTTTAGCAACCAAAATTATCGATTGGTCGAAAGGACGTTTGCCCCAAAGAGAAATGCAATATGTCGTAAGTACATCTTCATTCATAAGAAATGAATTATTGCAAATTTCAAGAACATCATCATGTTCTGCGTTCAGTTTTACATTCAATTTAGCATTTCCAGATGAATTTGACCAGCAATATTAAAATAAGAATTAAAAAGGTGTTTCGGAACTTTAACATCGATTTTCTCAAGACATGCCAGGTGGTTCATACGACCTAATCAAAACAAACTCTAGATTTGTAGTCTGGACAACATTTAATTTATTTATTTATTTGGTGTTCCGTCTCACGACATAACCTGATGAACAATATTCCTCCAATTCACTCGGTTCATGGCAACCGTTCTCTAACTTCTCGGGCATCCCACATTCGCCAGATCACGCTCCACTTGGTCTAACCACCTTGCTCGTTGCGCCCCTACTCGTCTCGTTCCTACCGGATTGGCAGCCAACAGCTGTTTGGCAGGACAGTCATCCGGCATTCTTGCAACATGTCCTGCCCAGCGTATCCGTCCAGCTTTCACCACCTTCTGGATACTGGGTTCGCTGTAGAGTCGCGCGTGCTCGTGGTACATCCTTTGCCTCCACACTCCGTTCTCTTGCACGCCGCCAAAGATGGTTCTTAACACTCGTGGAGTCCATAGTAGCCGAGATTATCTTCGACTATCTCCAGCTCGTCGACGTCGATCATGACTTTGTTATTGTCGGGAAAGCGGACTCGGTCGGTCTCGAAGCCGCAGGCTAGCATATACATCGTCTAGGGCGTATTTAACATCAACCCAATCCTTCCTGCTTCGCTTTTCAGTTTGCGGTAGATCTTCGCCACCACCACAGCTGATCTGAAGTTGTTTAAAATCATTAAATCCTTAGTCCATAAAGCGTTTTAATTCAATATGCCAATGAACATCCCACCCTAACCACCCCAAAATATCCTTGTGTTTTATTACACCAAATCTGTGTAAAGCCAAGTATGTATAGAGTAGGCTATGTTTGGTTGGCTCTACGGTGTGCTTCAAATTTTCAACGACAAACGACAACAAATAACAAAACTCGTTGCATCTTTAGGCGGGCGCACAATAGCCCGTCGTGCGTCGCGTCGCGTCAGCGTCGTGTTGACATTTCATTTTGAGGATATCATTTTCCGTTTGTGCCACCACAATGATGCGTCGCGTCAGTAAAGGCCTTGTACTAAAAAGCAAAACTTGTTCTAAACAGCTGCGTTCTCCAACGTCGACGCTCTGTTTTTGAAAAAAAATCAAAATTGCCTCGCGTCAGCAGCGTGTTCAGTATACCGTTTTCAATGTTTTTATCGAAGTTTGGAACAAATAGAACCAAAATTTTTAAGAAATCCATTTTTTTTAATTCAAATTTTTAATAAACCTTTTACACCTTTGAGGAAATCAACGCTTTGTCATACTGGTTCGAGTTTACAGTAATCGTTTTTTAATTAAATTAATTTGATTTTATATCCGTTTATTAAGATTTGGTGCTGTATTGTAAAAAAATATTTAAGCTTTTTCATATCTATACTTGGTAATACTTTTGTTTCTTTCGACCATCTTTCATGCTATCCTCAGAGCTGCGCTTGATTTACAAAATATACACAAGTGAAATAAATTATTTTTGAAAATATGAAAAACTTGAATTATATGGGTAAAAAAACAATCATTTTTATTGCTCCCTTTGTTGAGATAACATAATCACCAATCACACACTAATAACACAATAAGATTTTCACTCTTGGTTCTGGCGGGAGCTGTCGATCCACTATCGGCAGCAGAATTGAGTGAAGGTAGACCGTCGGAATATTCATTATTTCTCCCCTTGAAGACTTCGGCTCTGGAAGGTGTCTACTCTGCAGGCGTTGCTAGTACCGCCAATGGTACTGGTTGTAGTTTAGTTCCACTTTCCTGGGAGGCGACCAACCGCTTTCCTGCTCTACCTTATGAATTTTTAATTTAATCACAACGAAAAATTTTTAATTTCACTCGCATAAACTTGACACCGTGAACGAAGAAACGAATCAAAACAAACTTTTGGTTGCTATGTCACCTGACGCTGTATTGTGATGCAAAAATCGTCGGGTGCGTCGCGTCAGCGTTTTAGTACCTTACGACGGCGTTGACAGCTGACGCGACGCGACGATCGACGCTGTATTGTGTGGCAGCCTTTTGGAATAGTCTAGTTTGATCTATGTATGAGTTCACGGGTCATCAAGTCCCGAAACCAAAAAACGCTCTGTTCTTGTTGACGTTGTATCGAGCAACAGCAATGGATTATCCCTGTTTAGCTTCAACTAATCCGGCAAATGCATCCAAATCTATGTTGCACACTGAAGATTGATAAGACTAGATTGTGATATAAAACGTTCAAGTTCTTGACGCCAGCTCAACACTCGTCTGACAAGTTTCCTCGGATTCACAAACCTTCGCATCTCATCTTCTCACTGCTAACATTCAACATGAAGTGTGACGCCGTTATCGAGAAAATCAAGGCCCGCGTCGCCGCAATCGATCCCAATGGACCCCGCAAGGTGCTCGGAGTGTTCCAGCTGAACATCAAGGCTGCCGATGGAGTGCACGAGATCAGTAAGTTTTGCCAAGTTTCTTCATTGATTGTATGATTGTGTGACGGCTTTATTTTTACAGTTGTCGATCTGAAGAACCTGAAGGTCAGTGATGGAAAGGCTTCCGGTGCCGATGTAGTGATCAATCTGAGCGATGAGGACTTCATTGCCATCGGAACCAAGGCAATCTCGGTGCACGATGCCGTCACACAGGGCAAGGTCAACATGACCGGAGATGAAGCTCTCTTCCAGGCCCTGGTCGATGCTATCTAGGCGTGATGATTGACCAAAACAAAGCGACGCGTAAAACTGGTTACGAGAACTAAGGCAATCAACTAGGAGACATTCCGAAATTATTTCAGCACCCATATGTCAACTTATGGGTACCAAAATAATTGGAAATAAAACTTATTTTAGTTTTCAGGATCAAAGAACCTAATTTTTATTCATAAAATATTGTAAACCTTCAAATAAACGAAATTTCATTGACCGTTGAGGCTTGCTTTTATTTGGATTCAATTTTTGGGATTACTACTTTTCACCAGAGTTCAAGACACGAGAAAACGTGAAACTTCGTGAAGGGCACAGTTACATGAGACTTATTTTCTTGGTTGTTGACTCAGGTCGCTCTTCGTATACGACTAAATGTATACATGGATGAAAAGAAAAACAAACGATCAAAAATAATAAATCTCGGGGAGTTTGTATCGAGAATTTCAAAAGGGATGATGCCAGGATTGCAAGTCGACGCTATACCTCTCTATTTGTAAAAACCTTTGATATGATCGAAATCATCACACTTATATTCGTGCTTAGCAAAAATGGAATTGCCAATACTTGGCTTAAACCAATTGCATAATTAAATGACAGAATTCAGTATTTGAAGCTGAGGAATGTTAGATCCGGTGCATTCTCGGGCAACAGTGGTGTGCCACAAGGGAGTCACGTGGGATCCCTTCTCTTCATCATTATTATAAACGAGTTCCCGAGGTACGGCAGGATGTTTTTCGCTGATATACGCAGATGTTCTAAACATGTTCCTTCTTGTTCGCAATCTGAAGGATTGCTCGACTAAGCAAAACGCTCTGCACCGATTTTCAGACCATTGAAGGACCTATGGATTGAAGTTGAACGCCTCAAAATGCAGTATTATATCGTTTTCTTCAAAACTAACGAAATCATGTATGACTGTCAGCTTGAATACAGCTTGATTATTACTAGAAAGACCTCTGTAAAAGGTCTTGGAGTCGAGATTGACAACGAATTGAATTTCACGAAACACATAGAGCAGGTCAGTAGAGTCTGTCATGAGTTGAATGACCCTTACACAATCGTCTCAAGGGTGTTCTAAGAATGAGGTTCGGTATGCTAATGTCTTGCGGGATGGTAACCCTTGGCTTAGTAACTTTCTTCCACCCTTCATTTGCTCCTCTAGGGTCACTTATTATGGACTCGGGCCTGTCACCGCACACAATAAGGTCTTCTTTACTGTTACGACGCGGGTGGTTCTAAAAAATGTCGTTAACCCACTCTGGAGAGAATAACTGCGGAGAAAGATATGTCTTGTGCCCACAGTTTAGCTTAGCTTAGCTTGTTTGACTACTCATATCCAACTTTAATCATTGAACTCAAAATGCTTAATTTACAGGTTTTTGTTTTGAAATCGATTTTAGAGAACAAGTTCCACGTCGCCAATAATCGCTGCTCCGTGATTAATCGAGGCCATCAATTTTGCACAAAGTCCAAAAGAATGGTGCTTGGGATTAGCAGCCATTCACATTGTACAAAACTGATGCTCTCCCTTTTTTATATGATTTATCTGATTAATAACGGCGCCGGCCACATCCTAGTAGTCAATGGGGAAAAGGGAAGGATTGTTTGTTAGATACTCTTTAAGTTCAACTAGCAACCTCTCACTCCTGCATACTCCAAAAATCTGCGAACCCATATTCAAGTATCCAAGGAAGGAGTTGTGTTAGTTGGTGAAAGGTAAAGATCATGATCCATTTTGGTAAATGGTGCGATCATGATTTTCCTACACCTCCTATGCTCCTAGACATTTCCTAAGGAAACTCCTATTTCTATGAGGCTTTTGAAAAAGTTCCAATAAAATGGATCGAATAAATATTGAAGGCAAATCAATACCATCCAAATTTCTTCTTTGATAAACTAGCTCTTTTTCCTAAACGTTATCCCTGTTGAAGCAAAGAGTTTTCAAAAAGGCTTTAATGTTTAAAGACGGAAAGCAACTTCAAATGCAAATGAATTATATTTTAATATTAAGACACAAATTTTCGTAAATTGTTTTGAAAACTCTTTGATTCTTTGCTCTCCTTTGCCTCACATTTTAGAAGTCTTAAGACCTTTGATGTTCAAAGAGTAGAAATGAATGTTTTAAATAATCAAAACTTTTAAATACATTTTCGCACATAAAGCAGGTGAAGCAAATTGAAACATAACCCACTGAACGGATTAAAACGGGTAAAACAAACATCCTACACAAATAAGTCGCGTGGGAGTCGGACACTCAAACACGTCCTTGCTCGACAAGTGCCGGGCGAACCCGAACTCCTTAATTTTTTTCAAATAATTGCAGTTATGAAAATAAAACTCAAAATATTGAAATAAAATAGAGAACATTAAGATTGTTAACAAAGGATGTTTCCAAATGCGTAAATGAAATGCCGCAAACACACATCGAGCTGGTTCGCTGTCTTTCCACAAAAACTCTAATGAAACCTTCTATATTCAGGTGTTTGTTTCATTTTCCCTGCACACAAAGTGTACAGGTCAAGTTAATGAAAAGAGAGTGAAATTGAAAAATGCCATCATTGGTTTAAAATTCCTGGGAAAAAAGAAAAAAAAATGCCATCATGGAATATCCTCACCGGCATGCTTGTCCAACACCTCGCAAACAGAACAGAGCAGAGAACGAATTACACTTTTATCATTTCGGTTTCCGAGTGCACTGCTCAGCCGATCAACGTTCACAAATCTTTTTGCCGAGTGCGCACGATTGCGGTTGCTCTGACGGTCGGGTGGACGCCGCTCGCTCTAAAGAAAAGAGAAGGAGCTGGCTAGAAAATAGTGCTCTAGCGGCGCTGCTGTGTCGCTCAGTGTATCGAGCCAGAAAGATTTCAATGCAGGAATGTTTTCTTTAAAAAAGCCGCTATGCAGTGCGGAACAGTGCATCAGTCGAAGAGGTTCAATGTAGGTTTATGTATAATATATTTTTGTACGTAACCGGGCCGGGCACTTCCTGGCAAATTATTTGAAAAACATGGTGAAAACCGGGTAAATAATCTGAAATTTTCCATTCCAAAAACCGAGCAATATCCGGCCAAATCTGAGGAAATTCCAGACATTTATCTAGTGAAGAAAAACGACTTACATTTTTTTGTCGCAACACATCAGCAGTGTTACATTTATGTTTAAAACATACGAAGGAAAGTTTTGGTTTGATTTTTGATGAAACAAACTTTCACAAATCCAATTTTCGACAAACAATTTTAAACTGAATTCGATTTTCTTGTTTCATTTTCCAAATAATGTGGATAAAACTGGGAAAATCCAAGTAGTTTTTTCACAATATCCGGGCATCCGCAAATTGCTGTATACTTAGGTTTATGTACTTTAAATATCGTAGGGGCAACTTCAGAAAGATACAACTGCCCAATGTCGTGATTTTACGAATCTCAATTCAGAGATTCACTTAAACACGTCTGTCACTCGCAAGAATAGATCAATGACTCTACCTTCTGCGTATGCCGAGCTGTTAAGTGCGTCGTGAACGTTGTGTAGGATAGCTCCACCGTTACCGTAGCGGAGCATCCGAGTCGAACGCGTCCTCTGCGACGGAGGCTGAGGATTCATCTGAGTCGTAAGCGTAAAAGACCCGTACGTGTGCTGTGACAGGCGCGAGTCCAGGATAAGCTGCTCTCGATTCGGCTCAGGGAGGGCAAAGAGCCTAAATTAAAGATTCTATTAAGAATAGAGTTGAGAAGGAATGTAGAAATGTGATGAAGGATAAGCAGAAATAAAATAAAATTTGTTGGATGGAGAATAAAGATGTGGAATATGGAATAAAAAATGAGGATATTTGGTAAATAAAATTTTGCTCTAAAGAAAATAAAACAATTGTTGACGTGTGAAAAGTTTTAATAAAGAATAGAGGTGAGAAGGAATGTAGGGATGAGATGAAGAATATACAGAAAATAAATCAAATTTAATTAGGAATAAAATAAAATAACAGTTGTATTCGGCAACACTGTAGATGAATAAAATTAAATAAATTTCTATGACAACATTTGCTATTTTGGCAGCACTTGACAAACAAACAAAGCAAAGTGAGTCATTGATCTATTCTTGCGAGCGACAGACGTGTTTAAGTGAATCTCTGAATTGAGATTCGAAAAATCACGACAATGGCCTACAATGTTGCCATTGTCGTGATTTTACGAATCAAAACACGTCTGTCGCTCGCAAGAATAGATCAATGACTGACTTTGTTTTGTTTGTTTGTCAAGTGCTGCCAAAATAGCAAATGTTCTCATAGAAATTTATTTTATTTTATTCATCTACAGTGTTGCCGAATACAACTATTATTTTATTTAATTCCTATTAAATTTGATATATTTTCTGTATATTCTTTATCTCATCCCTACATTCCTTCTCACCTCTATTCTTAATTAAAACTTTTCACACATCAGCATTTGTTTTTTTTTTTCTTTAGTGCAAAATTTTATTTACCAAATATCCTCAATTTTTATTCCATATTCCACATCTTTATTCTCCATCCTACAAATTTTATTTAATTTCTGCTTATCCTTCATGACATTTCTACATTCCTTCTCAACTCTATTCTCAATATAATCTTTAATTTACCGACTTTTGTTTTTATAAAATACAAAATTTTATATCCCAAATATCCCTCATCTCAATTCTACATTCCATTCTCTGCAAAAGCTTTTCAAATGTTTTTTTTTTTTGCATATTCTTCATTTCATCCGAAAATATTCTTCACAAAAGCCTCCCCAATTTGTGCTTTCTCTGTCGCTCTGCTTTTATTTACCAGAGCCGGAACAATCCGCAAAAAAAAACATTCTTAGCAACAGCTTTCTCAAACTGTGCTTTCCTTGTTACTCTGTCTCTGTTTACAAGAGCCGGAATAATTCGATAGTATTCTAAGAAACAGCCTGCCCAACCAGAAGGCTTATTCAAAACAAACAATCAGCAGCAGCAGCCTTAAATATCTGCGCTTTTAACGGCAATTCCGTCTTATTTCCATCGGAAGGCCAAATCAAAACAATCAGCAGCAGCAGCCTTAAATATCTGCGCTTTTCAGTGGCAATTCCGTCTTATTTCCACCGGAAGGCCAAATCAAAACAATCAGCAGCAGCAGCCTTCAATATCTGTGCTTTTCAGGGGCAATTCCGTCTTATTTCCACCGGAAGGCCAAATCAAAACAATCAGCAGCAGCAGCCTTAAATATCTGCGCTTTTAACGGCAATTCCGTCTTATTTCCACCGGAAGGCCAAATCAAAACAATCAGCAGCAGCTGCCTCAAATATCTGCGCTTTTCAGTGGCAATTCCGTCTTATTTCCACCGGAAGGCCAAATCAAAACAATCAGCAGCAGCAGCCTTAAATATCTGCGCTTTTCAGGGGCAATTCCGTCTTATTTCCACCGGAAGGCCAAATCAAAACAATCAGCAGCAGCAGCCTTCAATATCTGCGCTTTTCAGGGGCAATTCCGTCTTATTTCCACCGGAAGGCCAAATCAAAACAATCAGCTGCAGCAGCCATAAATATCTGCGCTTTTCAGGGGCAATTCCGTCTTATTTCCACCGGAAGGCCAAATCAAAACAATCAGCAGCAGCAGCCTTAAATATCTGCGCTTTTCAAGGGCAATTCCGTCTTATTTCCACGGGAAGGCCAAATCAAAACAATCAGCAGCAGCAGCCATAAATATCTGCGCTTTTCAGGGGCAATTCCGTCTTATTTCCACCGGAAGGCCAAATCAAAACAATCAGCAGCAGCAGCAGCCTTAAATATCTGCGCTTTTCAGGGGCAATTCCGTCTTATTTCCACCGGAAGGCCAAATCAAAACAATCAGCAGCATTGATTTATACAAAAGCAGCAATTCGCAAAGTAACATTTACTAAAATTATCCAAAAATCTTTGTCTATCAAACAAACCGAGAAAATTACGCAGGGATCCGGGACGAATTTTAGTAATAAAACTGAAAATTTTCACAAATCGTAAAGTTTAGGATTTATCTTCCTTTACCGCTATGCTTTTGATATTTTTTGACCGAAGAAAGCTTTCGTAGCTTATCATTGGTCCTGGTGTAGAACATCAATCTAGAGGAACTCGCTAAGGAATGACCAGATAGGTGTTTTGGGCAAAGTTGTTAATTCACATATTTTGATATAAAATTTAAAGTGGAGAGATTAAAAAATAGCGCGATAATAACAATAACTTTTTGTAAAGTATTTTTTTTTTAATTTAACCGTATCTCTTTGGGTTAAGATTGTAGAACTTTGACATGTTAAGCAAAGTTGTGTGTTTTATTGAGATAAATAACTTTGTAAAGAAAACTTAAGCTCTAAAATGCTAAATAAGAAAGTAATGATTTATATCTTTCTATTAGTGGACCTCTAAACTTTATATTTCATATCAAAATATGCGCTTTATTATACAAAGCAATATTGTCGAAGACACCAACATTCTATCTTAACTACCTTTGGCGTTATTAATTTAGTTCCGTTAGATTTATGTTCTGCATTGTAAATTCTGACGCACTTCGAAACATCGATCCACACGCAACCGATGAAGACAAACCGAGTTTTCTGTAAAGCTTCTCTTTCGCCCGAGTGCGAACGAATTTATCTGCACCGAGAACGCACTTCATCAGTTTGCTTGCTTCTCTTGCCCACACTTGGGTGGACGCTTGGTCGCTCTGGAGGTAACTGAGCATTTTTTAAAGATTCTCCGTTTGGGGAGAGCACAGCGAAAAAAATACACGCTCTTACTCTGAACGGGCAAATCTGAGGAGCGATGCCAAGCATGCTCACCGGGTTTTTCCGTATTCGTCAGAGATTCGGCCTTTTCTCCACCCAACGGCGCATGCAAAAAGTTACTCCTGATCTAGGTGCGAGGCGCGAAGTAGACTTCTGCCACAGTCGCATACATCACTTCAACAAAACATGAAAATTCCCCGATCAGCCAAACTAAATTATATTTTTTTCTAGAAAACTGCGAGGGGGAATTCCGGTGCAAATGGTCGACACACGTGGTCAAGCGACAGCCGGTCGAAGAGCCAGGCCAGACACAGCACGGACCCAATGACGTCCAGCAAAGTTGACGGATGCTGGTAATGCAGCCAAATGGGTTCAAGCAATAGAACGGCCAGCAAGGGTAGACGGATGCTGACAAGGCGGCGCGATGGAATCAACCCTAAAATACGGTAAAAATTTGGTCAAGGGAAAACGCGTGTAAATAGGTGAAATCGTTTATTAAAAACAATCAAATTATATTTCTTTTTCAAGTTTAATTAGTATAAAATTCAGGAAAAATATTCAGTTAGGATTCCGCTTTCCCAAATCCGAATGGCCGGTCCTTACGCTTAACCCCTGCCCTCAGATTTTTTACAGCCACCTTGTTCACCTTCTTCGCCGCAGAAAGCCAGTTTGCCTTGAACTGATGCTCGTCCTTAGCAGTTTTTTTGGTCTTCTTTAAGTTCCGCTTGACAATAGCCCTGTGTTTCTCAATTGGGCGGAGCTCTGGCATGTTGGGAGGGTTCTTGTCCTTGGGAACCACCTGCACGTTGTTGGCGGCGTACCACTTCATGGCCTTTTGACCATAATGGCAAGATGCCAAATCCGGCCAAGACTGTACGGAACAAACGTGTTTCTTCAGGAAAGGCAGCAGACGTTTATTCAAACACTCTATCACGTAAATTTCTTGGTTGACAGTCCCAGAAGCTATGAAAATGCTGCTTTTAAAGCCACAGGTACAGATGGCTTGCCAAACCAGACATTTCTTCGCGAACTTTGACGGTTTCATGTGCTTGAAAATATCTGCTACCTTTCCCCTTCCTTTTGCCGTATAAAACTCATGTCCCGGAAGCTGCTTGTAGTCGGCTTTGGCGTAGGTTTCGTCGTCCATTACCACGCAGTCAAACTTTGTCAGCATCATCGTGTACAGCCTCCGGGATCGCGCTTTGGCCGTCGTATTTTGTTTATCATCGCGATTTGGAGTCACTACCTTCTTGTAAGTCGATGGTCCGGCTCGTTTTTTGGCTCGATGCACGGTTGTAGACGATACACTCAGCTTATTTGCGGCATCTCGGAGAGAGAGAATAGGGTTTCGCTTGAAACTATCGGCAACTCTCTTTGTCGTCTCAGCGGCTTCCGGTTTTCGATTTCCCCCCGATCCAGACTTCCTGGCCGTCGACAAACGTTCCCCAAACACTTTAATTACATTTGTAACTGTTGATTTGGCAACTTTTAGCGATTTTGCCAGCTTTGAGTGCGAGTAGCTCGGATTTTCGCGATGCGCGAGCAAAATTTTGATACGCTGCTCTTCTTCCTTGAACGGCATTTTGACAACTGCAGAGTGAATTCCAAAATCAAAATAGGAGCAACATTCTACACACACACCTTCAAAATAAGGGGTGTTCAGATTTTTAAATGCAAAATTCAAAGAAATACGTCAAGTTGATATTGACCAAATTTTGACCGTATCACCCTTTATAACGGCCAGCACTGGTTTACGGACGTTGGTAAGGCGACGGGCTGGCTTTCTAAGCCCAATATCGAGGTCCTATACGGGCATGATGGGAGAAAGGAATGCACAAGATTTTAGATTCTTGTCTTTGCCGGGGATTAATACGGGTTGCGACCTGGATGTTCGAAACACTCTTCCCTGTTGTTAAGCTTGGCGTTCGCAGGCGTTGTGTGACTTCTTCGAGATCTTCCATCCAAATGAAGCGGATCTTGCATGCGGTCTTTGACCCCGATCTCAAGTCAAAGGCTTTTGGGTTCTTCCTTGAATTCCTCCTACAGGCGTACAGCACCATCTATCTGTGGGATACCGCTAAACCATCCTTGCCGTTACATCGACCATGTAATAAACAATTACTCAATATTACCGAACACCCCTCGTCAGTCGACGAACAGACAATATAGCCAATCCGTCTCGTTGCACGCTTGCTTCCTCACTTCATCATCATCAAGCCAGTTCAAACCGAACGCCGAACAAGCATTTAGTTCAACACAAGCGAGACACAGTTTTCCACGCGACGTCTAGGACGGACTCGAGCTAGACACCGAATTTCACGCACTCTTTACTTGGTACTTCGGAACAGGCCACACACTATTCGCCAAATCCAATCCCATTGACCTAGCTCGCTGGTTCCTGGTGCGCCAGGGAAGTTTGGGGTAGTCCTCCTTCACTGCTCACCAAGGCGCTTCCTTGCATGGTACGCGTTTTAAGCAAAGATTCCCACTGAACTAGGCAGTACAGGTTATGCTGGTTACAGGTGGTATCGCTATCCCGTTACGCACGCAGCGTACACACGTCTTAACTTTTCAGTTCCAACCTTGGAATCGAATGCACTCCTACGATGGAGCTTTTCAGCGTTCTCCAACTTCTCTGCAACACAAGCATAATATTATCAAACCCATCGATGATTACATACCAAGTTTGGATGATAGGGTAAAGCTGAATTTTATGGTGGCCATAAGGGACCGTTCAAATATTACGTAACACAATTTTCGAGCATTTTCAACCCCCCCTCCCCCCTACGTAACACATTCGTCTCAAAATTCTAAACAAAATCCACAAAGCGTAACAAACTGCTATACCCCCTCCCCCCCCCCTAAAAGCGTTACGTAATATTTGAATGGTCCCTAAGTGCGTCATGAAAGTTCGGTACGTCCAAAAACTTTTATTTTGGAGGAAATCATCGTTAAAGGTTACCCAGCTATAATTGATAAGCCGTTCCAATGTTTCGGTTGAGTAAATAAAACAACCCAAAAACATTTTTGAATCTTAAATAATCAGTTTTATTGAATATCGATTATTATAATACCCATAAGTCCATTCCCGTTCGAGATATTCCGTAGTCAATTCTCCGAGTACACATTGACCCGTGATACGCGGTCTCCATACGATCATCTAGATTGCATCGACCAGGGCCTGGAAGAGAGCTTCGTCTCCGGTCATGTTGACCTTGCCCTGCGTTACGGCATCGTGCACCGAGATTGCCTTGGTTCCGATGGCAATGAAGTCCTCATCGCTCAGATTGATCACCACATCAGCGCCGGAAGCCTTTCCATCACTGACCTTAAGGTTCTTCAGATCGACAACTGCAAAAAATAGGGCCATTAGATCGAATTGAATCGCCAAATCGCCGTTGGTAAAGTTCCCAAAACTTACCGATTTCGTGCACTCCATCGGCAGCCTTGATGTTCAGCTGGAACACTCCGAGCACCTTGCGGGGTCCGTTAGCATCAATTCCGGCAACACGGGCCTTGATTTTCTCGATAACGGCGTCACACTTCATGTTGAATGTTAGGAGTTTGAGAGATGAGATGCGAAGGTTTGTGAATCCGAAGAAACTTTTTTGACGAGTGATACCCTCTGGTCACTATTGTCTATGTTTTATAGCTCGGAGAAAATTAGACATTGCTTATCGTATCCGGCTTAAGCGGCTTGAACCAACCGCGGGGATAATCGTTGGATAATCTGCTGCGACTTTGTGTCTGTTAAGGGGGACCCGCTGATCTACTATTGGCATCATCCGCCGAGGTTGATGTGACTAACAGAGGTAATCTTAGGTAGGTACTCATTCGGATATTTTGAACCTTCAGTTAACACGGAGAAGTACTGAATATGATAAGAATTTAGACAACTTTTTTTCAAGCTAATTTGAGTTAAAAAGTTGTTTAAAATATATATGTTTATTTTTTTTAAGTTGGAATTATCTCTCGAGACCTTGATTTTTTCGTAAATTAAGTAGGTACCTACCATGATCGAGTACACTTAAATATCAGAGTGAATAGTTAGTTTTCAATCTACGAATTATTTTCATACAACCTCCAGATACTTCATAAAGCTATTCCTTATCTAGTATTACCGTCGTTACACTGCTATCAGTAGTCACACCTCTGAGCAGTTTTTATTATCAGTACTTGACTCGCATTAAGAATGGTTAATCCGACTAACCAAAAAGCGCACATGACGAAATGCAACGTAAACAAATTGTGTGACATGAAGAACATTTCATGGCACCTTACATTAAAATCAACCTTTCTTAGCCATGCTAAAAATTGTATCAACATTTTTTTCAGATTGTTTTGCAAAACTATCCTCAAATTATTTGTTTTTAATATAAGGATACAATTATTAATAAACTAGATATTATATAATCTCTTTGGTTTAAAATATAGACTCACTCTGGACATGTAATCATGTAAACATTCTTTAGTTTCAATATCAATAATCAATAGGGACTTTACGGAGTACAGTACGTTATTTTACTAGGAAATTGACTGAATTTGGATCGCTTGTTGAAGTGTTAATGTTACACCTTTGAGTAATTCAATTGTTATTACCCGTGTTATTCGGGTCTATTCTTGATTTTTGCATTTCATTGTGTTACAATTAGTTCTTGTCTGAGTTGCAGGTTTTACAAATTGTGTAGGTCCTTATAGCTCACGAATCAGTTTTGTTTGTTTAAGAAAAGAAATTAATTTATCTTCATTTTCAGGTGTATTCGAGAGGACCTCGCTGATATCTCCGTTGAAGAGTAGATTTGTTCTCACGTCGTCATACTTTCGGCAATCCAGAAGAAGGTGTTCGATCGACAGCGAAATTCCACAGACTTCGCAAGTTGCTCTGCATCTTTCTCTGCTGAACAGGCCAGAGTGTGTCAATCTCGTATGGCCAATTCGGAGCCGACAGAGGGCCCGGTTTTCTTCTCTGCTTTTTCGGTCGTTCCAGGCAAAAGTTGTGCGTTTCACCTTTCGAAGAAATTTTTCCTGTTCATTAAACCATTGGTTCTCCCAACTTTTCCTTATGTTCAGTTTTATTGTTCTAGATGCATTTGGGGCAGGTATTTTCATGTCTATCGGTTCATTAGATCTTCCAGCATTAGCGAGGTAGTCAGCCTTTTGATTACCAGATATTCCGGCGTGTCCAGGGATCCAGCAGAACGTGACGTTTTTCTTTTTAGATTCCATTTCTATCGCCTGAATCCAGGGGTGTTTTGAGGAACCACTTTCGATGGCGGTGATACAGCTTGCTGAATCGGAAAAAATGATGGGTGGGACATTGGGCGACGTGATCATTGTAACGGCCTTTAAGATTCCCCAAGCTTCGGCTGAAAATATCGAGCATTCTTTCGGTAACCGTTTGCTAAGTGCTAGTGATAAAGTCCAAATTCCTGTTCCAACTTGATTTCCTACAACTGAACCATCGGTAAACATTTGTTGGAAACAGTTATAGTTTTGTACCACGTGTTCTTTGAAAATTTTCGATGCTCTTGTCGAAGAAACCCCTGCGTTCAGGGATTTTCTAAATGTCCAGTCAATTTTTAGAGAACGTAAATACCAAGGGCGGTGACCGTGTCTTAGCATAGGCTCGATGGGACGTATGGTTTCTATGTTGAGATTTTCAAGCATATTATTAGTGCGGTCAATCAAAGGATGACTAAATTCTTCAAGTGTCGTTGCCCTTTGGTACATTTGTATGGCTTTGAGACCGAGTTGTTCTGCGTATGTGTGTCGGAAAGGTAATAAACCTGATTCTGCGTATACGGATAATACAGGGCTCGATTTGAATGCACCTGTTATACTACGAACGATAGAGTTGTAAGAGGGTTCTAAAGTTTTTATAATTTTTTCCCCACCAAGACTGTACAATCCAATCCCATAAAATAATTTTGGAATTACGATGTTACGATGAAGTTTCATTAGAGTGCGTCTATTGGCTCCAGTCAAGCGGTTACCAATCATCTCAAACAGTCTGCTGGTCGTTCCCAGCGATCTTTTGCATTCTTTGGCGTGCGCGCTAAAACGTAGTCGTCGATCAATTGTAAGACCAAGGATTTTAGCTGATGGAACTTCTTCTATTTCTTGATCGTCAATTTTGATAGTTGGAACTTCTAGATGTTTATTTTTGCGACAAATATGTAGAATTCGGGGCTTTGTTGAAGACAGCGTAAATCCCACTTCCTTGGTCCAGCGATTGGTGATTTCAACAGCATGTTGAATTTTTGCTCTTACCTCCTTTTGATCCTTTCCCCACGCTATAAGGAGAATGTCGTCTGCGTATATTAGCGCCTTAACGTCTACTGGAATTCTGTCGAGTTATGAGTTCATAGCTATGAGAAATAGGGTCACAGATATCACAGCCCCCTGAGGAACTCCATTTTCTTGGATTTTTTATTCTGATTCCTTTCCATTTACAGAAACAATAAATGTTCGGTTTTTCAAGAAGCTTTGTAAGTACTTTCCTATTTGCCCTTTCACGCCCCACTTATGCAGAGTGGACAGGATCAAATATCTCCATGCTTGGTCATATGCTTTACTGATGTCCAAAAGTGCCATGTCACAGTGCATACTTTTCTCTAACACTGGGTGAAGTAAGAGTTCCAGGTCACCGAAATAAGCATCTGTCCCTTTGCCGGATAAGAAGGCGTATTGTTCTGCTTTAAGGAGATTGATTTTGCAGAGTAAATCTGTCAGCCGTCTATTTACCATTCTTTCCATCACTTTTCCGACACAGTTTAACAGGGTTATTGGGCGGTTATTGTCTACTATTCTGGGATTTTTACCTGGTTTAGGAATAGGAATTACGATACCGTGCTTCCATTCAGACGGTAGTTGTCCAGAATTCCATATCCCATTGAAAACTTTTAGAAGGGTCAGTTTTGCCGTATACGGTAGACGTTTCAGAATCGGATAGCTTATCATGTCCGATCCAGCAGATTTGCCATTGCTTCGGTCTAAAGCCCATAGAAGTTCCTCGATTTTAAACGCAGTGTTGAACTCCAGGTTTTCTCCTCCCTCAAATGACAACAGATTTCTTTCTGCTTCAAATTTCTGTGCTTGGAATTCTACGTTGTAATTTTCGGTTGCAGAAATTTGGGAAAATTGATTCACGAAAACGTTGGCAATTTCTAAAGAATCTTCAATAATTTTTCCGCTGATTAGTAAGGAGGATTGGCGCCATCGACGTTGTCCTCTCAAGGCATTGACTCTTCTCCAGATGTCCTGTGTAGGTGTGTTTGGGTTGATTCCTTCCACAAATTGTTCCCATGATGAGATTTTGGCTTGTCGAATTGCAGATCGTGTGAGGTTTCGAGTGGTTTGGAATTCCTTCAGAGCTGTAGCTTTTTGTGGGTGGTTGATGGGTAGTTTAGCTAAGAACTCTTAGCTTTTTACGACGATCCTTTATGAGCGTGGCTATGTTTGGATTCCACCAAGGTAAGGATTTCTTACCGACATATCCAGATGTTCTTGGAATGCTTTCATGGGCGGCTTTTTTAATAATTTTAAGAAGTTCGTTCCTATCAAAATCCAAATTCATTGACAGAGATTCCTGAATGCTTAATTCGAATTGTTCCCAGTCAGCTTCTTCTAATTTCCAGCGGGTTCTAATGTTTGTTGATTGGATTTCTGCGAGCATTGATATTTTTATAGGAAAGTGGTCGCTACCTCTACAGTCGTCGTCAACGCTCCAGACAAATTTATTGACCAAACAGTTGGATGTCAACGTCAGATCCAGAGGAGAAGTTGATCCAGTTACTGGGTCGAGGCGTGTATGTTCTCCAGTATTTAGAAGTGTGAGGTTGTGATCGTTCAGTTCATAACTGTTCGATCATTTCTCCCATTATGTTAGTTTTAGAGCTGCCCCATATAGGACTATGGGCGTTGAAATCTCCCATCAAAACGATGGGTGAAGGAAGTGCTCTCATAAGGTCCTGGAGGTTGATCAGAAATTGCTGGGGAGAACCGTTGGGAGATAAGTATACTGAAACGAACGTTGCTTGAACAGGATGATTCAAAGAGGCTGCCACTAGCTGCAATTCGGTGGGTACGTGCAGAAAGGTATGCGGTATGTCGGATCGTACACCTAACGCTACACCATGTTGTGATGCACATGAGGGGCTAGCCTTGAGTTTCCAAAGATAGTCTTTTTGAAGATTACACGTGGGAAAGTCGTTGATACTGCATTTGGTTTCTTGCAAGGCTACGATCACAGGATTATCGTTTAAGATGAGTTTTTGTAGTTCTGCAAGATGCTCTCTTAAGCCGCGTATATTCCAGTGCACAGCCATAACTCTCGGTTTCCAGTTGTCGTCGACCCCACGGTTACAGGTGGGTGGTTGATCCTGCGGACGATGTTGAGGTATGTTGTTGGAAGGTTCTGGTGCTGATGTAATGCCAATCATTGTCGCAGTTGTTGGTGGGAAGCGTCTCGTGCTGGTCCCTTCGCCAGGGTCCCAATTTGGCGATAAAGTCCGGAGATGTTGATTGCTGATCGTTTTACTAAGAATACTGGATCTGTAACGGTCAACAGAGTTGGGATCTGGTCGTTTAGAATTATAATCGGAACTTACTTGTGACCCCAAGTTACCATCCTCACGAGGGGCATAACTTGGGGTGGGAACGGATTGAAGCGTGTCTGGTCCTTGTAACTCCAAACTGGTTGCCCCAGTTTGAGGTTGGTACTGTGACTGCTGGTATGTTGAATGACGTTTTGAGATTCCATTATGGATGTTGGATTTACAGATGGATGAGAGGTGGTAGATATTTTTTGTTCGTAGATGTTCGGAGATATTATTCTTGTTCAAGACGAAATAAGCCGTTTTCGCTTGAGATTGTTTGTTACAGGGGTTTCAGGGATTTCATAATCAGATGAGTCGCTGTTGGATTGGTCCATTTGAGATTCAGAGTTGTTTTCGTTGGTGGAGGCTTTTATGGCTCTGTATCCAAAGGAGATCGGTTGCCTCGTTTTCCTTTTGGAATGTTTTGGCTAAGATCAGTTTTGGGAATAGCGATGTTTGCCGATGTTGCTTTGCTTTTAGAGCGTGTGTTCAGTGCAATTTCGGGTGCGGATATTATTGGAGTTTTCTTGAACGATGCAGCCACAGGTTTGGCGGCCACGGATTCGTTGATTCCTGAACGTAGAGCGTCAAACTCAATACATTTTCGCTCATACATCTTCTTCAGTTTCTCGAACTTAGCTTCCATGCTATCACACACATTTTGTAGTTGCGTAAGCTTCTCGACCTTCTTTGTGAGCTGCATTATTTGTGCATCCTTTCGCTGGATGTCGGCCGCAGCGCTTTCTACGACTGTAGCTGCGAAGGATGGTTTGTTGGATTGATTTGCTGTGACTCGCTTTCGAGCCTCAGACCATGTTAACGACTCGTCTGTTTTAATACGGATTACAGCTTCCTCTTCTCGGAACTTAGTGCATTTTCGGCTGATTGCAGAATGATCATTGAAGCCTTCAGGACAGTGTGGGCAGTGTAATGGGAGTTGACAGGGGTTTTCAATGTCGACTGGATGATCTCTATATTCAAGATAGTTCCTACACACCATCGGCGATTCATAATATGTTCGCAGGCTTCGGACGCATCCTGAGGCGTGACTCATAAGAGGCGAGAGCAGTACCACTCATTGAGGAGGAACTCCCAAACTCCTGGCAATCGAAAACCACTCTTTCTCGCATCTCTTACCGCCAGAATCGCTAGGAGCGCCAGTCACTCTTTGCTCCCTCAGAGGCTCTGAGCTCCTCCCAAAGAGGCCTCCCTGGGAGAAATCACTTTGCGTGTGACGATTCAGAATTGCTTCGAGTTAGGTACATATTTGATTGCTCCAAGAAGCTCACAGCTACTGGCTGGCTGATGGGGGTGGCTGTGCGACGATGTAAGCAAAACGAATTTTATACTATATTCGTACCTAAACAACGTTAACATTGTTACTCTAATTAACATTCAATGTTCATGTAAAAGGATTGTCGAAGTTAAGGCTTTCAGATAATATGTTTTACAAAGAAATCGGCTGGTGTTGAAAGAAGTATTGTAAACAAGAACATCCTGCACACTTATCAACCTACATGGCTTTTAAAAATTTAACGTCCACAGATAATCATTCTGCTTTTAAATCAAAAGGCTTAAGGTTGATGGGACATCAAAATTACGTAGTCAGAAAAATTATTGCTTCCCCAGCTATTTTCAAATCTACAAAAACATACGATTTTCACCTTTCTAAAAGAGGTCTAGATAAGTGGCAACAATAAATGAAAAAATCAAATGAAAACGTTTGAAAATTTATAGTTTAAGATATATTTCTGATGTCATAACGCATAAAGCACCAAATGCAGTAAGTTTTTGTTTTGTTCGAATAAAATTTTACAATTTTCTGTCAAAAATGATTTTAAAACTATAAAGGTGCTGCATATATTTAGGGGTAAAAAATCATCTAGCTTAAATCATAAAAGTTCATGTTATGTTTTTCTGTCAAAAATGATTTCAAAACCACAAAGGTGCTGCATACATTTGAGGGTAAAAAATTATCTTGTTTCAATCATAAAAGTTCATGTTATGTTTTTCTGTCAAAAATGATTTCAAATCACAAAGGTTCTGCATACATTTAGGGGTAAAAAATTATCTAGATTAAATCATAAAAGTTCATTATATGATTTTCTGTCAAAAATGATTTTAAAACCATAAAGGTGCTGCGTACATTAAGGGGTGAAAAATCATCTAGCTTAAATCATAAAAGTTCATGTTATGATAGATGATATTTTGAATTCAACAAACGCGTGAAGTGAATCAATCATAACAGCATATAGAATCAAGATTTAAAAGATGAATCTTTGATTTGCATTTTAATGAATTTTCAGCCCAGATTGGTAACTGAATTATTCAAATGTTATAAGGGCATTTGAAATAATATATGGCACAATTTTTTAATTTGAATTTTTTAAATCAGAATCAAAATATATAAAAATCTATCTCAGAATGTTAGGAAATTAGTCATCATTATTTTGTTATCATTAAATGATAACTTCACTACATTTTATTCAAATGAAAAATAACACCTCTTGGGTTGGTATACAAATGCAGCATCTAACCCGGCTGTTGCATAATGCCCCGTTTGACGGTTATTGATGAAATAATAGCTACCCGAAGATAATATTTCAAATTTCTTTACAAACTAGAGGCCCTTCTTGTGCTATTTGACTTAAACTTTGCATGTAAACTTCACATAACAATCTGCTTATTTGAGCCACTCTTCTCAACAAAATAATCAGCGGGGACACGTCCTTTCGTTATTCATATTAAATCATCTCCTAAGAACACCGCCGGTGCAAATCAAAACAAACGAACACGAACCAGCCAGATTCCCAGCTCATAACGTTAGTCTTAAAGCGTTCTCCTAGGGATCGCTCCCGAAGAGCGCTCATTTATCTTTTAAGAGCGGAGCGAGAGGTAAAAAGAACTCCCTAGGAGCATGACATCTTCGAGGCAGATGGTCACTCCTTCTCATTCCTTCACGCCGCTTAAAGAGGGAGTGCAGATTTTAGCTCCGTGGGTGTTTGCTCTCAAATGAATCCGAAGCCTGTATGTTCGAACCGGCACCCTTGTCCAACCAAAATAGACTTCCGTTGGAAGTCGTGTTCCCGAGAAGGAAAGAACAATCAGGGGAGTGTTGATGATTTTTTCTTTTTCTCTACGAGTAATTTGACGAACAGCTATCACTCCCTGTGATTTTAATTCTATGTGGTTTATCTATAGGTGCGGACAAGACTACCCTTGCACGAGTGTGAGAATCAGTTTTTTCAATGTTTTGATTGCTACGTCACAATCGTTCATGAGCGTCTCGACGTTGAAGTTGCCATCCATCGACGACATGCAACGCTTCATGTTATTTTAAAAATCACAATCAAAGCACCCTTTTATCTACGTTTTTTTTTCCTGACGCTCGGTACAGCGACGTTAGACCAAGCCCACCGCAAGTTGCTATTTCGGTCGGTATTTTAGATGTTTTGATTGGTTGCGTTTTTATCTACTCACTTATTTTCGCACCCATTGTTGCGATCCAGGTAGGTATTTGTGTTTGTTTATTTTTTGATAGCGACTACCGGCTGCGTTGCTACCGGGTTGCTACATAAACGCATCCTGTAACAACCTACTGCTCGAATGCTATTTCTCGAATCAAGTTAGCAACTGTTGGTGCGATGATGGGTTGATAAATATGTTGCTGAATGTACTCGATTCGAGGTTTAGCAACCATTGGTGGGCCTGGTCTTATGAGTTCAAAATAATAAACAACTTTGTTTGCGTCTCAAACATTCCTCCTTATAAGTTTCTATGGCTACATTTGGACGCCTTATACTTACACTCAGAAACAAAACAACCCAAAATTAAGAACGGCAGGGCAGCAAAACAAAGTTCGTCTGACGTTCTTAATTTTGGGTTGCTGTCAACACCCCAAAAAAAAAGTTCGCAGCCTGAACTGACAGACCCAAAATTTTATCGTTCGGAATTTGTTTCGTTTGTTGGCGCCATGCCGTTTGTATTTGGTGCAAGTCTATTTTTTTCAAGGAAAATCGTACGAAAAATCGTAAGTAGTTCTTAAAACATTAAATATTAATTAAATTTAATCATTTTATGAGTCATGTGTGTTAATCAAAACATTTTTATTTTATTTTTAGCATTATCAATTGCGAAAATTTGATCATTAAAATTGGAGGACTGGATCAACAAATAATAAGGGGAACCACATAAATAGAAAGCGAGTATGATTCTTTTGAAAATATTTTTTTGGCTGAATTTTTCAAATTTCAATAGGATCGTTTTAAATTATTTCCAAAATTTTATTACATTATTTTAATGCATGAATCATATATAATATTGTCTTCTTTTACGCTCGAATCTGTTCGAATATGAACTTTTTTTTTTGTTTCTCTTTCTCATTACAGAGCTTGAATTGAGGCACCATGAGTATAATGAACATCAATCGTATAAAAAAAAATCAACTCTAAAACTTATTTAAATAATAATAAAAACTTTTCAAACGTCGCCTTTGACTTTTTTTAATTATGATATGTCCATTCTAAATGCTATGAACATAAAATAAATATCGTTTTCTCGTCAGAATGGCTTTCTCGATTTTGGGGTGTGAGAAAGAGCTCGATTCTCAAGTTTGGGAAAACACCTCCAAACTTATTTTCGTCGGGAGCCAGTTTCATCCGTTTTTGCGGCATTACAACTTAGTTTTGGGTTAGGATGGCTTAGAGTGTAACTCCATGATGGCGTCGCGTTACGTCACAATCGTTCATAAACAACTGTATGGATACAACGAACTAATACTAAAGTTTTTGGTTGTCCCCACCTATAGATAAACCACATAGATTTTAATTCGCTCAACAGTTTATCAGGTGACAGATCAACGGTGTCCCACATCCCCTGAATCTTATTCAGGGTGGGGTGGTCAACCACCTCGACTGCTGTGTTGAAATCCAGACGGGTGATGGTCTTCAAAAGCTCAAATAGCTCCACATTATACGTGGAGATAGAGTAGCTTTTCCCGCCGTTTTCCAGATTTAATTGTAGCTCTTTTCTAAAAGATCCTTTCTTTAGTTGGTTTTCAATTGCATTAGCAATAAAAAACGGATTCTTGGGTAATTCACCTGGGTCAACTCCCGGACGTCGTATTTGCAGCCATCGTTTTTTCCCATCGAATGCCGAGCTATGCATGTAGGGGGGTAATGGAGAACTATCCACAAATGTTGTGCACCACCCCCACCCCCACCCCCAGGGGGTGCGTCCTTCATGGTCCCCTAGGACCAGTGCTGGTCTTTTGTCACTGGTGGATGTTTTGGTCAGAGCGAAAGAATTAGTAGGCCCCTTTTTGAGGTTAATCAAAACAAAGAGCAGGTGTTCATAAAGTTTTTCAAGAAAAAATTGGTGTAACAGGATAGTTTCTCTATTTTTCCTATCGATAATGAATCGACTTGAACGCTTATAAAGAAGCGAGTTTTCGCGACACGATAATGTAGCCTTTAGCTTCCAGCGGAGGTTACTTTTCGACTGTGAGTAATTCAATGTTCAACAGAAATACCGGTGATTTTTACGAACCTGTTGCAAAGGATCAGCTAATCAATCGTCGCCGGATCCCAGGCTGGTGTTATTGTCTGCGATCACCAGTGAGCCGAGATAGACAAAGTCTTCGACTATCTCCAGCTCGTCACCATTGATCGTGACCTTGTTATTACTGGACAAGCGGGTTCGATCGGTCTCGGATCCGCAGGCCAGCATATGCTTCATCTTGGACGTATTAATCATCAACCCACTCCTTCCTGCTTCGCATTTCAGCTTGCGGTAGCTCTTCTCCACCGCCGATCTCCTCTACATCATGCAGGATAGACCATCTTCTTGTCGAAGCCCCTGCACGATTCGAATGAACTCGACAATTCACCCGAAATCCGCACACAGCACTGCGCTCCATTCATCGTCTCCTTGATCAGTCTGGTCAGCTTCCCGGAAAAGCCGTTCTCGTCCATTTTTGGAGGATTTGCCTTCGTAGCCTATCCTTCCATGAAACCGGTTTGATGATTTCCCGCGAATCTGCTTGCTTGTGGCGTTAGGCGGGGGAGAAGGATTCGGGATTGTAGGCGGCATTATAGACAGTGATCGCTCGGTAGTTCTCACAGTCCAATTTGTCGCTCTTCTTGTAGATGGAGCATATTACCACTTCTTTTACACCTCCGGTAGCTGTTATGTGACCCAGATTCGGTGTAGGCTATCGACCAACTAGTCCGGGTCCATTTTGATGAGTTCAGCTGCGATACCACCCTTCCCTAATTTCACTCATCATTGAAAGTGGGCCCTCAACGTCACACCGGCTACACCGACGAAGTACCTTCACCCACCGTCTTGGTTTCCTGCGTGTGCGACGTTCAGGTGTTCATCGAAGTGGTGCTTACATCTTTTGATCACCTCACGATTGTCCGCCAGTATGCCTCCGTCCTTATCCCGGCACTTTTCGGCTTGCAGCACGAAGCTTTTTCGGGATGCGTTGATCTTCTAATAGAGCTTTCGTGTTTTCTGGGATCGATGCAGCTGCTTCAGCTCCTCGAACTACTCCATGCGGCGCTTTTTCTCCGGAATTTGGACTCGCTGTCTCTTCCGCTGTCGGTGATTTTCCACGTTTCGAAAAGTGCACTACTGCCGCCACTTGTTTGCGTCGAGTTCGTTCCACTTGTCAAATGAAGTTCTCTTTAACGCTATTGAGGGCTGTATTGACGGTATACCAACAGTCCTCGAGAGAGGTCGATTCAGAATAGTGGCTGCTGTATCTTGGGAACGTTGCGATATGGCGCTTGGTGTGTTCAAGTATATCTTGTGGTGTTTTGTTTGAAGGAGTGTGTTGACCACTTTTGTAGATCGGAGCCATTCCTGAATCCTGTCTTTTTATATAAATATTGTTAAATTTTTGTAGCTTATGTCAGGCATTTTCAAGATAAAAATCTTACAAACTCGGCGATTTTTTACTGTTATCGAATCATTCACAAACTTTTGCATTTCAGCAAATGTCTTGAGTCTGCGTGGGTCAGAGATTTTCATACAGCTTTTCAAAAAGCTCGTCTGGAGATCCCAGGAACCGAGGTTCCAAAAATCTTGGAAAATTCTCAAACGTTCTTCTTCTGAAAAAGTTTGATATGTATTTCGACAACGACTTACTCGCTTTCTCGTTCTTTCCAGAGTATGAGAAGAACTAACCTCAAAGCTGCCTTCTGTTTCTGGTAATTCCACTGTGATAGTCGATCCACCTTCGAGTTCTTTTTTTGATTTTTTTTTCTACTCGGACCAGCATCTTCTAGAAAAGTATTTCTATATAGCGCTGGGTAGTGCAACAAAGATGTATCTTACTTTCCGAAGAGCAAAACGATAAACTGGTGCTTGCATCGGAATCCATCGGTTTTTACGAAGTATCACTATCGGGACTAAAATCTTGAAATTCTGAGCTCGAATCATCGATATTGAAGGCTGCCATTTTTTTTTGGATGACCGAATGTTGGTAAAACGTTGTGATGAAAGTTTTTATTGGCTATCGGTCTATTGGCTATCGGACCTTTTCACAAACACAGTAAACGAAAATTACCGGGTTTCGGTAATTTTTTTACCAAAATCCTAACATGTGTAAATCGTTAAACTGTTTGGTAATGTTTTTGGTAAAAAAAACCGAACAGTTTAACGATTTACACATGTTAGGATTTCGGTAAAAAAAATTACCGAACTCGGTAATTTTCGTTTACTGTGAATGATAAAATTATAACGACTACCAATCCCAATAACCATCAGATACAAAAGACAACAATGGCAATTGAAATTTATTGTTTCACTTGGTGGCAAAAGGTTATAAGTGAATTTACTTGGTGGCAAAGGGGTATAAGTGCTACTCTTATACTCCTTTGCCACCGAACAAAATAATGTTTTTATTTAGGAGTGACTTTTCAAGGAGACAAAAACAGTTGTAAATAGTGGAATAAAATTCGTGAAAAAATAGCATATAAACTTTCATGCTCAAGAATCGTTCTAAATGCTTTGCTCAGTTTTTTTTAGATTTTGTCACTTATGCCCCTTAGACTCCAAGGGCTCATGTTAAAAAAGTATCGAGCTTTTAACCTTTTACAAAACCCACAACGATCAATCATTAGGACTTACGAATATCATTAAAATATCCCTGATTGGATCCAAAACAGAAGCACGCGATTTGCAGCCCATGAACGAACGATCCCATTCATTCAACTCAAAAATATAAACAAACCAAAACAGAAAACGAGAACCGAAGTTCGAAACAAATTAGCAAAAGCCACATAGCAGCAGCGAAATTGACAGGAGAAAAAAAACTCCTCCAAACAAGTACCGCTATGACTGGACACAAATCTCTTATGCTTCGGGGACTAAAACAACACGGTGCTTATTTTGTGGGGAATTTGAAAAGTATTCATATCTTGTCCAAAAGAGGTTGAAAAAATCTTGAACGAACCCATCAGCGGAAAAGTATAAAAAATAACGTTTATAAAACCTTCATCAAAAACCAGAGTTTCTTATTGACAGTATAGAAAAGGCCCAATTTAATTTACGAGCCAAAATTTTAGGAAGATTTTATAAATTTTTGTAAGCTATGCAGCAGTGAAAAGGTTTATTATGCCTTCAATTTACTTTTTATGACCACTATAAAACAATTTTCAAAACCCCCCATGAGAATCTAAATAAGGGAACTCTGATAAATTTTAATTTTGGATTGTATTTCTTTCAAAAGACAAATAGGAAATAACTTTTAAAAATATGGAATGCTTGAAAACTTTATAAATCTTTTATAAAGCTTAAAGGATATTTTAAGGCACGCCTGAAAATCGGCTATCGACTTTTCTGCAGAAACTAAAACAAAACATCATACCTAAATGTTTGTTGATACAAATTGTTTAAAAATGACTACAAAGCCTATTCGGCGGGCAGACTGAAAATTTCAATGCTCCCAAAACAGTAATAAAAGTTTTCTTTTGATCAAACTAAGAAAATCGGCTACCGACTTCCAGAAAAATTATTCACTCTTCAGCATAAGAAAGCTGAAACCGAACTTCCCGGAGATTGTTCCAAGACCTGCTCAAGCCGTCTCCGCGAGATCAAGCGATTAAGATATAAGCGGAAAAAGAGATCTCCGGCACCAAAACACCGGCTTAGCAAGTTCTTCGGCGTGCAGCATCCCACAGCATTTCTCTCACAGCATTCGAGGAGGCTTAATCCTTGGCTCTAGGTTTTCGATTCGGTGACCGAAAAGCTGGCTGGCCCGTCGCAAATGTTGCTCCATTAGTTAGTTGGTCTTTTAGTTCGAGGAGAATTCGCGCTACGAGTGGTTGTACGAGAAGATTTGTGCTTTCGCGACGGGTTCAAATAAACGGTTAATTTTTTTTTTCTCTGTTTTACTGGGCGTTCTAATTGTGGGTGAAGCCTTTCGGTGAGTATCAGGGGTCAGTTTTGTGTAAGTTATTCTTGGAAGGTTGGATTTTTGGTGCTACTAGACTAAATCCAATTGATTATTTTATGAGATAGAAATTGGTTCTTTGAATCCGGAAATGGAAGCTTTTGCCGCTCATCAAATGCCTACCGAGTTCTGAATGCAATTATGCTAGATTTTAATATTGAGCTTGTTTGCCCGGATGCTAACCTTTCGAGTTATTCATCCTTCTTTAAATTAGGGCATCCAAATTGCTGAAGTTCATAACATTACAATTGAGTTTCAAATATTCTTCGTTTGTCATTAACATAAGAACTGAAATTAAATGGTTCAATACTCTAGAACTGTGTTTACTGGGACTTTAAATCATGTACCCAACACTTCTAGTCGTCTGACTTAACTACCAAATGGTTGAAGGTTTGTAGTAGTTTCTAAAGACTGGCTGATTACATATGGTACCAATTCGGAACTTCTATGGACCTAGGGAATACTTCTGTCATTCTGCGAAAAAAAAAACTGAATTTTATGATACCACAAAGCGATGTATTTTGTCCAAATTTATTTAAGAATGTGCCATCTCATTTCACCTAAATCATACTAACAATGTTGAGGAATTCAGGTAAAACAGCTGACACTCGCAAATGCATTAAAGCTAGTTTTATCGAATATACATAAAAGGCTCGTTATGTCTGAATATTACACATGGACTCAGAAACTTCTGAGCAGAACACGTGAAAACTGGCCTGTAGAAGTTTTTGGGGCCGGAAATTGTTTCTACGAAGTAACAAGGCCTTCCCTTTTATAGAAAGGGAGGCCCATATGAAATTGAATTAATTTTTGGAGAGTAAGTTTCAACAAATATAGTAAGTAAACGTTCATGGTGCAGAGAGGAAGCATTTTGGTTAAGTATTTGGTTTTCCACTTTGAGCAGGTTTCTTAGCCTAATTGGAATATGGAGTGCATCCGCAAAGTTTTTGTTGGTTTTGTTTACTATTTTGAGACCTAGGAAAGCTGTAAATCAATAAGTTTTTTATAACACTCCCAAGACCTTTCCAAGAAATATTTAATGTAATAACGAATGCATTTTGAATGAGAACAGGATTTTTTATCTTAAGTTTTGGTGATAATGCATTTGAAAATTAGACAATTTAATTTATGAGTTTTTGGTCAAATCAGGCAAATGGTGTCTTCCGCAAAAATGCTCATCAAACCATGCGCTTTCATATAGTCTTAAATGGCTGAATCATGAAAATCTTATGACTTTTGTAATGTGGATTGCTCATTTTTTAATAAAATGACTCAATTTAATAATATTTGGCATGATTTGCCTATGAAATTGTTTAAAATAGCTTCACACATACTTAACACAAGACAACAGATTTCACAATTTTCCAAGATTCGAGGAAACTCAGAACTGATTTTGAGTTATTTTTTTTTTTGTTTTTTTTGTTGTTTTTTTTTGTTTTTTTTTTTCAGAGGCGCTGAATCCAAATTCAATTAGTTTTTTTTTGTCAACTCTAGTTTTCGAGATAACTTTAAAAATTAGGAAAAAAAATAGTTTTTCAATCTGTGTACTTTTTTGACAAAACTGTAAAATACAAATAATTATTGACTCAATGACTAACTTTCCCAAATCTTTTTGTTATTTTATATTATTTTTCTATTTTTTTTTATATTTAACAAACTAAATGGTCTCTTGTTTCCATATTTTGACCCAGCTTGGTGTTCACTTTATTTAGCATTAAATATCAATTTTTGCCTTGTCGATGAAATTAGCTAAAGCTTGAAATATTTTGATATTTTTCTTTTTGAGCAATAAATACAAATCGGGGATGGCCCTTTCTTCCACGATACTTCTCCAAAGTTAGGTGTAGCGTGATTAGGTGTAGCTGCTCCCAACCCACATCCGCAAGTGTCGTCTTCCAAAATGTTGTTTATATACAGATGCGATGGAAGTCTGGAATGGTTGCTTGTCAGCTTCGAAAGAATTACGACGGTTTTCCGGTTGAATCCTAAGTTTTGAAACCATGGGCCAAGAGAAACTCTGGGGAGAATTTGATAACAGTATCTTCCCATTGTTCCTCGGTTCCAATCGATTTGCCATGACGTTATGGCTCGTTGCTTAGCAGGATACGGGATGTCCATACTGTGAAATTGATGCGGCGCAGGATCTCCATTGGAACACGCATCCTTAGCCGATTGGTCCGCAGATTCGTTCAGTGGGATGTTTCTATAGGATGGAACCCACAGGAACGTTAGAGATGAGCCATTATTTTCCGCTTGTTGTACAATACGCTTCATTTCGCCACTTTGAATTGTACATTATTTGAAAGGCTATACTTTTCTAATTGCAAAACTGTAATATATGTGACCGAACTCGTCCGAACTCAGGAGATATAACCAGTTCAAAATGACTATTTTTGTTAAGTATTTTTAAGATATCTCGTTCAAACTTCAAAATTTCTATACAGTATATTCAGCAAAAGTGTACAACTTTCCTGTTCTCAAAACTCTCTAGAACATATTTTATGGGAAAAATCACGCGCAAAAAAGTTATGTTGAAAAAACTGAAAATTGGTGTTATTTTTCTAAAAATTGTCATAACTTTGAAACGATTAACGTTACAGCTATGACTTCTTTAGCAAAGTTGCTAGAATTGGTACAAGCTAAAAACTTTTCTCAGACAATACAGCTCTAAAATGAATACTATAAAAGTTAGTTTTTCTAACTCAGTACTAGGTGGATTAATCAATTTTTCAAAAAACTAATTTTTTAGCCCTTGCAATGTTGGTCATTTGGCTCCAAAACACTATAGGTCTAAAACGCATAGTTTCGGCGGAAAATAGTTTTGATCGCCTTTTTCATAGTTTATCCCTGTGTGCATCGGTAGCATACTTGATAGTGTTGCAATATTTGGAAATTACCATCTCCGACACAATATCTGCAGCGTTTGCACTTGCCGTAAGCTTAGCTTGAATAGAGAAATCGATATTCAGCGGTTTGTGGTTTAACCACCTCTCTTGTTGGAAACATGGAATATTTTCTAAGTTAGTTACAAAACCAGCGTAATTTTTATATTGAAGAATGTTTCTTCGTATCCAACTGACCATGTTGCTATCGACGGTGGAACCGAAGTAAGTTTCATTCCATTTCTGAAAGGAGTATCGTTTTTCTACAAACCGCATCACAGCCATTTTACGCCTAGCGTTCAATAGCATCAGTCCACTCAGTACCTCCAGAGATCCGGTGTGGGTGGTTTTAGTAGATCCCAAAACTAGACGAATACAATTCCACTGAATGCGGTCCAAGATAATGGATTCAGAGGGACTAGAGCCGCAAAAGAAAATAGCTCCGTATTCTATGATGGACCGAAGACATGATTTGTAGAACGTTAAAAGTGCTTCTGGATCGGCACCCCATAGGATTGTCCCGCTACTGATCGCATGAAATTTATGTATGCGGACGAGCGATGTTTCATATACCGGAAGTGGGGACGCCATGATAAGGTTGTAGTGAGTATAAGTCCAAGCAATTTCATCGACCGTTCAAACTCCAAGCTTAACTCTCCTACCTTTATTGGAGTAGCCTGTGATGTGATGTTTCTGCGTTTCGTGAAGATGATTGATGTGCATTTTGGAGCAGATACATTTGGTCCCAGATTTTGTATTTCCTCTACCAAACTATCAACTCCATGTTGTGTTATTCTAACGGCTTCTTCATTATTGCGATTTCGTGATGCGTATGGTAGACCAATCCAGGTTGTTCGTTGCGTTAATATTTGACCATCTAACGTAGCTAGAATTTTTCGTTCTCCAGATTGTATACAGCTTTTACTAAACATTGCCTTATTCCCAAATTGGTCATCCGTTCTGCTAATATCCTTGGTCGGACATTATCATATGCACTTTGAATGTCAATACTACATGCAGCGGCTCGTGATATAGCTCAGTTGGCAAGTCTGTTGTCCCCTGAGCCGATGTCAGTGAGTTCGAGCCCAAGAGTAAACATCGAACAAAGTTGTACCGGATAAGTTTTTCAATAACGATCCGCCAACTGCAACGTTGATAAAGTCGCGAATGCCATAATGATGTTAAAACGACTATAATTGAAACAAAAAAAAAATACTACATGCAACAAGGTTTTCGTTTTTTTGGAACCCTTGTTGAATTTCGTCCGTAAGATGGTGGAGAGCGTCTTTACCCTTCCGAAATCCGCATAACTCGTCTGGAAATAGCTTATTATGTTCGATAAACAATTCGATTCGATTTATCATGTTTTCGTAACATTTTCGTAGGCATGATGCGAAAGCAATTCTAGCGTAACATTTCATAAGGGCGAAACTAGCAGTTAGCTCGAATCGAGAAAAACGCATTTGAAATTTCGGAACATCTAATCAAATCCTATTTAGAAAATCGACTACTTTTTTCGACAAAATCAAAAAATGTGCATTATATTCACTTATTGTTCGTTGGTTATCAAGAACTTTAACTTTTTTCACTAAATTTCAGAGATTTTCGAGTTTCGTCTTTTTTCGTTTTCGATTCTAGTTACGCCTGCAAGTTTCGCACAATTGATCGGCCGTTTTTGTTTTGGTTGTGAAGCTAGGCCCTTTGGCCCTACACGCAAAAACTAATTAGGCCGTTTTATCACACACGGTCAACTCAGTTACGCCTATTTAATATTTAGAAAAATTAACCCCATTTTGAATAGGCGTAACTTCACGTTCCAACGAAAATTCATCAACATGAAGTTTCGCCCAATTAAATTTTATCAAGTTTTTGAAAGTTTCAAGCGATTTTGACATGAAACCGCGTTTATTAGGTAAAGTGCAACCGCGTTCATCCGGAATGACCGTTAACTCGATTTGTTTACATTTGGCAGTTTCGCCCTTTTGAAATGTTACGCTAGAATTGGTCGGAACGAAGAGACTTCTGAAGGCGGTTTGCCTGGTTTAAAAATCGGAACGATTTGAATTGTTTCCATTGTTCTGGTATTTCATCAGATTGATAAATTCGATTGTAGATATAAAGCAATTTCTTTTGGCATTGATCGGTAGCTGTTCAATGACTGAGTAGCAAATCCCGTCGATTCCTGGGGAGTGTTTTTCCTTTTGTGTATAACCGTTTCCAGATCCGACAGTTTAAACATGGTATTAGACTGACATTCACAGCTGCAGCATGCAATCTGGAAAGGAGAGACCAGACATACAGTACCGTTCATAATTGTATAGAAATTGGAAGCAAGCGCACTGTCACTTCGACTTTGAACTTCCATAGCTTTTTACTCTGATGATATTTTTTGATCAAATTTTTTGCGTTAGATAGATCAACTATCACACTATTATAACACAAAATTTTAGCTTTCTGGAGTTTGTGTAGCCTGAGAAACAGTAATTCTACGAAAATCGGACTTTTTGGACTTTTCTCATTCAAACTGCAATATCTCTGAAACTACGCAACATTTTTTATTGAAAATTTGCACAGTGATTGTTGAGATATGAAGCTAGCATGTCTGAATTTTTCGAAAGGTTCTATCGATGAGATCAAAAGTTACGCGAGGTGCAATATTTCAGGCATGAACCGCGATTTCTATAGAATTTTGGACGTTTTTTTTCATAGGAAAATCACATTATCTGTTTAACAACCAGCAAATCTATTAGTCCATAAATTGATTTATTTTTTCTTCATCTCGGAGTTCGCCGTTGTTTTGAACGTGTCTTCCTTTAAATTTCTTCCAGTTTCCAGAACTCAGAAATAGTTGTAGATGAATCAAAGGTGTCACAAAGTTTTTTCCAGGAGTCACGTTTTTTTCTGCTTAACCAATCTTTTAAAATCAGCTTCTGCGTTTAAGTACTCCACATAGTCCTCATAACACAAAGTTCTACGCCAAGTCTTAAACTTTGATCTTCGTAAAGCACACACATTGGTCAGCTCCGAGTCCCAAAAAGGCTGAGGGATTTTGATTTTTTGACTTCTACTTTGGGGTCGATAGGTGGCTTCGCGTAAACTATCCAAAAGTATTCGGACAAAGTCGTCATAATTTGCGTCGTGAGTAGACAATTGGATTCTACCTGAAGCCTAAATAGTCCACACTAGGCAACATGAACTGCGATGTTTGTTATGAGACGAACTTTGTTGTTGTTGGAAACCTGAGACGGTCTCAGTGTCTCCCGAAGAAAATGGGAGACGCTGAGACCGTCTCGAGACGAATCATCTCCTAGTGTGGACTAGGCTTGAGACTTCGTCACAAAATTTTTCCCAGTCAGTCTTTCCGTAGTTTATCACCGGTACCGGTACAGAATGCTCTAACCTGAGTGAACCCGAAAACGATCGGTATGTGGTCACTTCCAAATGCATCGTCTAGTGTCCGCCAGTCGAAGTTTAAACTGATGTTTGAAGAAACGATTGTTCCTTCGGGCCCGAGGAAAACCACCCGACGTTCCAGTGAGGGATGTATTAGGTATGATGGACTTGGACTATATGTTCGAGATATACCTTTTCCTAAAAGCTATCGATCTTCGACTATAATTCTTTTTATTTTCATATTTCCCTTTCTATCTTTCTTTTTCTTCAAAAAAAAAAAAAGTGAACTAGATCTAAGTACACAATTGTAATCAAACAAAACGAGTTTGGCTCCTTAAAGCCTAAAGGTATGAGCCGTTTCAAATAAATAATTTACAAAAAAAAAAAAAAAGAAACGATTGTTATAACAATTGTGTGGGTCAATTCTAGTGTAACTTCCGTCATTGATCACCACTAAATGGGATTCGTCGATTGCTGCTGCTAACACTTCGCCTCTCTGATCACTCTTATTGTTTCCCCATAGTCCGTGTTTGGCATTCCAGTCACCCGTGAAGATTCATGATTGTGGAATTGAATCGAAGAAGTTCTCAAATTCACTTTCGGGGATCGTTGAGTGTGGATGGATGTATAGATAGATAAAAATGTCATCGCACCAAGTTCGCAGTTGATCTTACACCCAACTGTTTGTATTCGAGGATCGAGGAGTTTGAGGTATTGAAAAGATGTTTGATACTTGCCATTTTGCTGACAGCCCCTCTACAGTTCCATTGTAGGATCTGAAGGGGCGTTCCTTGCGGTGACGTGTTCTTCGTGAATTATTTGCAGGATGCCGATGATAAGTAGGTAAAACTCTTGGAAAGTGGTTTGACGTGTTTATTGTTGGACGTCTCGAGGTTATTCTGACGCGATTACAATGGTGGAATCCGCAGCCTCCTGATCTAGCTAAAACTAAGCTAACATGATTGATCCTAAACCCTACATATTATAAACGAAGAGTGTTCATAAACGATTGTATTATGTGTATAGCACCAAACCGAATGGCGACAGTAGGACTAGCGACGCTTTTTTACTAGCGGGATTTCTGTCATTCGCAGGTTTGTTTTTCTTTTTTCAGTTCAGTAGGCGATTTCGATGTAATTCTCAAACTTTGTTTTTGTTATTTACTACGGTACATTTTCTTAGGCCATCCATCGCATGCTTCAAATCTCCTAGGAAACTCGCGCTGCGTCGTTATTATTTTCAACGTCGCGACGTGTCGCTAGTAGGCACAGCTGCTATGATTATTAGCGCTCATATTTTGGATTTTTTTCTGCATGCATAATATATTCTGGGAGATGACACCCGACAGGGCCTCCCTCAAAGCCTCTTCTGCTCCCTCAGGATTCACTTCTTCTGCGTCTAAGACATCAGCGATGGCTTGGGAAATAGCTTGAGAGCAGATACTGGATTGGATGACATCATGGATTTGGTCTTGAATTTCGACATCAAGAACGGGCAAAACTTATCCTTCGCTGTCACTGTGCGAAATACACTTGCGTTTTGCAGGTTGTTGTGTGGTTGTGGGAATCGCAACAGTTTGATCGTTTTGATTCTCATCGTTGACATTTTGAGGTTGCTGAACCATCGTCCAGAACCAATCGCGTCCTTGAGAGAATGTTTCGTTCCTTTTGCGTTCGTTTTCTTTCTGTTGTTTAGCTTTGGGGCAATTTTTGATATCGTCGGCTCTATGAGAACCGTTGCAGTTAATGCAAGTTGGCGACTGTGCATCACACTAGACTCCTCAGAAACCTCAAGTGATTTGCAAAACTTACAACGTTTTTTGCTGCGGCAGTGAATTTGAATTTGATAGACTCCCTTCGGGCCCGAGGAAAACCACCCTATGTTCCAGTGGGAGATGTGCTGGCTGTCATAGACTTGGACTACATGTTTGAAATATACCTTTTCCTAAAAGCTATTGATCTTCGTCTATAATTCTTTTTATTTTCATATTTCCCTATCTCTCTTCTTTTTTCTTTAAAAGTGAACTAGATATAAGCACACAATTGTAATCAAACAAAACGAGTTTGGCTTCTTAAAGCCTAAAGGTACGAGCCGTTTCAAATGAAGAAATTACAAAAAAAAGGTGGTAGAAGCCAGATTAGTTTCATCCTTGGATTCCGCGATTACCAAAAATGGTCCGGAATACGATATCGGATATCAGATACTGCCTTATTCGAATTGGACGTTTTTCGTTAACCAGGATTATTAGAACTTGCCATTTTCACATCTTGAAATCGTGTGACAAAAGGAATTGTTCACCAGCCGAAATGCCAATGTGCCTGATTTTTCAGGTATTGCCTGATTTTTCGAGGCTCTGCCTGACATCCTGATAAGCCATTAAATTTCCCTGATTTTTTAAAATATGCCTGATTTTTCCTAATGTTTGCGAATGTCATGAAAAATGGATAGTAAGGAACTGGAGCAGGTACCATAGCTGATGTGAAAAAGTCAAAATGTGGTTGAATCAAAGCAATCGAAAGAGTCCCGTTAATTCTTATTTAAAAAAGGGATTTAAATGTATTCTTTCGATTGCTTGATGCAGTAGAATTATTCAACCAAGTAGGCTCACAACACACATTAGAGTGTTAGAGTGAAAATATGGAGCGATAACCAAAAGAAGGTCATCACTTTGAGCGAAATTTCCGTTACTTTAACGTAGCCTGATTTTGCCTGGTTTTCATTTCGCCAGGTCCCTGATTTTTGAAAAAAATATATTGGCAACCCTGTTCACCAGTCAAGAGCAATCAAGAAAAACTTCTGTTCGTTAGCACGACTGAAGATAGAGTCTTGCTGTTTTTCTTTTCAAACCTGCAAAAAACAGGAATTTTGACGAAATTTTAAAGAAAAAATAAACTAAATCGAATCTTTGATAATTTTAAGACCATAAGTCAACTCATTTCACAGTCTTCAACAAAGCTGTTGAATGAATTAAAATCTTTAATATCCAATATTCAATCAATGACTTTCTGTAATCATGCCAGTATAAGTTTTAATATCTTTTTTTTTGTAATTCCTATGAATTGTAGAATTCATTTTTTTGTACAGGTTTATTAGTTTATCAGTTATAAAAGAACGATTTAACCCAAAACTGATCAACTTAAAAATTTCTACACGCCGTATCACCGAAACTATGTAGAAGTGATAAATAACATCTGTGAAATGTTTTGAATTCAGGATTCAAAATCTTTCGAAATCTGTTTTTGAAACATAGGCAGCAAAACTGCTGTTCCCCTGAGTAATCATTACAAACTTTTTGCATCCATGCCTTTAAAAAGAACTCAATAAAAGCTTAAATCCTACAAAAAAGTCAACAAACTTTATGATTATGGGACAAATGGAACTGCAAATAAGTGACGTGCATATATGATCAAGTTGTTGATGTATCATTTTTTGGGTTTAGTAGAGACTGCTATTTATTGATAATTAACAATCTATCGTAGAACAAAACCGTGAATTAAATTTAATTTGAGATAAGCTTCGCGGGCCGCACAAACATGTCTCGAGGGCCGCGGGTTGCTCATCCCTGCACTCGACCTTAGTCGAATATTGAAACACCAATAGCACAATTTTCGAAGAGTTTTAGATGGATTTTTTCTCTATTCTTTATTTCTACATTCTACAATTTTTTTTTGTCATGAAATTCATAAAATCGATCTCACAGCGGAAGGTAGAAACAACGCTGAATCCAAGTATCATTAGAAAAAATCAGTATTTTTCTGAGCAGATATTTGAATTTGAATTCAGAGAATAGAAATAAAGTAAGAAAATACTGAAGACAGAATTCAGATTTTCTTTCAAGAACTTTGAAATTAAGAAACCGTTTAAAAGGGAAAATAGCTTATAAGGAAAAGAAGTTCTTAACACAGGTTTCAGTTGTATTCATACTTCTAGATTCACAGCATTATATCAGCAAAGTTTAGAAGAAAAAAAGATACTGATCACAGTATAATATCAATGCTTCAAGATATTTTTTTTCTTATTTTGCACGAGAAACCGTTAAAACAATCAAGCCCTTTTTAAAAAAAAGTTCTTTAAAAATACAAAAACGTTAACAATATCTTGTTTTTTTTTTCAGAGATATTTTTTCCAGTATGACAACATCAAGCCGCTGCACCTGCTGCTGTCTGGTTCTGCTCACACTAATCGCGTTGAATCCGACATGCGCCACGATACCAACTATTGATAATATCGGTAAATATAATCTTTCGGATGTTATCATCATCCCCGCGATTAGAATTCGAAGTCTCCATCCGAAAGGGCTTAGCCCGAACAAAAAATTATCTATTTATATCTTTTTTTTTATTTTTGTTGTTGTTTTTGAAGAATTAAAAAATCTTTTCACATGAAGCCACCTAACCATACGTTCATGAAGATAACAACACCCAAACGGCACCGATTTGACCTCAAAGCCTGTTTTTGGTTCTAGTGACGCGAATCCCCCGGAGTGACGCAAGATTTATCCTACAAACCAAAGACAGACGGGGGGATTTATGACGTTGCGACTCTATAGGTTTCAAACTGCTGCTGCTGGTGGCTCCCAATTTTGTCATGGTCAGCCAGTTGATCGTTCGAAATGCATTCAGTTAGCAGTGGCCATTAAAAAGGTGACAACTTATGTAGGTATGAGTCGGCTCTCGTTGTTCTTTTTGGCGAAAGTAGAAACTTCCTTTTTCGAGCACTCCCAAGTTTGTTTCCCGATTTCTGAGGGTGGAAGTAGCAAAACCGTTTCAACATTCAATGGTTACTTTAAGTTCATTAGGTTTGCGTTAATCTCACTTGTAACATATCCCTAGAAAAAATATAATCGACTAACTGACCTGGTAAACTTCATCTTACCGTAAACTGGGAGAACATTGATAACTTTTTTTTATTTTTAATTCAAAAGGCTTAAGACATCAAGAACAGTAATTTTTTGTTTGGACTTATTTGAATTTTTTAACGTTTTCTTTCAAAAACAAATATACTCAAAAGATGGACAATGTTGGTGCATACATTTAGGGGCAAAAATTATAGACATTTCTCAATATTTTTTGGCCTCAAAATCAAATGAAATTTTACCATCATGCAGTTCCCTAGGTCCTCCCACTGTTCTTATATTTTTTTTTATTCAAACTTAACCTATCAAATGGGTTTTAGCCGTTTGTTGTATACAGGCTTTCTCATAGAAAATGTTCGTTTTTTTAAATATCATTTAATATTTTAATCATATATTTTAATCATATGATGACTATAAAAATAACTCTCTAACTATATTTATACAAAAGAAAAAAGTTAAACTTTCATATAAAACAACCCGTTTGCTTCTAAATGCTATCATTTTATCAGAAGAGGTGTTTGTTTGTGAGTCTTCGAAAAAACAGATATTTGAAAACTTTAAAACTACATTTTAAGTAATATAAAAAAAATCTCCAACTACAAACCAAATTTAGCCTATTTGATACAAAATTTATAGGCTTTCAAACGTAGAAAACGTTTTCAGATATTTTAACTTCAGAAGCTAATGATGATTATCTGCAAAAATTTCATGTTGATCAAAGTTACCTCGGTGATCAAAGTTCCCCCATTTTACGGTACCTTTAAGTTGAATAATCGTTATGAATGTACACGTCCTCAACTTGTTCGTGCTCGTTAATCATTTTTTTTAAGCAAATCTACTAAAATTTGTTCGAGTTGTGTCCCATTTTAAGTTGATTTGTATTGGGGCTCCCTTTCCATAAAAAGAGTGATTCTTTTAAAATATTATACAAATCATCTCTGACCCGAAAAACTTTCGATGCAGTTCTACTCAGTTATAATGGTAATTTGAAGGCAATATACTGAACTTATTTCCAGTTTTATTGTATGTTTAAAAAAATTTATATTTTCTGGGATGGAATTCGTATGGAAAAATATTCGATTCGTAAGGGCCTCCGATAAAAATTGCCCCGGGCCCTGATGGGGATACAAAAATTGTATTTAAGCGATCTGCTTTTTGTAACATCGGTCTCTGTTGCGGTATAACCTCACAACAGGGGTTTAATTTGGACGAAGTAAAAACACTCCTTTTCAGCAGATTCAATCAGCTTAAAAGCTGTAAACAAATTTTATTTTAAGTGTTTTTTTTAAAGGATGTATAAAGGAAAATCTGTGTAAACTTACATTAAAGTGTCCTTATCAAATTCACAAACTCTTCAAATGTAACTACTTCGCCGCCTTTTCTGAGTCACGTTGTCTACTGACCGTTTTCTTTACATCCGTTCACCCAGTCATGTCAGTAGTTCCAGGAAGGGTGGTTAAGTGTTGCCAGTTCTTTTGGTCTACAGAGCCGTAGCTGTTCGAAGGGTCGACGGATGTACAGTTGGCCTCAACATTCTCCCCTCCGTAAGACGGTGTTGCACTATTACCAGACTCGTCCTTACGCTTGTTCAAGACGTCGATTACAGCCAGGTTAGCCGCAGCTCGGCGAACCTTCCCGGAGCTAGTTTGAACCACGGCCTGTCTGGCAACCTTGTCCTTCCCAAGGACGACTTCTACAATCTGACCACGAACCCAGCTGTTGCGACGTTTGTCATCTACCACGAAAACTAAGTCGCCTACTTCGAGGGGTTTAGTATTGTTAAACCACTTGGTGCGTCTGGCGATGGTTGGAAGATATTCCCTAATCCATCTTCTCCAAAACCCGTCTAAAATATGCTGAGCTAGTTTCCAGTTACTGCGTAAGCACTCCAGGGCACTAGTAGAATCTTGCGGTGGTTGCTTGACTCCGGTTGAGCTACCAAGCAAAAAATGATTAGGAGTCAGTGCCTCATCTGTGGCCCCGTCGAGTGGTAGGTACGTTAGCGGTCGACTGTTTATCATACTTTCCGCTTCAAGGATGATTGTTTCGAATGTTTCGTCATCAGGAACTCTAGGCACATCGTGTAGGGCCTCTAATGCTGTTTTAACGGACCGTACCAGACGCTCCCACACGCCACCGGTATGTGGCGCTGCTGGCGGGTTGAAGAACCAATTTGTATTTGTGTTAGTGAACGTTTCTGCGCACCCCTGGTTGACTTCAAGAAGTTGTTTTTGTAGTTCGTTAGCGGCGCCCCTGAAATTGGTGCCGTTATCCGAATATATTTCAGCGGGCGCTCCTCGTCGCGCTATAAAGCGGCGGATGCATAGCTTGCAGGAAACTGTTGAAAGGCTGTGGGCCACCTCCATGTGAATAGCCCGTGTCGTGAAGCATGTAAAGAGGGCTACCCAGCGCTTTACATGGGAACGTCCAACTTTCACCAGAATTGGGCCAAAGTAATCCAGACCAGTGAATGTGAAAGGCCGCAAGAATGCTGTTAGCCGAGCCTTAGGAAGAGGAGCCATCTTCGGTTGAGTCGGAACGCTGCCGTAGACTTTGCACCATTGACAGCGGGAGCCTACAGTGCGTATCAGCTTTCGTAGCCCTGGTATGTAGAAGCGCTGACGAATCTCGTTGAAAACGGTCTCTGCATTCCGATGCAAGTAGCGGCGATGGTACGAGTCTATAAGAAGGAACGTTATAGGATGGTTTTTGGCAAGAATTATAGGACACTTAGCTTCGATCGGCAAGTTGGGGGCGGCGCCGATACGACCGTCCATTCTGACCAATCCCTCCTCATCGATGTAAGCTGACAATTTATATAGCGGACTGGTGATCGGCACCACCCCCGCAGGCTTTCTTTGAAGTACAATTATTTCCTCCGGGAACGATTCTCGTTGGATGATCTGCAGCAGTACCGTCTCGGCTTTACGTAGATACTTCTGATCAAGGAGCTCTAAGGACTTCGGTTCGATTGTAGTGTTGCTGTTACCTCGGGGTGTCCCGAAACGGAATGCATAGGCGATTGTTCGTAACATTCTCTCCCACTTGTGGAAGCGGTTGACGTCGATTATTTCTTCCACAATCAGCATTTTGTGAAAGTAACTAGATCGCAACTCTTCAGTTACCTTAGCTGGTTTCCATTTTTGCTCAGGCCACGAATCTTCGGAGCCCCATAAGAAGTCTGGTCCAAGGAGCCATCTGCTGTCTGCTTCAAAGCACGGGCCACAACCCCACTTGGTGGCTTCGTCGGCAACGTTTCTGCGAGAAGGTACCCACCTCCATTCCTTGGTGTTCGTAGAGGTCAAGATTTCTCCTATTCTACACGCCACGTATGAATGATACTTGCGTGTATCTGAGTGGATCCAGTGCAGCACTGTTGCCGAATCGGTCCAAAAAAACTTTTCAGTGATTGGTATTTGATGATTTTTGAGTATGAACTCCGCTAGACGTGTTCCCAACACAGCTGATTGCAGTTCGAGCCTTGGTATGGAAAGGGTTTTAACAGGAGCAACCTTGGATTTTGCACCCACAAGAGAACAACGAATTATGCCTCTGTCGATGTAGCGAAAATACGCGACGCAAGCATATGCTTCTTCGCTTGCGTCAACGAGCACATGCAATTGGATTGGTTTGCACAATTCTGGAATAGTCGTGCCAAAATATGGTCTTGGTATATGGATGCTACCCAGCCCCGAGAACAAGTTGGTCCAGCGTTTCCAGTCCGAGAATATTTCATCGTTAACTTCGTCATCCCAATTACAACCAGTTTTCCATAGTTTTTGTATAATTATCTTTCCTTGTATAATGAATGCAGCCAGCAGACCGAGTGGGTCGTAAATGGTCATTATGATGCGTAATATTTGACGCTTTGTAGGACGAATCGTCCCATCAATCAGTTCGGTGTCGATGTTCATTAGGTTCAATGAAAAAGTGAACATGTCTTTTGCTGGCAGCCATTGAATACCTAAAACTGATTCAATTTCTTTCGGGAATAGGCCCAAATCTTTCGGAGGAAGAACTTTCTCACCGATCACATTCAAAACGTATGGAGAATTAGATCTAAAGTTTCGAATTTCAAACCCACCTTGCTGGTGTACGAACCGAATATCGTTGATCAGACTGATTATTTCCTGTTCTGAATCTTTGCTGTCTAAATAATCGTCAACGTAATGGCCGTTGATGATGGCCTCGGCTGCTTCTGGAAATTCCTCCTTGTAGTCATTAGCGTTCCGGTTTTTGATGTACTGCGCTGAACAAGGTGAGCAGGCAGAACCGAAAGTTACAACGTCCATAGTGTAGACTTCCGGTTTAGCGGACGGATTCTCTCTCCACAAAAATCTCTGAGCGGACCGGTCTTCCTTTCGAATTTTTATCTGGTGGAACATCTCTTTCAAATCACCACATATTGCCACCTTTCTCGAGCGGAATCTAAAGAGAATTGCCGGTAATGACGTGAGTAGATCTGGTCCCTTAAGAACCATTGAATTGAATGATACGTTCCGAACTTTCGAAGAGGCATCCCAGATTAGTCGCAGCTTTTCTGGTTTTTTGGGACTAACAACGATGCCTAGTGGCAGATACCAGACTCATTTCGGGTCTCCAGAATTCAACTCTTCGTAAGATGTTTTGTGAGCATATCCCTTTTCTAGATATTCATTAATTTGTTTCTGTACGCGATTTGCCAATTCCGGATTTTTATAAATTTTCTTTTCTAGACTATTTAATCGACTTAGTGCCATAGCAAACCCATCCGGAAAGATAACGGTGTCGCTTTTCCATAAAATCCCTGTCTCAAATCTTCCAGAAATTCTGCGGGTGGTAGTTTTCAATATTTCTCGTGCGCGCTTATCTTCGTCAGACTCGAGTGCTACTCCTGTGTTTAGGATTCCCAGGTTGTCTATAACGACATGCTGTTTGATCACTTCGTGTAGTTTCTCGTCTTCGGTTTGAACGCTACCATGGAAAAGCTGTTGGTATGATTCACGAGTTCTGTTGTACGAAATGCCGCCGTAGATACACCATCCAAGGCGGGTCTTTGTGGCTATAGGTTGCCCACGTGGTCCTTCGCAGATTTTCAGAGGTGTTGCAAGATGGATATTCTCAAGACCGATTAGCAATTGTGGTCGTGCGTGTTCGTAGTCGGCTATGGGTAAGCCTCTAAGATGTGGATATTTGTCGAGTTCCTGACGGCGAATGGTCTGGACCGGGAGTTCTAAAACCTCAACTGTTCTCGCGTTTTTCAAGCAATGACACTTCGACTTATTTTGCCCAGAAATCAGTATGTCGGTTGTACGAGAATTTTCTTCCACACGAGAAACATTGCTCGTCCATTGTAAGTGGAGTGGTGCTATGCTACCTTTGAGATTCAAATTATCAGCGAGGTTCTGTTCGATCATAGTAACCTCGGAGGCTTCATCAAGGAGAGCGAAGGTAGGTATGGATAGTGATCCATTGTGTACTGTGACGGGAATGATTCGGTAAATTGCAGTACGATCAGCACGATGAAAATTATTGGGACTAGGATTTGTTCGTCCTTCAGGAGGAGATGAGTGGAGTAGAGGGTGGTGACGGAGACGGCAACCTTCATACGTGCAATCTTTAGGGCGGCGACACGGCCATGGCAAGTGGTTTTTAAGGCAACTCTTACAGAGGTTATGAATCCGGATTGCCTTCAAGCGTTCATCGATAGAAAAGGTTTCGAACTTACCGCATCTGTCCAATGTGTGACCTGGCTTTCCGCATACTTTGCATATCTTCTGGAAATGGTGCTGATCATCTTTGTCATTTGCATCAGACGCTCGAGCTTCGCTATGAAGATTGAGGTACCCTCTGAACTTCATGCCACCTTTGGATCTTGGGTCTTCTCCTCTTGCTGGTTTGGTCACTGTCTGAGGGTTGTAAGAGGTCACCGTGATCGCCTTTCTTACAACTTCGTGCATAAATCTTCCGAAACAATCCAAGCTCTTCTCACCTGTGAGTTCCATGTAGTCCGCCCATTTCATTTTAGTATCCGTAGGAAGCTTTTCCACTAACTCCTGAAGCAACGTGGGGTTTGTAAAGTGTTCTTTGAGATTCGCTGCAAGTATATGATTGCAGAAGTTTTTTATGGCTAGCCCGTAAGCAATCAGGGACTCTAACCGGCCTTCCTTTGGAGCAGGAGTGTTTCGGATCTTGATTAGAAGTGCATTTATCAATACGTCCGGTCTACCGTAGCACGTTTCCAGAGTTTCAATGGCACAAGGGACTGTTTCCGGAATTAGCAAACTGCTACGTACTGCTTCTAAGGCTTCGCCTTTAAGGCATCGCTGAAGACGGATTAAATTTTCTGCGTTAGTGAGGCCGCACTCTCTTGTTCCGGTCAGATAGCTGCTGTAGAAAAGCGGCCACTCCTCCGGGTTACCAGCAAACGTCGGTAGCTCCTTTGAAAACACTGATCGAGCAGCCAGTTGATTACTGGTCAAAGTGTTGAAACCTGACGGGATGTGTAGATTAGATGGATAATTCTGCAATTCGCTTTCTCTCTGCGCACGTTGCTCGTTCCCCTGTCTATCAACTGCTTGAGGAACCGTGACCAGATTTTGCTCCCCTCGAATGGGACTTTCGACGGGAAATTCGAAATTTCTGCTGGCGATCTCATTTCCTATTAGGTTCCTTGGATTTCTATTGGGATTAACTAGTTCAGTCGAGTTGAGTGGTTGTTTAGGTGCATCGAGTGGTTCCCTACAACGTTTAGGATTACCTTCACTCGGTTTTTCCTCATGGATGGCTACTTCATGGTTATCTAACAAGTCCTCTACCCATTGCTTCGTTCTTCTTCCGCTACAATCACTATAATCGCTTTTGCGACTGCAGTCCTCGTCAAGCTGAGCATTAAGAATGCGATATTTTTCAGCTAGGAATTTTTCCTCTAGCTTTCTCAAAGCTTCCTGACGGATTTTATCCTGTTTGAGTTTCAGCTGCTCAAATTCCTGCTCTGCTTCCTGACGTTTTCGCTCATCATCCAGGCGCTTCCGCTCGAGTTCTGCTTCCTTCTCACGTTGTTGTTTCTCGAGCTCCAGGCGAGTCTTTGCCAGAGCAACTTCCTTCTCAGCTCGAATGGTTTCCTCCTGAATGCGCTGTAGCTCCAGTTGTTTTTGTTCTTGGAGTTGCTGCAATTCTAGGGCCGCCTTTGCGGCTCTCGCGGAATTCGAAGTACTGGCTCTAGACAATTGGGATCTGGATTTATTCGTCTTTAGCGTTTCAATTGCCTTGGTGGTACTGTTTTTGTCACAACTTGGACAAAGCCAACTTCGGTCCGCCACAGAATCACCAACACCCACACATTGGTAATGATACCAAGATTGGCATCGGTCGCATTGTACCATATGGTTGTTGTCCGGATCCTTGCAGAGGCTACAGCTAAATGTCTTGACGGCCTTTGGCGGCATTTTTCACGATATCGGATTTGATTTCTTCGTAGATTTTAATCTTTTAAGAATGTTGCGGTATAACCTCACAACAGGGGTTTAATTTGGACGAAGTAAAAACACTCCTTTTCAGCAGATTCAATCAGCTTAAAAGCTGTAAACAAATTTTATTTTAAGTGTTTTTTTTAAAGGATGTATAAAGGAAAATCTGTGTAAACTTACATTAAAGTGTCCTTATCAAATTCACAAACTCTTAAAATGTAACTACTTCGCCGCCTTTTCTGAGTCACGTTGTCTACTGACCGTTTTCTTTACATCCGTTCATCCAGTCATGTCAGTAGTTCCAGGAAGGGTGGTTAAGTGTTGCCAGTTCTTTTGGTCTACAGAGCCGTAGCTGTTCGAAGGGTCGACGGATGTACAGTTGGCCTCAACAGTCTCAATAAAGGAAGATTACTTGAAAAGTTAAATTAACATATCATTTCTGGATCGTTTTTGTTCACTGAGTTATTTGTTTACTGAAAGAATCTCTTGTTGCATTTGCCCGATTTGTGGTCTAAACACTTTATTACTTAGGGAATCTTCATTCGTGGTCCATTCTTGGGTCTAATTTATACAAGAATTGAACCAAAGAAATTAGATCCGATCCAATGAAAAAACTGGCAAATGCACTCGTGTTCCATTAACTGTCAAACGGTTTAGAACTTCGTCAAATTGGATCCAAATCTCATCAGTTTTGGATCAACCCTTATACCAGCTCTAAAAAAAGTTGAGTTGAAACTGGTCCCAAGCAACCAAAAGTCTTTTACTTGTATGAAGGCATTGAATGTTACATATTGGCTGACAAAGAGAATCAACTGCCTAATTCCCTTTAGTGAACTTTATGTACTCATTAATGAACTTGAAAGTTGCAATAGTGATTAATATGTACGTTGTATGTGACTTGTTTTGCCCAATTCCCATGAGTGAACTATATGTACTCATTAACGAACTTGAAAGTTGCAAAAGTGATCTATACGTACTCTATACGGAACTTAAGTCACATAAAGGGGACAAAAGTGCTCAATACGGGATTTGGAAAGTCACATAAAAGGTAAAAAAGTGCTCAAAACGGGATTTGGTAAGTCACAAAATGTGCATTGATGTGCTTTCGAAATCAAATCACCACTTCGAGTTTTAGTTTCAGTTAGAACAACATCTATGCGTGGTCTTGTGGTAGCATGTTCGATTCTCACCACGAAGGTCGGGGTTCGATCATCAAGCCAGGCAAGTTTTTTTCAATTAGTAATTTAGTAATTGAGTGACCATTCTGATGGGATATATGTAGGAAATATAGGAAAGAAGCAATTGAGCAATTTGTCGAGTTTGAAAACCGGCGCGTGACATCATGGCGGCACCGGTACAGAACACAGTAAATAATCAAGAGAAGGTGATATGAACCGAAGCCAATGGTTCAGTTGAGATAGAGAGAGATTTTTTGCTCATTTTTTAATTTTTAAATTATCAATAAGTATCAATAAGAACTTAAATTTTGAGCTGCATAGAACGTACTTCATATCAATGATGGGGCTGAGTAACCGTTTCTGTACCTGTTTTATGGGACTTTTGGTTGCTTGGGGTTGCTCGGGTCGAAATTTGGGTCTAAACCGGCTGTTTAGACCACGGATACAGGTGCTCTTAAACCGCTTATCGGTTGAATCAAGAAAGAGTAAATTTTATCAAGAAATACCGAAATTCATCAGGATATCTCAAATTGCGTTGAGAAACGTGGTACAGAAGCCAACACCATGGGAAACTCCAGTACATTTAGTCAAAATGGCACTTAAGGTCTTATTGAAAGCCTGTAAAAAGTACTATCCGACCATTTTTTTTTTTAAATCATACTTATGCACTTCCGAGATATTCAGGTACAATATCCGACCATTTTTTTTTAAATCATACTTATGCACTTCCGAGATATTCAGGTACAATAGAATAAGAAAAAATATTAGTATTCAGTTTTCTTTAAATTCAATTTTTTCCTAATCCTCGTAAGCTAGATGCCGAGGTAATGTGACAGATGAGATCTAAGGGACAAATCAAATGTAAACAAATCAATTTCAAACAAATTCCGTCTAAATTGATTCCTGTAACATTTCTACCTGTGGCCAGGCAGGAGCTCGCCTTTCAGGGAGGGGAGGGGAGGTGCTGGTGATTTTACAAATTTTCAAAAATCGACCAATAAATAGAACTTTAAGGGTAGAGGATGTTGTAGAATTTGTTGTATTTTTCAGAATAGTGATTCGAAACAATTGAATTGATTTTATCAATTCTGAAATTCATTTCTTTAGAAAATTCAAGAAAAATGAAAAAAAATAATTAAATATCTTTATTTTATAACTTTAATTGTTCAGAAACGAATTGAATGATCATTTGTTTAGAGTAGTAACACAACACATTTGCACCAAATAATGCATAAAATGATAAATTATTTTTATTCTTTAAAGGGCTCAATAATCACAATTATTTTTCTATGAATGCTTAAAAAGTTATGAAATGAAGGATCAATTTTTGATAGCGTAAGGTAACACAAATCACATTGTTAGAAAAGTTAGAAAAGAAGTTAGAAAAAAAAACAGTAAAATGTTACAAAGATATTGAAAATAAAGTTTCTGACTAAATGATCAACTTTTTCGATGCTTGCGAGTAATTTTGACTTCTGAGCAAAGTTACATAAGATTTATTTTTTATTTTTTTAACAGTTCTACGGAAACACAGGAGTTTGAACAAATTTCCTAGAAATATGAAACAAAAATGAATCTAAAATGTTTTTGAAAACAAAAAAAAATTGCAGTCTACTATAAGTTGGTAAATAAATTACAATCTTCTTTAATATAAAAAAAATAAATCGTCGAACTCGAACGAACTCGACTTTCAGTATTTTTCGGTTGTATACTTGTTCTTAAATGTTGAAAGTTTCACTAATAGTTTTTTAAGTTATCGAACACGAATCATCTTAACCGAAGTTACCATTATAAAATCATGAAAAACGATTATTTTGAATTTTATTTCAATGTTCTTATTCTTGGACACAATCATGTCATTAATTATTGTGAAGAGTGATCAATGTTAAAATTTTAAGATATCATTTGTTTGAAGTCGCAGTACCAAACAATAAGTCTACAATAAGTCTTCTCAAAATTGGATGGTAGAATTGAACACGTTGATGACGGAATTTAACTCTAAAATTATAAATTTACCAATGAATTTGAAATCTATAAAACTAAAAATCTCAGATTCAATTAACTTATCAATTTCCGGCTATCAAAGCGTATAAATCGAAGCATTCAACTTTAAACTGTGAATCTTATTATTTTTTCTTTCTCTATGAGGGATTCTAAAAATATGAAAATAGTTTGTTCTTAAAACCTGGAATTTATGAAAAACTGTTCAATAGTTTTTCAGCACTCAGCCCAAATTGTTATTCAGCTGAAGAAGTCAATTCACTGTTAACTATCTAGTTCATTGTATATTTTTGTAGACTCTCGAAGCCTCCCAGCACTTTAAAAACCACTGCAATTCTAGTCAATAAATACCTCAAAGGCTTATAGTTGTATTTTTCAATCAAATATGTAAGCTCATTATTGCATCCAAAAATCTCGTACCAGTATCACGTGCCTTCAGCAGTAGAATGTACAAAAAACACCCGCCAAAATTTCCTCTTTCAACTTTTTAATGCTCAGCAAGCTTTGTTTTGCTATCCAGTACACGTGAACTCTGGACAGTCGTTTCTAATGCCCGGCCCATGGCGATACATTTGATAAGAAGAACATTTTTCAAGAAAATGTCCAAATATACTAATGTTAAAAAACATCAAGGACATTTGCTTTGCGCTTCGTTTGGGTTAAGTTTAGTTTTTTAAACTACAAGCGTTATGTCGGATATTATGGAGATTATTTGAATTTAGATCCTTGTTTTAAGTAATGGGAAACTATAACATTTTAATGTTTCTTTAAGTGTTTATAACGGCTGTCATCGTTTGATATAAATGCGGATAAATCTGTATTTAGTGCGCAAGAAAATTCTGTGTCCTTCCATTTCTGGGTGCAAGCAAATTGATAGCTGAAATCAGTTATGTGATTAAAAAACCAAACAACTCCCACACAACGGCCAAGTAATACGCGTCTATCCGCAACGTTCATTCACCTAAAGGCCGTGACAGTCAAAAATGTCATCTTCAGCCATTAGCAGAAGACAATTAATTTTCATTCATGAATGACTTTTGGATCGACGATCATGTTAGGTCAACCAGGGGAAGAGGTTTAAAATTGACGACAAATAGGTAAATAGAATTAGCTCACACAATTGAAATTTGATGTTATGGAGTCGAAATTTGAAGATGAACACGTGATTTTTTAAATGGCATCATCAGACGTTAGATGTAATTTTTTTTCCTTTCCGGATTCCGAATTTGGATTCTGGGTTTGATTAAAATATGTTTATTTATTTTGTATATTCAATATTGTTGAAAAAAAAAAACAAAAAACTATCCAAAGAAGAGATTGAAGATTGAGCATCAAATAACTGCGGACGTTGGGTGTTATAGCCTTAACCGTTATCAATTGATTCTACTTAATCTATCGATGTATAAAAATCCGTGGCCGAGCTCCCATTGTTTCCGATAGTGCGTAGCACATTCTATGGGAATCTGCGAAGAATATTTTTTCTTACATTGAAAAACAAAATAATTTTCAAACGGCTTGGATTCAAACGGCTAAGAAATCGGAATTCCAAAGAAAAATGTTGGAAACATTATTTTAACTGATAAGCTCTTTTGAAAAATTGAGGACCGAAACTGAAAGACGGAGTTCCAGAGTAAATTTTCTATTTCGAAAATTCATAACATAATAAACAAAAAATTGTAAAAAAAACCATTCATTAAAAATGTTAACGTTTTTAAGACATAAAATAATTAATTTACTATTTATTTGTGTATGATTGAAAAGAACTCTTTTGGAATTTTTAGATTAAAGCTGAAAAAAGAAGTTCTAGAGTGAATGTTATAGTTTGAAGTTTCATGAGATATACAACTCAGACAAACAAAAAAGACATTCTTTAAGAATTTTTACGCGTTTTAAGATACAAAGTATGAAATTTGTTTATTTATGTTCAAATTTAATAAGAATAAAAAGTTTGATTTTAACTTCTGGTCCGAAATTTTTAAATAATTCTGCATTCAAATTTGAAATAAATATAAATATTTATTCAACATTTAGGTCAACAATCCGAAATATTAAAAATTTAAATTTAAATATGTCTAAAAAGCTAACAATAGTTACAAACAATAGTATGAATTCAAATGCAAGGAAACAGTAACAGTTGAAAACACTGTAAAATAACATTGATAATGTATAGAAACAAGATTCAGATATAATTATGATTTGTATAATTAAGAATTCAGATTCTTACATAAGATTCTAAATTTACAATTAAGATTCCTTATTCAGATCCAGATTTTAGGATTTAGAATTCAGTGAAATAAGATTAAAAAATGCAAAAACAGAATCCAAATACAAAAATCAGGGTTGATGATTCAGAAATGAAGATTCAGAATTCAGATTTGGACGTCTTATTCAGCATTTAGAAACAGAGATTAGATTCGGAATTAGGAAGATGTTCAGAAATGAGAATTGACATTCAGAATAAGGATTCAGAGTAAGGATTCAGAATAAAAGAATCCTCTTCAAATAACATAATTGAATAGAATAGATTGTTAATCTAGATTTCAGAATTCAGAATGCCGATTCAGAGTTCAGATTCAAAATCCAGATTTGAAATTGAAAATGGGTTCAAATTCAGAATTCTAATTTTATAATTATATTCAGAATGCAGATGGAATGGATTCTGAATCTGAATTTTAAACCTTTTATTATTTTAATTGTAGGGATTTTCAGTTTTCACTGGTTCAGGTATTCTAAACCTGAATTGGTTTCATCAATCGTCTCAATGTAAAACTTTTTTTTCCTTGATGTATTTCAACTGCATAAAATTTTTAAAACAAAATATTAAAAAATTAAATAAAACTTAAATCTGAATTCCGAAATCAGAAATTCGATCTTGACTTCATCTTCAGCATTCAGATTCTGAAACTATACACAAATTCTTATCTTGAATAAAGAATTCAAATTAAGATTGAGGATACAAGATCGAAATACAAAAGCTATTTTCAAACAACAATGTGCAATTGGAAATAAGACATCGGAACCTTAAACGAATATTTTGAATCAGAATATGATATAGATTCAAAATAAAAATTAAGACACTCTAGGATTCCTTTTTCATTGTTTCTTATAAAATTTTGATATTGTTCTACCTGTAATATTCCAGGATTGGATGCAAAAGATGTTCCTTGGAGGATAGAATACATTAAACGCCTATGAGTAGGCAACGCATCAAATGTGCAAGAACAGTTACGTATTCAAATGCACATCAGATATTTCTGATGTGACCAGAATCTCTACCCTAAGTTTTCAAAACAACCTGTGTGACAAAATTTTTAAAAAAATGTACCAATTCATCAATTCTCGTGAGCAGTTTTAAATAATAAACTCACACCGTTTGATTCTGATAATTTTTTTTCGCATAATCCAGATTTCGATGTCTCTTTTGTTTGGATGTTAAACTATTGAAACAATCAGCGCTCGTTCTAACGCATCGATAGAACGACTCCCGGACCAAGGCTGCTTAAAGCCTTCACCCCGGCCCCAGCACCCTCGTTAGGATCTGTTCGGTGCTGCTGGTCAGCAAAGGATGCTCGGCATCCATTTCGAAAAACCATCTAAGTGTTTTTTCAACTCTTGTCTTCCTTCACAACACCGGCTGTGCTCTCTTGCACAGTTAAAAATCATAGCACCATTAGGAATAAGGTCAATTAAAATCGAATATTCTAGATGTTTCTATGTTATGTGTTGGTCGATATCGATGTTGACAAAGTTTACACAATTATATATCACCGCAGCTGCGAGGTTTCGATCCTTTCCTTTTGCTGCGGTAAATATTTTTTTAACTATTTTTTTTTTTTTTGAATAACCATGTCATTCATTTGACCATATTATTTTACATCCTTACATATTATTACACATTTCAAAATTTCTATTTTATAAAAGTACCTACTGAAATCGGAGGAAAATGTAAAACGTTCCACTCACCTTTTCCAACAGTTCAATTTCTGCAACTACCTGGCTTCCAGCAAAACCTGCTACCTCAGGCACTGGTTTCTGCGGATGCCTCGGCAATGGCCGATAGCCCTGTGACGATGACGACGATCAAACCACCCCCTGGCAAAGACATGACGAAACCGCAAATGGATTCACCCGAAGACGACGCCGCCAATCCGACCCTTAAACTGGTGACCCGAGTTCTGGACACCCTGAGAACGCCGGCTGTGGCGGCCATCGGGCAAAGATTGGCGGCACCGGTTGCATCCGCCCTGCTCGCACCCCAACGGCGAGCACTCCCCGGTTGTCCACTGTGCGACGCATCGGTGTACAGCTACTGCGACTACAAAGTGTTCCACGATGGTTGCTGTTGTGGAACAAACAGCTTCGGGGGAGGCTTTGGTGGAGGTTTTGGAGTTAATGGTTTGTACTGAACTTCGGATTTAAGGGATTTTTAATTGTATGCTTTCTTTCTTCTGGTTCTTTTACAGGAATCGGTTATGGGAGCTGTGGCCAGCAGGAAGACTGCAGCATCTTGTACGCCAACTCTTGCTACGAACATCAACTGATTGTGAACTGTTGCTGCAATTCACCGTACTAAGAAGATTTCTTTCACTGAAAGCATCGAACATAACTTATTTTAGGAATTAAGATTTATTTATTGCGAAAGCATTCTGACTCACTTTCGAACGCTATGAATACAGAGTTGGTTTTAAACTTAGCTAAAAAATATTCCATCTTGCATCAGTCACGCAGCCATAGTAGTATTCTCTTCTCATCATCCGCCAAACAATGCGGTTGGTCTTTCCAAATTCACCACAACCATACCCCGATCGCTCCGATCGCAGTAAAATCGTGCCACAATCCCAGTTCACATCGCAGCGAAAATATGACTCATTCCGGTCCATCCATGAACGGATAACAATCCAATTCGATCAATTTGTTTTCGATATTTAGGTAATGTAAGAGCTTAAATTTTAAGAAGTATATTGATTCTAGTAATGGCTTGACCATATCTATTGATTCATAGACGTACTAAAATAGTAGATGGGCGAACTGCTTAGAAGAACGTACAATTCGTAGGATGGATAAAGTGATTAGAGAGATTATATTTTCATTCCACTTAATCAAGCTAGTAGCTACTGTCTTTGATCAGTTCTAGTAAACTCTTAAAGAATGACGTACGATACAAAAGTTAGTCTTGAAAACGTTTCCAAACACTTGTTTATTAGCTGTCTCAAACTATAAATAGGTAAATTTTAGATCTGCATTTATCAGCAATGCATTCCTTTTCTTAATTATGGCTAAATTCTTTTCGATTGTATCATTAAAATAAAACGTACAACCTACTGTGTAACAAATTGTCAAGAAATAATTAAATTGATAACTTAATTAATAAGTAAATTTTCTTTTTTCTTGGAGGAAAATATTGAGGGAAATCAGAGTAACCTGCTTCCAGGGCGCAGTAGAAATGTTGCAATTTCTCGGCCCCGACCCCCTACTGCTACTCAACGTCGTCCTTGTACTTTTCTCGTGCCTCGGCCCGGGCATCTGGGACCAGCTGATTTTTGACGCCACCGAGCACATTGCTGGTAGCCTGCGTAGCCAACACGATCGGTTGCACCACGATGGGCGGAATCTGGCGCATGACAGCTCCTACCGCACCAGAGTACCCCTTCTGATCGTGTTCCTGGGCTGTAATCTCGACTATATTGTGGGCTGTCTCACTTATTCCCTAGAAAAGGTTTTTGTTTTGAGTAAAAGTTACCTTTGATCACAAATTCCATGTAGATAGATGAATACACACCTCTTTGAAAATCTGCAAAGCATTAGTCACCCCTTCTCGAATATCCTGCGGAGGATGGAGTCGTTTGCGTTTGCCTTTCTTGTTACCACGGCCTCGGCGAACGGATGGACCGGGCGATACCATGTCGTACGCAGTTTCAGCCGTTATCTGGACAATATAAAAAGGTTAATTATTCTACTAGCATATAATGTTTGGTTCTAAACTAGGTATCTCTTACCTGTAACAGATGAATAATCCGTGTTGTAATTTCTAGAGCGGCCAATGCCGTTCTGGCAGTGAAACTTTGTGCCCCACGCTGCAATCCCCGCACAATGCGTCCATCCTTTTGATACTGCTCTATCGGCATCCAGAAGAGATCCCAGATGCCTTTGACTGTGAAAAGAGAAGAGAAGAATAATATTCATACATTTTTCAACAATTTCGTCAAAGAATTTATTTCAGTAAACCTCTAATTCCTAAATACTTACATAATTGCACCAACGAGTACATGGGACCAACTCCGCCCAAAATCTTCGGCAGCTGTTTCTTCTTGATGTCCTGCAGCCACTCCTGGAGCAAAAAGTTCAGCAACCGATCGATGCCCAAAATTCCGTGGCGGTAGGAAATTTTCTTCAACCGGATTTCCGAACGCTGCAGCTGCCCAATTCCCATCAGCAGTCCGGCCAGCGGACCATGTGATAGTTCTACCCGTTTTCCGAGATAATCGATACGAATCGGCACGTCTGGGCCGAAAATAATGTTCCGGAAGTAAATTGGTGGTGAATCATCGCCCAGTTCACTAGCATTTTCTGGCTGTTCTTTGCTTTTCTCTTCTTCCTCTATCAGAAGCATTAGGTTTTCGGATACCATTTTCCTTGCCTGTAGTTCCTGGGCAGGATCCGGCAGTTCCACCATCATTACCGGAACTTGATGTGACGGCGTGGACTGGGTTGTGCGAGTTGTCGACACCGTCGATTGCTGTTGGTTCGGAGAGGTATCACTGATGTCAGCTCCACCTCCCAACTGGCTAAAGAAGTTCACCATAAAAAGAAGTGAATCTTGGTCAATATTTAAACGAATCGGCATGATAGATATCCTTAAGCAACACTCTTGCGCCGGTAGAACCGGATTAGGTCGAAGGTGCAATGCTTTTATTACCATCATATGGTTGTTACCTTTAACGGGTCGAGGACCTACATTCGATTGATAGAGGAACTTTTTAATGTCGGAAATGGCAAGGCGATCTAAAATTTCGAGCTCTGTTATCAGCAATACTTGCCGAGATGCTTGTTCTGTGTTGGGAGGATATACTTCGTGAGAGAATTTTACTTTTTGGACTTGAACTTCCATCATAACGTCATGGCGCCTTTCGGAACCTCCACGACTTTTCCAAGGAAGCTTTTGTACCGGAATAGGTCCAAATGTGACAGATGGCGATCCGTTAGAATAGCTCACTCCACTCTTGTATGCTTCAGACATAGGAAGATGGGCAAAGCTGTGTTCGGACTTTTTGGTTTTCGGTTTCTTTTTGTCTTCCTCAGTAGGGAAATCGTGACCTCCATACAACTGCCAATTAACGGACAAATCACAAATGGTATAACGGGTCACTGCCATCGGGAATCCTTTGGGCGCTAAAAGGAGATCCGGCTTTCCCATCGGAATGCTGAAATGATTATCAATAATCCGAATAGGTTCCTCCAGTACAGGAACTTCCTGATTGCCATAATGAGGCTTTTCTTCATCCACTATGAAACAGAAGTCCTCATCCGTATCCGAGCTCACTTTACGGTGGTAAATGTTATCACCAGTTGTAACAGATTTTCCAGCGTATTTACTGACGTCTCCGAGATCCATAGTCACTTGAGGTAAAGCTTCCACAGTTTCTTCAACATCGTCTTTTTCACTCTGAAGACCCATCACAGAACATTCAAAATTTAGCAGTTCCCTCATTTCCGTATTCACACTACCGTTATCTTCAGAGTTCTCATCAAACTGTCGTTGTTTTAAATAATTATCGTCATCTTGATAAGAAGAAGGAATACTGGAACCCTCATCTATGCTCAAAGAATCATCATCCGATGCAAACCGTCTCTTGTTACTGTTATCCGAAACCAGATTTGAAGCCATTTTCTTGTCGACAGCAGCTCGACTTTGATCTTCATCCGGGAAAAAGAAGACTTCTACTCCTTCACCGTCTGCCAGCAACTGATCATCCCTCGATGGATCACTTCCACTGCTCGGCAGTGATAAACTTTCTTCCATGGCATCTGCCATGAGCGAATTAACTCGCTGTTGCTGCTTCGGGGTCACTTCTGGTGCCTGATTCACCTTCACGGGCACCAAATCACCTTCAGATTCCTGCCCCAAAGGCAACCCTTGAACGCTCATATCATCGCTCACTTCACTGTTCCCATCGTCCTGGGAAACCAAATCGCCATCGGAAGCCAAATAACCAATCAGTTGAGCTAATGCTCGACCAGAATCGGCACAGGTCCTCAAATGCACATCGTTGATGGCCGTTCGTAAATCGAACTTTGGAAACGAACTAGTTGCCTTGTCGTTCAAACGCAATGAAATCTCAAACAAACCCAAATCTACCAAGCATACTAGCTCCGAAGCTGGCAATACCGTTACTTTATTGTCTTCCTTAGAAGCCCCAACTTTTTTTCCCTGGTCGCTCTCAGAACCTGGAACAACAAAAGCCTGCGGTGCCAAACAAAGCGTGGCATCTTCAGCAATAAACCGTAACGTTAGTCCGGAACTCTCCGTTGTTATGTTGCTGCTGATCATAAACGATCCGACCGTAATAACCGCCCTATAAGGGAAATAGAGCGGACGGTAGTCAATGGCACAGTCCCACAGATGTAGATGCATCTCCGTAATCACTCCCATGGGACTGTATCCCTGAACTGGGTAATCGACCACATCAAACATATCCATAAGTTGTGTTAGCCACGAGTGCTGCGGAAGCGTTGAGTGATGGCGTAGCGTGGCCAGCTGGACACCAGCCGCTATCCGTATCCGCTTGATACTTTGATCCGGTATTGCTTTAATCTGAATGGCCAGCGAGAACATTTCCCGATTCGAGCAGCCTCGTTGTTCGTTTATGGTCAAATTTTTCGGTGTCGGGTATAAGGTACTAAATATGTACCCTGGGAGCACACTGTTGACCAACCGTAAAGGAGGATTATTTACCGGCGTTGGTATCAACCCTGAAAGGAGTAATAACAAATAAAACATATTAGATAACTATTTTCTCGTCTGACATAGGAAGGTGAAAACGTACCGCAATGATAAATGTCCGCAGCGTTTCCCTGTATGCACAAGTATCCTAGATTGCTGTTTCCGTGGAATCCATTAACCGAAAAGATGTAGGTAGACTGTAGCTTGATAATGAATTCCCCTAACTGACCAGGTATCACGTGGTTTTGAGCATCCTGAAAAATCAGTGAAGGTAAAATTTTAACATGAACGTTGAAAAATAAATATTTTCTGTGGTTTCTTACCCGAACCGGAGCTAACATTGTCAACATCCCTTGGCCTATGTTTAATTGAAACGCAAGGGCATTGCTCCTATCCACGTGGAATGCCTTTCGGTGCTGAGCAGCCTGCTGGTTCCGATGGCCACGATTGTGCGTTCCCGAATGCTGCTGGAAATGACGCTGTTGATCAACCCGAAACCCGGATGACTGGTGACGCGATTCGTGTTGAACCTGCCGGTGACTGCTGCGGTCGTATACCGAGTAGAAGATACCATCCGAGTCCGACTCGGATTCAGAGTTGGAGGCAGACGTACTTGAATCTGAATTTTATATAAAAATAACACTGTATTTAACATTCTCTCGATATGAATAAAAATCTCAGGTAACGTACCTAATTGGATTGCGCTTTGACACATGGTAAACGGCACATAGATGCTGTCCATCATACCCATGCCAGCTAGGTTAACTTCCGGTTCCTGAAATGCTACCTTAGAGGCTGTAATGCTGGCACTGGCCTCAGCAGCCGCCGTTGCAGCGGGGGCACTGGGTTCCCACAGCAACAAATCCGTACTGATTCGGTTGTAAATGACCTCATACAGATGTTTGGATCTAGAACAGATAATTAAGTAACAAAATAAGTATCGAGTGTATAATAAAAGCTATCATACACTTACTTCAGCTGGAAACTCACAACCGGTAAATCAATTTTGATTTGCAATTTGCTCAATTTCATGGCCGCCTCACAGAATGTGTTCAATTCATCCGAGTCTCCTGGCAATGTCAGTGTTTCTGGATCATCAGCTGACGCCTTGGAGTGTGGAGTATCACTTTCTCGGCATACGCGTTTTGCACTGAACGGTGTGTCCTCTTTGCTTCTTCCCGTCGTTACACCAAAACTCTCACTGGAAGTTGGATCACTATCACTTTCTTCGTAGTTGCCTCTGTTAGCGTTTCGTTTCTGTCCAGATCCTGGATGGTGCTGCTGCTGTGGAGGCTGTTCCTGTAGCCTCTGCATAGCTGCCTCACTTGGGATTTCGATCACTAATCGTGGGTACTCTACACCATCGGGCCTAGATTTGGTTCTCCTTCCTGGACCATCAAACTTACTGGATATATTATCCGTCATCACAGCTTTACCAATATTGACATGGTCACTTTTAAGTTCACTTTCATGATAGAAAAATTGCATCTCGTTGGCCGAAATATCGTACAGTGGATAAGGAGTAAGGGCAATTGTACAGCGCGCTTGTTGTAGTTTAATCAGAATGAAATCCGGCCGAATGTTTCGACGCCACCACGGAATTCGTTGCGGATCATGAATGGGTCGAAGATCTGGTATTGGAAAACGTAATCGGAAATCTATTGAAGGCGTGTCTATGTAGATTTCAGTCTTTGCTTCCATTTTGCTTCGCATTGGGCCAGAGTTAGAGGGCGATGCTGGTGAGTTTACCGGTGTGCTATGTGCATAATAGGACGCAAATGGAAACTGATAAATCAGGAAGCTGAGCCGATCTAAGATTGTTATATCGAACTCCGAAAGGAATGACGCCAATGACATGCGTATTTCGGTTTTAGGTGGTGTAAATCGTTTTCCACTTGAGCCTTTGAGAGCATTGCATGTTTGCTTAAAGTGTATCGTAATTTCTGGTCGCTTTGGGAGTGCACTACTGTTCTTTTCTCTGTTAAACTCTATCAGTGGAACTGATACGTCCGTTAGAACTTCTCGCAGATCTGCTCTGGCAATAGTAAAAGAAAAACGTAACACCGTACCAAGGCGGTTTCGTTGCTGATCTCCTTCCAGAATAATGGGGGCAAGTAGTAACCGTAAATGGCTACTATCACAACCAGAGTCCATTATTAATCCTGCATTAATAATATCGTTAGCACCAAGTCCTAGGCCAAGATTGCCCACTGATTGAAAAAATTTCTCAGCCTTAGATTGTAGTTTCTGAACGCTCGCCTCACTCAGTGGAGACTCATTCGAGTTGATTTGACTGCTCTCTACAAGCAGGTCTTCGTGCAGTAAAACAAAGGCCACTGCTGCTACTCTAACATTGAATTTACAAATATCGGCGTCCGCATCTGGGTCTATTGGTCTTCTTCTACTAGCATTCGTGGTTCGCGATCCCATACTGGATGACGTAAACGAACTGGTCATGGAGCTATTGGAAGATTCTATCATCTCTGAAATGCAACCATCGTCTCGGAAATCATTTTCCAAAAATTCTGACTGCTCCTGAATCATTGCTTGCATCGGATCTGCCAATGACCATCCTTGGTTTAAGCCAATGCCACCGGTCATTCTACTGACGTTTTGTTTGAAATCGTATTCACATTCTTCGTACCGCTGCTGCTGGTTCCGGACACCTATGTCAGGCGGTAAACATTTGGGTGGCACCGGTATATCGTTACCTCCCAATAGTATATCACTTATAAGAATTATCGAATGCAGCTGTCTTGGCGTTAAAAATAGCTGCAAACTGCCTAGAGACATCTCTAACTCTACATTAGGACCGGTCAAATTTTCTGCCTGCTTCATTTTGATTCGAATCTCCTGCTTCGAGTTAATCTTTCCGGCTAAAATCTCCCCCGATCGGAAGCACTCATAATTGTCGTCCACGTAATCCTCCTCTGGTTCTGGTTCAACTCGCTTAAAACTACTATTAATATTACTATTATCACAAATGCTTGTTGTATAACTAAAGAAATCGTTTCCTCCGAGCGCCACCGAGCTCGACGACGTATCGGGCAGTTGCGAAATCGTACTCAAAAACTGCTCGCTCGCTATTAAACTACTATTATCACCACGTGCTTCGGAAGAATCCCGCTGTTGTTGTTGTTGTTGTTGTTCCGGCTGTCTTCGAGATTTCTGCTGCTGACGAGGGTTGTGTATCCGGAATTCTTCGGTATAGAATGTGATACCCTCCATGCACAGATGATGTGTGGCATGGGTGGCAATCAGAAATGATTTCTGCCTCGATTGGTCCGGCTGGGTGCGACCGGATTCACTGCCGCTGCTCCCCATCGATTGGTCCGGTTGTTCGGGCGGATCGTTTCCGGCCTCATTTTCGTATTCAATGCTGAAGGGAAGAATAAAATTGGTTATTAAAGACTCTCTAGTTTCAGTATATTTTGGACCAGGTTTATAGGTACCTCTTGACTTTGATAATGAGAGCAACTCCGCAGTCTCCATCCGGCGGCAGGTATTCAATGCGTATTTCTGTGTTGACTAGCCGAGCTTTGATCCGGTTTAGGACTAAAATTGTAAAAAAAAAACAATCTATTAGGTGCTTTGTCGTTTCTAGTATTGGTTTTAACCTAACAAAAAGTTTACTTTTATCTTCGTAACGTTTTTTTTCTATAGAAAATATAATTTATAATTGAGTAGAATATGATGATTAAAATCTAAACGTAAGCCCCTTTAGAGGTGTACATTTTTACAGATTTAGAACAGAATATATTATAGAATTATTCTGTGTGGCCCAAAACAGAGAAAATATCACGAAGTTTTATAAAAAAAAGTTTTTAAAACAGTTTATGTACGTACATACTTTTGAAAACTAGCTTTAAACTAAACGAGAAACAGAAATTGATTGATTGAAGTGCGTTTATTTGGGAGGGTGCCGTGCGCCAAGCGATTAAGCACCCTTGTTTCGGTTTTAAAACTAACAATTACATTAAAGTTCTCCTAACCATAGACATTAGATTTCTTCCAAAAGGTTTGTTAATCTCAAAAATTTCAGAAATTGATGATATTTAATTGGGACGTTATCAGAAATCGCATCAAATGCATCAATACTCCTACGCCTAATCTGTCACGATGAAACATCGACAAATCGTAAGGAAGCACATGGTCGTAAATTACTGATAAGAAAGAGTAGGTAAACTTTTTTTTTAGGAATGCCAGCGCAGAGACGTGTTTTTCTTCGCGCCTTAGAAAAGAATAAACAACTGAACACATAAAATAGGTCACCGGGAATGTGTTAGTACAAATGAGATTTCTTGGATTCTCCGCTGTTGCCATTACACGACATTTTGCGCCATAGACGAATGGTTTTCGAAAGCTTGATAATGCTTTAACGTCGTTCTCTTCCTCGCATTAACGAAAATAAATAAAGCACAATCAACCTCGACACACAATTTTCCCCCGTGAGGATGATGTAATATGCACTACTCTGCCCTATATATGAACCCTTGGGGAACTTACCGTTATCGATGATTTGTGCGAATTTCTCCAATCCCTCGATGGTATTGGATGTGGCAGTGGCCGCGGCACTAGCAGCACTAGATGGCGAATCCGGACCGAGTCCTCCCTCCCGCTCCAAACACTCCTGGGCCAGCTGGATCGAGCTGGACACCGAGGACCACATCGACTCGATCATGGAGGTTCCATCGGTGTAGCGTGCCTTGGGTCTCAGGCTGATGGACAGATTTGTGACCTCGATCGAGCTGTCCTTGGCGAGTGGGGCCTCGTACGGGATGTTGACCGTCACTGCGCCGATGTGACCGCAGATGACCTCAATGCCCCAGCCTTGCCCTTCGCAGATGTCATTCAGTGCCTGTCGGGAGAGCAATAAAACGGTAGAAACGATAAGAATAGGTTGAAATCATTCTTGCTGGGGACAATTGATGTTAATCAACCGATGTGCTTCATGAAATATTCGATGTCCGTAGTAGAAATATTTAACAGATAAAAAAGACTAGCTAGTTGAATGAAATCGATTGATGCAATTGTTTTATCATTCAGCGATTCAATCGTTTTTAGAATAGTTATGAAAATACAAAAGTGAAAATCCGATTTGGTTTAAAAGGTGATACGGTCAAAATTTGGTCAAGGGACAACGCGTGTAAATCGGCGAAATCGTTTATTTAGAAAATCAAATTAAATTTCTTTTTCAAGTTTATTTAGTATATAATTCAGGAAAAATATTCAGTTAGGCTTCCGCTTTTCCAAATCCGAATTGCCGGGCCTTACGCTTAATCCCTGCAATCAGATTTTGTACAGCCACCTTGTTCACCTTCTTCGCCGCAGAAAGCCAGTTTGCCTTGAACTGCTGCTCGTACTTAGCAGTTTTTTTGGTCTTCTTAAGGTTTCGCTTGACAATAGCCCAGTATTTCTCAATTGGGCGGAGCTCTGGCGTGTTGGGAGGGTTCTTGTTCTTGGGAACCACCTGCACGTTGTTGGCGGCGTACCACTCCATGGCCTTTTTACCGTAATGGCAAGATGCCAAATCCGGCCAAAACAGTACGGAACAACCGTGTTTCTTCAGGAAAGGCAGCAGACGTTTATTCAAACATTCTTTCACGTAAATTTCTTGGTTGACAGTCCCGGAAGCTATGAAAATGCTGTTTTTCAAGCCACAGGTACAGATGGCTTGCCAAACCAGATATTTCTTCGCGAAGTTTCATGTGCTTGAAAATATCTGCTACCTTTCCCTTTCCTTTTGCCGTATTAAACTCCTGTCCCGGAAGCTGCTTGTAGTGGGCTTTGACTTAGGTTTCGTCGTCCATTACCACGCAGTCATACTTCGTCAGTATCGTCGTGTACAGCCTCCGGGATCGCGCTTTGGCCATCGTATTTTGTTTATCATCGCGATTTGGAGTCACTACCTTCTTGTAAGTCGATAGTCCGGCTCGTTTTTTGGCTCGATGCACGGTTGTAGACGATACACCCAGCTTATTTGCGGCATCTCGGAGAGAGAGGTTAGGGTTTCGCTTGAAACTACCGGCAACTCTCTTTGTCGTCTCAGCGGCTTCCGGTTTTCGATTTCCCCCCGATCCAGACTTCCTGGCTGTCGACAAACGTTCCCCAAACACTTTAATTACATTTGTAACGGTTGATTTGGCAACTTTTAGCGATTTTGCCAGCTTTGCGTGCGAATAGCTCAGATTTTCGCGATGCGCTAACAAAATTTTGCTACGCTGCTCTTCTTCCTTGGACGGCATTTTGACAACTGAAGAGTAAATTCCAAAATCCAAATAGGAGCAACTTTCTACACACACACCTTCAAAATGAGGGGTGATCAGGTTTTTTTAATGCAAAATTGAAAGAAAAACGTCAAGTTGATATTGACCAAATTTCGATCGTATCACCCTTTATCTCCAATTCTATCTACTCCGGCGTTTGAAAACAATCCCGATTTATCTACGTTGTAGATCATTTGAGTCGAAAGTTCACAATTCTTAAGTTTCTTATTGAATTACTTGGGAAAACTTCAAATGTTTCCCGGATCGCTATAGACAATTGCCACAAAACTTGAGCTTCCGAATTTACGAGCTTTGATCTTTTCGGATATTTAAGATGCTTTAAGCGAAATTTTTATTGTGAAATTTCAACCAATACTTGGGCTATTCTTCTAGAGGCGTTCTTGCAAAAAACTCAAATCCTTGCCGAATTAAAACAAAAAAGTGGAATTTATCATATTTCCGTTATCGGTTAATATATTCCAGCAGTATTAACTCGTAACCGTTGGGGGGAAGCCAACAATAAATCGGTTGCCATTTTTTGCCAACGCATCGACGATCGCCGTATGCAAATGGATTGTCGGATTTGGTTTGTGTCCAACTGGAGCGAGAACAATCCGGAAAAAAATCATCCGCAAATGAATATCAATAAACCGATCGGATGTTTTCGGATCAATGTTACACGTGTTTCCATTTCAAACGACTGAGGAATTGGATTTGACGATTTTAACAACAACAAAAAACAGAACAGTTGAATGACAGTCTTATAACATATGACATTATGTTTAGGTTTTATTTTTTTCTTCTGTCGTGCTGAAAAAGAGATTTTCTAAACCCAATAATTGTGATCGAAATGATTTGGCTTGTCATTTCTTTAATATAAATTGAACCAAGAGGTAGTCAAAAATTAAATTCGTGTTCTAAATCGTAACTTCAATCGGTTACCTTGGAAAACTGACTTCAGAAATGTAAGTTCACTAACCGTAGTTGGGTTGGTAAACTGATAGAAAAGTGCCGGTGAACGTTCCAGGAATGTCAATATAAATGTGCCGTTGATTGAACTCCACCGAAAGGTCAAGATCTTTTGCTAATTAGAACTTACTTAGCACAATTAGCAATTCAATTGCGCCAGGGATGACTAATCGCATCGAATTTCATTAGCTTTTAATTTCTCCGGGACACTTTGGTTCGATTTTGATTTTTTTTTTGTTTCCTGGTTCATTTCAAATAAAAAAAACCTTTACTAGATATCTTATTTCGAAGTGACTGTCTAGGACAGTTGTTAAAAAAAAACTGGAAAGAAAAAGTTCGCGACCGACAACAACATCAGCTGACGAATGGAGGTTGATTAATCGGCTGCTTCAGGGACAACTTTCCTCCATTACCGTGGCAAAAGCCAAACTGGACCTGCAGGTTCGCAAATCAGCTTGCCAGATCAAGCAGCTGATGGGCCGTTTTCACGACTATCATGTTCAGCTGTTTTGGCGCCCCAAGATCAGGTTTGGATCGGTCGATTGCATGTCCGTAAATGTACCTACCTACTAGATAGGTGAAAGGGAGAAAATATGAACGTTACAGTTAGCGTAGATTGAGCAAAATTGGTTTTCTGGTTGTTGCTTCTTGGTTTGAAACACTAACACGTATGTTACATTATGGCTATTCGTAATCCGATCTAAAGTCGTCATTAAAAAAGGGTTAGATTTGATTTTATTACTATGGTTACGGAAAACGGCTATGGTTTTCACTAGGAAAGTGAATTCGCGCGTCGATTCGCGAATAGCAAAAAACTTTTATTGGAATTGGATTGAAATGTTTTACGCTTAAAAATGGGAAAAAATCTTTTAAAAAACAACTGGAATAGTAACCTGTAAAATTTGTGAACGTTTGTCATGATTCTATTTTTACTTAATTATGCGTATAATAACTTACATATTATTTTTTTTACTTACATTTCTACATACCTATTTATATCGCAGATGTCAATGGATCTTGAACAACTTAACTTTCCCATGCCGTTCGCAAAATATCCGTTTCGGGGAAATTTGAGTTGTAGTTTGATTTCGTTCTCCTGGCTGTAAATGTTAACCGATTTTGATGATATTATATTCATTGTGTAGGTAATTTGTTCTTATTACTCAAAATTTTAAAATAAAGTCGATATGTACTACCAAGTTATCAGAAACTGGTTCAGAAAGTAAAAAGTCCGACAAATCAATTTTATTTTTAAAATGCTCATAACCTTTGGTCGAATTCACAGTGAGCGCGAAGCGAAGTGCGAAGCGAATTTTTAATTCGCGCGAAAAACCGCTTCTCATTGAAACACGTTGAAAAAAACATTGACCGGCCACAGTGCAAGCGAATTTTCTCGCGAAGAGCCGGCTCGATCGCGCGAATTCATTCAGTTCATCCGGACATACACTGAAGATATTCTCTGGGATATTTTTTATCGCAAATGAAAAATATAAAAAAATCTTTTTCAAAAGTTTATTTATTTAATTATCATTGCCGTTTCTGTGTTGGTTATGAAAAATGCACGGTTTTTTAGCGTGGATTTTCACAAATAACGTCAGTCACAATAATATGGTGTCAGTCTTTTTTCAATTGAAACAAAATCTAACTGGCAATAAACGACCGGTGCCACAATATGTGTATTGGGCGAAGGGGCTGAACGGATAGAAGTTGGAATTCGTTGTCCGACGCCATCTTGAAATCCAATATGTCCCCTTCCATTCAACTTTAAAATGCTGGAAGTGACTGAAAAGCACATGAAACTCCCACATCTGGGTATTGGATGAAAGGGGTCAATAAGTAAAAGTCGAATTTGGCTGTTCGACGCCATCTTGAAATCAAAGATGGCGGTTTCCGCTTAATTCAAAGGGTAGTAAATAACTGAAAATCGCATGAATCATCCACAATATAGGTTATAAGTAAAAGGGCTCAAAAAGTAGATGAAAAATGATTGAAAAAAATTTAACAAAAATTTTGAGAAAACTGCAGTAAAGCACTGAAAGAAATTAACAAAAATATGACAAGTGTTAAAAAATAAAGTAATAATGACAAAAATATAACAAAACTGTGGCAAAAATATAAATATCTATAACTAAAATTTGACAAAGGACAAAAATTTGAATAAAACACGACTAATGTGCTGAAAAAATTATACCAAAAAATATAACAAATATTACAAAATTAGACAAAAATATGAGAAAAAATGGCAAAATTATGACAAATGTGAAAAAAATATGACAAAATTATAATCAAAATTTGACAATAAAATGACCTGACAGAACTAATATATGGATAAATATTTGACAACTAATTTATAAAAATGACAATGGTGGTAATATGGCAAAAATTTGACATTAAATTGAAAAAAATAAGACAAAAGGGCTAGAATATGACAAAGTTCTGAAAAAAATATGACAAAAATTTGACAAAATAATGACAAAAATCTGACAAAATTATAAAGAATGAGATAAAAAGATAACAAAATACTTTTAAATACATGTAAAAAAAATTACAAAATGATGACAAATACGACAGTAAAATAACAAAAGTTTATCAAAAAATGACAAAAATCCTAAAATATAATGTAGAATGTGTTACAAATATATGGCAAATATGAAGAAAAAATGACAAAGACAAATCTATCGGCTTGTGATATGTGTAGCTCAGTTGGCGAGTTCAAATACAAGAGTAATCATCGAACACGGTTGTACCGGGTAAGACTTTCAGTATGAAAAGAAGATGGTAAAACGACTATAATCGAACGAAAAAAGACAACTATAAAAAAAAACTTACAATCAAATGACCAAAAATCTGACAGAACCAAGAACAAAATACGACAAATGGCAGACTTATATTATTTTATTGCAAAATTTTGTCATATTTGTAATTTTTGATTAGTTATTATATTTGTCATATTTATATTTCATTTGTTATATTTTCAATAATGTTGTCAAATATTTGTCAAAGTTTTTATTTCGTGTTTTGTTATTATTGTAATTTTTTTGTTATTTAGTTTAGTCAATTTAATTAATTTTTGTCAGATTTTTTAAATATTTTGGTCATGACTTTGCCATTTTCATGTAAAATTTATCAAAGTTTTGGTATATTTTTCTTATATTTTTATCACCTTTGCCATATTTTTCACAAAGTTTTGTCAGCGTTTCGTAATTTTTGTTGACATAATATTGTAAAATATCTTTTCATAATTTTGTTATATTTTTGTCATAGTTTTGGTAGATTTGTTTTCATGCGATTTGCAGTCATTTGAAATATTTTAAAGTTGAGCGGAAGCCGCCGAATTGGATTTTAAGATGGCGTTTCATAGCGTCAGACTGCAAAATTCGACTTCTACTAATTGATTCCTTTCACCTAATACCCACATTATGGGTGTTTTATGCGATTTCAGCAGTGTTTTTTGCCATTTTCGCCATCTTGGTTTTTCGGAATTAACGCGGTTTTGTTTTGCGCGGTACGTATTCCCCGCTCACAGTGTTTATTCTGCAAATAAATTTGCAAAGATTTTTTCACGTGTGAATAATTTTGGCAAAACACAGAAGGTTTTTTTCAGTGTTGAACCGCTTCGCAATTCGCGTGCACTGTGGCCGGCCTTCAAAAACGAACTTGCGAAATTCATCCGGTGAATGAATATTTCGCTTCGCAGTTCGCTTCGCGCTCACTGTGTTCGTACCCTTTGACAGCTTTTCTGTATTTAAGTGTTTCATTGATGTTCGAAATCGTCAAGAATCCATCTATCCGACAGTGTATAGATATGTTGGGTCCAATGAAAGTTTTGACCGCTATCTCAGATCTTCCGGTAGAAATAAATCTATCTTTAAAAAAAACGATATCCAATTTTTGCTTTGCTGAGCTGTATTTAATTTCCCAATGAACCGATTTTCAAAACTCAAATTTCAATTTTTTGACGTTAATTTGATCATTATTTTTATAGAACACTAGCTGATTTTACCCGGCTTTGCTCGGGTTCGCATAAAATATAAATCAAAATGAGTCGTTGGACTTTTCGAAATTTTGGATGCTTTGTATTCATCATAAGATATAAGAAATTTCGCCAATTTTAGGCCATGTGAGCTATGTATGTTTTGTTAGTCTTTTTTATGTTTTGATTGAGATTATTTATTGTTTTTCTCGTGTTCATAATTTAAAAAAAAAATTTGTTTGTATTTCAAGGAATTTAAAACTATTTCCCTAGAATGCTTATTCATCCTATATCAACAAAATTCTTATTTAATTTTTGGCATTTCGGCGAGTTGTGAAAATTCAAGGTAGAATATTTAGAAAGAACATGAAAGTATTATAGGTGGAAAGATCAAAGCTAGAGCGCTTAGGGTAGAAGAAATTGAATAGTTGGTGAAAATGTGAGCAGGGCTTTTGTTTTGTGAACAGCTTTTGAACTACTTGCGTGATTCTTTGCCGCGCGCCGTTTCAATGTTGATAGGAAGCGATGAAGAAACCCATCGCATTCCTACCCACATTGAAACACGGACGGGTCGAACACATGAGATTGTGTCCGACCGGGCACAATTCAATTTCTTCTACCCAAAGCGCTCTAGCTTTGATCTTTCCACCTATAATACTTTCATGTTCTTTCTAAATATTCTACCTTGAATTTTCACAACTCGCCGAAATGCCAAAAATTAAATAAGAATATATCCCAGCGGCGATTAAAATAAGATAATATATCAACAAAAAAAAATTTCACCCACCATTTCTAAGGAAGCTTGAATAGCATTTACCTGATATCTTCAGCTGATAAAACTGTTTTTTTTTTACTTTCACATCCCCCATTTTATAAAAACTTCTTTTGGAAATCCTTTCACTTTTCAAGTTACATGATCTCTGTACAATGGAATATTCAAGTTTTAGTAACTTAGAAATTTTCAAAAAAGACTTTCGAATCTTGTTGAATTATGTTCAAAACTCACTTTGCATGTTTTCAATTGTATGTGTGCTTTTAAAATCACACTGCTTTATGAGTACTTGTTCTTAAACGTTAAAAGTTTCACTAATCGTTTTTTTAAGTTATCGAGGACAAACTATCTCTGAACTGAAGTTACCATTATAATGCTATGAAATAGATTTAATTTGAGTTATATTTCAATGTTTCCATTGTTGGACACAATCATCCCATTAATTATTGTGAAAAGTGATCAATGTTGTCAAGTCACATTGATGACCAAAAATGACTCAAAAGATAGAAATTTGCCAATGAAATTGAATTGTATAAAACTCAAAACCTTAGATTTAATTTCTAAATCAATTTTCTAAACCCCCGTTTGAATTCCTCGAAGGCTATCTAAGAGGCTGAAAGCTGAATCTAATAATTTTTTCTTTCTCTATGAAAAATCCCATAAATATAAAAATGGTTGGCTCTTAAAAGCTGGAATTTATGAAAATCGGTTCATAAGTTTTTCAACACTCAGCCCAAATAGTTGTTCAGCTGAAAAAGTCAATTCATTGTTCACTGTTCAGTTCACTGTTTGTTTTTGTAGACCCTCAAAGCCCCCCAGCGGCGGTAAAGAGCTTTGATAAACACTATGTACAATTCTTGTCAATATCTACATATATTCCTAACAGGCTAGTTAGATTTTTCAATTCATAATGTAGGCATATTATGGCATCCAAATATATCGTACCGGTTTCACGTGCTTTGAAGTAGAATGTCAAAAAACACCCGCCAAAAATTTCCCTTTCCTATTTTGAATGCTAAGCAAGCTTTGATTTGCTGTCCAGTGCACATGAACTGCTGGATGGTTGCTGCTAATGTCCAGCCCATGGTGATGGTGAAAACAACCCCGCCAAAGGAAACGAAAATCGGTCGCCAAAATGGTGCCATGACTTTTGGTTCGTGGGAGAAAAAACGAAAGTTGTATGGGAGGGTCCCTTTTCTTAGATGGGAGGGGCTCAAAACTATTACTAAAACCTTACCATGGTCCAAATACATAACTGTACCAAAATTCAGGCTGATCGGTTAAGCGGTGTGGATTTGTATAAGGTGCATACAAACAAACAAACATATATAGTCCAACTCATCTTTATATATTAGATACTTGGTCTGTCAAAATTCCAAGTTCTTCAGTATAATGGAATGATGATAAAAAGATTTTAAATGTGCGCTTCGGGGTTAAAGCATACTTTGATACAAACCTTCTCTCGCTCAACCTGGATAAACCCAAATACGTCATTTTTAAATCGACCAACTGTTTGCCTACACACCACGATCAGCTCCAAGTTAACACTACTGTAATACAGCAAGTCAAAACATTTAAACACTTGGGACTTAAGTTCGACGAACATAAGAGATGGGACGCGCATATAGACTGCCTAAAAAAAGATCTAAGTGCCATACACAGCATCCTTTGTAAGATATCGAGTTTTATACTCACAACACAACGCAATTAACATATTTGTATCATACATTCGTGCAAGCAAAGTTGCAATACATGATCTCAATCTGGGGAGCTGCGAGAAAAAAGGACATAAAATCACTCCAAACCATGCAGAATCGATGTCTAAAAGCGGTGTATAAACGACCCAGACTTTTTTACACTCTCGAATTATTCCAAGAAGCCTCTCAATCCATTTTACCAATCGCCGCATTAAGGGAGCTGCAAGGTGTCATACAAATTCACAACAAGCTGCACAATCCACTGTTCCACTACAATCAACAGATCCAGCAGCTGAATCACAGATTTCCCACTAGATCGAGAGGAAATCTGTTGAGTTTATGATAAATTATAGTAACCTATGAATCCGTTGTCAAGATAAACAAACTGTCTCCAAGCAATATGTTTTCCTGTCGGGTATAAAAACGTGCTCGGCAGCTAATAAATTCTACTCTAAGTTTTTACTTCAATCAAACTACACGTGTTTCTTTTCCACGCCACTTCACAAGTGGTTATGGGCCCAGAATAGTTTGATCAAAGAATTTCAAGAAAAGTGAAGTTTTCCCAAGATGGTTCTTCCCAGAGAGGTGATGGTCCCCGGAACGAAGGAAGCGGCAGTGGCTCAAACAGCAGCAGAAGCGGTACTGGCGGTGTCCAATCCGGTCAAGGTGACGGCGGATGGCAACCAGCGGCCGGTGCGCATTCTCATGGAAGCTCAGTGAGCCTGCCGGCTATCGAGAAACTGAAGGGACGGATCAACTACTCTTCTTGGTCCTTTTCGATGAAGATGATTCTTATCCGAGAAGGGTCGTGGCGTGCCGTCAAACCGAGAGATGGCGACGATGTGGATCAGGATATGGACGAGCGAGCGTTAGCTGCCAAGCCTGAGCATCGAGAAGAGCAACTTTAGTCTGGTGAGGAACGCGGAAACAGCACAAGAGGCCTGGAACAAGCTGGAGAAGGCATTCCCGGACAATGGGTTGAACCGACGGTGCGGTTTACTGCACAGTATTAAATAATTACATGTTATAACCTGCAAATAAATGGAACAAGTTATTTCTACTAAATTTACATGACTTACGACGTAATGTAAATTCCCGAAACGAAAAAAAATGCTATTGTGAATTTACATGACCATAACAATGAAACCGTACCGGCTGATTATCCCTTTTTCGTTTTTGAATCATTGTTTTATCAAATTCTTGCCATCAACTTAATAACAAAGCATGGTTTAAAAGATGTTCATAATGTTTATGATTACTTGAAATCCACGAGCTCCAGATTTGACACAGCATTTTCATCGCGCATCAAATCAAACTTGCTGCTTACCGGTCGGCCGTTCGGTGTTTGTTTGTGAAACGATCCTGCTACAGGGTGTGTCTGATTTTTTTTTTTAGTTTCGTTAATACTTTTAGGAAGGAAGATTTTGAAAACAGTTTTTCATTACTTTTCAAAACAGGTAGCACTAAGTTAATCCAGAATGTTTTTCGATTGATAATACTTGTTATTTGTTCGTTGTACTTTGAAATGTCCTTTGCAAAATGATGGAATGTGGAGAAGGGGTAATGAAGCTTATATTTTAATTGTATAAATAATTAACAATTCAAAGCGATTCAAATCCAAGAACTTGATTTTTTGAATTCTCAAGTTTCTACTTAAATCGAAAAATAAAGAGAAAAAAAAAACTTTATTGTGCTGAATGTTTGTAACACAAATTGAGAATATTGTTGACTTTTTCATGCTATATTTATTTGAACCAAAAGTTTACTACTTTTTGTGCTATTCATTTATAATTGTTAGATTTCAAATCAATGTTATCGGTTAGAGTTATTCCTATAAATTTTTTAAATACAAAGAATCAAAGACAAGAGGTGAGCTGTTGCTAAGAACAAAATATCACTTCTCCAATAGAGGCTACAAAATTCTATCGAGTAATAGATATACTATTTTTAAAGTGTGTTTTTTACAATGGGCTATAAAACATAATTTATTTTTGGTGAAAATTGTTAAAAGGATTTCACTTTTTTATATTTATTAAAATTGGCAAACAATAAGACACACCCTGTGCGCGACAGCAACGTGTCTGATTCTAAACATCGTTTCAAGCAAAAGTCATGTAAAATTACAACAAATAGACCCGAATGAGGAAACGCATGGTTTTTTTCAGGGCTGCGTTATAGTATACAACACATCTGACCGAATTTTACATGAAATCAAATTTTACATCAAATGTAAAACTCAGATTTTTTTTGTGTGTGGACAAACTGACGTCGGTCAAACTGGAAGATTTTGAGAATGTGGAGGATTACATCGACGAGTTGGTTACGACAACCGACAGCCTGCGTGAAATCGGTTTCGACGTTAACGATTAGTGGCTGGCATCTTTGCTGCTGAAGGGTCTTCCGGCTTACTATGCCCCGATGATAATGGGCATTCAAGCGTCATGAATGGAGCTGACATCCGATGCCATCAAAACGAAGATTCTTCAAGACGTTAGGTGGCCATTGACGAACTCTGGTGATGAAGGTGCCCTGTTCACGAATCAAAAGTTTCGGCATGCGAAGGGTGTTTCTTGTGCGAGAAGGAACATCGTTTGTTACATTCATCAAGAAAGAAAATTTCGTGCACTCCATCAGCACGGCAAACAACGAGACGATACGATCTGTTGCCAGGGGCAACGTCACCATGGTGCTTGAAGAAGGTCCCATCGAAGTGCGCGATGTTCTTATAGTTGCCGATCTGGCAATCAACCTTCTGTCCATCAGCAAAATTTGCAACAAAGGGTTTCAGGTGGTGTTCCAAGCCGGTCGTTGCGAGGTCCTGGATGAATATGGTGACGTAATTGCATCTGGATCCGAGACAGATGGGCTATACCGGCTGAACCAAAGGAAACCGGCTAAATCGATTCCAGAGGAACCATCGGTAGAACTAATGGAATTGTTCTACAATATGACTCCAAGGCAGCCGAAAGGGGTCAATCCAGGAGCAGATCGTCGAAGCGTTGTTCTGCAGAATGAACAAAATGTTAAGGCCCTACCGGATGTTCATCCGGGAGCTGAATCGATTGTGGTGGAGCCTGACGAGGCGCTCCCACCGCAAATAAAAACAAGACCAGCTGATGAGCAGCAAGGGTCGAGGCACAGCGGTAGGGAGCGCGTTTTCCCAGGCAAGTATAAAGACTTTGTTTGTTTTAGTCTTGTTACTGGTGCTGGTCCTTTACAGTACGAAAGGGAGAACGAGCCAATAAACTTCACCGACGCTATAGGGCGTGTGAATGTGGCCCCGCAGAAAGAAGTGAACGGGCTTGCTGAAAACGGGACGGTGGACCTAGGCAGGACGGCGATTCGAAACAAGCGCATTTCCAAGCGGAAACGAAAATCCGATGGTCGACACGAGCGATACAAGGCGAAGCTAGTGGTAAAAGGTTATGCGGATGCCGATTGATCTTCAAGACGATGGGAGTAGCGAGATCCTCGATGGCCACGAGGAAACCAAGACAGGCAAACGACCCAGGAGGGAATCTGGTGGCAGATTTTAAGAAGGAATCATAGGTTAAGGAGGAGTGTCGAGTTTATGATAAATTATAGTAACCTATGAATCCGTTGTCAAGATAAACAAACTGTATCCAAGCAATATGTTTTCCTGTCGGGTATAAAAACGTGCTCGGCAGCTAATAAATTCTACTTCCGGGTTTCTCTACAAGGAGTGAGCTCAGAACAATTCAACATCGATGCGGGTGTGCCTCAAGGTAGCATCTTGGGGCCACTACTCTATAACATCTACACCTCCGATATCCCACCCCTTCCTGGAGATGGCGTTACGTCCCAATACGCGGATGACACTGCGATCATGTATAAGGGTCGCAATATCCGAGCTCTAACAAACAAATTACAGAGAGGCCTGGATGCCCTAAATGACTACTACATCAGCTGGAAAATTGTTATCAATTCAGCCAAGACTAAAATCATCGTGTTCCCACACTCGAGATCGCCTAGATTGGTTCCAGCGGCTGATTGTCAGGTACGGTTCGGTGGCTCTCTCATCGAGTGGTCCAACGAAGTTATCTATCTCGGACTCACCTTAGATAGGCATCTAATCTTTAGAGCGCATGTTGATAAAACTATTAATAAGTGCAACACTCTTATCAAGGCATTGTACCCACTGATCTGTAGAAAGTCGAAACTGTGCCTTAAAAATCAGATGGCTATCTATAAACAAATTGTCTATCCATCTCTGGAATATGCAGTACCGGTGTGGAGGGGCTGTGCTCAGACACACAAATTGCGGCTCCAGCGCATACAGAACAAGATCCTCAAAATGATCCTTGACCTTCCTCCCTGGACAAGAACAAGCGAAGTGCATGAACTTGCATGCATAGAAACCCTGGAAACAAAGTTTGGTATTTACTGTCTAAAATATGGAGAGAGGTGCTCTACCTCAGAACACGCCATTATACGCGAATTGTAGATTTAAGACTGTAAATATTAGTTAGTATGGTGTAAATTAGCATGAGTAGTTAGGAAAAAATTTCAATTTAAAATCAAATGTTTCGACATGTAAAAAAGCTCTCGTATACAATACTCAACATCTCCAATTACAAAAATACATTATAACCAAAGATGAAATTCCTAAATAGGCAGAACACTTAAAATGTAAACTATAGTTAAAATCAAAAAACCAAAATAAATAAATTTGTTATTTAGTCAAAAAAAAAATAAATAAATAAATAAAGTAATAAATTCTACTCTAAGTTTTTACTTCAACCAAACTACACGTGTTTCTTTTCCACACCACTTTACAAGTAAATCTAACGCATAGAAGAGCAAATACCGAGAAGATGAAGAGATCCCCGGAGTACTTCAGATAAATGAAATACAATAACCTTCCACCATATTTAACAAGGTCAGCTTTAAACGTCAAGTCAAAGCCTACTTAAAGCCAACCTAACAAACTATATAGCATAAATTTGAATCAAAACAAACAAAGTCGTAAAGCAAGTGACCAGCAAGTCCTAAGAAGCCCCCTTAACAGAGAGTAATCTCACTGGGGGCCTGAGAAAGTCAAATTCCTCACATAGTATCCCCCAGGCCCTTTTAAAACCTTGAGCGATCAATTTCGCGCGTAGGGTTGCGTACAATACCATAAATTGGGGTTTTAACTCTAAACGTGCATCATGCCAGTCAGCTGATTGCACCGATTGCACACATACATGAGCAAAAAATACCAAACAGATTTGTGAAACAGATATTTGACCATTTCAACGTCTTTTTATTCGTGAGTATTGGTGATCTAAGCAGGCCTGAAAAAATCACTTGGATTCCAACGGCCTTTTTGCACCAGCCTTTTAGAAAACAGCATCGTGTTGGAGGTAATTTATAAGTTATTGCTGATTTATAGTGATAAATAATATTTAATACTCTTTAATTTCTAATTCAGTATCGAAAAAAGGTTAACGACAAACGCATGGCGGTTCAGGTTCAAGCTCGAGAAGTGATGGTGATTGAGGCTTTGGCGAGGAATCTCTCTCTGTCCATCTGGTCCGGACGACTACGAGGAGCTGGAATTAAGCGGCAACAGGTTCCTCTACACCGAAAATAATTTTCACTTTAAAGGTAAGTGACATCTGGAGTGAATTTTCGCCATACGTAAATTCATGTGAATTTTAAGTGACCGTCAAAGTGAAATCGCTTAAGTGAACGATCAAGTGAATTTCAAGTGAATGGCAAAGTCAATTTCAAATGTTTGCTCAGGTCATTAATATCTTTCAGTTTTAGTGGTTTTTAGGTGAAATTTCAGAATATCAAACATTAATCAACTTTGTTTCTACAAAACAATTATTTATTTAAAAAAAATACAACGTAAAAAACGTCACTTTTTCTCCTTGTTTGGGTTCAAAAAGATTTTTCGGCTTCGAAAAATCATTGACTTCCTCACTTTGACGAGACATTCGGGTTGATCTTTTCTGAAATAATAATAAAAAATTAAATAAAATTAAATTTAACTAGTATTTATTGTTTTGCATGATACTTACTTTAATTGCACTTGAATATTTCCAAAATAAATCATCATCGGAAAACGTATCCGAAACCTGATTGCTTCAAAAAGGTCTCTGCGACGTGTTAACCGGTTCACACGATGTTTCTGTCGGTCGACCTATGGAAAATATCATTGTTTAATAACATATAAATTACTTTAATTCTGCACCTACCAACTCAAACAAACCTCGGTTGTTTCTTTTCCAAACAACAATCAATACTGACATCACCTGACATTGTTGACATTCGCTATGCAAAAAATCACTTGAATTTTAAGTGATGGGCAAGTGAATATTGGCTTAAGTGACCGGTCAAGTGGATTTCAAGTGAGCATCGAAGACATTCAATGCCGGTCACTTAAAACTCAAGTGATGAGCAAGTGTATATTGATTCGGTCACTTAAAATTCAAATGAGAGGCAAGTGAAATGTACATGAGCCACTTGAAATGAAGAAATTCACTGAGTTTTCACTTTTAAGTGAATCTTCTAGCGTTTTCTAAATGTGATTTTGGGTTCAGTGTAGGATACGTTTCACCTTAAGCATCATGGAAAGAACCGGAGGTTATCGAATGGAAGCGACATGGAGCTCAGCCATCAGTTACTCCTCGCAAGTTGTGTGTTGGGATTTTTTTTTATTGTGAATTGTGAATGAATATTTGAAATAGGAACTGTGAAATAATTGTGTAATAAATAGATGATGAGGAAAATAAATGAATAAAATAAAAGCTTTTTAAAAACTTAATTTTTTTTAGAAAATTATTCAATGCAACTATATTTATATGGCACGCACACGCATACACTAACGCACTCATACATAAGCACGCCAAAATCACACCAATACAATCAAACATCGACAAATGTCAGCAAGAGCTGTCATTCTGAACCGGGAAAATCATTTCAAGTAGAATCGGTTGGGCCATTTAATGCTTGAATTCAATGGGAGGAATGCTTGAAGAATGCTTGAAATCCAAGCATTTATTTTGTTAAGCGGGATATATCTGTTGCACGCAAAATAATTTTCACTTAAAAAGTAAGTGACATCTGTAGTGAATTTTCGCCATACGTAATTTCATTTGAATTTTAAATGATGGGTCAAATGAATTCACTTAAGTGACTGGTCAAGTACACTATGGCGTTCGAGTGAAATTTATCTTAATTTCTAAGTAAGTTTCAAGTTAATTATCTCTCGCGTTTTTTAAATAAAAGAACATTTATAGAACACCACTTCGATTTCAAATACTTACATTACGCTTTCGCCATAAATTTATTGATTGGAAAATTTCATTGTAATCCCAAGGCAGATCGGTTACTGCGGATAGTGCGACTTCTAAATCTTCCCTGCTGCAAACCAGAAAATCTGTCCAGTTCAACCCCCAAGCTGAAACATGATAACACCTTCAAATAACTTTTCCTTACATCACGTTTAACACAAACTACCGCCAAAATCGCCTAATGAAGAATTGGGAAAATCCAAATCCAGCATAAGCTTTAAACGCTGCTCTTTAGATTTTGCCATTTTGAACTCTGAAAATAAACACAATTCCAACCCGACATTCACTTGAAATTCAAGTGATGGGGAAGTGAAAATTTTTTCTCACTTCAAATTCAAGTGACGACTGAAGTGAATGTGGATGAATTCACTTGAAATTTAAGTGACTGCCAAGTGACATGTATATGTCGCACTTGAATGGAAGAAAGTCACTGGATCCTTGTTTTTAAGTGAAAAATCATGTGTATTTTAAGAGCTACTAATTCCAAACTTAAATGATCTATTTGGCAGGAAATATATGTAACTGAAAACAAACAAATTCCAACTCGTTATGCATTCAAACCGAATGTTTGTTTCTCAAGTCAACTTGAAAAAAAATCTTATCTCTATAACTCTAAGACGCAATTTCCGAATAAACACATCGCCTAAATTTGCAGACAAATGCGACTTTGTAAAGTTCTTAGGCAGGCGACTCGTGGGAGTCACCATCATCAGCATCAGCATTCGTCGTACACTAATTTGACCGGTTCTCATTTATAGACCGTGCAGCATTACGGATATGGTATGTAGATAGTTATACAGCGAGATCAAACCATCCATACAAAGTAGCTCTTTATTCGCGCCAGGCGGTACGTGAGCTTAAAAAAAAACCAGAACTCAACATACCACATACTAATATAAGCGCTCTAAGCGCCGCACTTGGCTCTAATGCGCTAATTCAAGTTTCGCACTTTTTTCGTTTATTTACTTATCTACTACGTCCACAGCAAGTTGAGTAAACAGCTGAGGCATTAGTACAACAGAAACGAAACGAAAAGGAACGTTCGAATCTGGGGATACATACGCTACATAGAACATAGGTTGATTCAGCTGTTTTGGTCCACCATTAGGCGCAGGATTGCCATCGATAGGCTGGTATTGGTATGAAAACATCAACAAAAACAAAGTTACGGCTTCTGGTAGTGGGTGTAGATTACACTTTTTTTCATCAATCTTTCAAGCGAAGACGAAGCAAACTACGTAGTATATCTTGATTGAGCGACAAATTACTATTCCTCGGCCCGAAGAAAAGATCGCCTATTGACGTCGACGTTTAAAAGAAGGAAAACATGTTGTTTCTCGGTGAAAGGTAAATAACACAGAGCACGTTCTGCAACATTATAAATATGGGAAAAAATCGCTTAAATTCACCATCATGAATGGCGTTGTCATGTAACTGAATGACGACGTATTATAGATATGGCATAGGTCGGAAAGTTCAACTTCTCTAGTCGGCCATTTAGGGAATATCACCATATTGGCAATTTAGAACCAGAAAACATGCTGCTGTCATCAGAAGTAGAAACTGGATCCGGAACGATGTTGCCTTTTATAGAAGTTGATCTAACCATATCGGGGAGAGCACCAGAGAAATGAACTGCCGGCCGGTTGAGCTTGGCTTCCTCATACCAAGTCGACCATTTCAGATGGATAGATTGGTGCCATTGATCGTTGCCCGTGTACCCTTAAACTTCAGAAACCTAAGCCACGCTGATTGCGACGGAGAACAGTCGGTAAACTTAACATGAACAATAGACTGAGTCGATTTGAGGTCATTTTTGAATTTCTCAAACCGTGGAGTCTAAAAAGCTTCGTTTTAGTTCAAAACTCATCCAAGATTTTTTGCAGAATTTTTATGTAACATTTGCATGAGTAAATTTGAACTTTAGGCTTTGTATGGGAAAATTGAATATTTTGTACTGAAAAATCAACATCATGTTTGTTACTTCTGTGGAACCGAGCCAGGGCATAATGGCCACCTTAAGAAGGAGGCTAATTTAACCATAGAAAACAGCTCTAATTTGTGAGTTACTTCATTGTTTCGTGTTTAGACACTTAAAAAGTCTCCCAACGGGCTAAAACTTGAAAAAGTGTATAAAAACGTTCAAAAACGCTTTTTAAAAATTTTTGCCAAAAGCTGAATATCAGTAGGGGCATAATGAGAACCCCCACTGGAGCAGTATAAGCACCATTAATCGGGGCACGATGAGCATTTTCTGCCGTAGATTCTAGCAGTGAAATCAATTCGATTGAAAGAACTGAATTATAGAGCTACAGCTTGACCCGTTTAATCTGACGATTTGGCCTATTGGTTAGAAGTCGGAGAGGTAATAAGTGGACTCGAGTTCGATTCCTGGTTGAGGTGATTTTTTTTCATTAACCATCCAGGATTGATGCATTTTGCACTAAACGGTGAGTCGTAGATCCATAAAACAAAGCAAAAACAGAAAATGTATGTCTGTTTGTTAATACAAACAATTCACACACACTCATACATTTTGTTTCGGTATGCTACTACCCATATAACGCAACAATCAAAATAATTGATCGTGAATGGTAATTGTAATAAAAATCACCTCGACCAGGAATCGAACTCGAGTTTTTTGATTACCTCTCCAACACCTAACCAGTAGGCCAAATCGTCAGATGTAAACAAGTCAAGCTTTTGCTCTATAATTCAGTTGACTTCATCAAATTGAATTCGCTGCTAGATGCTACGACAGAAAATGCTCATCGTGCCCCGATCAATGGTGCTCTATACGCCCCGAGTCAACAAATTAAAGTAAAAACGCGTTTTTAAATTCATAATGGTGAAAAATCCAAATTTATTGATGGTGAAAATTGAGGAACAATGTGTAAATCATGTTGCAGTGCGCATTTTTTAGTTTCAGATGATTCAACGATCATATGAGCTTTTTTTCCGGTGCTCAAACATTATAATATCATTTGGGAACCTTGTTGGATTTTATTTAGAATATTTCTGTAAAAATAATAAGGAGATTTCTTTTATGGTGAAAAATTAATACTATAGGAACCACAAAACTGTTCCTCATGAAAATTTATCTGAGAAAATTCGTACTTTCGTGGAAAAGAGGAGTGCTTACAATGCCCCGGGTGCTCGTTAATTATTTCATCGAAAAATAATTGCAAAAAAAACAAAAACCTAGTATCCATTACTTTATTACCTCGTTCAGATCCGAATGACCCGGGTGGTTAAAATGGTCTTTAATAAATAATAAATAATAATAATAACTGTATTACTGACCACTTTGATTATAAAAAAGAACATACATAATGTCACTCCAAATTTTATGATGATATTAAATATTCTCCAAACAACTCATTTCAGCCTAAATTTTATTTGGTGTTTCTTGTTCTTCCAAATGATCAACTGCATATTCAAAAGGGTTGTGAGAAATTACACAAGTCCACAAGATTCACATTTTTTCGAGGTGTAATTTAGGAGCTAATTTTGATTAGCTTGGATGCCCTGGAACCAAATATGCAGTTAGTTTTTTTATCAGCTTTTGATTTTGAAACCACTTTTGAAAAGTTGTAAAAATCATTTAAACATTTTTGCACAATTCGACAATTCCTAAAAAACATAGCAAAAAATGTTAAAATGGAGTTTCCTAATCAATTATTAAATTTCCACGAGGCCTTCAGCGAAACAGTTATAGAAGTCTATTTTTTCTTAACTTTTCTCCATTGTGTAAAATACAGGAATAATAACGAAATTGTAAAGAAGTTTGTTTAATTTTAGATGTTTAAAAACAAAAACAAGTCACTAAAACTTAATAACTAAAATGATGTCTTGAGCTTTCAAATAAATTCTAGAATTAAATTAAATTACTTTTTAAATGTAAACAAAACTCATCTTTTTCATCATCATATTTTGTTTAATTTTTCAAATACATTTACCGAATTTCATAATCAAGTATGTATTTGTAGTTTTTTAAATATTTTTAATAAATTTGTCTTTGTTTTTCTGAATTTTTTTGTTCTGAGAACATAATCTTCATGGAAGCCTATAGATAAAAAAAATTAGCAAAACCTTGTTTCTGCCAGTTAACCTATCCAGGACCAAATACTTCAATTGACGGCGACGAAATATCCAGAGCTTGAAATATGAAACTAAAAAAATGCGACTGAATATTTTCAAACGTTTCAATTATTTTTATTATTTTAAATCGTGTTTTGAATTGATCATGACTTTTTAACTGAATGTATGAGAAGTATGAAAAATTATTCGAAGTTCATCTTCAAAGCTAAAAGGCGCAATGTTAACGAAATTAGTATTTGCTTTGTGCTTTCAATATTTACAAATAAAACCTCGGAATTCCTTTTTTATAGTTTCTTATTGATAATTTAAAAAAAATAACGAATGGCACTCTTGAAAAGCAAAAGCAAAGAAATCTTTTCTTCTTTTTATCAAAATAAAATTAATCATCAACTACCCCCATATGTGTTTATAAATTTTCCTAAGTTCAAAATGGGTTTTTTTTTTCAAATTAAGAATTCACATTTCAAGGCGTGATTAATTTTTTTATTCAAATTTTTGAATTTTGAATTTCAATCAAGCCATTCTATTTCGAAGCTTTAAATTTTGGCTTTAATCGAAATTTTAATTCGCATTCTTTTTCTGGCGTTTCGGAAATATCGATATCAAATTTGTAAACTAGACTGCTTAAAATTTATTTTTAATGCAAGTTCAAGATAAGGAACATCATTTTAAATTTGACTAAATAACCAAAAATAGCATTGATTAAAAACTTTGATATTTGAACATTTTGATTTATTTTATCAGTAAAACTTTTTTTTTTGAGTAATGAAGGTTGCCTGATTTTTTTCAGCACGTATAACAAATCCGGGCTATTTTGTCTAAAAACCTAGCAAAATCCGGACATTTGATTTCAGCATTGTCGACCAAAATTCAGGCAACATCCGGGCAAATTTGGTGTAAACCTAAGAATTACTAATAAAAAATGAAGAAAAAAAACTCGAAAATAAAATATTTTCATTTAAATTTATCATCGTATTTTAGGTTTTCAAAAAACCTTTCATGATTTTTTTTATGTAACTTGCTAAAAAAATTCGTTTCGGACGCATAAATAAAAAATTTTCACAACACAATTTGATTTTTAATTTTAATTTGAGAATGGGAATAAGAATGAACCCGGAAAAAATGCGGACTTTTCCAACAAAATCCGGGCAACCGGGCTGGACCGGACTTTTCCCAAATTTTATATAAAACTAGCTGACCCGGTGTGCTTTGCTACACCTTTCAAAATCAAATGATATTTTAAAAAATTAATCAAATTTCTTTTGTTTTATTGGCATGACTTTAAATCAAATTATAACAGCAACCGCTATAAAATGAGAGCTGCAGCTGAAGTTTCGAATTTCAACACAAAGATAAGTTAAACGAATATTCTAAATCTTGCTCTATAAATTTGTGTTAAAGATCTGATAATTTGAAGCTGTCTGAACGGTCTCAAATTAATCGTACGCAAACAATCTAACAATCTAATTTTTTCTTGATATGTTCTGGATTTATGCTGAAAAACTGATAAGAGAGCCCCTCCCCTGTCCTTACCTTCACCCCCTGCTGAACGGAGGTCGTGATTTTTAATAATCGTACCTAATTTTTTCGTTCCCAAAAATCGTCTTATATCAAATATAGTTCCATTGGTTGATAAGTTTTTAAGCTTTACAACAAAATTTATATGGACCCTCCTCCTTTCTTCCCCTATCTACACTGTAAAGCGTAAGGATCTATAACAATCGTAGAAAGATATCTCGTAACCAAGTACCTTTCCATGCCATATTTGTAACCATTTGTTGGCTTCGTTAGCATAAATTGAGAACTTTTGCTAACACTTTTGCTAACACACTGGCTTACCTCCCTCCTCCTATGTACCTATTCACTGAAAGGAGGATGGTGTGTCAGATAATCATAGAATCATACAAAAATGATTTTCCATGTAAAGTTTTGTCCATTTCTCGGATTTTGTGAAAAAAAAAGGTAAATGTAAGCCTCCTCTTCCCTTCCTATATTCCCAATTCTATCATCCTACTGCAAAAAAGGAATTGTTTCACATAGAAAAAGTATTTTTCGTACTGAAATACCTTTTGATGCCAAATTTGATTTCATTTGCTAGATAAATTTTCTTATGAAAAAAAAATATATAGAAGCTCCCCTTTCCCTCTTAATATCTTTCCGCTGAAAAAACAGGTGGGGATTCAATTTACGATACAAACATTTCTCGAATCCAAGTTCCCTCATATGCCAAATATGGTTTAATTTGCTCGATCAACTCTCCAGTTATACTGAAAATTGTAAGGGAGACCTTTCCTCCCCCTTTTCATCCACCTCTTTGAAAGAGTGAGGGATATCAAATATTCATAGAAGCATTTCTCGTACCCAAATATCGTTCCATGCTAAATTTGGTTCCATTTGCTGTTGTAGTTTTTGAGTTATGATGTAAAAATTGTTTGAAACTCCCCTCCTTCTTTCATTTCTCTCCACTGGAAGAAGGAAGGGTTCTCAAACAATCATTAGAACATGTCACGTTCCCAAATAGCTGCCCATGCCAAATTTGGTTCCGTTTGCTTAATTAGTTTTTGAGTTATGTAAAAAATTATAAAAAAGAGGCCCCTCCCCCCCTTTATTTCTCCCTACTGGAAAGAGGAATGGGTCTCAAATAATCATAGAAATATTTTTCGTATCCAAATACCCTCCCATGCCAAATTTGATTCCATTTGCTTTATTAGTTTTTGAGTTATGTAATAAAATATGAAAGAGGCCCCCTCCCCGTTTCTACAAAAAAGGGGAAGGGGTCTCAAATAATCATTGAAATATTTTTCGTATCCCAATACCTTCCCGTGCCAAATTTGGTTCCAATATCTTGATTAGTTTTCGAGTTATATGAAAAATTGTAAGGTAGCGCCCCTCCCCCCTTCCTATCACCCCACTGTGAGGAGTGTGGGGTACTTAATATTCATAGGAATATTCTTCGTACCCGAATACAACACCATGCCAATTTTGATACCATTTGCTTGATGGGTGCTCGAGTTATGCAAAAAATTGTCTTTTGTTTGGGACGCCCCTCCCTCCCTTATTGAGAGAGGGAGGGGTCTCAAACCATAATAGGAACCTTCCCCTGTCTCCAATACCCCCACCTGCCAAGTTTCCCGCAAATCGGTTCAGTAGTTTCCGAGTCTATAGGGAACAGACAGACAGACAGACAGACAGACAGACAGACAGACAGACAGACAGACAGACAGACAGACAGACAGACAGACAGACAGACAGACAGACAGACAGACAGACAGACAGACAGACAGACAGACAGACAGACAGAAATTCATTTTTATATATATAGATAGATATCCGGGCAAACCAGGATAAAACCGGGCAATCTGGCAATCTCAGTCATGAGTAAGGAATCAATTTCCCTGTTTATTTTGTATTTTTGGTATAATTTTTATTTTTTATTTCTAGCTAAATTTGAATTTCGAAAACCCCCTTCATGGACGGGGCCTTAGCACGAGGCCTGCCTGAGTCACTCGATTCCAGGAGTCGCTTTAAGTGAGGAATGTCACGAATTTACGAATGAACTTTGGAAGTCAACCTCTGTCACCTTACTTACACCGACTATCGGAATAAGGTGAGTAGAATCACGCACGGCGCGGAATATGGGTCAAGTTTTGTTGAAAAAAAAAAATGAAAAAAATTCTTTGATTACGGAGGAAAATAAAGTTCTATAAAACAAAAACTATATACTCTAAGTAATTCAACAAGACCATGTTTGTGAAATTTGGATCAGTGGATGGCAAGTTACAGCTGCTTAATTTTTGGAACCAACTGTTTCTGGACTTTGGTAAATTTAAGTGTTCATAATTTCCTGAAGTTTTGCCAATGAGTTGTAAAAATTTTCCAAGTGGATTTTTACCGAATTTCAAAAGTTGATTCTTCGATCTAAAAAACTGAATCTGATTGAGAAACTTAAGGCATGTTGGAATTCAGCGCTATCAAATACGTAAATCAATTTAGTAGACCTGCACTGCCGTTCTAAGCAAGATTGTCCCATGTGGAAAAACGTGCAAAAGAGAAAAACGCGATTGAAATATCAGCTATATTTCCAATTTTTCTCTCAAACTAAAAATTCACCGACAGTTTTTTCGTAGTGAACAGTTCAAGTTAATCATTTTAAAATATTTTCTGCCAAAAAAATTACATTTCCTACAAAAAAAAAACAGCAAATTAGAGCCAAAAATACTCCGTGTGACACTTTTGCGTAGAATCAGAACGCATGCCGATGCTAGTTCTACGAAAAACTGTCACATAGCTACAATTTTATCATTTTAAAAGCTTGCGTGGTTTATTTTTTTCCCAAAAACTCATGCTAAACCGTAATTTGAGAAATACGTTCCTCTTTGTTTATAAAAATGTATAGTTGAGTATGGATCTTGTAAGTAGTGCCTACCGAAAAGTATTTAGTGAAAATTTCTCTGAATAAAACACTCAAGGCTTCTCGCTCCTCCTCTGCCCTCTATTTTAGTGTTCTTTTAAGTGAATAACATTAAATTCAACAGTTTGAACTCATCTTAAGACAATTTTTTGATAAAATTTGCATTTTTCATAGAATTTTCTCTAGTGTGACATTCTTGCGTAGAACTATCAACATAGAGACAACCACCTTGATGAAAATTTCGTATAAGTTCAGAACAAAGTATACTTGTTTGTGTTTTTATTCGAAAGTTAACACTAAAAAAAACCGTTTCCAGCAAAAAAGTGAAAATGACCCAAAAGTCACATGGGACATTCTTGCTTAGAACGGCAGGCTGCACTCGATAAAAAAATTATCATGTCATACTAGTTCTTTCGAGATCTATACGTGAAATTTTACTTGATTTTTCACAAACTTTTGCAAAACTTGTAGTCCTTGTCCTTGCTGTTTGAAATCATAAGATTACAGTGAAGTATTTAAAAATTAATTAATGATGTGCATTTTTCTTTTCGAGTACAGGCCTTATGTTCTCAATAATTGTTTTAACAGAAATTCATTTCTTTTTCAATTTAATTCTTTTTTAAATTAAGTATCTATTGCATCCATAGAAATATTTTTAAAATTTAATATGCTTTTGCCGAAAGATTTGAGCCATTTCGAATGAGAGTAAGTAGTGCTACTTCAAAACCACGCTTTAATTTAAAATCTCAATAAAACGCTCGATGTATTCTTTCCGTTCCAAATGTTGTTGTTGACTCATTATTGGCTGACATTTTATCCTGATTCTTTTTGGCTATGTCTAACTATTCTGTCCTGGGTTAGTGGTTTAAGCATTTGTAGGTGGTAGCCATCATACCTTAAAAAAAAGTTCACTTCAATGTTAAAACTTTCTAGGAGCTTTCTAAATAATCAACTGTGGTCTGTTAAACCAAGAACTTTTATTGTTTAAATATGAATTCTCAATCTATCTTAAATCATATCAATCAAAAGAATTTCAATACGAGATCAGCAAAACGAGTTATGCTTGTTGCAAAACACCCATTTTAAGGAATAATGGACTTATCGTAACTGGTAAGGAATTTATGGTCGGTTTCTCAAGATTAGAAAAAAACATAACCAAAATTTTTAAAAAGCATCTGATAGCAGCCACTTGGACGATTTCAAAATGATACAGTTTATAAAAATCGGATCAGTAAGGAGTGTACTCGAAAAAATTCAACACTTTGTTTTGTGAATAACTTTCAGTGAATCCAGTGAAACTACTCAGTAATGCAATGTTTAAGTGTAATAAATTTGGTGACAATCTGTCTACTGGTTTATAAGATTGCGTCTAATACAAAAGCTCATTGATAAAACTTTTTGAGCAGGATCGAGAACAATCCGGGAAAGTCCCAGAGGGAGACCCGAAAACAGCTGGAAACCGAAAATTCACCTCCCCACCCTTAAAATTAACAACATACGGTGGTCAAATCGGTGGCCACATATTTAGATAGGGGAACGAGGAGACATTTTGAAAAATTTCGTAATGAACAGAAAAAACGAAATCTTTAGCGAGCACCTGGTAAGTTTCCAGCCCAACACTTTTTTTCAGCAAGTCACGCCTGCGTGTTCAAGTTATAAACAAAGAGAAAAAAAATGTTGCCTAGTACTTGAGCAGACTGATGATCTGTGGAAGCTGCAATTCAGTCGGTGTTTCACAACGATTGACACGATAAATGGGTAAATATTCTAGGAGACTGCCTCCAAATGCGACCGTTTTCCCTGCATAGCACTTTAAATGGTCCCACAAAGTGTTTATGTACCTACTCTGTTTCGGCTGGATCTGGAATGGAGCCATCACGCAAAATATGTTGTTTTTGTACTGAAGGAGGAAAAACGGTTAATACACTCCTTAGTGTTGATTTTATATCCAAAACAGTAGTCCGGGTCTAAATGACCCTTTTTTTTGCTGGGTGAGTGTGGTAACCCTATTAAAAATTCTAAAAATAAGAAATTGTAGAGCATTTTAGGAGAGGTCAGCAAATTTCATGTAATAACCTTCAACCGTTCCTGAGATATCGCATCAATAAAGTACAATTCGAAAGACCATAATTTCAAAGTAAGGTTAACTGTATAAACTTTATGATTTTCAAAATCTTTCAATGTGAATCAGGGGCGGTCCTAGAGTCGGCTCTTAGGGGGGGTGATTTTCCAATTTTCAAAAATCAGTCAATATAAAGGAACGGTTATATCTGGTGAAAAACAACAATCATTTTAGTGAGCAAAAGGAGAAGGGATGGGTTGCGGGGGGGTTATTCCTTTATAAAACAACCAGCGAATCTATAATAAACACTGCGAAAAAATGTTGAGTCGCTCTAAATTTGAAGCAAATACTAAAATTTGTTGCGATTTGCTCGTGTTAATTGAGGCATATGAGGGAAATTAGTGAAAATTAAAAAAAAAAAGTTGACCCTTCATTTTATTAATGGTGAATTCCAAATCAACACTCAACAATACACTTTTGTTGAGTAACTTATCAACAAAAGTTATTTGGTATAATTGAGTCCAGGGAATCCTAAGTTACAGCTGCTTGAGTTTGATGGACCGACTTTTTTCAATATTGAGCCTTTTAAGTAATAAATTAACTTTTTTGTTGAATAATCACCCCCACGGAGTGGAAAATTTTTAAAATTGAAAGCACATCTACTAAGAAAAGTTCCAACTTTTTATAGAAATTCGGGCTTTTGCGGGTATTTTGTAACGTATTGTGTGGCCGCTTGGGGGGGGGGGTGATCACCCCGATCACCCCCCCCCCCCCATAGGACCGCGCCTGATGTGAATAACAAACGGTTGTTTGACAACATTCAGCTTAAAATCTTTAAAAAAAAGTGTCTATAGCTATTGATAAAATAATCCATTTTAGATCCCAGAGGTTTAAATATACAGTAAGCATTTTCTGATGGTTTCTATACGCTGAACACTTTCTAATGTTTAAAAAAAATGCGACTGAGATGAGAATTATAAATTAGTATAAAACCAAAAATTCAACTACATTCGGTTTGTCAAGCTCTACTTTAAAAATAGTGCATCCAATTAATTACAGCTAGAAACCATCACGGTTCACCAATAGAGCTAACGAGTAGTTTAACTGAACAATACTAGTACGATCTTCGGTTGACCTCCGGGTTCTCGTTCACTGCATGCACTGTCTCGCCTCATTTTTGCCGCTCATCTATTCGCCAATAATAATACTGGTTTCGAGATCACACGCCGGGCACATGGGCTCTCGTATGACCAGCCGTGGAGCAAAAGCGCTGAGTTATCTGCCACTCTACGAACGTTTACTAGGTATTATGGCTATAGGTACTTCTCTAAGTATACATACATGTTTGTATGTAAAGTAAACCATTTCTCGAAGTAGTAAATGGCACCAGTAAACAAAAACTCGACGAGTGTTTTTTTTCTTCTCTTAACTCTCCCCGCTAGCCAGAACGGCATCAGCTCTAGCGATGCATATGCTGCCGATGCACGCGCCGCACTCACACTCGTTAGCGAGGCGCGAGGCGATTTAGGCGACGCGATGACTCGAGCCCCAGCTGATTGGGGTTCTCTATAGGTATCCATCGAGAGAGTTGCTGCATCTGGTCCGGCTGGGGAAGTGTACGTAAGGTTGCTGCTGTTGGTAGTAGTCAATTGAAATACAGTTATGCTAATACCTGCCGCGAGCAATCAGCTGTTTCGGTTGCGGCGTTCAACTGGTGAATTTTTTTGGAGAATAATCTGCCGATCGAGGGCAAAACATTTCAAAGCTGTTGAAACCATATTGCTGTTTTTTTTTTATTTTATTTATTTATTGAAACAAACACACAAGGCACACTCGGTAAATCAACCATAACAGAGCCGGGATTCTAACTTAAATCTAAAATTAACACAAATTTTTTAGGTAAAAAATTACCAAAATTTCAAAATTGAACCATTCTATTGTGCTGCCAGCACGTTTCTGAGAGGCGGCCAAATTTTGATCAGCAGAATGATGACGTTGTTTAGGATGGGCTTCAGGTTTATGAGCTTTGCCGTCCAAGCTGGGCTCAAGTTGAACAATAGGATAACAAAAGATATTAGATCGGTTGCAGTACTCCCTCCTGTGTTGGATTGCGTTGCCACATGAGTGCTAGATCGGGTGAATTCATTTCGATTTGGGCGGCTTGATGAACTATCAACGGGTGTTGATTTAGGTAATTCTGGCCAATTATTTTCTTCTCTCGTTCTCTTCATCGCACTAGTAGTCGGTTGGTGAGATATCGAAATGGATCGCTTACGAGGTTTCGGCTTCTTCTTACTCGTTGCTGCTTCACGTCGGTCATGATCGGGCATATCTTCGTCGCTGTCTACGAAATCACTCAGCGCGCCAAACGGGTTTAGGTCCTCAGCTCCAGCCAATGATTTTCGCACCATATCGGCGTAGCTGGTCCTCGATTTCTGGGCTAGCTTTCGTTTGGCTTGTTGGACACGTTTTTTGTACTCCGGACAATCGCGCACTCCAGCATGAACTCCCTTGCAATAGAAACATACGTTGACAGTGCAAGTTGAAGGGTCATGTTCCTCACCACATCTGCATTTCTGTTTGTTGGCACAAAACAGTGATGTATGTCCATAGCGCTGGCATCGTTTACAGACCATTAGTTTTGGGGTGTAGAATCGAACGGGAATCAAAATTTTTTCGATTTCCACATAATCTGGTAGTATATTGCCAGAGAACGTTACGCGGATGGAATGCGATGCGATGAAGTGTCTTTTTCCTTCTTGCAACTGGGATTCTAGAAGCTGCTGGCATTCAAGAATTTGAACCGGTGATATTCGGGAATCTTTGAATACTCCCTTTCCGTTAAGTACCAGGGATTCAAAATCTAGATCGGCTTGCTTTATAACACCGTCAATTTCAACTTTACTAGCAGGAATGTAGACGCGATACAAATTCGTCAGCTTTTCGTTGTGTACGACATCGTTGGCTTCTTCTCGGTTGGAAAACTGAACCCGAATTTTGCTGAAGTTCACTTTTTTCGTGTTTTCTATTGACGAGTATTTGGAATGGAGCTCCTTGGAAATCAGAAGAATGTTGATGGGTTTCTCTAATTGCCGTATGAACACTTCGAACGGGCCTTTCGCTGTAGCAGGATAAATTCTTATACGATGGTTGATCATTTCGGAATTTTCGTCCACGGGATTCTGATGGGTGGGGGCTTCATCATCCGAAATTTCATCTGCAATCACCATGGATTGGCTCCCGCCAACCATGGTAGAATGAAATACACCAGAATAACTTTTTTACACTAGAGCAAACTGGACAAAGAACAACTGTGAACCGCTCTCGATGAGAGATGATCAGCGAATGATATTGCTGTTACGCAATATGAAATAATAAATTATCAGTGGACACATGCAATCGTCACTTGATAACTGCAATGTACAGTTACAGGTGTAATTTAATAAAAAAAAAAAAAGAACCGTGGAATCTGCTTTAAAGGCAGTACCTATTTTAGTGATTTGTAGATGATGATTACATTTACGACAATTCCAGAAGAGAAATGACGGCATACAATATACGCATGCGCTAATCACCATGCAAATTCAAAGTAAACGAACTCGGATATAACCTTCCTGCTGTCGACGATCCAAGTTTGCGATGCAAACCACTTTTCCGCTCGTTCGAGGTTGAAAACCTGTCCATTAGAATCTGAACGCATAGCATTTTCGAAGGCAGCGCTTTCAGTGGTCGGAATTTGAAACCTTTCGACAGCTTCTGATTATGTCGAAAAGTAATCTATTTTCCATTCAGGGTTTGACGTTCCGAAATCCATCCCCACAAGTCACGTCGGCTATGGAGGCAATGTCCAATGGGAGGGAACAGCTCGACATTGTTGTTGTATCGATGTTCATATTTAGTCTTGTTAAGTGACTTTAATTCGAAGCGGCCTTAAAAATAGGGAATAAAAATCAAGCCTGTGGGCTGAGGAAGTCTTATTGATTCTAGGTGTAGAAAATCCGAGAGTTTTAAAACTGAACTCTAGCCTACGTAGACGTTCACCCCAATAGCCATTTAAAAAAAATTCCATCATGTTCTCAGGACTTCAAAGTTTGTGTTTCAAGCTCCTTAGAAGCTTGGGAGAAGTCGACAATACCGCCTCCGGATCAGTCTAATACTTCAACCAAACGGCTATCTTTAAAGCTTACCAATTTTTAGGTAGTCTGCCGAGAAGATAAATTCCGAAAGTTGAAGATTCCGGGCAGTAAGGGCGAACGATGTGGATCTTCATCATCGAATGAAGTTTGCTAACTGCAAATTTAAGCGGGTAATTACGATTTGTTTTTGCAGCTGTGGCAAAAAAGAAGTTCGTTACAAATATTACATTGAGATCAGAACTATACCAAAAAGAGTGCCTCCAAAAACGAATTTTGCCGTTCATTTGATCCCACGACCATCCCGTAATGTTTTGGCCAGATTTGGCAAGCTGTGCAGAGAAAGGGATCCAGTTTGTTCCGAAAAACCTTGACCCACCCAACTGCCCCCGGCCCCGCCCTATTGAGAAATACTGAGCTATCATGAAGAGAAGACTCAAGGCAAAGGAAAAGGTTGTCAAAGACATCAATCAGATGAAGACCTGGTGGAATAAGATAGCGAATAGCGATAGCGGAACGATGGACGAAGAATGGAGCTTATTCTGCGACTCGAGTGACGTGACTTACGAAATTTTATATCGTTTTGCTGGCTTTAATAGACTTTCTAGCGTCGAAATTTTCGTTCGGAATTTCGTGAGTTACGTCTCTCGAAACGCAAAACAAGCCCCAATGTGTGCGCCGCCGAATGGGAAAAAATCGACAATTTCTTCTGTATTTTTTATGAAAAGTATAATGAAAACGCTACATTCGAATCAAAAAGATCTTGAATTCAATAATAAATAACTAAGATACAGGCAATTGTTTTTGTTCCAGTTCTATCTGAAGCAAGCTTTAACTAGATATGATTCGCTGCCTCGGTAGTATCTCTCCTTTTAGCTAATAGCAGATGTAGTCATCTAGTTTCCTTGGATGACGCACGGATCGCCGGAGACGTTGTAATTGAGTTGAACACGAAGATGGACCAGGTTTCTGGAAGTCGGACCGAAGTGTTCTGTCAAGATCAGTCTATCGTCTATTTGCGGGACTTCGACGTGTTCAGGATGATCGGCAGGAATGGAAAGTTATTCATCTTCTGATACGATGTCGGGTGATTGTTGAATGACTGTGGCAGCAGACCCATTTCTACCATCGAACGGATGAAAATCCTTGCAAGAAAACGTTGGTCGCAGAAGATCCAAAGTTGTACGCATCATCTTGTCGGGTGATTTCCCACCTAGCACGGTGTAGAACGATAGATGTACAGGAACGTTTGAAGTGCTGTTGCAGTTGATGATCTCGTCCCTCGATGATTTTCTTCAAGATCGTTTCAGAGTGTCCACCAACCGTTCCGCTTGACCATTGGATTGCCGATGATAGGGTGCTGTACGTAGGTGGACGACTCCTAACTCCTCGCGAATTTCCGGAGCATAGCGCTAACGAATTGGATACCGTTGTCAGTCACGATAAGCTTTGGTATTCCGAAGCGGGCAAAATATTTTCTGAGAAAAGCGATTGTAGTAGAGCTTGTTGGAGATCTCGTCTGAAGAATTTCCGGCCATTCTTAGTAGAATTCTTCTATAGGACCTGCAAACTTTAGGTGAAGACGTTGTCACGGCTGTGGGGTTGCTTGAGGTGTAACTTTGGCAGCACTGACATCATATTCGGCACGAACTATTGCAAAGACGGCTTCCTGATTGTTATGTGGTAATTGTGGGAGATTCATCTAAGTGCAATGTACTGGGAGCAGCTTCGACTAAAAGTCGAATGGGTCCAGACCGTAAGATCCTCGGTTCGGGAGCCACTCGTTTCGAGTGATGTCGTTAATGGTGACTGATGGAATGAACTCTCCTAGCAATTACAAGGGTTTCCTAGATGCGGTTGATGTTTGCATTTGGATAGCGCTGATTGTAGGTTTGACAATTTTCTCCAAACATTTTTGTGACAACCAAGATGTCAGAACCGCAATCGAACTGAAGTTTTGCTGAAACACTGTTTGAAGTCGACAGTCAGATATTGCCTTCGACTTCTAATACGTTTCAACTGACTCGTTTTCATTCTTCGGCCTGATCTTCTTGTCGCCCGCCGATGGTGGTGCAGAAAATTTTGGAGAGCAACTGCAGTAATCTTCTCTATGCCTTATTTTTCCGCATTGCTTACAGGTGAGCTTGACAAAATTGAGAGGTAAGCGCACCTTTGCCGGATCGTCTATATTACTACCATCTTGCCTGAAGAGGTATTCGTATTTGGAGAACCAGCGGTCGAACGTTGACCCGTTTTCAGGATCGTAATGAAACTCCTTGATAACGGTTGATAGAGATTCGGTAATCTGTTCCGGTACGCCACGCTATGCTGTTGGGTTGGCTTCTCCGGTGAGTTGTTCCAGAAAAGCCATCAGACGACTGTTCTGATTTTCTATCTGACGCATAACCTCCGCCATCAAAGTTGCAGGAACATCCTCCTTGAAGGCTAAGAGCAAACGCACCAATAAGTGAGTATACGAGGCCCGATTTTGCTCATTTCAGCGGACCGGTTTTGGTATACACACTCGTTCGCGCACCGGGCGGTAGCATTAAAGTATACATTTCACATTGCACTGAAAAATAAGAGTTGCAAAAAACCTTGATAAAATTAATTCGGACTGAGTAAATTATCTGAGTCGTGAGTTTGTTATTGACGGTGCGCACCATGGTTCAAGTTAGCTGCTATCAGCAGCATATCCAAGCAGCTTCGAGGACTTCCGAGGAACTTCCGGGCAACAGCAGCCGGAATCATCTGACAGTCAGCGGAACCTGCGCGAAATATGCCAGCTGTTGCGGAGTTCCACCATCAAGCAGGAGGTCTTCTACCGCTGGTCCAAGGTTCCGGCTCCAATGAGTCGGAACCGTCCACCCTGGTGCAGCGAGATTGAGGACCGTGCTGCGTCATTGCCCCAATGGAACAATGAAATTTATGGTCGTTGGAGTTATCAGTTTTGATGCAATTCATTATTTTCAATTGAATTTTCATCTTTTTAACAATAATGAACACTTATGTTTTTCTATTAAATTTTCGGAACCGCGAATGTTTGGTTTGTTTTATTTTATATCCACATAAAAAGTTTAATTCATAAAACACTCTTGAAAACTTAGAAATTTTAATAAATTTTAAAACATTTTTACTGTTTAATTTAGTTCAAGCAGGTTCCTATTTTTGAAAGAAGAAAAAAAAATTGCACAATATTTATAAGTAATTTTATTTTTTTTTAAATTGTTAAACGTCTCTTAAAAATAAAGATATCGCTGAAATTCAACCTTGACAGCGATTTAGACCTACTAATAAACTTTTCCAGCTTCACCCCTAATTAAGACGATAGGTTGTGCCGGAAAAAACACTGTCCAGCTGGATGAGACCATCAATTGTTGCCTCCGTTTTCTGTAGCCGCAAGTTTCGCAACATGCGGTTGCGAAGAAATGCTATACGGTATACACGAATTAATGCTCGCTGTTTTTGTTTCTACGCCAGAAGATTGCACTTTCGCTTTGGTGGTCTGATCGTCCGAGGGATTTTCTGGGGAAATGCTGGATCATTTCACTAACCCGCTGCATTTGACGTGTGATGCCGAAGACAGTGGCCGTCTTGGTGAATCGCGCTGTTCATGCTGTCTGGGTCCGGGCAGCAAATCAACCTGCATATTTTGTAAAATAAAAAAATCTGAGCAGGTAGTTTGAGACCAATGCTTATACTAAAGCATCGCTAATTAGGCTGAAGCCTTTCATGTTTTTTGGTTTAGTATTAAAAATCTAAATAATTACCTCAACAGCTTTGCCCTCCATGACTCGTTAGTGTTTCAAGTCCTTAGGGAGTTTCACTCGATGAATAGCATTCCAGCCGTCGTCGCCGCTGGCTGAATGGAGACCACAGCCTTCGCGACATGTTCCAACAGCTTCTGCTGCTGCTGCGGTTGGGTGGGACTCCGGGGAAATCTGCAATCATGACCACTAACTGGATATTCGGCACCGAACAAATCCGTCACTGAAGGAGCCGTTTACCACCAGCACCAGGTTATAATAATTGCTCTTCTTCTGCAGTCTTCGACTCGCAAATTTCACTGCAAATAATCTCAAATAATGTCAACAAACTCTACACGCTGAACGTCGTTTGTTAAACTCAGCATTAAACGGAAGAATTTTTTCAGTGCATGTTTGCTCTCGCCCCTTTCTTGTGAGCAAATTTGGTGATTTTATCGGTCCCGACGGCAACGGCCCTATTTTGCTCACCCATATACTAACCCCCGGTGCGGTATAAAAGTGATTAAACTCGTGAGCATTTTCACTTTGCTCGCGATTGCTGCGGATGCCCTAATTAAAAGTGAAAATTTCATTTGTTTCCCCCAAATCAAAGTCTAGGCTAACTAGATATGATTCACTGTCTCGGTAGCAAATACAGTGATCACAATACAGACGATCGGAAGAAGCAAGGCGCACAGTAACCGACGTTGGGGTGGAATCAATGACCGAAATCCATATTCCAAGATGTTGCGAATCTTCAAGATCAGCCATGAAGTTCAAAGAATTCGTTTGCAAGAAGCCAGTTAACATCCGATCTGAACGCTGCAACTAAACTCGATGGTTAACAGATGTGTTCGATATTCTGAAGCTTTAGAAAAACATTTAGTTGAAACACAAATAAGCTCTTAAAAATTGATTCTGCTAACTCTTCGTCTGGAATTGAATACGGCTCGATGATCCTAGCAAGCAAGACATCTAAACCGGGACCAGAAGGGCCCGATTTGCGTTTGAGAGACTTCTAATTTTTAAGCAGATCTGTTTACGAACGAAAATGCGAAACTTCGACTTAAACGTCATATCCGTTTTGCTGTACGGATACGAAACTAGATGCTTATATGCGATGACTAAGCTCAAACTTCGTATATAAAACCGCTGGCTACGGAATATCATACGGGCTTGGAGGCTGGGCATCTGGATCTCAAACGTAGAACTACAACGCCGGTATCATCAAAAGCCACTAGACATCAGAATTCGGGAACGTAAGTGGATTGGGAGAGATTAGCAGAGAGGCGCATTATCAAGAAGGGCATCAAAAAAGGGGCCCGATGCGTTGGAAAATCGGCGCTGGATGATTGAGTAAGTGTTTTTGCCTGAGTTGTGTATTAGTTAGGTTCGGAAAGATGTTCCTGCAAAGTTCAATATTTTTGTGGAAACATTCAAAGCTAAATCCAGGCGGCGTTTGACCAATATCACTTACAGAGAGTAAAATTGGCGTCATTTTTCTTATTCCGGTTGTTCGTGTTTTTTACTTTTTTCTTACTTATCAATAGATTTTAGACATGCATCAGCCTTCCCATACTTTGTAGCGAAACGATGGACATAATTAACATCAGCTAAAAATCAATATTTCAACCCCGGTGATGCCCTCTCATTCATACTACTAACTAGTTATGACAAATCAAGTCACGCTTATCGTGTCACCACCAATTGCTTTCCAGGGGGTCAAGAACGAAAGCTAACCGGGTTCAGTTTTGTTTTCTCTTTGCCGTATGCATGTGACTAAGCCCCCGGTCATTAACGACTGAAGCCGCCAAAATGAAAATGTGCTTGGAAAATATGCGCAATCATTTGACCCCCATATCCATACGCTCGCAACGCAACTGTCAACAATGACACCGGCTCAGTCAGCCAGTGCCGCCATCTTTTGTCGGACTTACTGGGCATCGATGACATTCGGACGGAATTGTAAATAGGAAAACCCATCGCAATCGCGATTGCCAATTGCCCAGCACTGTACGTTTGCGTGGCGCTTTTTGGACAGTTGAATTATTCCGAATCTGGCTATAGTAAATTTTTTATTAATTCTCGTCAATAAATTATAGAATCGAACAACTTTTTTCTGAAAAATTAAGAAAAAACTATATTAGGAATTAAAAACTTTTCAATATGAAGGCAAAATTATAGTTCTACAAAACATCAAATAAATTATTTGATAAGAGGATCTGAAACAAATTCTACTTTTGCTACTTCACTTACCATCAAAATTGATGTTTTGCTCGAGCGGTCTCGAAGGTGAACAGTGTGCTTGTTTTATTTTCGAGTGGGGCGTCAGGCGCTTTTTTTGTACCTTCTCGACCATCGATTGATTTTTTTTGTTTCATTCGGCTAAATACCAAGTTAGCGCCAAGCTTACAAATATGAACTAGAAAGATTCAGTTGATTTGAAAGAATGCATTTGAGACTATGTGTCATTTGCTTAGATTTGTCTGAAGTAATCGCAAAATTCCTCATTATGTATTCTGTCAAATTGAAGTATACTATTAAATTGGAAAAGTCAACACACACTCAATCGGTCTCGTTGAGTGTCTTGCAAAATTTGTGCTTATCAGCTGATGTCTACCGTTCACTAGCGTCAGCGGCCAAGTTTCAGAGTACTTGCCGGCTAATCACCCAGTCAGTAAGAAACTTAACTTGTGCGATGTTCAAACAGACGATAAAACTGTTCGATAGAAGCACGTGTAGAGCGGCTGAAGTCGGTTATGGCGTTGCTGTTGTGCTGTGCCGTAACATACTGACAATGTAAACATATGGGAGAGAAGCTCTTCCAAACAACACGTTCCCCAAACAGGAAGTGATTGTCGTTGATCAATCTTTTTGCGACTTTGTATAATCTTGGCCCGTTACAAAATCGTGGGGCGATTCCACAACCAGCTAGAGAAGAACCAGAAGAACTACAGGGCATAGCGTTTTATTACATCTGCCCGCTGCTGCCGATTATATCAAAAACTGATTGCCACAAAGCATCATACCTACAATTGAGATTGTTTATCTTTAAAAGTTTTACGGGGCAATTTGTTCTGCAGGTGAATTTTATCGTTGTTAAGTTTTGAGATGTTCTTCAATTTTGGACAAACGGCAGAAGACATTGGTCCCAAATGTTTGCCAGAAACATAACTGAAATTTCTTTAATTTTCGATGAATACAAATTTTTAAAGGTTTTTTGGAATGAGGTGAAAAAAACTGCAGTAGAATACAAAGATTTTCAAAAAATGAACACAACGTCTCCTGTTTTCATTTAGTTTTCTCGTCCTAAAATCAAAAGTTACTTATAAAAAAGCCTTTGAATATTGTGGCTTAGAAAAAAGAAAAGCCGTCGACGTCGTCGTGATTAGAGCATACATTCAGGCGCTCGCTTAAAACAGTGCCGAAGTAGAATTTTCCACAGCAATATTCAGGATGTTTCATCATTCTTGATAAGTGAATCAGTAGAACCCGGTTTGTTCTATAAGAAAATCCAGAACTTAAGTCGTTGATGTAATGCAATTTGCCTCTTGCCTGCTCAATAAAAACGAACAAACAGAAATGAGATAACCAATTTTTGTTCCCCGTGTTGTCAAATACTCATTTGATAAGAATTTAGGATGGTTTCCTCTTCTTCTGGTATGCCGTTGAGGACAGCATTTAGCAAACATTTTCTACCGCACCGTTGAATAGAAAACGCACCGGATGACACTTCCCAGAGGTATTAAAATGTTGGCTTACCTGGAAAGAAAGAGAAAATGGAACAACATGAGGTAAAGGTAACAATTCAGTCTATCAATTCAGGGTTGTATGGCTGCATTTTCACAAAAGTCTATTGTTGTGAACATGTTGTTAAACATGTGTTAAAACACATTTACGGTGCTATCAGATATTGCAAACAGATTACCGGATTAACAAACTTTTGACGTCTGACAAACTCCCGAATTTTTACCATAAACTCCCAAAGCTTTTATTTCAGCCGACAAATAGGACATGTCTGGTTGTCTTTGTTCCTTAATTTATATTTAACAAAAGAGTTTTCAAGTTCATTTAGTAAGTTAAGTAAAGTTTTCAAGTTCATTTATGCAAACATGAATTAGAGTTAAGAAAATGTAGCTTACGTCTCGAATTTCAAAACTAGAACGAGAAAACAGTGCAAAGTACAAAAAAACAATCGACTCACTGTCCCTGTCAAACAATCAGTAAGTTTTAGTTGAATTCTTCCACCCACTTACTCCTCCTTAAACTGCCAATGAAACCTTCCAGGTTGTCGACCCTGGAAGCTTGTCTAGCTTGTCGTCGGCAGCTCTTTTTTTCTATAGCTGTGTTTGAATAAAACACACGGCGAAGTGAATATGCCAAATGTTGCAACTGACGGAAATCCAGAATGGACTGACTAGCAACGAACGGTGGATGCAAACCTGACGCTGTGCTCCTGGACATTATACGAACTATGGTAAGCTCGCTAGATTGCCTGGTTTAACTTGGACATGTTCAAAATTTTGATAAAAAAATTGAAAATAAGTCCGGTTTTTCCTACACCCATAGAAGAGGTTGCAAAAATCCAATGCCTATTTAGCACATCTCTGTGCCGATAATGCGCTGAAATGTGCACTGTGCCGAAGATGATATGTTTGAAAAACCGTAACTGGCATAAGGACTCGGCTCCCAACTAAAATGATGCATGACCACTACATTCAAGCAAAACAAGAAAAACATTTTATGGGATTTCGTTCCTATTGGATAATTCATCCCAGAAACAAGAAAATAAAAATTTAAACCACAGCGCCCGTAGGGAGAATCGAACTCAAATCACTAACTAATTGATCTTGCCAGACCGACATCTTAACCAGTGTACTATTTGAGCTTCATGCAGGGAGAGGGATATTTGTCATAGGCATTCTGCCACCGATCAATCACAAAAGAAACGCACGACAGTGGCTTCCCGGCGTTTGGCCTCCTTTCAAGGTATTCATTTGTCTTGCGATGGAAACGGGAAAGGGAACGGGAGTGGAGGAAACGGGAAACCCATTGAATGAGAACTGTGCTTTGCTTACTGCCTGCTATTACATACACACGCTACATATACACAGCTGCTAAAGCCGGGCAGCTTGGCCGATGGTTGTTTGCCGGTAAATTGAAGGAATGTTTTTGTTGTTGCTTTTGCTACATTCACACGCACAGTGCTCGGTTCGCTGGCTGCCTGGTGTTGGCCGGTATTTATTTCCATCCTTCTTCGTCTTGTGATGCGATAGGGAGGGACGTGAAAGCGTTTTTATTTTGTTTCTTTCAGACATACGCAATTCGGTTAACTTGGGAGATTAATGCCGGTGGGAGCAAATCGAATCAGCACCGATCGCGTTATCTTCTTGTACCAATGATGCTATGTAGTTGACTACACGCCATTGGCACAGAGGCTGAATTTTGGGTGTAGGTTTTATTCAATTTATTTGAAAAATATAACAAAAAAACTCAAATTGAGTTTTTAGACGGCACGTTCTACTAAATTAAAAAAAAAAAACAGGTATTGTTTGGAAGCCTCAAAAACGAATCAAATCTTCTGTTATCGGTGTAATCAACCCTCTCCCTCTCCTCCCAAGCGGGAAAAAGCCGTTAAAAATATACGAAAATGCTCGAACTTCATAAAAATTTAGAACTTTTCCTAGTTGGTATACCCTTGAATTTTCAAAATTTTCCACTCCGTGGGAGCGCTTATCAAACACAGTCAATTTTTTAATTGGGATGAATAATTTTCCAATAAGCACTACAGAAGCGTAGAACTTCTGCTGTCAGCCTTACTATCATATCTTTCTTTAAACATTGTAACTATTATTATTATTTAATGTTAAAACTCTTAACCTCAATTTTTTTCGCAGAAAAAATCAAACAAGTTTACTTTTGATTAAGTACCACTTTTGTTCTAATAACTTTTTCGTTTAGGAAACAATTTTTACATTTTTCTCCAAAAATTGCATAGCTACATGGAATTAATGACTTAATTTCAGTATCTACTTTTTCGGTTGCAACCGTTTAACACATTTGTTAATTTAATGTCGTTTTTTTTATTCGAACCCCGCCTTAAGACGAGTTGTATATTTCTCTTTTGCAAGTTCCATTTCCAGGTTTCTCATGTTAAGAGTTTCTTAGATGTAGCTTTTGACAACTGCTTGTCATACAGTTGCCATTAGTATGGATTGCTAATTTAACACATTTTGAATCATTCTGCGCAGAAAGTAAATTAAAATTAGTATAGGCTAAGGTTGCCAGAATTTTTTCCACTCCCATCCGGGCCTAGCAATTCCGGGCATTTTTTCAAAAAAAACTGGCAAAATCCGGGTATGGATTTCAATTTTTCAAATCCAAAAACCGAGCAAAAACCGGGCAAAATTTAGGTGTTATTATAAATAAAAGCAAAGAAAAATGCAAAAACAATGAAATTAATATTTTATTAATGTAATTGCAGACTTCCAAAAACTTTTTGGAACACTTGAATATTTAAAGGTTTATAAAAGTAAATCAGCGAAATTATTTGAAACAACCGTTGAAAATTTCCATACCGTTAATCGATTTTGCTGAAACTTACTCAAAAACTTTGTTTTTTTTTTTTTTGGTAACTTTGTGAAAATTGTGAAAAAATCCGGGCAATGTCCGGATTTTTTCCACAATATCCGGGCAACCGGGCCGGACCGGACTTTCTCGAAATTTTGCATCAAATATCCGGGCAAACCCGGATAAAACCGGGCAATCTGGCGACCTTAGTATAGGCTTAGCTTTTATGACGATTGTAGTAAACTCCGTGTACAAGCGGGTTTAGATAGATAATAATATTCAATTTAAGATTTTTTTTTCATTAAATTACAAATCTAAAAGAGACATGTAGGACATAGAAAGTTAACAATTTTTTTTTTCAATTGTTTTACTAAGCAGTTTTTACTCAATTGCATCTCAATTAAATAAAAAACCTACATAAAAACTAGAAACCGATTAAAAATATATTTATTTCCCTAAACTTTATGAAGGTTCAAGATTTTGCCTAGATTTTAAAATTTCAGAGATACAATGCTTTAGTTATAGTAAAAAAAAGAATTTTACAATTAAAAAAAAATTCAATTGAAAAGGATATACATAACTAATTTGCGGCTTTATCGGTGAGGGTTAAAGAGTTGAAATGAAAGACGGATAGAAGATCAGTAGAAAATTCTAAGGTGGTGAAAAGAGCGAAGAGCATTTGAAATAGAAGCTTGACCACATACTAATTCTTTGTCCCGCACCAATTAACTGTATTGAAGAAGTAGTACCCAATAGAGGAGGCACTACGTTTTTCGACACAGTTAATTATGGAAATACAGTATCGAAAAACGTAGTGCCTCCTCTATTGGGTACTACTTCTTCAATACAGTTAATTGATGCGGGACAAAGAATTTAGTATGTGGTCAAGCTTCTTTTTCAAATGCTTTTCGCTCTTTTCACCACCTTAGAATTTTCTTCTGATCTTCTATCCGTCTTTCATTTCAATTCTTTAACCCTCACCGATTAAGCCGCAAATTAATTTCATAAAAAAAACAAATTCGCGGTGATTTCTCTTCTTAAATGATATACATAACTATTTCATTTCTGACATCACAAAAGGGCGTTTTGATTTTTTAATATTAATGTTTTTAATTTATTTAACATCTATGTAGAAGACTGCAAAACGTTTTGTTTTCAATAAAACCTGAGACTCATTTTGGTTGAAAATTTCTTTGAATTTTGATCAAGTTCCTGAATTTTCGTGGAAATATAAAAAAAAACTAAGTAAAAACTTATGTAACGTTTTCTGAGAAGTCAAAATTATTCTCTCATATTATTTGTTGTCATCGAGAAAGTTTATCATTTTATCAAAACATATATTTTTAATGTTTTTGTAACATTTAACAGTTTTTTACGAAAAAAAATGCGCGAATTCTTCACTCCCAAATCAGTTAATATCATAGAATTTTTTTTTAATTATGTCTAAAACATCGAAGAAAAAGGAAAATTTCTAAAAAAATAATAAACATAATTTATTATTTTATTCATTTAATTTACCCTCTTTGTTGGAAAATTGTTACTATTCCAAACAAATGTTTCAAATTTTAATTCATTCGATTAAGATTTAATGAAGTTCTAAAATAAAGATAGAATAGAATAAAATTTAGATTTAGAAATGAAATTTTTGAACTACAATTCACAATGAGAAATGAATTTAAAAAATTGGTTGAAAACAACATGATATTTTCGAATCATCATCCTGAAAAATATATTTAACAGGATAAATGAGTGTTTTAAAATCAGTAAAAGTTTATTTCAATTATGTTTAATCTAAATATAATCTCAAATATTAGTTTCTCGAACGTTTAGTTGCGAAATGAAAATCATTTAATTTTCGTTTCAATTAACTTACATTGATATGAAGAAGCTCATGAAAAATAAATAATTGAAAAGTTTCTTAAAAATTTCTTCTATTCAACAACAGGTGAATCATTTTCATTTGTAAAATGATATTCATAACAAGAGATTTCTTAATGAGCTCATGAAGTCTTCCCGGTATACAAAAATCGAGAATCAGCTTTCATCTATTCTCTCACACGGAAAATTATAGATTCGCAGATTGAAGTTGTATCAGAGAATATCGAAAAAAAAAATAGAAAATAGGTTAAAAAAGTTAAAATTTATTCTCCGATTCTGAAATTTTTCATAACATCTAAAACTTAGTTCTATGAGATCATATTGAAAGAACATTTTTTGGACGAAGCAATTGGCATTGAGGACCAAAAATATGAAAAAGGGTGCCAAATAAGAAAAGTACCACTTGTGTTTTTCAACAAATATCCAGATTATTCCTAAAATTTTCTATGTAAAAGTGAATAAGAATGCTTCTATGAACTATTTGACTAAATAACTGCATTTTTAGGGTTTTTCAAGTGTTCCAAAGGTTTTGAGGGGGATATTAGGAGATGCTCCTCTAGCGCTAAGGAATTTTAAATTTTATCTAGAATAATCAAACTGCTTAATTTCATCATAAACCTTCATTGAGGTGACGTAAAATTATAGAATATTCATTGAATTTGAAAAAACAGGCTTCTCATTAATAAACACTAATGATTTTAAAAATTTATACTCTGTTTCTCAGGTTTCAAGTCATAGATGGCAGCACTATCTTGCTATTGAACGAGAATGAGACCCATTTTTGAGTACCCGGGATTGATTAGGCTGTGCTGAAGGATTTTGGTTAAAAAAAATAAGTACTTGATACCGTGTTAACACCTTGGAAATTCTAAGATCAATAAATCAAAAAAATAGAATTGCATCAGGTCCCCAAAAAGTGAATTTCTTTAACCGATAATCAGAGTTATGATGTATTTTCCTATGGAACTTGATGGACCAGACGGCAATCAGTTTTATTGGTATAATTTGCAATTGAATCGAAAGTTGAGATGAGCACCATACCTTTGACGGTTGTATATTCTTGTACTGGTAATTTTTTGCAAATCCGGAAAAGCTTTCTGTAGCGTGAACTCCAACAAAACTGTGTTGGAAAACTACCTCGAAATGATGAATATGGGCCTAAATAAACCCGGAAAATCAATACTGAGACTTAAACCTTTGGAATGCTAGAAAACGTCCAAAAATGCAGGGATCTATTTAAAAAGTTTGTAGAAGCACTATTATTAACATTTACACAGGTAATTTGAGGAAATAAACCTGATTTATGTAGAAAAACAAAAGTGGTACTATTCTTATTTCGTACCCTTTTTCCATATTTTTGGTCCTCAACGCCAATTGCTTCATCCAAAAAAGTAAACTTATGCTTGGTTTATCCGTTGAACAATTTAAAAAAAGTTGTAGATGAAAATTTTTGTGATTTTCAATCATTTATATTTTAACAAGCAAAACACATATTGGCGCTACTCTTGTTTCGCTCATTGTGAGATTGTGACATAATCGGACCATGTGAAATAATCCGATCATGCAACATAATCGGATCATGCAACATAATCGGACCATGCGACATATTCAATCATGTGACATAATCCTACCATGCAACATAATCGACTACGTGACATAATCTGACCATACAACATAATCCGACCATGTGACATTATCAAAACATGCAACATAATCGACCATGTGACATTATCCGACCATGCAACAAAATTGGACCATGTGAAGTAATCCGACCATGCAACATATTCGGGCCATGTGACATAATCCGATCATGCAACATAATTCGACTGTGTGATTAGACAATGCAACGTATCCTGACAACGCGACACGCGATGAAGATTGTTTTGTTTTAAGTCCAATCGAGTTGCAGTCTTCAGGTGAAATGTTAGTCTTAGTTAAAATTTTAATCAAATCAACATAATTAAGCACTAGATTGAAAAGAAAAAAAAAATGATGAAAAATAAGTTTTTTAAGCTTCTTTAGAACACAATGTCTCAGAATTCCTTTCACACTTGAGATTTAATGCAACCCCTTTCCGTTGTCTTGGCCTTCTGATGATTCCCTTAATTTTTCCAAGTCATTTGTGCAAGGATTAAACAGTAAATAGCTCTTCAAACGATGATACAAACAACATGATTTGTTCAGCAAAGTTTAAGTGCACAAAAAATCGCATCTTGTGATGGTATTGGTATTAAAAACATTTTACGCTAGGTACCTACACATTTTGTTCAGTTTAATACACAATTTTTAGACCAAAAACAAAATTTTTTTTTCTTTGAAATAGTTGGTTATTTTAAATTTTGATACAAAATTTTGTTCATTTTTCATTTTTTACGTGTAGAATTTAATCCAAATAAAATTTAAAAAATATAAAATATATAAATTTTGTGAAAATTTTTGGACGCAGAATTGATTTAAAATCAAATCTTTTGAAAGTGGACTTTTTTCAAAGATCGCGTTTGCGGAACCACTTAACATGTTTTTTTAGTCGGTCCCATACAAAAGTTTGTTCTCCACATCCTAATCTACCATTTGGAGGGTGAGCCCCCAGATTACCAGACATTATGCAATTTTGGGACACCCTACTGTTCAGTTCGACGGCAAACAGAGAATGAAAACGAGTCGACCGACTAGCCCTTTCTTTTATACCTTTAGTAAACAGGGAAGTTCTATATTTCGTTTTCCGTAACAACTTTCTTTCAGGAGCAGTAGGTTGTAAGCCTGAGGTTCCTATACCGCGATGGAGCTGCCATCTTGGAATTAGCTGGCGGGGGTCGCATTTCATACATTCAGCCACTCGATGCGAAACAGATACAGTTTGAGCCGCCTCTGACCTGTAGAACAGAAGTTTGGTTGTTGTTTCAAGACGCCCCTGACATAGTGCACAGAGTACTTCGTTCGCAAGGCTGTTTTTTTTTTAATTTATGAACTACTATTGAACAGCGTGGTTGAGAGAATTCCGAAGGGTGTCATTCAAATCCACTTAGGCGACTTCAACGCAAAGATTGGCTCTTCCCCCATCGACCAGCACATAAGGTCACTTGGGTATCCCGAGATGGCCGAACAGAAAATCAAATTGACCACATCTGCATCAGCCGAAAATGGAGAAGGAGCCTTCTTGATGTTCGCAACAAGCGAAGCGCAGACATTGCATCTGACCATCACCTCGTCCTTGGCGAGATACGACTGAGAGTTGCGCGTGTCCAACGGCGCGAGCAGAAAGTCGGGTGTCGATACGACGTCCGCCGGTTGGAGAATCCAGAGGTGAAAAGGGCATACGTTGAACAGCTAGAATCCCGAGCCTCGGAGCTGCCGACAGACGGAACAGTCGAAGAACAGTGGTGTGGAATCAAGAATGCCTTTATCACGACGAGCCATGGTACTCTCGGTAAAGTTTGTGGAAGACGAAGTGAATGGATGTCGGATGAAACCTGGAGGATGATCGATGATCGGAGAAAGGCGAAAGTCGGAATTGAGCAGGCATGTACCGGGTCAGCCAAAGCAGCCGCCCGCTTACGATATGCGGAGCTGGAAAAGGCAGTTAAACGAGCTTGTAGACGAGACAAGAGAGCCTGGACAAACTCCCTAGCCGAAGAGGGAGAAAGAGCCGCCGCCATTGGAGATATCCGATTATTATATGATATTTCTCGCCGCCTTAGTGGTGCAAGGACTAATGCAAGAATGCCGCTGAAAAACCGAGCAGGTCAGCTGCTGACAGATCGAACAGATCAGCTCAAGCGTTGGACTGAGCATTTTGATCAACTTTTTCGAGTTACAAATAGCAATGGCCAACCGAACCCGCAGCTCGAGGCGCCCACAGTAAGTCGCATTAATGGCGTCAACTCGGAAGCGCCCTCGCTGGCTGAAATAGAAGCGGCAATCAAGGACATGAAATCCAACGAAGCGCCTGGAATCGATTGCATTCCTGCTGAAATGCTCAAAGCCGACCCTGCCTTGTCAGCACAAATGTTGCACCGTCTATTCGCTGACATTTGGGATACTGCAACATTCCCGGCCGACTGGATGCAGGGTATCCTCGTAAAGGTCCCAAAGAAAGGAGACCTAACAGAGTGCGGTAACTGGCGTGGCATAACTTTGATCTGTACAACCCTCAAAGTACTCTGCAAAGTGATCCTGAACAGGATCCAGGAGAAAATCGACGCTACACTCCTTTAAGCTGGATTCCGATCCGGACGATCATGTGTGGACCACATCACAACGCTACGAATAATACTGGAACAAATCAACGAATTCCAGGACTCTCTTCTGCTGGTGTTCGTTGATTTCGAAAAAGCATTTGACCGACTGAACCACGAAAACATCTGGGCTGCTCTTAGACGACGAGGGGTCCCAGAGAAACTAGTCCATCTCATCGAAGCACAGTACGAGGCATTTTCGTGCAAGGTCTTGCACGACGGTGTCTTGTCCGAACCAATCCCGGTAACTGCTGGAGTGAGACAAGGATGTATTTTGTCACCGCTGCTTTTTCTCATCGTAATGGATGAGATCTTGACTGGATCGATTGACTGTAGACCAAACCGAGGATTGCCGTGGAATCCTTCAACCATGGAGCAACTGAACGACCTTGACCTGGCAGACGATATTGTTTTGCTCGCCCAAACACAACAAGACATGCAGAGCAAACTCGACGACCTCACCGAAAGCTCCAAGGCAGCAGGTCTCAAAATCAATGTCGGAAAGACCAAGTCGATGGAAATCAATACAGAAAATCGTTCCAATTTCGTGGTAGCTGGACAACAGGTTGAGACAGTGGAGTGCTTCCAGTATCTTGGTAGCCAGATTACGCCTGATGGTGGGACCAAGAAGGACATCGAGACCCGGATCAGAAAAGCCCGATTTGCGTTTGCGAGTCTCCGAAACATCTGGCGGTCACGCCAGATTTCTCTACGAACTAAGATCCGAATCTTCAACTCAAACGTAAAATCCGTATTGCTGTACGGGTGTGAAACTTGGTGCACATATGCGGTGACGAGGCGAAAACTGCAAGTTTTTGTGAATCGCTGCCTGCGGAACATCATCCGCGCTTGGTGACCTGGCAACTGGATCTCAAACGTTGAACTTCATCGCCGGTGTCATCAAAAGGCGCTAGAAATCGAGATTCGGGAACGTAAGTGGAGATGGATTGGGCACACGCTGCGAAGAGATGAAAACGAGATTTGCAGAGAGGCGCTTGACTGGAATCCAGATGGGCATCGAAGAAGAGGCAGGCCCAAAAGCTCGTGGCGGCGAAGTCTAGCCGCTGAAATCCGCACAGTTGACGAGAACCTCGGCTGGCAGCAAGTGAAGACGCTGGCTCCGGATCGCCAGCAGTGGAGATCTTTTATCTCAGCCCTATGCGCCGGTCAATCGGCGCTGGACCCTTAGGTAGGTAGGTAACTACTGAAAATTTTAAAGTAATTACGTGATCCCAAAATTGAAAACTCGTGGCATATCCAGCATTTTTAACCATTTTTTTCATCGATATGAAATTGAACCATTGAAATACGAGAGTTAAGAAGAGGTGACTTGAAAGAAAAAAAAAATGTGGCATGGAACCATTTCTGGTTCTTTAAAGCCAAAATTGATATTTGGAATAGTCAACGTCATCTTACAAACTTCCAGTGGAGGGTAAATTATGGCGCTGTTTATCTAGGCGATTTCAGAGGAATTGTGGGCAGTGAATACCTATGAACGGAGATCTAGATCCTTTCAACACCACTATTCGACTGTTCGTTCGACGATATCTTTCGGTGAGATGAAAACATACAGTTTGCATCGACACTTGAATCAAGCATCCTTAATGAACGACAATCATGCGTTGAACCACCTTTTAATTGCAGACCATCAGAATATGTTTACCGGAGGCCAAGCACTTCTGCCTGTGAAGATACCACCTTGAAGGAGAAAAAACGGCCGACAACTATTTCTCCAGAAAGCAGCATTCAACAGATGATTTTTTTTTCTGTTTGGCTGTTTCTAATATTAATAACGAAAGGTGAGCAATCGGCACCAGGGACCTCGAATCAGGCCACATCTTTACTACGCCGCAGTTCAGTTTATGCAAATGATGGCAAAGCTAACCACACACTCTCTTGGGTGGAATGTGTTTTTTTTTGCCTACCCAGGTGTCGGTCGGTTTGAAATCATCGACGAATTTTGACTTTAGATGGAAGGGACGGGACAGGCAGCGGAGGTGCTCGTGTGTTTGCCATTCTTCAAAATGGAACTTCCTTTCCATTCAGGTAAACCCCGACTCGTGTATAGTCTTTGCCGCGAAACAGAACTTGGGTTCTTACGAAAGGAGCCTTTGTTGTTGTTCAGAGCGTAAAAACAAAAACAGCCAATGAAATTGAAACAGATTGTTTTTGCGTTATCATTCGGTTGGCACACGGATGGTGGGGGTTCTGTCTGGCGCAGACAGACAACACACGGTTGTTCGGGATTACAAACGTGGAAGTTGAGTTGGAACTGGTCAGTGATATTAATCATTTTATATTCTTGGTTCCAGGCATAGTAATACATTACATACATACTGCAGGCGCAATCATATGGCACAAAGCGAAGAAGCACTACTTCGGTTGAAGATCCTCAGTCGGCGAGAAGGAGTTCCGCAAAACAACAACATCTTACTCCTACACCCTCTTCCGGCCTCTATCCCACTTTATGGCGTGTGTAATTTATACGTGAGCAGGGGTTACGGAGCTGTAAATGTCTGTGTAGTCGTGCGTGGAATGAGTTCACTGTATACCTAATGCTCGACGCGCTCTTCTTGGCCGTAACGAACAAAGAACGATAAAATCAACCGGCTGGCTGATGGCGGAGCCTGGAAGCACGTCTCAAACAGGAATCGGACAGGTTCCAAACAAAGTGCGACTCGTTTCGAGTGGATATTGCGAGGAGCGAAAGATTACGGCGGCCGCGTCCCGCACAAGAACTAGTTGAGATTTGAGAGATGTCATTGGATGACGTGATGTCTCTGTCGGGGTTACATCAGCTTTCCTAATCCAATGTGGATCGCATAGGTACCACTATTAAATCTGCCCGTAAATAATCTCGTTTTAGCTGTAGATACTAGTAACAAAATCGATCGAACACACACACAAAATTTTCGAGGCCAGAATTTAGCAAAAATTTGCTCAAATTTGACCAGCTAGAAACTTAGCAAAAAAATTAGCAATATTTTTTAACTATAATTTTAGCAAACGAGAAAAAAAGATAGCCGCCGCAATTTTTACCCAATTTTTTAGCAAAAACCGGAAAAAAAGATCGGCCGGATCTGAAATTTCAAAATTTATTGTTTTTTCTCTGGAGAATCAGGGAGAACGTTTGATTATGAAATAGAATTCACAAATTTACTTCACTTTCAATTTATTTTTAAATTTTTTTTTAATTTAATTTCACGTTCGATCAACGGAAATTCCGGTTCCAGCGGGCGAAACTTCAAGCCATCTTCATCGACGAATGCACCAGAGTGTGTGCCGGATGCAGCTCGTTGAAATTCCAGCAGTGGTCCCCTTTATTTCTGGTCTGATGGGGGTTTTGTGTTGCAGTTGTAATCTGAAAGAAAAACAAACCATTTTGGATTTAAAAATCGGAAAATTTGTACAATTTATAATTCGCCCTTACCTGTACGCATCCGGTGTCGATTTGGTTAGTATTTTGTTGTTGACTTAGCCACCACTAGAACCACTAGCATCGAACTTTCGGAACCGCGCACAATCATGTCTGTTTGTTATTTTTCTTAAAACCCGCGGCGGCTGTTGTCTGTGCACAAAGCGGCTAGAAAACCTTTGTTTTGCTAAAGTCAAGCAAAATGAACTTTCTAATTGCTAAAATCAAGTAAATTTAGCTTTTTGCTAACTCAACAGTAAAAAAATATTTTTGCTAACGGAAAGTAACAGCGAAATTTTGCTAAGTGGAGCTCCGAAAGTTTTGTGTGTATATTACGTAAGGCTGATGTCATGCTGAAGCAACTAGCAACGCAACGCAACGCAACGTTCCAATAAGATTGCGTTGCAACGCATTGGTATGTCATGCTGGCGCGACCTGTGACTTTGAAATTCCCTACAAATCATCACTTCTCTACATCTGATAATGCTTTGAATCGTCTCCTTTCTTTCGGGAGCCATCAAAAACTCATCAAATCGACCCGGATTGCAAGAATGCCAAAATTTGAACCGACAAAATTCCTTGTTTTTTTTGCCGGAACTAAGAATTCATGAAAATTTTCTCGCCGATTAAGATATTTTTTAGTTTATTATCACAAGTTCGGACAGATCTTCGTACTATTGTGCTTAAAACCCGGAATCACTGCTTCAAATCGAGAAAAAACAATATTCCTATTGGATTTCCTACTAGTCGCGCTACAAAACACATTGGCATCAGATTGGTCGCGACCAGTATGACAGGTCTGCGCGATTTCCATGGAGATCAAATGAGAGCTGGTTAGTCGTGTGAACGTTGCGTTGTTGGTCGCGTTGCTAGTTGCTTCAGCATGACATCAGCCTAACTTTCAAAAATGTTTCTTATTTGAATAAAAATGTTTAATTTCAATACTCTTTTATGATTGCTGACAGTTGACCAATCAATGTACAGACTTCTACGCCTGGATGACCAAAATTTTATTTACAGAATGGTTTTTTGAGCAGTTTGTGCCAAAAATCACCAAGTTTCTTGAAGAATCTGGTTTACCTTTAAAAGCTGCTTTTGTTTTAGACAATTGTTCTGCGCATTTTAATGCAGATGAGCTGAAAACCGAAGATGGGTCGATCTTCACCATATTTTTACCATCGAATACCACTGCGGCAATACAGCCAACGGACCAGTACATAATTCAACTGATTAAGTCATGGTACAGAAATCTAATGATGCGTGAAATTCAAGGTCGAGGTGGAGAGTTCGAAGAAAACATAAAAACATTTAGGATGCAATCTATTGGGTTGCACAATCATGGGATTCAATTCCAGTAGAAGCTATCCGGAAGTCTTGAAACTTGTTGTATAACTTGTTCTGAAATTGAGAACGAGTTACCACTGTCTGTTCTCAGTGAAAGGTGGAACGGAATTGCAGCGAAACTTGCTCAGACGGAAGAGATCGACGAAGAAGATGCTGAATACGCAACGTTAAATGATGTTTCAATCGTTTCAAGTATCCTGCATCCTAATCATCCAGACGAGGATAACAATGTGGAGGGTTCGCAGTCAACAATAGACGATCCCCCGCAGTCTGTAAGCTTCTAAAAATCTATTTTTTTTAATCATTGATGTTATTATTCATAATAATGGTAATTTACATCTCCAGACACAATCGAAGAATAGTCTCAAAAAATGCAGATTGATAAAAAATCCTAAATACATCTACCTTTGAATAGCCGAAACCGAACAGAATTTAGAATCAACTTTTTCACATTTACGATCACTATCGATGCTCCAAAGGACCATTTTAAGTAGTGTTTCGATATAACGTAACTTCGATATAAAGCAACGAAAAAAAAATTTCGTTGCTTTATATCGAGGTATTACTGTAATTTATTTATGTTTACCAAACCAGTTCTGTAATTTGAAACAAACCGGTAATTTAAGATTTTGATGTCTATTTTCAACCGAACTTCGTTGATCGATTCTTTACTTGCCGAAGTTCGTCTAGATTAGGGGTGAGCAACTTTTTGAACTAATGGACTAATTTGAATTTCAAATCTTTTCGGCGAGCCGCCTTCAGTATAAGTACATCACTAAATCTCAGTCAGTATTTACGGACATTTAGAAAAAGTTGATTTTTTCAACTTCTGTGCGAACATTCTTTCTTCCAAATAGAGATATGTCCATTGATTTTTAAAATAATTTTATATTAAGCTTGCCAGATAACCTGGTTTTATCCGGGTTTACCCGGATATTTAATACGAAATTTGGGAAAAGTCCGGTCCGGTCTGGTTGCACGGATTTTGTTGAAAAGCCTGGATTTTGTCCGGATTTATTCACTTTGTTTGCCAAATCGAACAAAAACAAATTTTGTGTTGTAAAAGTTTTGAATTTATGCGTTCCGAATCAAATTTTTTTGAGCAAGTTTTATAAAAAATATCATGAAAGGTTTTTTGAAAGCCTAAAATACGATTTCGAATATGCTAATAAGTAATTAAGAAAAAAAAATTTAGTGATTCCTAGGTTTTGACCAATTTCTCCCGGATTTTTGGTCGACAGTTGTGATTCAAATCCCCGGATTATGTCAGGTTTTTGTAAAAAAATAGCCTGGATAAGTGCTGAAAAAATTCTTGCGACCTTATTTTATATCATACTAGCAGACCCGGTAAACTTCGTCTTACCATGTTAAACTATGCGTCCATTTTCAATTTTTCCTAGTTTTTTTTTACATTTCCCTTCTTTCCCTTTACTCGAATCGTCCTGCTTAATTCTATCAAAATTAAACCATAGAATTTTAACTCAACGGGTCTTTTAAAATCCAATTTTTGTTACTTGTTCCATAAATAACTGTATGTTGATAATATGTATGTTCCATTTGCTGTATTCCATTTAGTGATTTATTCCGTTTTGTTCGAGTTCACAATAAGGTTTAAACCGAAATAAAAAGTATCTCATTTATTGGAATATATTGCTTATGAATCTTTGGAAAATTTTTGAAGTGTTTTCCGAATATTTTGTCTAACGCAGCGCTTTCAGCTCCCAATTAGTTTTGGATGGTGTATTTTTAAGAGCTGAATAATTGAAACACATAAGAAAAGATTTTTTACTAACCATTTTCAAACAGCTTTTTATTCATCATCCTCATGCTTCAAAGCAGTTTGAATAAAAATCCATATTTTCACCAAAATCATTTCCAAAAAGTTTCGCCTGATACTTAAGTTTACACATTACACACTTTACACATTTCAACTTAAAATGTTCCCAAACAGCATTTGTCATGGCAATAAATCTGACGATTTTGTAAATTGCAAATTCCTTTTTTTTATTCAAGCAACAAATGCAAATTAGTTCATTTGATTTCATTTAGGATTATGTAATATTTTTAAGATTAATAACATTTAATTGAAAAGCAGATTTTTTAAAATTTAATAGATCGAAATGAAATAATCTGTTCAGGCTTTGATGGTTTCGTGAGTTCATTTCAAAAATGAAACATAGGGGCAAATGCAAACGAATATCACCACAGTTCAACTTTCATATTTTCTGAAAAAAATCATATTTTCAAAAAAAATATTAGTTATGTTGACAAAAAGAAATATCGAAGTGTACATTTGTATCATTTATTGGGGAAAGTGATAACACATAGGTCTTTTTCAGATGCGTCAGTGAAAAGACGTTAAAATGAATTTAATACTTGTTCTTGTTTGTCTGTTTTATCAACTTTTATTGATATATAGTTTTCTCCGGAATAAATTAATGTTTGGTACTTCAATTTCACTGAATGCTGTTCAACCAAAAGACCTCGATTAACAAAGACATTTACAATTATTTTGAATATCCGCTTCAGATTCAACACTCGGGATATCCTTTCTGGCCATTTTGGAAATAAAATTCTTAAATTGTAGATGTTTCATAGCTAAATGGCGCGTTTTCACTTATTCCACCTAAGAAATTACAGGAATTAAAATTATTTTTGACACTTTCAAGTCATATTAAAAGTTTATAATAAAAATCTGCTGCCCCTGGAATATCAATCACAAAAAAACTTTTCAACAAAAAAGTGAATCAAAAGTCTCTTCTATATAGCCAAAATATGTAAAACAAAAACACACTTTTCATGTTAAGTTTGTACTTGAATTGTGTGTGCAAACAAACAGTAAACGTGTAAACAGTTTTTTGGTGAATGATTTTAAAAAAAGTTTTAAGTTTATTCAATCAAATTTTTTTTTGGGCCCAACAATTTTTAGATGAAGAATTAATGTATACACTTTTCGTAAAAGTTGAAAGTTTGCACTTGCTCTAGTTTACTTTCTTAATTGAAAATTCTTCCGGAAAATTCATATCCTCACTTTTATAGAAAAGTAGATTATTTTATAGATAACTTCAACTTACGTTTGCAAAAAATCAAAAAGTTCATTCGGCCTTTAAAAACTTCAATCCTATCTAATCTATTTCAAAGAACAGACTCTCGTTCAGTTAATGTGCCAGCGTTCTAGGCGTATCGGATTATACGAAATTGAATGTAAAGCTTCCCAATTTCTTATTTTCAAACGTCCAAAAAGTGTCATTATTTTATATTTATCATTACCAAATTCATATCTTTTGGACAACAATTTACTACTTAAATTAACACGAATTAAAAATTGTTTTAATATTTGAAATCGTTTATACATCTAGGCGTTATTTATTACCATGTGCTGTGTACAAATAAGTAAGGAAAAACCACATCTAGGTTGCATATCGCCCCAACGTGCATAAGAAATATAGGTTCTTGGTTGAGAAATATGCGCCTAATTTTTAAATTTTTCCAGCGATCAATGAACAGTATGCTTTGGTTACTATTATCATGCAAAGACGTTTGCTAGCGACGCCTCGCCCATAGAGACGAAAAACAAACCCCTCGAAGAAAAGAAAATCTCTAAAAATGGATGCCTGACTTTACAATTTCAGATTTTGGCAAAACAAATATTATATGTTTTATTCGATCAGCAAAATGTCTTCCTGAGTCACATCTAGGCGTCATTCATAACCATGTGAGCTAGGAATCAAGAACAAAAAAAATCACATCAAGGCATCCTATCGCCACCACTTGCATTGAAAATATGCTTGATTGAGAAATACGCGCCAAAATATTCTCACTGATCAGTATGCTATGCCATAGTTACTATCTTCTAACGACGTCAGGTCGCGACGCCTCGACCTTGGAGACGAAAAACAAACCGCCCAAAGGAAAAAAAAAATCTCGAAAAAATGGAAGCCATGACTTTCATTTCATTCAAAAAACTACAAATTTAATAATTACGGACAATTGATGCGACTTTGTGTTGTTTTTATTCGATATAAACCGATTCGCATGGCTACAGAATATTCTAAAAATAATTTCATTCGAATCGTTTGGGTCATTTCGGAGGAGTAGTACTACAAACACCGTTACAAGAGAATTTTATATAATAGATATTTTTTTAAATTAAAAAAAAAGTTTTCAAACGCCTTTGAACGAATCGTGTAAAATTTCAAAAGTTTAAAAATAATACTTTTTCATTTGAATTTAATTTAAAGAAAATTTAAACATTTTTTTCGGAAATCTGTCTTTTCTGTGTTGAATATTGAATAGTTTCAGGAAAAATTCATTTGATGAAAAAAATCTGAACATTTTTTTAAAGTTTTTTGACAATTTAATTTTTTTTGCGAAGCTCTGATTTTCCCTATAAACAACGCAATATTTTTTTTTATGAAATTACAGATAAATTTGCAATTTCACAGATTTTAAAGCTAGTTTTGTCAACGTTACAGTTAAAATTCTAGATTCTAGAATTTTTGTTTTTTACAAATTTCATGGATTTCCGCAGTTTACTTTAGACACCAATAGCACAAAATTACTCAATTTATCGATGTCTGGCAGCTTCACAAAATTCTAGATATTGTTTTTGTCATGAAATAAGAATTATAGTCGGCGATTTTAACACCGAGGCATGTCGATAAGAAATCTAAAATCGCCCTCTTATGCTTTATAACTAAATAAGGCTTTATAACAGAATCAGGAAAGTGAAATCCGCCTAAATTCCAAAACCAAAGTATTTTGCTTAACAAAGGTTTTATTTTTAATGTTTGAGTGCTAAAGTAATCACTTTTTTTTGTTAAGTTTGATAAAATAATTAGTTTATAAAAAATATTTTGTTCAGCTTATTCATTATATAAGTTAATCTTAGCTTCAAACCAAAAAATAATGACTTCAACACTGGACTCAGAAATGCCTGTGCCATCTGCATTCTTCCGAATTTTTATTTGCTCTTCCACCTGATTTTTACCGAAACCATACAACGTTCTTTAACTTCAGCTTACCGCGAGACCAAATACCCTGAATTACCTATATTTTGATAAAAATACTGGTATTTCGGTTCAAACCACCGAATCTTTATAAAAATCACCTATTGTTCGGTAAATATTATCGATTATTTTTTTCAAATTTCTTGGTAAAATTACCGGTATTTCGGTAGTAATCACAGGTATTTTGGTAAAATCTACAGGTTGTTCGGTAAATATTACCGAACTTTTACAGCTTTTCGGTAAAAAAGCGATATTTCGGTAATATACACAGATATTTCGATAATAATTATAGGTATTTCGGTAAATATTACAGGTATTCTTATGGAACGTACACAGCCAGATCTTGTCAGCATCCCAGTGAATGGTAAAAATACATTTACTATTCTTCTTATCAAGGCCGGGTCCACTGTGCAGTATTGGACGCAGAGACAACTGAAACCAGGGGAAGAAGAAACGTGGACAACAGTACCATACGTTCCCATGATATTTCGGTAAACATTACAGGTATTTCGATAAACTCCACAGGTTGTTCGGTATGTGCATATTACCGAGCTTTCGGTAAAATATTACAGGTATTTCGATAAACTCCACAGGTTCTTCGGTATATACATATAACCGAGCTTTCGGTAAAACATTACCGGTCTTTCGGTAACAATTTAAGGCTTTCGGTTCAACAATATCGGTTGTTCGGTATTATAACGAGCTCACAACTTTTCAACAGATGATCTTAGATATGATCAGCCGAATTTCGGTAATTTTTACCGAAAAAGGTTCGTAATGTTTGACAGCTGTCACTTTTCGGAAAATTACCAAAATAATAACCGATCTCCACATGTTAGGATTCCAAAAAGGGTAATTATTTTACCGAATTCCTAACTTAGGAATTCGGTAAAATAATTACCCTTTTAGTTTCAGTTATAACTGCACCATTTAGAACGTTAATCAGGGCTGTGTTTATCGCTATGCAGATATTTTTAAATTTTTCCAAGCCTTGTTTTCACCTTTTCTATAAATTCACGGCCCCCACACCCTCTGCTCTAATAGAGTATTTCCTGAGACCATGCGCGGATCTACGGGGGGGGGGGTGATGGGGGTGATCACCCCCCCCAGGCGGGAAAATTAATCAATTTTTTAACTCAATTTAGATGAAATATAACTTTTTCATGTGTCAAAATACCTTAACATAGATATTACCATTTTAACGCGTGCATAAGAATTCAATAGCTGCTTAAAAATATGCTTGAATTGAGTGTAAACAGTATGCGCGAGTATAACTTCGTGTTGGCTTCGGGAAAAGGATAAAGCTTGCACCTCACTCTTGAGGAATTTCCTAAGCATGACAGCAGATTAGTTTTCTTTATTAACCGATATCCAGTGTTGATGGAGGCGCCAGTACCAGAAACGTCGGTTGATAGTGACTAATTCTGAATGATTTCTGAAAGAAGCCTACATTCATTTCAAAGTTGATCATAAAGTGATTTATTATTTATGCATGTTTACCATACTTGATGGTTTTCTTAAAAAAAAAAAATATTGGGCCCACAGATGAAAATTTTTAATAATTGTTCTATTTTCGGCTAGAAATATTCGTAACATAAATCTGACCATTTCAGTAACACTTTCTATCTGTGGGAAAATAACCTCAAAAGCTATCATGTCCTTGAACGGACATCAACGTTTTGTTAACTAACATTTTGGAGGTTGTTTTTCTTTTTCTTATCCGTATACGTAGGCAAGTGTGCGTAAGAACTGTAAAAAACCTCTATAGTTGATATTATTTCCAGATGTAGCAACCGAAAATCTGATCGATCGAACTTTGCATACACCTGGATCTGCTACCGTTAGTCTCTGCTTCCAGGAACATGCATGCCACCGAAGATTATAAGAGGAACCATAAAAGCTTCGAAATCCAAATCTTTCAAGTTCTACTACTTAGCAAATCTGACCTCCAGAATGATCACACGTTCGCATCTGCTGTAGACCCATTAGTCTATGAAATAGATAAAGGTGCTGTTTTGAAGGCTCATCCTAAACCTTACTCAACTATAGATGATATCACAAAGCTTAATATTTTAACTAGACACTGGGTACCTGCACCACAATTTTCGTTTCCATACTCCGAGCATTTGAAAATTCAAAGTGCTGAAAAAGAAAAACGATACGCAAGTGCAATGCATTTGGAAACATTCAAAAGTTGGCTAGTTTTTTCCAAACTAAGCAAGGTTATTTTTGTAAAGTCTGTCCACTCTTTGTAGTCAACCTCGCTGGTGCAGTTAGTAAAACTGTTCAACTGTTAAATCTTGTTAGCCACAGCAAAAAACGTTTTAAGTATTCGATAAAATATAAAAAAAAAGAATCTACTCAGCAAACCTCTTTAAAAAAAAATTAAATATAATGATTAGCATTCTATATTTTTGTCTAGATACTTCCTTATTTGTGTTTTAAATGTTTATTGGTTTTTTATTGTTTTTTGATTCACGTCTTTAAATTGATATTTTAATGGACTTTTAAGAGAAAAAATATGTAAAATTATTGAATAAATACATTGACGGGTTTTGATAGGTAATGAAGCAGCATACGGATTGAAATTGGAACTCAAAAGAGAAAATATTTCGATTGAATATAATTGTAACTTGTGAAAATGGATTTTTTACCCAAATATTATAATAGTTTCAAAATTGATAAGACGTAGTTATAACTATAAATCCAGAGATGCTTATTTGAGTAAGTTGATATCATACCAACAGATTTATTTTTGACTGAAAATAAATGAAGTACGATTTTCAAAATTAAATTGCTGATGGATTTCTAATCTGATAAGAAAAACCAATGATCATTCCATATCCCCAACTAGATTCGTAAAGAACGTAAATTGAACATCATACCAGTAAAAAAATCATTTATCTGCGTTTTGCCTAAGACTAAACCAGCCACAAACAGATGTACAGAATTCTTTGAACAATTTCTTTTTAATTGTCTTTTTGAAAATCACCCCCCCTAAGAGCAATCTCTAGATCCGCGCCTGCCTGAGACAGATTGTGGTAGGATAGCATTTTGTTTTTGTTTTGAAAAATGTAAACACCAACTGGTCGCCATTTTGATCTTTGACGATAAGCACTGTTCAACGCTTTCTTTTAAAAACTTCTTTAAATCAAATCATTAACATATTTTCATGTATTAACTTGGTATGAATTTACAATTAATTAAATAAAGAATTTATGTTCTCTTCACCAAGGTGCGCTTGGAGAATTTTAGAAATCGCATTTTCAGGTTCTTGCCTGAAATATTTTACTTCGCGTAGCTTTTGATCGCTAGAACTTTTCAAAAATTTCAGGCGTGCTAACATTGTATTTTAACAATCACTCTGCAAAATTTCAATAAAAAGCTTTACGCAGTTTCTGAGATATTGCAATTTGAATGGTAAAAGTAAAAAAAGTCCGATTTTCGTAGAATGACTGTATCTTAGGCCACACAAATTTTAGAAATCTCAAATTTCGTATTATTATAGTGAACGTTGATCTATCATACGATCATCATATTTTCCTTACCTATTTGGTAGGAATTGCGATTCGCATTGACATTGTTAACGATTTGAGCTATCATATCATATACGATTCTCTGTTTGCTGGGGAGAGGTGCAGGTGCGTAAATGATTGTTTCGAGAAAACGCGCTTCAAAGTTGTGGAGCAGCTTGATTTTTCATACATTTTTTTTTAAAATTCGTACTAGATGTAAAGAATCGTTAAGTTGATGATTTCGGAACTTGCACCCCTTTGGTCCTGGGTGCTCAATTATAAGTATCAATTCAGATTGAGGAATTTTGAAAGAATCAGCACGATTCTGCTTAAAGATTATGAATCCTTATCTGGAAGCTAAAATCTGCTCCTGAATTAAGAGAAATGAATATGAAACAAAATTGAATTTGGAATCAGACAATAACTTCTAAGCAATTTTTTCATTTCTATATATTCCCAGTTTTACCAAATATGTGACCACTCTACAATTATTTGCCTTCACTACACATCTATGGAGTGGACCCCTCTTCTTAGCCAGGGAGGAATTCCAAATAAATCAATTGAAATACACGTGCCACCATCTATCCGAGATGGGGATGTTGATGATGGAGCACACATGGCCGTGTGTTGGCGCAAATTGAATGTACGCTCCCCATTTGAATTTACAAACAAACGTTCTACGTTGCGCAGAATGTTCACGCTCCCTAGCCAGTAAACAGACAAAAACTACAACAACGTGGTCGATGTTGTTGAACCGTATTTAGTAGATACTTCGCGTATGACTTGTAATGGAGAAATGTAAATATTTCTTGTTGATGACTTGAATCTGTATATGTTTTCAATTTATGGCTTTCGTTTGATTCGAGAAAACAGTGCCCCATGCGAGAATAATTAAACTCTAACTACAAAATTGAATGGAGAATTCAATACTCAATTTGATAATTTTACAAACTTTGAGCGTAACAACTTTAATGTTGCAAAATCCAACGTGTGCTGGAAGGTTCATTAGACATAAACCGCGAGCAAAAGGGGAAAAGGTGACTGAACCGAGAAATGGATCTTTCAATCACACCGACCAAGCGTCGTTGTCGATTGAGAACATGGCCTTTCAATCTTGCCACTGTAACGACTCCATATATAGGAATTATGATGTTCCATTCTCACAGTAACCGTCACGGTATGTTCTGGGCACATTGTGTCTTCCCGGAAGGGAAGGCCTGGGCTGAGGTGAAGTTCTCGCAAAGGAAGTTGAACCTTTTTAGCGTTACGTTAAATTGACTTTACCTACACACAAACACAAACAGCAGTACTGGTGTTATTCCAATCAGCTAACGTCACTTCTGGAAATAGTTTTACCGAAGTGTTTTATTTTTTTCACTTTGAAGCTATGGATGGAAATTTGTTATACCCTGTCTATTTCATGAGATAGCTTTTCGAGTACATAGATGCTATGTACTATGAGTTTTTGAAAGCATCGTGACGGGTTAAATTTCAAAGACTTAAAGAAACAGCTGATGATGAAGCTTAGATCACCTTATATCTGAACGCCCAGTTTTTTGAGGCTAGATTTGGCAACATTGTGCAAATTATCATTGTTCCAACAGTTTACGAAGTGGGTTTCGAAAGCCCATATTCCAAGGAAAGGTATGTTGGGAACGAATGGGTTCTAATTGAAATTTCGCATAGAAAATTTAAATCAAACTTACCCTGCAGTCCAGCGAAACATCGTACACCGTTCCAGTGCCATTGTAGAAGTCCACGTTCAGCTGGTCCAAGCTGAGCTTCTCCTCCAGAAACTGGCCGAGGTACCGCTGCAACAGGAACCGACAAACTTTCTTCTTAATCACATTGGACCACGGTACGAACCACGGCATGATGACGGAAGAGAAACAGCTAAACAAAAACACGACGACAAAAACAACAGCACTTCACTTTACCGCGTTCACGAACAGAAAAAAAATCCCACCGGAGTCCGTTGTTCCGCAAATAACTTGTGCTCGCCTTCGACTCTCGAACGGGAGTCAAACCTTTTCGAATGGTCTGTTCTCCTTTGCCTGTGTGTGCAGATATATCCGATTTCAAGGTTTCTCAGCTGTTCGTTTTTCTTTTCCCTTGGCACAGGCTGAATGTTTATTTTCTTTTCGCTTTTCTCTCTTTTTGCGTATTTGTGTACTGGGCGAAAACCGAAATTTTCCACAATCCCCCGCCGACACAATAATATTATGCTTTTCTTGGCGTGTTGGTGTGGTGGACTGCTCCACTATTTATTTTTTTTATAAAAAACCAATTCGATTGCTGCCCTACGTGATTGTATTCGTATCGGGGGAGGAAAACTGCACTTAATTTTATACGTGGTAGAAGTGAATCCCTTATTTCTCTAGTTATGTGCACTTTATTCCATCTTCATGGGAATAGGTACTTGCTCCACCCAGCAAGAAAAATCAAAATGTTCAAAATAACTCTAAAAATATTCCTCGGGAAAAACACTTCAGCACACTTACAGCTCAGCTCTTACTATACACTTTAACATTAGCTCTATCATTACTCGAGTATCTCGATCAGCTGGGAAGCTATAGCTTTACTCTGGGTTTGAAACTACAAAACAGAAAGTTTGTAATTAACTTATTTCGACTCGACTTGATAACCCTACACAGTCTACTGCACAAACTATATTCCTTATTGCTTCCCTCTTGAAGCAAACGAGAATGGCTGAATACCCTCCAAGGGTAAGGATAGAAATCATCCAATCTTGAATTACTGCGTCGCCACTTTCAAACGCATCCCATGGAACTGATTTTCCCTTTAGCGATTAATACTGCAACCAAAAACAACAGTAGCACGCACACAATTTGCAGGTAGAGGGTGATTTCATGAAACCCTTCATTGTCACATCTACGTTCAATCAATCACACACTTTCGATGGGAGGTTGTTTGAATTTTTCCTGGTTATTGCTGGCGAAACTTTTTTTCTGTTGCCAAAAAGTGCTGCCTTTAGTCCTCTTGTTGGGGAGCAGTTAGATGGGCAACAGCAATGGCCTTGCTGCTAGAAACTTCGAAGGGGAGGCAGAAAGTTGTAGGCCTTCCCTGTTCTATTGAACTGCTTCCACTATTGCTGCTGGTCGATTGGCGACTGACTGTGAAGTAAAGTAAAGGAAACGAAGTTAGTCTTTCTTTGTTCGGTCCGATAGATGACGACGTGAAGCTTCAACTATACACAACGGAACGGTTGTGGTGCTGTAAATGTACGGACGGGGTAATCAGCTTGTTGGGTTTGTATTGCCTGACTGAGTGCTTCTTGTCTGCCTGGTTCGGTCCAACCTGCCCATGTCGTGCGATAACCCACAAACACAGGGAAACCAATCTTTTGCTCAGAATCGAAACAACAAACTTTTATGATGACGAATTTAGATGAATAATATGCGCGGTAAGGTTTTTTTTATTCGCGAACGATACGTGAACGATGCTTCGATTTTGGTTGAGTTGTATAAATTTATTTAAGACCCTTTCCTTCTCCTCTTTGACTTAGTCTAACTAGATTTTGGTTTTAATTTCTACAGGAAATGTTTTAAACATAATTTTAAATTCAAGTTCTTATTGCTAGAAATAGTGTAAAAACAATATCTAAATAAACATCAAATGGTTAAACTACTCTCAAGGTGGAAGTCACATAGCATATTTAAAATTTTATTGACTTGATCAAGATTTGAAAGATGTTTCAAAATTATTATTTTTTGTTTCGTCGTTTAACATTTTCTGTAATTCACGACTTAAACAAATGAACATTGCTGATTTACCTACATAAGTGGCAGATTTTTTTTTTCTCTTTTATTTGTAAATTTGAAGAATCTTTTCTGTACTCTCAAAAAATATTTTCAAGTGAAATACAAGTTTAAATAAGGGGAAATAGTTCACTCGAAATCCACCTTCATTAACAGCGAAATCTCCTTTGTAGCCACCGTTTTAAAATGTAATCTCAGGTACTTTCTAGTTTGCAGGGGTTTGCAGCAATGTTTCCAAACAAACGCAAACCAAAATAAAACCATACAAACCACAAGAACATTCACATGCACATGGAAGAGTTCAGGACGGCTACAAAGCAGCTGCGCAAAATCTCAAAATACGGAAATAACCAACAAACCGCACCGCAACGCCACGCTGTGGTCGGTACGCGCGTTACGTACCTACACACGCCCCATCTCCTTCTTGCATTCATGTGCGTATCGTATGCCAAACCGTATGGTGGAGCATTGTTTATCTTTTTCTTGGCAGTAGTACTTGATAATGGTTTCAGAAAAATAGATTTTACTCGGAAAACCGCGAACATGGAACTGAAATTTGATACCACGGCTCAAGCATGTAGAACTTACCGTGCACTGCAACTACTTTTAATAGCATTTAATCACTTTTACGTAGTAGATATGCTGAAAAATGTCGCAGCGATTACACTGACTATCCGAAACCAATTTTCACCTCACCTTTTGTCAATGTGGTGGTGAAGGTTGATGTTTTGTTTAATTTCCTTTATTTACCTACATAGCACAAACGCAAGGGAGTATATTTGATTTTTTGATTTTGATTAGATTTTTTGCATTTGCTAAAGCCTAGTCCACACCTGGGGGAGGAAGACTGAAATTTCCTGCATCGTTTTCTGCATCGTTTTTTTACTGTTCGGCAAAAAGCCAGCAATTGTTGAGAAGATTTGTAATCGTTCAAATTTTAACTTTAGATGATCAGTTTCGTGTTGCGAGTCATGTAACTCAGTTGCTAAATTTAGATTTAGCTAAATTTTTAGAACAACAATTAATCAAACCATTTTTATTTATCAGCTGCAAAACTTTGACGAAATTTGAGCGACTTAATACGCCATATCATACAAGAATTTTCCAGGGCAAAACAAAACCTAATTAAATCATTGTTTTATGCAAAACAAGTGCTTTTCAGCATCAAACAAGTTCTATTAAAAATCACTAAATAAGAAAGTAAAATTTTGAACCTCCGCACTGGTCGGTAGATTGATGAGAGAAATTTGACGTTTGAAAGATTTTTTTCTTTTTTTATTCAGTCTTCCTCCCCCAGGTCCACACTAGGCAACATGAAGTGCGGTTTTTGTTATGAGACGAACTTTGTTGTCTTTTGTTGTTGTTGGAAACCTGAGACGGTCTCAGTGTCTCCCGAAGAAAATGGGAGACGCTGAGACCGTCTCGAGACGAACCGTCCCCTAGTGTGGACTAGGCTTAACTTTCGAATGAATAGCATTATAGCATGTTTTTTCACCCAGTTGCGCATGAGAATAAAAGTTAACCAGATCTGACTGATAGTGATGAAATAGTGGAACGTAATCGAATGTCTAAAAACAATCGAGGGAATTGGAGTTGAATGTATACACTCAGAAAAATACTATTATGAATGCCATACACTGAACCCAAAATCACACTTAAAATACACTTGACGTTTCACTTAAAAGTGGGAGTTCAGTGAATTTCTTCATTTCAAGTGGCTCATGTAGATTTCACTTACCCGTCACTTATGTTTCAAGTGACCGAATCAATGTTCACTAACTCATCACATAAGTTTTAAGTGACTGTCACTTGAAATTCCTCTGAAAATCCACTTACTTCGCCGCTTACTTCAATTTCATTACATTCTCACTTAAAATTCACTTGACCCGTCACTTTATTGTCAAATTCACTTGACCGGTCACTTAAAATTGAAATGAATGTACAGTAGGGTGTCCCAAAATTGCATAACTTCTGGGAATCTGGGGGCTCACCCTCCAAATGGTAGATTAGGATGTGCAGAACAAACTTTTGTATGGGGTCGACTAAAAAAAATCATGTTTAGAGGTTCCGCAAGCGCGATCTTTAAAAAAAGTCCACTTTCAAAAGATTTGATTTTAAATAAATTCTGGGTCCAAAAATTTTCATAAAATTTATATATTTTATATTTTTTTAATTTTGTTTGAGTTAAAAACTACACGTAAAAAATACAAAATGAACCAAATTTGTATCAAAATGTAAAACTAGCAAGCTATTTTCAAGAAAAAAAAATGTTTTGGTCCAAAAATTTTGAATTCAACTGACCAAAATGTGTACCAAGCGTAGAATATATTTAATACCAATGCCATCAAAAGAAACGGATTTTTGTGCACTTAAACTTTGCTGAACAAAACATGTGGTTTGTATCAACGTGTGAACAGCTATTCACGATTTAATGCTTAACAAAAATCAGAATTTAGGATATTTTTTATTTAATTTATCAAATTTGTCTTAATAAATACCTACTTTAAAATCAAAATACTTACAAAAAAAGACTTTGATGGTTTAAAGGAGTCATCAGAAGGCCACATGCCGAATTTGAGCAGAATCGGACAACAGGAAGGGGTTGCGCTGAATCTCAAGTGTGAAAGAGATTCTGAGACATAGTGTTCTAAAGAAGCATAAAAAACTGGTTTTTCATCATACATTTTTGTCTTTATCAATCGATTGCTTGGTTATGTAAGTTTTATTAAAATTTCAATTAAGACTGACATTTCACCTGAAGACTGCAACTCGATTGGACTTAAAACAAAAAAGTTATGGCTGTTCTAAGATTGTATTTTGGTTACAAATTGTCCTGTAAAACTCAATGAGTAAAAAGTACTCATTGTGTGTTAAACGACAATTTGCCACAAAAATACGATTTTAGAACAGCCATAACTTTTTTGTTTTAAGTCCAATCGAGTTGCAGTCTTCAAGTGAAATGTTAGTCTTAATTGAAATTTTAATAAAACCCTCATAATCAAGCAATCGATTGGTTAAGACAAAAATGCATGATGAAAAACCAGTTTTTTATGCTTCTTTAGAACACTATGTCTCAGAATCCCTTTCACACTTGAGATTCAGCGCAACCCCTTCCTGTTGTCCGATTCTGCTCAAATTCGGCATGTGGCCTTCTGATGACTCCTTTAAACCATCAAAGTCTTTTTTTGTAAGTATTTTGATTTTAAAGTAGGTATTTATTAAGACAAATTTGATAAATTAAATAAAAAATATCCTAAATTCTGATTTTTGTTAAGCATTAAATCGTGAATAGCTGTTCACACGTTGATACAAACCACATGTTTTGTTCAGCAAAGTTTAAGTGCACAAAAATCCGTTTCTTTTGATGGCATTGGTATTAAATATATTCTACGCTTGGTACACATTTTGGTCAGTTGAATTCAAAATTTTTGGACCAAAACATTTTTTTTTCTTGAAAATAGCTTGCTAGTTTTACATTTTGATACAAATTTGGTTCATTTTGTATTTTTTACGTGTAGTTTTTAACTCAAACAAAATTAAAAAAATATAAAATATATAAATTTTATGAAAATTTTTGGACCCAGAATTTATTTAAAATCAAATCTTTTGAAAGTGGACTTTTTTTAAAGATCGCGCTTGCGGAACCTCTAAACATGATTTTTTTTAGTCGACCCCATACAAAAGTTTGTTCTGCACATCCTAATCTACCATTTGGAGGGTGAGCCCCCAGATTCCCAGAAGTTATGCAATTTTGGGACACCCTACTGTACATTCATTTCAATTTTAAGTGACCGGTCAAGTGAATTTGACAATAAAGTGACGGGTCAAGTGAATTTTAAGTGAGAATGTAATGAAATTGAAGTGAGCGGCGAAGTAAGTGGATTTTCAGAGGAATTTCAAGTGACAGTCACTTAAAACTTATGTGATGAGTTAGTGAACATTGATTCGGTCACTTGAAACATAAGTGACGGGTAAGTGAAATCTACATGAGCCACTTGAAATGAAGAAATTCACTGAACTCCCACTTTTAAGTGAAACGTCAAGTGTATTTTAAGTGTGATTTTGGGTTCAGTGCAGTGAAATGTCAAATCGGTCAAATCTTCAAAAGTAGTAAGAGGTTTGTTCAACTGCGGGTAGAAATTGGTTTCGATCGTAAAATGACAGATTAATCAACCAATGTTTTGATCGATACTTGTCGAACTAATGCTCAAATTTAAATTCAAATTTCTCAAAAAAACATATTGTTCTTCTTCAAAACATATTCAGCTTTGAAAACGATTGATTTAATCAAATAATCCCAAAGTTCTTATCTTTGATACAATGAATTTAAATTAAATTTTATGAATTTAAAGTACTCCCAAAACGTATTTATCGATCAAGGAGTAACGAGCTTTAGCGATTCGTTCTTTTAGAAAAACTTATTTAAAGGACGTTATGAATATAACTTCTAAAAGATAGCCATTTTTTGTTCTTGATTAAAAATTGACAAACAAAAATTTCAAAATTACTTTTAATTAGTGAAACAATGCATCAGTACTCTTTTGTTTGTTAATTTTTCTGCTTTTCAGTTCAAGCATCAAGAATGCATCAGTACTCTTTTGTTTGTTAATTTTTCTGCTTTTCAGTTCTCCTTAAAACACATTATTTTTGAATGATTTCATTAATTTTTATAATTACTTCCATACCTTTTCTGAAACACACATTTGAACAAAGCGGAACCTATTTTTTTTTTATTTCAATGGAATCTGGCCATTCGATGCCCAAGCCAAGCGGGTTTTAAAGTTAAAAAAAATATCGTACGCGTTTCATTTCAAACTCGTAGTATTTTAAGCCTTTAATTGCCTTGTGCTTACAAATTAAAAAACTTATTTTTTATGAAGCAAAAATTTTTCCGTCATCGGTGAAATTTTTTTCAGAATGCACATATTGCCATTCGAACGTGAAAATGAACGCGGAATTTATATTCACCACTCTTGTTCGTTTTCCGTTTTCACGTTCGCTCAGTGCGTTTACACTTCGAGCGGAATGTCAGTGAACGCGGAAAAAATATTCCGCAGTGAAAACGGGGGAATTGGAATAAAATTAATATTAAAGGGCTTTGAACAAAGAAATCAGTTCAAAAATAATCGTTCAACCATTCCGCATCTATTCCACCTAGTTTCGCAGCCATGAAATGCAGCATAGTCGAGTTTTTGGTGAATATAAGTTTTTTCATTTTCACGTTCGAAAGAACTGTAAATGCACCTTATCGTGTGTGGGCGAGCAAAAATCAAACAATCGTCGTATAATCATCGAATTGGTACAGGCCATTTGTGTAATCTATAGCCCGCTTAGAGCAAACGCACCAATAAGTGAGTATACGCGGCCCGGTTTTGCTCATTTCAGCGGACCGGTTTTGGGATACACACTCTTTCGCGCACCGGGCGGTAGCATGATTATTTTTAAATTTAGCATTGCACTGAGAAAATTTTTGAAGAAAATCTTAATCTTAAATTAATACGGACCGAGTAAATTTTCGGAGTCGTCCACCAAACGGCTCTTCTTAGTTACATGATCATTTTTGGTCATAAAATACGATGCTTCGAGTTTGTTTATCTGAAATTGAGTGAGAAAGAAAAAATGGTATCAAAATTCATAGGTAGAAAAAAGTCCTAAACAATATAAAATACAAAATAAATAACTCACCATCAGAACCAGCAATTGCACTTTCTCGTTCAATTCCTGGATAAACCCGAAAAAATGTAACAAAATTGCGAATTCAACTGTTTATTCAAAAAAAAAAATCCATCCACAATTTTAATCTCATACACATTTTTTTCTTAAAATGAATATCAACAAACATCCACACGCTGCGACGTCGTTTGTTTAATTCTGCTTAAATCTTCAAGTTCTTTTTCTGTCCAACGTGCTGACTGAAATAGTTGCTGCTCCGAAAAACTGGGTCCCATTAGTTGCAAACTTATTGAGAGACCTCGTTTCGAAAGCCGAATTGGTAGGGACAGTAATGGAATGCCACCCATACCGTTGGATACAAAAATCCTGCACAGCGCACTGGTCTCGATTATTATTACTCCGAGAAAAATCCTTGAAGCTTCACTCAAGGTTGTGGGAGTCAGTAAAATGTTTACTACACGGAATGCACAATCAAAATTTTCAGAAAGCAATCGTCGGACTTGAAGGGCTTTTCGGAAATATTTCATGGAATTAGTTTTTGCGCAATAAAAAAAGTTTCCGCTTTCCGTTCGTTTGTTTAATTCTGCTTAAAACGGTAGAATTTTTTCAGTGCATGTTTGATCTCGCCCCTTTCTAGTGAGCAAATTTGGTGATTTTGTCGGTCCCGACGGCAACGGCCCTATTTTGCTCACCTTCATACTAACCCCCGGTGCGGTATGGAAGTGATTAAACTCGTGAGCATTTTCACTTTGCTCGCGATTGCTGCGGATGCCCTTAATGCATTTAACACTCAGCTGAAATAAAAACGTTAAATTCACCTGGATTTTCACGTTAACGTGAATTTTTGCTCGACTTACGTGACGCACTTAGAAACTAGTAGAAATTCACTTGATCCGTACGGGAAATTCACATGGCTATTTGCTGTCAAAACGAAGACACATTCGATTCTCTAATGACGAATGTCCCTTTTACTAGCTGTTTGAATATTTAGAACTTGATTTTAAGTTTGATATTTTGAGTGTTAAAAAAATAATGTAAGATGATTCTAAGCGCCTCACAGGTATACATATAATTTACAGCATTTTTAATAGGACAATCTTTTCACAAAATTACAATGGACCGAAAGTCTTTGATTTTTTTTTTGCTTCGCCAAAACTTGATCATCATTGCCAATCTATATAGTAAGTTGCCACTAGTCCCCACAAGGTAGCGCTGTTGGGTACTTATCTTCGATAAGTTATCGAATAACTTTTATTACTAATTAACTATTCATAAATATCTATTTTTTCAGTATTTTTTACATAGTTTTCAATACTATAATCTAATATTTCATATGAATCTAAAATAAAATCATATAAAACATGCTTTCAAAACATAACAACAAACAGCGCCATTTACACTTGATGCGAAGGTAGCGAATCACTTTTATTGCACAAGTATTTGTGAACTTCTCCTTTAAAGGAACATCGCAGTGAGCCTCAGCTTGATTACACATTCCACACTCGCATGTATCAACCATACATGTTCCACAAAGTCCGTGGCAGTTTACCGAAGTTATCAGAACAGATAGAAGCAAGTCATCGCTAGTTGATTGAATTCAATTAGTTCAATTCTCGAATTTCAGATCTTGCTGCCAAGATGTTTGCCCGAAATGCATCATCCTTAATCCGATCGGCTCAGGTAAGTCCTCTGGTGGTTCCTTTGTGGGGAACAGAGCTCATGTGAGCATAGACATTTTGTTCCATCAAGTGAAGCATATCAACAGGAACGAAAAGGTTGAGGAGATTAACACTGATAACGAAATTGAATCGCCCCGAAGAATACTGGTTTCGGATGGGGATTTTAATATTGTGGTGTGGCTGCTACCTACCTATAGTAACTTAATTAATTACATAAGAATGCTATTTTTTGTAGCTACGTCGATTCCAAAGCACGCTGGTAGTGGCTGAGCACAACAACGAAACTCTGAATCCGATCACAGCGAATGCAGTGACGGCTGCCAAAAAGCTGGGCGGTGATGTGACGATCCTGGTGGCCGGAACCAAAGTTGGACCGGTTGCCGAGGCTGCCGCCAAGTTGAACGGTGTCGGCAAGGTCCTGGTAGCCGAAGGAGATGCCTTCAACGGGCTGCTGGCGGAAGCCGTCACTCCGCTGGTGCTCGCCACCCAGAACCAGTTCAAATTCACCCACATCGTGGCCGGGGCGTCCGCTTTCGGGAAGGCCGTGCTGCCACGAATCGCCGCCAAGCTGGACGTCTCGCCGGTGTCGGAAATTATCGACATCAAATCGGCCGATACCTTCGTGAGGACTATCTATGCAGGTGAGCATACTTTAATATTCAGAATATTAGTTTTATATAGGAAGCATGCTACAAAATTAGATTTAATGGAAAGTTTGACACATTTTTTATGCTACAATGGTCAGAAAATATAAAAACCCTAATTAAAATTTAAAATAGGTAATAACATTTTTTTGGTTTTGTTTAAACTAAATTTCACACATTTTCACTAAAGCATTAGTGTAAATGTGCTGCATACATTTAGGGGTAAAAAATATAACTTAAGTTAAAATATTTCTTTCCTATTGGAAAATACACAAAAATAATAATGTATTCGAAAGATTTAAGCCCCAAGGTATATCCATAATTTTTACCATTTTTTACGATAAGTTAAAGAATTGAATAATTCGGTTCAGTGGTAAGCAAGTATTATTGCTGTTTAAATTTTAAAGACCTACATTTTTTTTAGTTCGGATCTTAAAGTACAGTTGGAGTATCTAAATACCTACCTCCTGTTTCCGCATTCTAGGAAATGCCATCCAAACGGTGAAATCCAAGGACCCAGTGAAAGTGATTACCATCCGTGGAACGAACTTCGAAGCAGCGGGCGCCGGTGGAAGTGGAGCCGTCGAGAAAGCCCCGGAGGGTTCCTACAAGACTGATCTGACGCAATACGTCAGCCAGGAGCTAACGAAATCGGACCGACCCTCGCTGACGGCTGCCAAGATCATCATATCCGGTGGACGTGGAATGAAATCGGGTGACAATTTCAAAATGCTGTACGATCTGGCCGACAAGTGGGGCGCTGCCGTTGGAGCTTCGCGTGCCGCCGTCGATGCCGGCTTTGTGCCAAATGACTTGCAAATCGGCCAGACCGGTAAAATTGTGGCCCCGGAGCTGTATATTGCGGTGGGCATTTCTGGAGCCATCCAGCATCTTGCCGGTATGAAGGATTCCAAAACGATCGTTGCGATCAACAAGGACCCAGAGGCACCAATCTTCCAGGTGGCCGATTATGGTCTGGTAGCAGACCTGTTCAAGGCTATCCCGGAAATCAATGAGAAATGCTAGATTTAAGCGAAACGTGAAACGTTGTTGAGTAGTATTTTTGTTTGACTATTCGGAATATTTGAGCAAGCAGCAATCAAACATTTTTTTCGTTACGAAATTGTTTGAACACATTGCATTTCTAAAGATTATGAAATAAAAGTGAGATTTTTAATACGACTAAACAATTATTGTTATCTAAAACTATCAGGATCCAATTCACTTCTTGGGAGCAATAATTCCTTCCAATTGTGCCTGAAAAAAATAAACAATGAATATCAACTTTATAGTAACACGTGTAAAGCCAACCTTCAACTGAGAGTTCGTCTTCTTCAAGAATGCAATCTCTTCGGCGTGCTTTTTCTCCTCGGACGCCCTCAACTCTTCATTTCTTCTTTCGGCTTGGTCTGCCTTTATTCTCATGTCGCTGATCGAGCTTTCCAAACTTTCTTTTTCTTTCTCCAAGAGAAGAATCCTTTCCTGTAGTTTTTCCTTGCCCTCCTGCGCTTGCAGAGCCTTCCGTATTCCAAACGAGACAGAGCTGCAGTAAAGAGTTTCATATGCTTCCATGGACATGGCGATTTCATCCCTTACTCTGAGCAGCAATAGACCACGCTCGGTACAACTGATCGTCACTTGTCGGATCAGTTCGTCGAAGCACTGAGTGTAAAGCTCCCTTCGGACAGGGCAAATTCCAGTTTCACGAGCTTGTGTTTGTTGCAGTCTGGTGTCCAGCATTTCCTGTAAATTGATCACATCCTGTCGTGTGGCAGGTGTGCTGGACACAGTTTGTGTCCACAGCTGCCCATCCTCTTCCCAAGTTTTCGGAGGCAAGATACAGTTCAAAATTTCTTCTGTCTCACGAGGACTGTCCACTATGACGGCCCCTCCCGATCCAGGACGACCCGTCTGTTCCTTAGCCACATCCACTGGACCTTCCTTTTTTTCGACATGTTTGACTACCAGCACCGGATTGTTATACCGCACCAAAGTTGTCTGCAGCTCAATGCTTCGTTCGGTCATTTTGAGAAAAACTTGACCGCAAATTACGGAACACACCCCGAGTAACTTTCTTAAAATTCCTTTAATCCGACAGACTTTTTCATCGATGAAAAAGCGAAAGGGGCCAAATAAACAAACCGATTTACAAACTGCGGCTGCCCGTGACTACCAAAGGCAACCGGTTGCTAGGATCAGCAAACGTGGATTCGTTGAGTGTGCTGACACGCAAAACTTCGTCCATAAACCCGCAGTGTCAATGTGCAACAGGTTGGTGTTCGTTATTAGAGCAGCTATTCGATTATGAATCAAAATAGATGTATCTTCAGGTATTAAACATAACTTTGGTTGCTTCGCGATTCAATGAATGTCCTACATTCCTCCGGTGGAAAGGAAAATTTGTAGACTCCGCTAGGGATGATGAACTTTGGCCTAAATCTTATGTACCTACGAGAATGCAATTTGAATTTGATAGCAATGTTTGAAAGTAAACTGCAGTCAACGTTTTAAATGGATCCGTTGAAAAGGGTGTCATAAAAATTACAATTGAAAAAATTACAGCATTAGTTAAAATATTAGCACCATTTCACCTTTTGGATAAACTGGCAGAACATTAATCAAATACATTCAAATATCCTGTAAGTTCCACTCAATTCATGGACCATTTTAAAACTCATATGTTGAGGTAGAATGATTCTCAATTTTTTTTCATAGGCAGACGCATACATCTCTATATAATAGTGAAAGAAAGCTCTAGTGCCAGTGTGATCACTTCAGAGTTTCTCAATACCCTTGAGAATCTATCCAATCACGTTGCCTAATGAGTAGAGAATCAAAGAGGTATGATAGGATTAGGTACGTTTTCCTTTCTGTACTTTCGCGAATCCGTTTTGGTGAACAGTATTTTATCATGCGGACAAATTGAAATATTTTATTGCGACCGTACAGGATCACATTTTTGTCTCAATTTCAGGCAAGGTGCCTTTTCAACGTATCTTTTTCCTCAAAAATCCAGGGATCACGCAAACCTTATTTTTATCGCCTCCATTTATGCGATTTGTATGACTGTTAATAATATTGGCAGTTTCTCATCATTTATTTCAATCATGAAAAACTTGAAATAATATCTGAATACTTTATTGACAATCAAGAAAATAGTGTAAATGTGTAACCTTACTGTTCTGTTTGTTCATCCTCTTTTGCGTCCCCAGCAGATTCAGGCTTAGAAATTTCAGAAACCCCTTCCGCAGTAGAACCACCAGTAGTATCCATCGGTTCGGGTTCTTCAGACTCCACCGGCTCAGTTTCGGTTTCCGGTTCCGGTTCTTTTTCTTCTGCGTTGGTAGTTGTTACAATTGCAACCGCTGTTGCTGCACGCTTTTTGCCTCGTTTCGTAACCGGCACCGAGACAGGGTCGCCATGGATGTCCACTTCGTTGCGAATCGGAGTTGGTACGAACTCTTCTGGTTCTGTTTCCATGGTTTGTTGCTGCTGTTCAGGTTCCGGTTGAGGTTCGCTGGCAGCTTTTTCCTGTTGATGTTTCTCGTACAGCTCTTTCATTTTTTCCTAAAACATAACCCAAATTAAGAAGGGATAATACCTAAATGTGTCAAGAAACCTACCATCTCGGAGCGAATAACGTTAACCTTCTTCATGTAGAAATTGTAGACAAATTGAGCCATCTCGGTCATATCCTTAACTATCTCCGGTTTTTCAGAGGGTTTGTCGTCCAGTTTTCTGGTACCGGGGAATGTCTCCCCCTTGGTAAGATGTAGTTGCAGTGGACGTTTAGTGAGCAGTTTGAAAGTCGGTTGTAGCTCGAAACAATTTTTGAAAAGGGACACGCGACCAAAAATGTAAAGACCCAAGCGGGCACGACTCATTGCTACCACTAAACGGCGTACATCACGAATATGACCAATCGTTTTGGTGCGCACAAGTGACAGCAGGATGTAATCATTTTGTTGACCTTGATACTTATCAACCGTAGTAACTTTATGTGGCTTTCCAATGAGAGGATTGTCAGCGCAACGAGCTTCGATTACATCTCGAATAAGATGTTTCTGGCCGTTGTACGTAGTTAGAATTGAGATTTTCTCTGCTGGATATCCGATGAGCCGCATGTACATGAATACGGCCACAATGTACTCAGCTTCTCCTAAGTTCTGATAGAAGTAAGGATTAGGTTCGGACTCCCCGACGCCATTGAAGTCATCCACATTGATCAGTTGATAGTCGAAACTGAACCCAGGGTTACAGAGAACGTATTCTGGCCATTGTTGGATGTGAACCAAATCTCCAAGTTTGGAGTAACGCCACTTGTACAGTTCACAAATGCTTGAACGAGCACGACCCTGTCCGTCGAGATCGATAGTCGGCACACCCAGCCGAACTAATCTGGTAAAAAGTGACTGTTCCATGTTGGAGTATTTCTGGAACGCCATATTTTTGATAACCGGTGGAAGCTGATGGTGGTCCCCGATCATAATCCATCGCTTCAGACGATTGTATCCATCCATTGGATTCTGCAGCAGCAGAGGAATGAAGGTTTCGATTTCAAGAATCTGAGCAGATTCTTCCATTAATATGTTGTCATATTTGAAGCCCATGTTGACCAGCTCCTTCCGTTTCAAAGCAGCATGAGTACAGGTCATGGCAATTACTTTTGCTTCCTTTACCAGCAAATATTTAGAACGATCCAATCCACTGCGCAGAAGTTCAAAGGCTCTAAACTCCTCCAGTTCAGTGAAAATGTGGGATATATAACGGTAGCAGCTGTGGGCAATGTCCATATTTTCCTCAAAAGTACTTCCACCAAATAGCGGTTGCGGTGCGTCCTGGAAAAATTTTGTAAACGGGAACTCTTCCGTGAAAGCTTCAGCATTCTTATAGTCCTTGCTGTTCTCAAAGTCATTGATAAATTTTTCCCAGCGAGCGACAACCTGGTACAAATAGAAGTGACCAGCTGTTTCACATGTGTACGCTACGTCTCCAACCACTCCCATCGAATCCTGTAGCTGCTGAACCTGTCCCAGTAAGTCAATTCGCTTGGACAACACATAATTGACTCGGCCATATCGACTGTAGTCTTTCTCCGTCTCCAGCGATTCTTCCCCATGACCCAGACGCAACAGGTGTCGTTCGTCGATGTCCAGGGCCATGATCTTCTCGAACAGTTGGTTCAATGCCTGATTGGAGTGGGTTACAATAAGGGTACGTTGCTGAGGATGGTTATGGTACAGATTGGAGATGATTTGCACGGCTACGTCGGTTTTACCAGTACCCGGAGGACCAACTACCAGGGTTAGACCCGGTTGCATACCTGCCTTGATAGCTTCAACCTGGGTCGAGGTGAAACGGATTGTGTTCCTGAAATGAAAGAAGCAGTTAGTCAACATGTTTTATTTCCTAACAAACATAGAACCTACTTTTTTGGCTCGTTGTATTTGTACGGGCCCCGCTTAGGGATTTCATAAGGTTCCGCCAGGATACGCTTGGGTAGATTCACCTTCTCCTTCTTATCATCATCTTCTTCATCTTCATCACTGCTATCAACTTGTTCACGTACATTTTCAAAGGTTAACCGGAAGGGGCGCACAAGTTTCGCAGGTTCCGTCTCTTTAACAACCACCTCATAGCCCGGGAAACAATCCCGGACATGATCGATGTCCAAGAAAGTATCATTGAAATCCATAACCCTTGCTTGGTCCGGCATGCGACTGTAATGAGCTGCACCAGGATCACCGTATCCCAAAAGAATATCATGCAACCAAGGCGGAACGACGCATTCTGTATTCATCAGGTGCCGAATCGTTTCTAAAACTGCCTTAAAGTTGTTCTCTTTTGGTTTTCGGCGCATGATTATGTTGAAGCTTTCGTAAACGTCGTCGCCACCCGTTTGCAAACTGTCCATATCCACGCGATACTGATTGGAGTCCAACCAAACTCGGAATGTACGCTGTTCTCCTGGCAATTGTGGTCTTTGCTCGATTCCATCCTCAATAACTCGACCATTGGCATCCAACATACCCTCGACTTCACAACCACGCACATGTACCAATCCTACTTGCGGCACAAAATGCTCACGATAATCGTACTTGGTACCGATGGGTTTCGTTGGACAGACCGTGATCAGGAAGCAAACGTCGTGCTTCCGGAGATTCTCCCACTCTTCTTGGATCTCCTTACGGACGTTCAACGTAACACTAACATCAGCCCTTACACGAGACGGTTTCTTCTCGCCGATGTGTGGTTTTGAAACTTCGACGACGGCAAAGGACTGTATCGGTAGAGCCATTCTAGCCCAGCCACCGAAAACAACGTCATCTTCTTCCGATTTCCACGGTAGCATACGACTGACGGCGTCTTCAATGTCTTGACGAATTTCATCTGCAAATGGGTTAATGTTCATTGGGGTATAATCTTCAATTAGAAATTCAAATACTTACAGGTGGATTCCAACCGAAACAGGTTGAAATTCCTCAACAGGTAATCGTGCAGAGTCAGAAACTGCAAGTTTAGCTTCGGCAGCGCCAAACATCCTTCCCCGGAATAGTACTCCGTTGGGACGATGTTCTCATTCCAGATGATTTCTTCCGTCGGATAGAGCGGCATTTCGTTTAGAGATTCCAGCTGGGACACGCGGCGTTCGTGACGCGATATCAACAACTCCCGCAGGAACGGTTCGTCCAGCCGGTGCCACTGGAACGGTGGAGCAAGCTCATCCGGAACCAGATTCAGATAGCAAGCGATTTGCTTCAAACTTTTCCCGTCCAGGGCACCGAAATGCTTCTCCAGCGAATCTCTGGTGTCTACGTTGGCCACGTTGGACAGGGCGAACAACCGCAGCTCCGGAAACTTGGCGAAGGCAGCCTTCTGCAGGGCCTTGATCTTGGTGTAATGCAGCTGGGTCATGTCGTGGTCCGTCAGCGGATCACCGGTTTCGTCGTTGATCTCGAAACGGGCGTAGAACTTCAGCATGTTCAAGAGCTATCGGGAAAAAAGGGAGAAAAAGAAAGATAACATTTGGATTATTACCTATATTAAAGAAATTTTTATAAATAAACTCAAAGTATTCGACTCAGTAATCGATTTATTGTTAATCTTTGGTAAAAATAGAGATAGCAAGCTTCTCTTTCGGCTACAAATCGAGGATCGAGTTCGGAAAAGGATCATACTTTTCAAGAAATTATACCCAATCAACATTCAAAAGCCTTATTTGCTAGCAAACTGATCATATAAAAGATTAGAGTATCTCCGATACTGAAATATCCTTCCCCAATTCGGATAAGCTGTGCCCGGACTCATATCCTGAAAAAGAAGGTTGTGCAGAACAATTGTTTGAGGATGATTCTCAACACTTCTCCACGTTCGACTTTATCGGCTGGCGGGGCCCGAACCTATCTTTGATGGAATTGCTTCAGATGCTGACCTTTCCTGATGGACTCAAGATACCCAACCCCGGTGGATACTTCGGTAGCATGCGAACTGAGATACTTGGCTCCGTACGCGTCTGTTCTCCATGTCAGAGGCGGCGTGCGGAGTGCAACAACGTGCTGGTGGTGTTCGGGATTCAAAACAGCAACATCACGATGCAAAGGTCGTCCTGCGAGATAGTGGAGTTGGCTAAGGGCCTTGCGAGCCCGTGACTGAGAAAAAATAGAAATCGGCAAAGACCCACTCGACGAAAAGGAATTGGCGATTGGTAACTTGGAACATGGAACTGCCGATCTCTAAATTTTGTAGGCAGTCCCACGTGCTCCCCAACGAATTGAAGACCCGCAAATTGGACATCGTAACGGTGCAGGAGGTATGCTGGAAGGGCTCCACGGTACGAAATGGTACCAAGATGATCATACCATCTACCAGAGCTGCGTCAACACTCACGAGCTAGGAACAGCTTTTATAGTGATAGGGAAAATGAAGAAACGCGTGATTGGGTGGTGGCAGATCGACCCACGTATGTGCCGGTTGAGATTCAAGGGCCGTTTCTTCAACATCAGCATCATCAACGTGAACACCCCTCCCCTCGGAAGTACCAGTGACGACTAAGACAAATTCTACGCGCAACTGGAACGTGAATACGACCGCTGCCCAAAACATGATATCAAGATCTGCCTGCCTGTCATAAGGCCACAGGAAATGTGCAGTCATCAGTTTTTCTCGTAAGCGGCAGCCTTTAGTTGCGGAGTACACACCAACTACGTGATTGACAAAGTATCCAGAAGTCTCGGTTTCATTTTTACAGTGGCGAAGGACTTCAAGAACGTGTATTGCCTGAAAAGCCTCTACTGAAGCATGGTTCGCTCCATCTTTGAATGAATACGCATCAGCTGTCTGGTGCCCTACTACCAGAACGATTCTTGCGATACGCCCTTAGACATCTAAACTGGCAAGACCCTTTTCGCTTGCCAAGCTATGAAAATCTATGCCGCCTCATAGATATCGAAACCCTTCAAGCCCGTAGACATGCAACACGTGCCTCATCGTCGTCGATCTCCTGACATTGCGAATCGACTGTCCCACGCTACTGGGAGCTATCCCGCTTAGTGTACGACCCCATGGTCTTAGGAATCAGGATCTTCAATTGTATATTCCCATTCGAATGAACCATTACGAAGCCAATTGCGCCCTCCTCGGTGCAATGAAATCGTTCAACCGTTTTTTTGAGCATTTTGACTTCGACGTTTTCGGGGTTGTTTTTCGAAGAAAAGTGATATGGGCCTTGAGAACCCCATAGTTAAAGTTAAATGTTTTGTTTTTTAATTTTAATTTTAAGAAATTATTTGGACCAATATGTGATCCGTTGATCAGAAATAAATAACAAAGATCGTCATTGGGAATGTTAACGCTCATGTTGGCCAGGAGAAGGAATTCGAACTGACAATTGGAAGGTTCAGTGCGCACCAGCTGACTAACGAAAACGGCCTCAGACTTTTAGATTTCGCAGCCTCCAAACGAATGTACGTAGTACTTTTTTCCAGCACCGCCTCCCACACAAATCTTTACACCTGGAGATCACCGTACCAAACGCAATCACAGATCGACCACATTTTAATAGTCAGCCGGCACTTCTCGGCCATTATCGACGTCAGATCCTGTCGAGGCGCCAACATCGAGTCAGACCATGATGGTGAAGATGCAGACTACGCGCAATCGCTCGAAGCAGCGCTGCCGGCAGAGGGTGAGCTTGAAGAAGCCTCTCTCAAGCACTGTTGGAATATCATCAAGACAGCCATCAACAGCGTTGCGGAGAGCATCATCGGACATGTGGACGAACTCGACGGAATGATTGGTTCGGAGAAGTATAGGAGCAGTATTGCAAAGAAGCACCCGTCGAAACGTGGAAAATCATCAACAGTGGAAGAGGCAGCGAGTCCGGATTTTTCCAGAAGAAAAAGCGCCGCCTGGAGGAGGAGGAGCTGAAGCAACTGCATCGTTCCAAAGAAATACGAAAGTTCTATCAGAAACCGGAATGTGCCGGGATAAGGACGGGGGTATCCTGACGGACTATAATGAGGTGATCAAAAGGTGGAAGGACCAGGAGGCACCAAGACGATGGGGGAAGTCACATCGCCGGCGTAGCCAATGACGTGGAAGAGCCACTCCAAACGGTGAGCGAAGTTAAGGAAACCATTCGCCAGCTGGATAGTAGCAAGTCGGCTGGAAAGGATAGTATCGTAGCTTAAACCATCATAATGGGCCCGTACAAGTTGGCTGATTGCCTACACCGTTGGATGGTCCGGATCTGCGACACAGAACAGCTACCGGAGGAGTGTAAGAGAAGGGTTTTATGTCCCATCCAAAAGAAGGGCGACAAATTGGACTGTGAGAACTTCCGAGTGAACACTGTCCTAAATGCCGCCTACAAAGTGTTGTCCCGAACCCCGTAGCCTAACGCCGCTTTATGGAGGGACGGTCTACGACAGACCAGATCTTCACTTTACGGCAAATCCTACAAAAATGCCATGAACACCAAGTCCCTACGCACCATCTATTCATCGACTTCAAAGTCACATTCGACACGACCGACCGTGACGAGCTTTGGAAAATCATGGACCAGATCCGCTTTTCCGGGAAGCTGACCAGACTGATCAAGGCTACGATGAATGGAACGCAGTCCTGTGTGCGGAATTCGGATGAATTGTCGAGTTCTTTCGAATCATCTTCAACAAGGCGATGGTCTATCCTGCATGAACACTAGAAGGTGTTTTTCGACGAGCTGTGGGCGAAATGCCAGGTCACGATTTTGAACAGATCCAGTTAACTTATCTGCTTTGTCGACGACATTGATATAGTGCGGTGGTGGAAGAGATTTACCGCAAACTGAAACGCGAAGCAGGAAGAATAGGGTTAATGATTGATACTTCCAAGACGAAGTATAAGCGGGCCTGCGGATCCGAGACCGACCGAACTCGCTAATCCAGTAATAACAAGGTCACGATCGACAGCGACGAGCTGGAGATGGTCGAAGACTTCGTGTATTGACTCTATCGTCTATCGACATCACAAGCAACTGCTTTCGAGAAGACTTAGCCCTCACATGAAGTGTAACCTGTACATGACACTCATATGACCGGTTGTCCTCTACGGGCACGAGAGATGGATATTGCTCGAGGAAAACCTGCGTACACTCAGAGAATTCGAGCGATGAGTGTTAACAACCATCTCTGGCGGCGTTCAGGAGAATGGAGTGAGGAGGCGAAGGATGAACCACGAGCTCGCGCGACTCTACGGCGGACCGAGTATCCAGAAGGGGGTGAGGGCTGGCCAAACACGATGGGCTGGACATGTTGCGAGAATGCTGGACGACTGTCCTGCAGAACAGGTGTTCGCTGCGAATCCGGTAGGAACGAGACGAGCAGGGGCTCAACGAGCGAGGTGGTTAGACCAAGTGGAGCGTAATCTGGCGAATGTGGGATGTCCGAGAAATTAGCGAACGGTTGCCATGGACCGAGTGAATTGGAGGAATATTGTTCATCAGGTTATGTCGTGAGACGGAACGCCAAATAAATAAATAAATGTTGTTATGCCGGATCAAAATTTTGATGAATTCGGCTTTGGTAATGTCGTTAGAAATACCCGAAACTTTTATTTGCGGCTTCAGTGGAGCTTGAATTACAGATTCATAGCTATCAGCCAATTTTTGGGTGATGGCTTCACTACAATAGAATCTCTGATAAGTCCTCTTTTTAAAGGTTGTCCACGATGAAATTGCCACTCACAAAATTGATACGCAAAATTTGAGTTTTCATCAGATTGTCATCAAGTTTTCAAGAAAAATAACTATTAAACTTTATTTTATAATTTTACTCGTATTTTATTTACAGTCCATACGCAAATGCCCGCACCTTGACCTTAACCCCGGCCATAAGATTCTGCACAACCTGTAAATCAACCGTTTACTTTCTTCAATTCCTCGACTGTCTTCACTACTTTAGGTCGTTTAAGAAGGTGCTGCTTCATAATCGCCCAGTACTTCTCGATGCGGCGAAGCTCCGGAGTGTTGGGAGGGTTGAACTTTTTCGGCACGAAATTGATCTTATTGTCCGCTTACCACTTTAGCACGTCCTTAGAGAAGTGGCATGTGGCCAAATGCGGCCAGAAGATTGTTGGGACGTTGTGGGCCTTCAGGAGAGGAAGCAGCCGCTTCTAGAGGCACTCTTTCATGTACACCTGTCCGTCCATCTTGTCCTGGGTCACGAAAGGTGCACTCCGCTTCCCGCACGTGCAGATGGCTTGCAAAACCAGGAATTTATTCGCCTATTTGGACATTTTCTGAGTGCGGACGTGCTCCGGAACGCTGAACTTATCCTTGGTCGTGAAAAACAGGTTGCCGGGGATCTGTTTGAAGTCCGCCTTCACATATGTTTCGTCGTTCATGATACAGCATTGAAATTTCGTCAGCATGTTGAGGTAAAACTTCCTAGCACGGGTTTGTTCTGCTTCTCGTCGCGATTATGGGCCTTTTGTACCTTGAACGTTCGAAGCCAAGCCTTAGCTTTGGCCTTCTGGACAAAACTTCGCCTTAGTGCAGCTTCTTAGCCACATCCTGAACGGAGACGTTCGGGTTTCGGTTGAAGGCCCAAACTACGCGGTTGTGATTTTTAGTGTTGTACGGAATACTTTTTCCTTCACTTCTGGGCTTCCGATCGGTGGTCAATCGTTCCTTCAACCTCGAACCGCTTAATCGCTCGCGATTCCCAACGTTTTAACTATGGAACGATGCGAGAGATCTTTGTTCTCGTGATGAATGCGCAAGATTTTATCACGCACGAGCTGTTCTTTCGAATCCATTTCCGCGAGTTTTGATCCCAGGACTTTAAAACTTGTAGGATGTAAACAATGCACTATAAACTAAATCCACCCAATTTTTTATTTAATTTTACCCCACGGTTAAAAAGTTAGAGCAATTTCATAGTGTGGCAATTTCATCGTGGATATCCTTTAGTCTTTGTGTCGATACTTCAGATGCAAAAGGAACGGAAACATCATCGCTTAGAAGCACTTTTGTGTCCTTGACTTGCAGGTCTACGGGGTTCAGGTTCTTGCCAAGATTGGTTTTGTCGATTGCGTCAGCTCGGATTTTATTGTTATGGAGCACAGTCTACTAAACAATTTTTTTTATATGGTGTCCCGTCTCACGACATAACCTGATGAACAATATTTCTCCAATTCACTTTGTCTATGGTAACCGTTCTCCAACTTCTCGGGCATTCCACGTACGCCAGATTACGCTCCACTTGGTCTAACCACCTCGCTCGTTGCGACCCTGCTCGTCTCGTTCCTACCGGATTGGCAGCGAACATCTGTTTCGCGGGACAGTCGTCCGGCATTCTTGCAACATGTCCTGCCCAAGGTATCCGGCCGGCCTTCACCACCTTCTAGATACTGGGTTCACCGTAGAGTCGCGCGAGCTCGTGGTTCATCCTTCACACTCCGTTCTTCTAAACGCCGCCAAAAATGGTTCTTGAAACTCGTCGCTCGAATACTCCGAGTGTGCGCAGGTTCTCCTCAAGCAATATCCACGTCTCGTGACCGTAGAGAACAACCGGTCTAATGAGCATTGTGTACAGGTTACACTTGGTGCGGGGGCTGAGTCTTCTCGACGTCAGTTGCTTGTGGAGTCCATTTTAGGCACGACTTCCGCCGCCAGATCTCACAACTAGTGTCATTGTCTGCTGTCACCAGTGAGCCCTCTTCGACTATCTCCAGCTCGTCACCGTCGATCGTGACCTTGTTATTACTGGACAAGCGGGTTCGGTCGATCTCGGATCCGCAGGCCAGCATATACTTCGTCTTGGATGTATTAATCATAAACCCAATCCTTCTTGCTTCGCGTTTCAGTTTGCGGTAGATCTCCTCCACCGCAGCATTTGATCTACCGACTGACGAGTCTGCTGAACAACCTTCGGTCAAATAACTCAATTCGTTCGGCCTATCGTCCTTTCAGCCTATCGTTCATTTACCCGAACCACCTTCGGGTTTATGTTACATTTTGCCAATTGTTCTAGCAGGTCAAGTGACAAAAAAAAACCGCTCAGTTTTGGCGACATTTTATTTTGAAAACTCTAAATGTACGGGTGCGTCGACAAAATCTAACGAAATCTGAATGTATTATTAAATGTTAGGACATTTTTATTGTTTTTGACATTTTTTAGTGCTTTATGTTATAGTTTTTGTATTTTATCAATATCGGTTAAACCCATTTTTGATGGTTTTCTAAATTCTATTGGTTCTGTAAAAGTGAAAAATGTTAAGTAATGTTAAGTAATGTTATTTTGAAAACCGTTAGATTTTAGCACAAGTGACAGGGTCTGTATTTATTTTTGAAATTAAATCTGTATGCTCCATTTCTCGGAGTGCCGGACCGGCAAAGAACCGGCGATCAGTGAAGAAATCATAACAAAAACATTGCCGGTTTTATGCTCCCTCCCAACCCCAACACAGTTATTCAACCGACACCCGACGATTGGGGATTCTCACTTTACTTCGCCGGCCGGAGAGAGAAAAATAGAGCTGAACACACCGGAATGGGAGCAGTCCGATCCGAGCAGCGAATCGTACCCGCTCACATATTCGGCCCCCCAATTCGCGGTTCAGTCACGAGGTTCTTCTGTTTGTTGTTGCGAGGATGTGTGGTTTCAAAATCGTAATAAATTGTTGATAGGTAATTTTTATTAGGAATCAGTTTTAGTTTTATTGGAGTTTAAGTAGCAATGCAATGTAGTAGGGGAATTATATTGGAATTGCCATTTTCTTATCAGGAGATCTAGCTCGCCTTGGATATTGTTTTTATTTATTGAGTTCAACTTTTGGGGATACTGAATCGTTCGTAGCTTTTGTCGAAAAAGCAACGTTGTACCAAAGCTAGGCACAATCTCGTCTCCATGCCTCCATAATGTGTATGCAAACCAAACATAACATCTGCCTTCTTGAGTCTTGACTTGAGTTTGGTTGGCCTCTCTCGGAGCATTTATTATTGTTGAAGCCGTTGAAGCCAAACAGCCATCTTCCGTTCACCAAAGGACCACCAGACCAGACGACCGACAGACAGCAGAGACGGCGCTCAGTTCGAACTCGACGTTCGTACGGTTTGGATCGTTTTTTTTGGGGGGAAATCGGTGATATTCCCGCGCTCTGCCTTTGGGACGACGACGGTTCCTAATTTCGAAATCACGCGCATCATTTTTCTACAGACAAGTCCCAAACAAAATCGCGGGTGCGTGTGTAAGAATCGTTCCAGAAAAAAACAACCTTATGCTGATAAACCAAAGAAGATTGCAGCAAAAATACACCGGTACGAAGGTCTTGCTTGCTGGTCACCTGTTCTTATCATAGTTAGTCTGATGTATGGGCAGCACTTCTAGTGTATTTACAAAGTGTGTGACATATATTTCTCTTATCGGATACTATGCAATCGGAACCTATTTCACCTGCAACATTTTTGGAACGGTGCAAAAGCTTGAGATATCGAGACCTGAGTTCTTTGGTTTACGATTTTCGATATCTTTGTTGGTTTCTACAATTTCGGCTGAAGTGTATGAGTGTGTTTCCTACCGATTTTGGAATCGTTCTATATTGTACATATTGTTATCGTTTGTAGAAAACGCTCTTGAAGTGCACACTTTTGAAGTGGTTGCTGCTATTCCTCCACCTGACTCCTACAGGACTAGGCTAGGCCGCTAGGGCCAGGCTTCTATTCCCTTGTTGAAGCATTGTTGTTATCATCAGTGGTGTTTACTCAATAATCGGTAACGACTCAGCAAAGTAGTGCGGAATGTCGTCATCACAGGTGAATGTAGGCTGGGCTGTTTTTTCGATCCAACTGTTGCAAGGCTGATATGATCGATAAGTTGCCGATAAAGCGATATCATAAAATAAATTAATCATCCCCAGATGTTCAATAAACTAGAAACGTCTGGCAGTTTTGTACTTAGATGATGAAATTAAAAATCTAGCTTACACAAAAAAAAATGATAAATTTTGAATTGGGTTCAATATCGGAATTTAAAAACAACAAATAAACATGCTTGGTTTTAATGGTTGTTCAACAGTTTTGAAACAATTTTTTGTTCCTAATTTAAATGTAATGATAAAAATAATTCATTATTATTGACATTTTATGTCAATTTTTGACAACTTTAAGCAAATTTTCGTCTTCTATCGTCTAATTTTAATTTTTTTTATGTCATATTTGTAAACTTAGTCGTTTCAAACCGTTTTTAAAAATTTTTAAAGTTTATTTTTGTCATTCCATTTCATTGATTTGTTTTCAATCGTGTAACATACATATAGCAATTTCACTTAAATAGCTTATTTACTTATTAAAATTGTTTCCATTACATTTTTTTAATAACATACTTATGCTATCTAGTTTTGCCAACAAACTCTCCCTGAATCTCGCGTTATACAAAATATTTTAAATTTGCAAAGGTTATTGGTTCTGTTAAAGAGGGAGACACGGTCAAAATTTGGTCAATATCAACTTGACGTATTTCTTTCAATTTTGCATTTAAAAATCCTGAACACTCCTCATTTTGGAGGTGTGTGTGTGTAGAATGTTGCTGCTATTTTGATTTTGGAATTCACTCTTCAGTTGTCAAAATGCCGTCCAAGGAAGAAGAGCAGCGTATCAAAATTTTGCTCGCGCATCGCAAAAATCCGAGCTACTCGCACGCAAAGCTGGCAAAATCGATAAAAGTTGCCAAAGCAACCGTTACAAATGTAATTAAAGTGTTTGGGGAACGTTTGTCGACAGCCAGGAAGTCTGGATCGGGGGGAAATCGAAAACCGGAAGCCGCTGAGACGACAAAGAGAGCTGCCGGTAGTTTCAAGCGAAACCCTAACCTCTCTCTCCGAGATGCCGCAAATAAGCTGGGTGTATCGTCTACAACCGTGCATCGAGCCAAAAAACGAGCCGGACTATCAACTTACAAGAAGGTAGTGACTCCAAATCGCGATGATAAACAAAATACGACGTTTGGCAAGCCATCTGTACCTGTGGCTTGAAAAGGAGCTTTTTCATAGCTTCCGGGACTGTCAACCAAGAAATTTATGTGAAAGAGTGTTTGCATAAACGTCCGCTGCCTTTCCTGAAGAAACACGGTTGTTCCGTACTGTTTTGGCCGGATTTGGCATCTTGCCATTACGGTAAAAAGGCCATGGAGTGGTACGCCGCCAACAACGTGCAGGTGGTTCCCAAGGACAAGAACCCTCCCAATACGCCAGAGCTCCGCCCAATTGAGAAATACTGGGCTATTTATTGTCAAGCGGAACCTAAAGAAGACCAAAAAAAAACTGCTAAGGACGAGCAGCAGTTCAAGGCAAACTGGTGGACAAGGTGGCTGTACAAAATCTGATGGCAGGGGTTAAGCGTAAGGCCCGGCAAGCCTAACTGAATATTTTTCCTCAATATACTAATTAAACTTGAAAAAAAAAATTAAATTTGATTTTGAAAATAAGCGATTTCACTGATTTACACGCGTTTTCCCTTGACCAAATTTTGACCGTATCACCCTTTAAACCCGTGGTTTTCAAAGTGGTCCCTACCAGGGGGGCGGTGAGCTTGATTGAGAAATTTGGGGGGCGTTGGAAGGGCGGGCGGTGAGGTCGTAATTCACGTTTTTAAAAATCACGAAACAACGTAGCTTCGAAATAATGAAATTACGTTACAGAAGTAAACATCGGGTTCAAGACTAAAATATCTATAATTTCACAGAGCTCCAAGCAAATTTTTGTTACAGTATTTTAATTAATCTCTCTAAAAATGTATCTAAAAGATTATTTTAATAGTCTCAGATTTTGTATACTCTAAATGCTGATCTTGTTTCGTAAGATTATTTTGGGTTAAACTAAAAAAGATATATGGAAATGCTTGATAATTTTAAAATGTATTTTCTCAAAACATCTGCAAAACAGAAAAAAAACCTACAAAAAAATCTGTATAAAAAGGTGTCATCTATGATTTAGTGATAGTTTTAGGAAAGAACATATGAATGATTTTTTTTTAGGTAAGAGAATTTCTTTTAAGTTCTTACTTGTTCAATTTTATTTCAACCGGTTCAAAAAATCAATTGAGACATTTGTAATTGATAAGCTTCCAATCTATTCGGTTGTCGGAACATTTTCTGGATTCAGTTGTTAGAATCTAATTTAAACTTATATATTTTTTACGTTATTTCACCAGCTGGACAGTAATTAGTTTGTTTTCTGTCTGATGTAAGCTGTCAGCTTAATGATCAATTTAGAATTTTGTTTATCCAAATTTAAAAAATATGATTTTATATCGAAACGAACTATTAAATCAGTTTGAAAGATTGTCCAGAAAACTATATCTACATATAGAATTAAGTGTTTACTGGAGGTTTAAAGTAATATAAGGGCCTTTGTGCGAAAAGAATATAAGAAACACGCTTTTAAGTTTTTATGTTTGGTCATTTTTCATATATTTTTCGAAAATATGCATTTTTCTTTAGGACCTAATGGTAAGTAAATAAAATTCTAAAAATCTGAAGAATTACGAAATATAGTTTTAAATATGAAAAAGCATTAAATCAAAATCGACCATTTTTACACCACCCCTACCCCTTCCCCCACCTTTGGCTCTGAGGACCTCATATAAATTTGAATAAATTTCAAGTTAAGTCTTACAACAACATAAAGCCCAAAGCTATTGGTTTTTCAACAATCCAGATTATATTTTTCTAATGTTTTCTTTAATTCGCCCAGGGGGCGTTGATCTCGAAAATTTTGCAAAAGGGGGCGGTGAGTGAAAAAAGTTTGAAAACCACTGCTTTAAACGATACCTCTTACGAAGAATGAATTACTATAAAAGGAAGAATTATGAGATGGTATGATGAAACTATAAGTACGTGAACTAAGGAGTAGAATGAATTCATCTACAAGTCATTAACTTTTTCGTGCTCGTGAATCAATTTTCACGAATATCGTCTTAAAATTGTTCGAGTTGTGTCCCATTTTGAGTTGATTTTGTATGGGGGCCCCCTTGCATAAAAAGTGGGATTCTTGAAACTATTACACAAACTATCACTGACTTGAAAAGCCCTCGGATATCAAATTTCACTTTATTCCGACCGTTCATTCATGCGTAATGGTGTCACAAAGAAAACGTCTACATTTTTATATGTAAAATTGTCGAGGCCAGTGCACAATGAGAAAAAGTGGTTGATCCCAAATAAAATCAATATCTTCCCTCCCAGGCCCGTCCATGGGGGGGGGGGGGTTTCGAAATTCAAATTTAGCTAAAAATAATAACAATAACCAAAAAAAACAATAAAAAAGAAAGGAGTTTCTAACACCGTTTCTCACTTATGATTACCACACAAACTGGACTGATAAAAAAACAAAATTTTCAAATCATATCATAATTGGGGTTTAAAATTTTTGATAAGTCATTTATAATTTTTACAAAAATGATGTTCTTTATTCTGAACTAGATATTTGTTTCAAATGTGTTTCTTAGTGAATTTAAAATAATCGAAATAGGAAAATGATAGTAATTGTTAATTTTTATTCATCTTAATTTCAGTTCTTTTCTTCATTTTCAACTGAAGGGTTGATTTAAAAATTCCGCTGTTGAATTTTGAATTTGAACAAATACTTTTTAATCGCGATTTAAAATGTGAATTTTCGAAAACTGACTGAAAAAACGGGGAATTTATTCAATGGTTGATGGTTTAATTTAATTTGATATTAGAAGAATATATTTATTATTCTTTGAAAAGTGCCAGTGATAGAAGTCAAAGATAAAACCTTTTTTTTTTTTAAATCCTCCAGTTGTCAAAATTCACGGCTTAGAAAATTCATTTTTGACGTTCAAAAAAATAATTTCATGTTCAATCATACTGACAAGAAAATTTTGGGAAATGGGTAATTTCGTGAATAATCAATGAAAACTGATAAAAAATTAATAATAAGGAATTCCAAGTTCCTTATGGCAAATATTGAAAGAACAAAATAAACACAAAGTAAGTTAACATTTCGCATAAAAATTAAGTTTAAAGTTGCTACTTCGAATCTGCTTTTAAAACTTTTTAAGTTTAATTTAAAAATCATTATCGATTCATAAAACACGATTTTATAAAAAAAAAATTAATGTTAAATCACAGGTTTGCAAACTCAAAGTATTTTGTCACTTTGTATTGTAACATCGGGTCCTGGAAAGAACAGTAGGTTGAAACTATGTTTTTCTTTTTGAAAATTTCGATTTAAAGGCTTAGGTGTCAAGTACACAAAAATTCAGTATTAAAAACAAAAAAAAATATGTTAAAATTATTTCTTAAATTTTATGAAATGAATTTGCGGCTTTATCGGTGAGGGTTAAAGAGTTGAAATGAAAGACGGATAGAAGATCAGAAGAAAATTCTAAGGTGGTGAAAAGAGCGAAGAGCATTTGAAATAGAAGCTTGACCACATACTAAATTCTTTGTCCCACACCAATTAACTGTATTGAAGAAGTAGTACCCAATAGAGAAGGCACTACATTTTTCGATACAGTTAATTATGGATGGTTCGACCGCCATATGAGTGTGCACATGTGCCGAACGGACAAAAAATTTAGCATGTGGTTGCTCTGTTAAGTCTTCTATTGTGCGATATCGTTCCATCGATGGCTAGGTAGATTTCTTATTTTCGTTTTGTGCGGATGTTCCAACTGGATTGAGTTGTCGCATACGGTCAACGGTCAGAAATCTTGGCCTAACTATTTTCGATTATCGGAACGATGTTTTGTAATTGATTTTTATAGCCGAATTATTTTTATTAGTAAGAGGAGAAATCACCGTGAATTTGTTTTATGAAATGAATTTGCGGCTTTATCGGTGAGGGTTAAAGAGTTGAAATGAAAGACGGATAGAAGATCAGAAGAAAATTCTAAGGTGGTGAAAAGAGCGAAGAGCATTTGAAATAGAAGCTTGACCACATACTAAATTCTTTGTCCCACACCAATTAACTGTATTGAAGAAGTAGTACCCAATAGAGAAGGCACTACATTTTTCGATACAGTTAATTATGGATGGTTCGACCGCCATGTGAGTGTGCACATGTGCCGAACGGACAAAAAATTTAGCATGTGGTTGCTCTGTTAAGTCTTCTATTGTGCGATATCGTTCCATCGATGGCTAGGTAGATTTCTTATTTTCGTTTTGTGCGGATGTTCCAACTGGATTGAGTTGTCGCATACGGTCAACGGTCAGAAATCTTGGCCTAACTATTTTCGATTATCGGAACGATGTTTTGTAATTGATTTTTATAGCCGAATTATTTTTATTAGTAAGAGGAGAAATCACCGTGAATTTGTTTTATGAAATGAATTTGCGGCTTTATCGGTGAGGGTTAAAGAGTTGAAATGAAAGACGGATAGAAGATCAGAAGAAAATTCTAAGGTGGTGAAAAGAGCGAAGAGCATTTGAAATAGAAGCTTGACCACATACTAAATTCTTTGTCCCACACCAATTAACTGTATTGAAGAAGTAGTACCCAATAGAGAAGGCACTACATTTTTCGATACAGTTAATTATGGATGGTTCGACCGCCATGTGAGTGTGCACATGTGCCGAACGGACAAAAAATTTAGCATGTGGTTGCTCTGTTAAGTCTTCTATTGTGCGATATCGTTCCATCGATGGCTAGGTAGATTTCTTATTTTCGTTTTGTGCGGATGTTCCAACTGGATTGAGTTGTCGCATACGGTCAACGGTCAGAAATCTTGGCCTAACTATTTTCGATTATCGGAACGATGTTTTGTAATTGATTTTTATAGCCGAATTATTTTTATTAGTAAGAGGAGAAATCACCGTGAATTTGTTTTATGAAATGAATTTGCGGCTTTATCGGTGAGGGTTAAAGAGTTGAAATGAAAGACGGATAGAAGATCAGAAGAAAATTCTAAGGTGGTGAAAAGAGCGAAGAGCATTTGAAATAGAAGCTTGACCACATACTAAATTCTTTGTCCCACACCAATTAACTGTATTGAAGAAGTAGTACCCAATAGAGAAGGCACTACATTTTTCGATACAGTTAATTATGGATGGTTCGACCGCCATGTGAGTGTGCACATGTGCCGAACGGACAAAAAATTTAGCATGTGGTTGCTCTGTTAAGTCTTCTATTGTGCGATATCGTTCCATCGATGGCTAGGTAGATTTCTTATTTTCGTTTTGTGCGGATGTTCCAACTGGATTGAGTTGTCGCATACGGTCAACGGTCAGAAATCTTGGCCTAACTATTTTCGATTATCGGAACGATGTTTTGTAATTGATTTTTATAGCCGAATTATTTTTATTAGTAAGAGGAGAAATCACCGTGAATTTGTTTTATGAAATGAATTTGCGGCTTTATCGGTGAGGGTTAAAGAGTTGAAATGAAAGACGGATAGAAGATCAGAAGAAAATTCTAAGGTGGTGAAAAGAGCGAAGAGCATTTGAAATAGAAGCTTGACCACATACTAAATTCTTTGTCCCACACCAATTAACTGTATTGAAGAAGTAGTACCCAATAGAGAAGGCACTACATTTTTCGATACAGTTAATTATGGATGGTTCGACCGCCATGTGAGTGTGCACATGTGCCGAACGGACAAAAAATTTAGCATGTGGTTGCTCTGTTAAGTCTTCTATTGTGCGATATCGTTCCATCGATGGCTAGGTAGATTTCTTATTTTCGTTTTGTGCGGATGTTCCAACTGGATTGAGTTGTCGCATACGGTCAACGGTCAGAAATCTTGGCCTAACTATTTTCGATTATCGGAACGATGTTTTGTAATTGATTTTTATAGCCGAATTATTTTTATTAGTAAGAGGAGAAATCACCGTGAATTTGTTTTATGAAATGAATTTGCGGCTTTATCGGTGAGGGTTAAAGAGTTGAAATGAAAGACGGATAGAAGATCAGAAGAAAATTCTAAGGTGGTGAAAAGAGCGAAGAGCATTTGAAATAGAAGCTTGACCACATACTAAATTCTTTGTCCCACACCAATTAACTGTATTGAAGAAGTAGTACCCAATAGAGAAGGCACTACATTTTTCGATACAGTTAATTATGGATGGTTCGACCGCCATGTGAGTGTGCACATGTGCCGAACGGACAAAAAATTTAGCATGTGGTTGCTCTGTTAAGTCTTCTATTGTGCGATATCGTTCCATCGATGGCTAGGTAGATTTCTTATTTTCGTTTTGTGCGGATGTTCCAACTGGATTGAGTTGTCGCATACGGTCAACGGTCAGAAATCTTGGCCTAACTATTTTCGATTATCGGAACGATGTTTTGTAATTGATTTTTATAGCCGAATTATTTTTATTAGTAAGAGGAGAAATCACCGTGAATTTGTTTTATGAAATGAATTTGCGGCTTTATCGGTGAGGGTTAAAGAGTTGAAATGAAAGACGGATAGAAGATCAGAAGAAAATTCTAAGGTGGTGAAAAGAGCGAAGAGCATTTGAAATAGAAGCTTGACCACATACTAAATTCTTTGTCCCACACCAATTAACTGTATTGAAGAAGTAGTACCCAATAGAGAAGGCACTACATTTTTCGATACAGTTAATTATGGATGGTTCGACCGCCATGTGAGTGTGCACATGTGCCGAACGGACAAAAAATTTAGCATGTGGTTGCTCTGTTAAGTCTTCTATTGTGCGATATCGTTCCATCGATGGCTAGGTAGATTTCTTATTTTCGTTTTGTGCGGATGTTCCAACTGGATTGAGTTGTCGCATACGGTCAACGGTCAGAAATCTTGGCCTAACTATTTTCGATTATCGGAACGATGTTTTGTAATTGATTTTTATAGCCGAATTATTTTTATTAGTAAGAGGAGAAATCACCGTGAATTTGTTTTATGAAATGAATTTGCGGCTTTATCGGTGAGGGTTAAAGAGTTGAAATGAAAGACGGATAGAAGATCAGAAGAAAATTCTAAGGTGGTGAAAAGAGCGAAGAGCATTTGAAATAGAAGCTTGACCACATACTAAATTCTTTGTCCCACACCAATTAACTGTATTGAAGAAGTAGTACCCAATAGAGAAGGCACTACATTTTTCGATACAGTTAATTATGGATGGTTCGACCGCCATGTGAGTGTGCACATGTGCCGAACGGACAAAAAATTTAGCATGTGGTTGCTCTGTTAAGTCTTCTATTGTGCGATATCGTTCCATCGATGGCTAGGTAGATTTCTTATTTTCGTTTTGTGCGGATGTTCCAACTGGATTGAGTTGTCGCATACGGTCAACGGTCAGAAATCTTGGCCTAACTATTTTCGATTATCGGAACGATGTTTTGTAATTGATTTTTATAGCCGAATTATTTTTATTAGTAAGAGGAGAAATCACCGTGAATTTGTTTTATGAAATGAATTTGCGGCTTTATCGGTGAGGGTTAAAGAGTTGAAATGAAAGACGGATAGAAGATCAGAAGAAAATTCTAAGGTGGTGAAAAGAGCGAAGAGCATTTGAAATAGAAGCTTGACCACATACTAAATTCTTTGTCCCACACCAATTAACTGTATTGAAGAAGTAGTACCCAATAGAGAAGGCACTACATTTTTCGATACAGTTAATTATGGATGGTTCGACCGCCATGTGAGTGTGCACATGTGCCGAACGGACAAAAAATTTAGCATGTGGTTGCTCTGTTAAGTCTTCTATTGTGCGATATCGTTCCATCGATGGCTAGGTAGATTTCTTATTTTCGTTTTGTGCGGATGTTCCAACTGGATTGAGTTGTCGCATACGGTCAACGGTCAGAAATCTTGGCCTAACTATTTTCGATTATCGGAACGATGTTTTGTAATTGATTTTTATAGCCGAATTATTTTTATTAGTAAGAGGAGATTCCGTTCCGATAATCGAAAATAGTTAGGCCAAGATTTCTGACCGTTGACCGTATGCGACAACTCAATCCAGTTGGAACATCCGCACAAAACGAAAATAAGAAATCTACCTAGCCATCGATAGAACGATATCGCACAATAGAAGACTTAACAGAGCAACCACATGCTAAATTTTTTGTCCGTTCGGCACATGTGCACACTCACATGGCGGTCGAACCATCCATAATTAACTGTATCGAAAAATGTAGTGCCTTCTCTATTGGGTACTACTTCTTCAATACAGTTAATTGGTGTGGGACAAAGAATTTAGTATGTGGTCAAGCTTCTATTTCAAATGCTCTTCGCTCTTTTCACCACCTTAGAATTTTCTTCTGATCTTCTATCCGTCTTTCATTTCAACTCTTTAACCCTCACCGATAAAGCCGCAAATTCATTTCATAAAACAAATTCACGGTGATTTCTCCTCTTATTATTTCTTAAAGTTAAATAGTTCTTCAAAAAATTGGCAAGTAATTAAAGAATTCAAGAAAAACTGTACTTTAAAATTCGATAAATTTATTTGAAAAATTAAACAAAATATAAAAATGTAAAATATAGGTGTTTTAAAACATTTCAGAAGGGCTTTCTTTAATAAACACGTTTCACCATAAACTTTTACATAATTTAATTGACTCAAGGCAACAGGATTTTTGTTATTTTTTTAATGATTGATTTGGTAGATTTTAGCGCCTTGAACTCGAGTCTTTTATCAAATTTGGTCGAACACTTTTAGTTTTTATGACAAGGAGTTTTTAAGGGTATCAGTTTTAAGTAAAATCAAACATTGATAACTGATTAACTAACAAACCTAAATATACATATGAAAAATATGATTCTGATTCTGTTTATCATACTTCATCAAATTAAGAATAAATATTATGATAAAAATGATGCATAATCTAAAAATTCAACAATTTAAAACAATGGAAAGAAATCATCACAAGTATTTTTGACATTACTGCAAAAACTTGATTTAATTTATCATATTTGTTGAAAGCTGCAAAAAGATTACATATATGCTTACAAAATATCTAAAATTCACTTTGGTTTAAAACTTCTTAAAAATATGATAAATGAGGGAAAGTAAAATAAAACTTGAAGTCTTGAGGAAAGTTGATAACACGTTTTAAATTTTTATTTTTAAACTAGCTGATCCCGTACGAACTTCGTTTCGCTTTAAATCATTGGTACGTCAAAATGAGTTTAGAAAATGAATTCGAACATTCTTTCGACAATTTTGGGGAAAAAATTCAACAGTGTTTAAAGTCGCTACTGTTACTATTACTTGAAATTCAAATTAAACGGTTGATTGGCTTTTTATTAAAATTTATGTGAGAGTGTTTTCTTCTCGATCGGTTGCAAAATCTAGACATTATGGCAAAAACATGTACTATTTGTTTATGTGCACGACTCTTTTGCTTGACCTTCACACTTAAATTGGTATCAATTAACTGCCTCCAACAAAATTATTGCACAAAACACTGAACTTTCAATGAAACCCTCTTTTTCTGTCCCATGGCCCGAATTCGATAATTGAAACCAATTTTACGTTCCTCAAAACTCCCTTTTGCCATGGACGGCCTTCTTTTGACCACGATTCAAAACTTGACACCTGAAATCTTTTCTGTTAACCTCCCATGTGTCAATTTCCATTACAATTCTATGCTCAATCAAGAGAATATCGTAAAATCAGTGAACAGATAATAACCCCTTTTGCCGACCCCTGAGTCAAGATTTGAAACCTGAAAGCAAAAGAACGTCCCTCAAAACTCCTATGCGGAAATTTTCATCTCAATCCAATGTAGAATAACGTCAAAATCGCAAAAACATTAAAGTTGGGTATGGACGACTCCTTCAGCCAACTTCTGATCCGCAATTCGAAACTCGAAATCGATTGCTGGTCCCTCAAAACACTCATGTGCTAATTTTCATCACAATACGATCTATAATTACGCCAATATCGTAAAAACATTAATCAGTGGATATGGATGACCCCTTTGGCCGACCCCTGACCCTAAATTTGATAACTGTAACTGATTGTTCGCCTCTCAAAACACTCATGTGCAAATTTTCATCACAATCCGGTGTATAATAACGCCAATATCGCAAAAACATTAATCAGTGGATATGGACGACCCCTTTTGCCGACCCCTTACCCTAAATTTGATAACTGTAATCGATTGCTCGTCTCTCAAAACACTCATGTGCAAATTTTCATCACAATCCGATGTTTAATAACGCCAATATCGCAAAAACATTAATCAGTGGATATGGACGACCCCTTTTGCCGACCTCTTACCCTAAATTTGATAACTGTAATCGATTGCTCGTCTCTCAAAACACTCATGTGCAAATTTTCATCACAATCCGATGTTTAATAACGCCAATATCGCAAAAACATTAATCAGTGGATATGGACGACCCCTTTGGCCGACCCCTGACCCTAAATTTGATAACTGTAATCGATTGCTCGTCTCTCAAAACACTCATGTGCAAATTTTCATCACAATCCGACGGAAAACAACGTCAATAAGGTGAAAACAAAATTTGTCTTGTATGGACGACCCCCTTCAGAAGGGGTCGTCCAAAAATCTAAAAACATTTTTCATCATTCCTGGTCCTAATGAGCATCCATGCCAAATTTCAGATCTCTAGCTCTTAAGACGGCTGAGTCTATAGAGGACAAACAAACAAACAAACAAACAAACAAACATACAGATAATTGCTTTTTATATATATAGATTATATGTTTTTGATTTAATTTTTTGTTAAAACAAAGTGCAGAAATTTCTCGAATACTTTTTAATTATTTTCAAAAGTTGTTTCAATCACAAAAGCTGATAGAAATATTGCATATTTTGATTCAGGGTACGAAATTATCTTTTGAATTCGTTGCACCTCAGAAAAATGTAAATTTTGTGGCCTTGAGGATATTATGTGTTGTGTTGAGCATTTAGAGGAACAAAAAACACGAAATAAAATTAAGTCTGAAATTGGTTTGTTGAAGAATATTTCATATCAGCATAACATTTGTAATGAAATAAACGATTTTTTCAGTAAAAAAAAACTATTTTTTTCTTATTTAGTAACAATTCCTCATTAAAAATATCCATTCAGAAGAGGTAGGATTTTTGTATGACAAGTTTTGAGTTTCTTTACAAAAAATTAATTGAAGTGCAATCAAAGTTAGTTTCACGTCGAATAGTGTTGTAGATCGAAATGTCTCAAGCCAAGGGTGATTTAATACTAAATTCCGCCGAAGGCGAGAAAAATTTCTGACTTGCTCTTTAACATTTATTTTCAAAAACATTTAAGATCAAGTAACGGTGAAAATTTTACTTGGAAAAAATCTTCATGGGGGGGGGGGTTTAACCCCTAACCCCCCCCCCCCCCCCCCCCCGTTCGCACGGCCTTGTTCCCTCCTACAAGAACCAAATCTATGAAAATATACTTTCCTAAGTGAAAATGTCCGGAGAATCGATTGGACATAGTTTCAGAGGCCGCATAAGCTTACGAACGGAGATATAGTGCTTAACCCCTAATTTCCCTAAATTTTGTAATCCATAAAAAAATGGTGATTTAGACTTGAAAATTTTGAACAAAAATTGACCTAATTTGTGCTATTTTTTCCGAGGAATAAAATGAAGGTTGTTAAACAGACTGCCCCAAATTTGTATGAGAAATTTCAAGCTTGTGAAATGTTATGCGCTGCAAGCTTAAATTGATCCTACACACTACCAAAAAAATCTGTGAAATTACATCACATATGATGGATGGATTGTAAATAAAAAGAAGCATCATATATGACGGAATTTTCAGTGCAAGTTGGATATTACACGCCTGTAAAATTTGCCGACGTGTAATTTAAAAGTGATGTAATGTTTACACTTCCAATTGGATTTTTTTGTTTACTTTTTAGTTATAAGATTCAAAGAAGATCTCTCAATAAAAAAAACAATCTTTTTGTACACACCAGATTACATTTATTTTAAACCACTTTTTTTGATCTGCCACTTTTGCCAACCATGGCTACGATCGTCACCATTTCCATCTGGCGGAGACTTTCCCGGAACGTACTTTGCGAATCTGTTAGAATTAAAACAAATTGTTTGGAGCATATTTAGCTTTATCTAACCACTTATTCTAAAAACTTACCATTCCACAATGAACGCACAATCAAACAACACGGCAGCGCAAACACCCGACAGGTCAAAAAACTTACGACTTGCTCTCGTGTTTGTTTTTTTTTTTTCATTTTCAGTGCTGTCAAGGATTTAATCATATCTAATTTACAATAGAAAATCGTGTTCCGTGTCATGTAAGATTCAATTCTTCAATCTTCAGAGTTGTTAAGGATTCAGTTTTTGCAATTTACTGTGACATGTAATTTTCTGTGTTCGCACTACGAAACAATCTTTAAAATTACATCACATATGATGTAAATAAAAAAAAGCATCATAAGTGACGGAAATTTACAGTATGAAATCGCGTTCTATGTCATGTAATATTAAGGGTTTTCAATTTCAGTGCTTTTAAGGATTCAGATTTTTTTTCTGTGTAGGCCTAGTACAAGGACTCATGCCAAATCGGATCATGGGAAGCGGTCGCTCGACGAGCCTAAAGTTTGTATGGGATTTTGAGACATTTTGTTCGGGAGAAACATGAAAATCAAATTTTTCATGAATAACTTTGGCCCCTTTCGGCCGGTTTTTTTTTAAAACGGTTTTTCTTAATGCCTAAACTATGACAAATATTTCATCCGAAGACTGCATTTCGATGCGACTTATGATAAGAAAGTTATTCAACTTCAAAAATGTGGTAACTTTTTTTCAGGGTGTTATTCCTCACTGGTAATGCTGCGTCAAAATGTTCGAAGCAGTCTCTCATTAATAGTGATGAATATCACCCTTAAAAAAGATAAATATTTTTTGAAGCTTAATATTTTTTGTGTCTTAACTTGAATCGAAATGCAGTCTTCGGATAAAATATTTGTCATAATTCAGGGTTTGAGAAAAACCGTTTTCTAAAGAAATCGGCCGAAGGGGACAAAAGTTATTGATGAAAAACTGGATTTTCGTGTTCCTCCCGAACAAAATGTCCCAAAATCCAATACAAACTTTAGGCTCGTTGAGAGACCCCTTCCCGTGATCCGATCTGGCCCAAATTTGGCATGAGACCTTGTACTAGGCCTAGGATTGATTTAAGCCTGCAGCGCATAACTTTTTCAAATGTCGGGTCATTTGGGGCACTCTATTGCTCAAGCATCCACACGCTTCGGAATATGGAGTTATGGCTGATTTCCCCTCATTCACCAACATTTTTAATACTGTTCAGAAAAAGCTTGTTGGGACTTGAAATTTTTGAAGCAAATGTGATTTATCTTGTGTGATTTTTCCGAAAAATTCAATGGAGGCTATTTGAGTCACCACACACATTGGAAACTGGAGTGATTGCTTTTTTACCCTCGATTTCCCAACATTTTTCTATTAATTTAGAAAAAAAAACTTGTTCGCTCAGGAAAATTAAGGAACAAATAAAAACTATCTGGTGTGGCTTTTTCCGAGGAATCGAATGAAGACTAATCGGAAAATGGAGTTATGACTTGAAAATTTGAAAAATGTAGAGGAATTGGGGGTACAGCCATTCGATTCCTCGGAAAAAATCACATAGGATATGTCTCATTTGGTTCAAAATTTTCAATTCCGAACATGTTTTTTCTGAAATATTTTTAAAATGATAGGAGAAGTGAAGCGAAAACAGCCATAAGTTTATTTTCCAATAAGTGCGGTAGCTTGAATGGACTTCATTCGGCTCCTATGAAAAAATCACACAACATAAGTCTCATTTGGTTTTAAATTTTCAAGTCCGAACTTACTGTTTTCAAAATTATCCTCGGAAAAAAACTCACAAGATAATTGTCTTAATTGGTTCAAAAATTTCGAGTCCAAACATGCTTTTTCTACAATATTTTTAAAAAAAATTAGGGGAGGGGGATCGAAGCAACCCATAGGACTGTCAAGACGTGACAAAATTTGCTCCTCCAAAAACTGTTGAAGTTTTCAAACAAATTGCAAATTTTTGAAGTTTCGGTTAAATTGGTTTAATGCAACTGGGAATGAAGCCGGATTTGCTGTGATTTGGCAGATGGATTTGTGCTGCTCAGGTTCCCGGTTCCTTGATCTATTGCCAAGCTTCAAATCAGGCGCCTTGGACCTCCGGACTGAAGACTGCACTAAAGATGAATGAAGTATAGAAGCAGGGATTTAAAAGTTCTTGGACCGGGACTTAAAGCTAAGTACCATTTTTTATCGTAACATTGTCATCACATTTATTGCATTCTAACGGAACGCCCGTAAATAGGTTTTTGTATCGAAGCTTTCATAAATCATTTATTTTTAGATGATGTTTAATCATTTTCAAAAACTTTTACATGAAAATCTGCTGTGAAATTGTTCGTTTATGATTTACGATCAAAAGCTTGATCACTTTCATGTTGACGACAAAAAAAAAACAAAACGTGGTTTACAAATTTCAAATAAAACCGAAACGAATTTCAATTTCTTCTTTTGTCACCCTCCCTCCCTTCGATTTTTCCGAAAATCCAGAAGGAGGAAATAAATAAATTTAAAGGTTTTTTATTGTAAAATTTGACAAGTTTTTTCTAATATTCAAACGATTGGAAGAGCGAAAGTTTTTTGTTTTCTTCTCCTGCCAAAGTTCCTGATATTTTTTTCACGATTTGTGATAAGATATGAAAAATTAAATGATCCTGTTAATTTCAGTGCGCATTAGGAGCAACCTGCCATCCTGTAGTTATAAAAACGATCCAGATATGTGAAAATCTTAGGAGGAAGCCGAATAGGATGTTTTCGTACTTTCGATGGATACAGCTACATCTTCTGGCATATAGATAATCTATCAAAAGCTAAAAAGCTAAAAGCTGCTGATCTTAAATGTTAGCTTATAATATTTACTTCTGACGATTAGTGAAAAGAGGTTTTGAATGATATTTGAGAATAGACTAGCTATTTCACTAGGTGGTGGGAGGAAAATATGAAAAGTTTTTTTTTTTTATTTTCTACCTTTTCATTGCGGTTACTAGATTTTTTTTAAGAATTCGTTTACATATTTGAAACGACAAAAATTTTTTTTTTTTGCAAGGATGCAGAGGTTACCTCAGTCCTAAAGCGTGAATTATTATTCTTTCAATCCCTTTTCTCTATTTTCCTTCTATCCATTGACTACTAGGACGTGGCCGGCGCCGTTATTGATGTGTAAAGAGAAGCATCAGTTTTGTTCATTGTGAATGTGCTGCCAATCCCAGATACCATTCATTTGACCTCTGGATAAAATTGGTGGCCTCCGTCAATCACGAAGTAGCAACCATTGGCGATGTGGAATCCGTTCTACTGAGCCATGCTTGCGATCATGGAATTTGACATGCTTTTATTTTAATATCGGTAAAAAAAATTTAAAGGTGGACGAAGCTTATAAGGAACTATTGATTTGAAATATTTTTCATGTTGTGTTTCAAGTTCAATGATTTAAGGTGGATGTGAGTAGTCAATCAAGCTAATAGCTAATATTTTAAAAAAAATAGGGGAATTGAGTTTAAAACAGCCAAAACTCCATTTTCCGATGCGTATGGTAGCTTCGTGCCTTCAAAATTCTAATTCACAAAAAAAAAGTTCCAGCTTAAGTAATCGAAGAGTGAGGTTGATCATCGAACACAAATTTACAACAAGCGCCGAATGACAACTGTTTTCTAAACTTGGCTGGTTCAACCGTAAACAATTCAGGAGGTCTATCAATACACTTCACCCGTTCACCCGGTAACATGCTAAACTCACTCAGCCGCGTCCCGGACAAATGTTTGTAAACATGCTTGTCAATCTCGCACGTAATCCGTCGTACCTACCTAATACCGTGCGGTGCATCCGATGAATCAATCGAAATGGCGTAATTTAGGATTAAACCTTGTGGTAGTGTATTATTTATTCATGTTTTTAGAAATCATCTACATTACTACATTACATTCAAAGATTGAAATGAAATATTTATGCCAGATTGTAACAAATTGAAAGATTGTCATCTTACGTTACAAGAATAAACATTATAAATAAATAAAATAAAGATGTTTTGCAACACACCGTTCTTCGGAAATGTCCGTATTCAATTCCGGGTACTAAATGTTTGTAAACAAACGCAACATTTCTAAGAAAAAAAATCGGCGAGTCCTTTCCTTTTAAGTTGATTTCAAAATAAACCACCTTTAAACAGTGAACGCTGCTTAGCTCAAAAACCCTTTGGGTTCGTAAATGGCCGACTGATGAATTGGAAAGGGGTTAGAGGTAAGATAGCGCATATCAGCGGCCAACTACTCTCGAGCCTAAAACAAAATGGGTACGCGAATGCCTACTAACATATGTGTAAAGGGTGTTCCGTCACGAGAGAAGAACCTGAAGAGGTTTATCGACAAAAGTCAGGTTAATTTTTGGTGAATCAACTACAGTATGATCCATAAAAAATGCGAAAATCTGTCATCGAAGTTCATAAACACTTCATAAACTCTCTATGTGTCCACGTTCGTTCTCTATTACTCTCTCCAGGCGAGATCTGAATAGGGAGCATACCTTGGCAATATAAGCCTCATGCAATATAGGCCTTCAGAGATGGAAGCCTTCAGATAATCGACACTTGGATGAGTAAGAGGATCCACAGGTCTTCTCTTGAACATATTTACGCCCATATCAAATAGTCGAGTGGGTTCAAATAAAGCATAGTTCATCTGAAATCTTTATAATATACCACAGCGCTCCTAGTGGTCGGATCTGGAATGTTTTGACAGTATGTACTTCGTTTTGGAACTTTTCCTCTAGCAGTGCTGAAAAATTTCATTACGATTCGTTCCGATTCAAAAAAGTTACACGTGATGGAAACCGCGAAACGAAAATAATTTTGGACACACGTCAAAAACCGTCAGGTTCCGTCAAAAACCGTCAAAAACCCGGTCAGGTTCAAAAATCGCGAAATCGTTGAAAATGGCCAAATCGACCGTGTGCAGCATTCTCAAACGTTTCCTTGAGATGTATACTATCGATCGGCAGATCCATACCAAGCGCATTTGAAGGTGTTGAGAACGATCAAAGCAAATCCAGGGCAGTCGGACTATGACATCGCCAAGAAACCAAACCGTACATTGAAGCGGAATGTAGTAGCGAAAGGTCGTGCACTCGTGCCCGGAAGTAATACAACAAGGTTCTAACGAAGTACGACGGATGCATCCTCATGGGTGACGAAACGTACGTAAAGATGGATTTTGGGAAGCTTCCAGGCCAAAATTTTTATAAATTCACTGGTCGGGGTGATGTCTCCGGCAAGTTCAAATTCGTTTTTGAAGAATTTTGCAAGAAAGTGTTTGATCTGACAATGTATTTGCAGCTGCGTACAAAAAATCTTGGTTTTTGTGACAACCAAGAGCATGGACTCCAAAATGTACAAGGAGGCGTGCCTGAGAAAACGTATTCTTCCGTACATTAGATCTCACAAAGGACCAGTAAAGTTTTGGCCAGATTTGGCAAGCCGCCACTACAAGCTGGCAAGCTGGTGGATTTTGTGGGAAAGGACATAAAGCCACACAACTGCCCTCAATTCCAACAACGACTCGGAATGCAACAGAGGTGAAGAGATGGTGACCGAAAGTGACCGATTAGCGAACAGGGTGTCCAAACTATGATGAGTGATTTCATCCAAACCCCATCGGAATAATTTTTTTGTTATTTTTCCTTTAAAGGGCAATAAAAGACCTACATTTTGAGTAACATACCATTTCCATTTCGTTTACATAGCCCCGAGATAGACCCGTTTTAATGCATCCAGATTAGAGATGAACTATGCTTTAATCTCATCCAGCCAGGTTTGGGTCCGTTTCGTGGTATTACATGGGCTTTGTGAGAAAACAACATTCTTGGGTTCACCGAAGTTTGTCTGAATCCACGGAAGCACCTGATTCTTCAAAACGTCCTTGTGGACTTTCGTATAAACTTTTACTCCTGCTATTATGAAAACACGAGGCATCTTCGATCCATTCGAAGCAGCCGCTCCAAATACCATGACTCCAGGAGATTCTTGGTGGTTAACTTGAATTTCACAATGTCTCCAACATCCTTAGCCTTCGTGGGCGAAATACCTATACCATTGACTTACACGAAATGCATTTACCAGTTTTAAAGTAAAAGGACACTGGAAGCTCCAGTAACTCGTAGAAAAGTTACCTTGATTATAAGCTAACTCTCGAACTTCAACTGATATGAGACAATCTTAGCAAAATCTTGCAAAACGAAAAAGTATTAAGGGTGTCCACGTTGAAATTGCCACACACAAAATTGATTCGAAAAATTCTAGTTTTCATCTGATTGCCATCAAAATTTCAGGTATTGATAAATAACTATTAAACTTCATTTTACCATTTTACTCCAATTTTATTTACAGTCCACGCAAAAACCGCAACCTGGCCTTAACCCCGGCCATAAGATTCTGCACAACCTGTGAATCAACCGTTTTTTGCATGTAAATACTTTCTTCAGTTCCTCGACTGTCTTCACTATCTTAAGTCGTTTAAGAAGGTGCTGCTGCATAATCGCCCAGTACTTCTCGATGCGGCGAAGCTCCGGAGTGTTGGGAGGGTTGAACATTTTCGGCACGAAAATGACCTTATTGTTCGCTTACCACTTTAGCACGTCCTTAGAGTAGTGGCATGTGGTCAAATGCGGCCAGAAGATTGTTGGGACGTTGTGGGCCTTTAGGAGACGAAGCAGCCGCTTCTGGAGGCACTCTTTCATGTACACCGTTCATCGTGTCCTGGGTCACGGAAGGTGTACTCCGCTTCCTGCACGTGCAGATGGCTGGCCAAACCAGGAATTTATTCGCAGATTTGGACATCTTCTGAGTGCGAACATGCTCTGGAACGCTGAACTTATCATTGGCCGTGAAAAACAGGTTTCCGGGGATTTGTTTGAAGTCGGCCTTCACATATGTTTCGTCGTCCATGATGCAGCATTCAACTTTCGTCAGCATGTTGAGGTACAACTTCCTGGCACGGGTTTTGGCAGACTTGTTCTGCTTCTTGCCGCGATTAGGGGCCTGTTGTGCCTTGAACGTTCGAAGCCCAGCCTTAGTTTTGACCTTCTGGACAAAACTTCGGTTTAGGTGCAGCTTCTTAGTCACATCCCGAACGGAGGCGTTCGGGTTTCGGTTGAAGGCCCCAACTACGCGGTTGTGATTTTTGGTGTTGTACGGAATACTTTTTCCTTTACTTCTGGGCTTCCGATCGGTGGTCAAACGTACCTCGAACCGCTTAATCACTCGCGACACCATGGAATTCGTGATTCCCAACGTTTAAGCGATAGAACGATGCGAGAGATCCTTGTACCCATGATGAATGCGCAAGACTTTATCACGCACGAGCTGTTCTTTCGACTCCGTTTCCGCGAGTTTTGATCATAGGACTTTAAAACTTGCAGGATGTAAACAATGCACTATGAACTAAATCTACCCAAATTTTCATTAAATTCTACTCAGCGGTTAAAAAGTTAGAGCTATTTAAGAGTGTGGCAATTTCATCATGGACACCCTTTAGTTACCTGCTATATTTGAGAAATTTCAAAAATTGATATCAACTTAACTCAGAATATCAATAACTTCACATAAGAGACTGTGACCTGAGATCTGAGACTGGAAACCTGGGCCATGAGACCTTAGACATAGGACATGAGGCCAGAAACAGAGGCACAAGACATGAAACTTAAGACCTGGGGCCTAAGACATGACACTTGAAACATGAGACGTGAGACGTGAAAAGTGTAACATGAAACATGAGAAGTAGAAATAGTACGAAGTGAGACGTGAGACGTAAGAGTGAGACGTGAATAATAAAGTCGTGAGAAAAGTGAAATGAGACGGGAAAAGTGAGAAAGGAGACGTGAGGAGTGAAACGTGAAAAGGGTGAAATAAGACGTGCAATATGAGAAATGACACGTGAGACGGATGAATAGAGAAGTGAAATGTGAGTAGTGGTACGTGGAGATAAGAAGTCTAATGCCCTGTTGCCTCACATCTCATGTCCTCATCCCATGTTACTACACTTCTCATGTCTTATGTGTTTATATCTCAGGTCTTATGTATCATGTTTCATGTCTTAGGTTCCACCATTCAAGCCTCGGAGCTGTGGGATCCGATTTGGGATCATTTTAGAATTTCTTAACCCCTGGGGTCTTGAAAGCTTCGTTTTGGCTCAAAACTCATCCAAGATTTTTTTACAGAATTTCTAAGTAAAGTATACATAAGTAAATTTGAACTTCGCACAGTTAAATGATGAACTAATTGCTTACATTTTTGAATGCAGTAGAACTCGAATAATCACTCTACAAACTCTAAATCTCGAATGTTCGCTCTTCTCTGATGTTTGCTGTTAATCTAAAAAGTTCTAGTCCAGCAAAAAAAATGCTAATTATTACTCAACCGCTCGGTGCTGCAACATTTCCCAAGTCCTACATGTTGTTTTAGACAGTGTGGCCCGAAAAAGGAGTGCTAAAAGGTTATATTATGTAGAGTTGACCCGTGAATTTTATTTGAGTGCGATTTTCGTCTTATCCCGCTTAAACAGCACCTTTTGAGCTCCGCTAAATTTGCTGTACCCTCTGTTTGAGGAACGGTCATCTTTTGGCCTGAAGTGGTTTCCGGATGAGTGTACTTTATTTGTTTGGAATTAAAATGTTTTTTTTCCACATCAAACAGAAGCAGCATTTCAAGAACTTTGAAGCAGTTGTTGACACGCTCGTAAAATGGGACTAATTGGTTGATTTTTTATTTAAAATTTTATCATTTAATTGGACAGCGTTTGCTGCGTATTATTTTGTAATACAATGTTGTGCTAAAAACCAGCAGAAATTTCGTCCTTTCGAGAAGTCAAGACTGATTCTCATCAACAATAAACGCGAAGCAGCAATTAAAGGGTTACGGCTGAATACCTCGGCTTCAGTGTTATTTGGGTTTGGGACAAAAACAAGACGGAACAAAATGCGACGGCTAAGAAGACTGTGGTGAGCGTCTTGCATTGGTACGTCCGTCTCTGGAGTGGGATTATATTTTTAGCGAAATGAGCAGCGGAAATCCGTCGCGAACGAATTGGGCGCGGAGGAAGCGCGGTAAATTCTCACCAAACCGATTTGTCATTTTCACGGTCAGCTTCTTCGTGTGACAATGAACTGGGAGCGCGCGTTGAGCAACGAGCGTGGAATATTTATCTGACGTTGATGTACCGTCTCTGGAGTATCGTTTGGCAACAGGACTTGCAGTTTAATTTCACACTGAACGGATATCTGATCGAAAGGTAATTAGCAGGGATATTTTTTCCATATTGCAAGGCGAAAGAAGAATCTAGGAAACTCAGAAATTCCTCCGAAACTGTGACGGTTTTTCAGCTAATTGTACAAAAAAATCGGAATAACGAAAACTGAGAGTCGATTCGTACATACGTATAGAAGAATCACGTCGTTCTGAAAATTCAAATGGTTCAATCATCATCGATATCTAAGATGCAACAACCATCATGTGAGGTTGGTTTAACAATGTAGTAATAAAAAACTGTCGATTGCTAAAATGCATGGTTGATTTGGCTATGTCAATGAGGTTGATTCTGTGAATATTCGCATATTTGATTCATTCGTATCTCTGATTGGTCGGATTGATTACACACTCAAGACGAAATAACAACAAGTACTAAATTATAATGCTACAAACATTCATGGCCTTGTGCACCAAATGGACGTTTTCTGCAGCATACCATTTCTTGATGTTTTTCCGGTACCTTTTCTCTGTAAAAATTGTCTTCTGTACGAGCTTTGAAACAAAGATGTTGAATTATAATAACACTCCTGGTTCATTAAAGGGTAAAATCTCAAATTATCTTAAGAAATGTTATCCAAATTAAAAGAGGGTTCATTATCATCCAGTTTTACAAATACTGTTGGGTTTATCTTGACTACACTTTTGATGTAGGTACAAGTTTTGAAATATGGCACTTGAAAAACGATCAACCTTTTGATCCAAAAACTCCGTGTTGACTCTTCCAACAAAGGAAGTAAATCTTTAACCGATTAACACCGACTGTCCGGGCTAAATTAAGTGGCTCCTTAAATATTCAAATCCAGCAAAGCGAACGATATGATACGTACAGGTCGCTTAGCAAGACCCGACGCGTTGCGGTCCAGCAGTTCGGTACAAGAGTTAAACTCTCGAATTGATTCGATTATCCCGGGGTGAATTTCAGCCAAACTCCATTAAGATTCATGACAAGGGTAACCACACATTTCCAGCGGCCGGCACCTTTCAGCAGCATCAGTATCATCGTCGTCATTGTTGCTGGCTAGCGCAGCCAAATCCCAAAGGTTTTCTCCTTTTGGCTTGATGGTAAGAGTTTTCCTGAATCCGATAAGTGCCATCCGCTGGCTCGCCGTGCATTGTGGATGTAGCGGACAGAAAAAAAAACACTTTAAAGTCATTTTACCATCCGGGGATTGGAGGAAGGGGTAACTTGGAAGATGGGTACACTTTATCTTGCCTGGATAAAAATTCCATAAACAAGCAGAGACACAAATTCAAGCTGCGTCAAATCAAGAGCGAAATCCATCATCCTCTTGGAATGTTGATATACAAATTAAATTATGATTCTGGACTTTGAAATTGAATTCTTAACTCTTATTCTACAGGTCTGAATCCAAAAACATATCATCACATTACATTATCACCAAACCTGCTTAACGTTGATTGGCTATTTAAGAATTAAGCAATTTTCCGCTTTGTCTCTAAACTGATGCTCCCTACCACGGACATCCGTTTTCAAAGACTTTCATTGTTGTCAAATTTCGTCGTTCCTAGAGATTTTTTTTTCGAATGTTGCTACAAATTCAGGGCGACGTTCTGAAGGATGAAGTTTTCTGTTGGAAACAAAATCACAATGATTTTAAAAACCGATTTCCGGTTGGCTCACTGCCATTCCGGTGCGTTGCATGACAGTGTCAGTCACCTATTTGAATCGGCTTCGGATCGGATTGATTACTCAATTTTGCAGAGCCATAAACCGGGAGCAGGTTATCGTCACGTAAAGCAAATCGTGTGAACCTGCTGTCGCATATTTAGTCGTGAACCCATTACGGGAAACCAGTTCAGAAATGGAACCCGGAGGCCGTCGCCCCTGTCCGGAAGAACTTTGAACTCACAAAAAAAAATCAATCTTTAGGAAACCATTCATCGAGGAATGACACCCAGATAGAGCGATTTCCTTCCTGGGACCAATGTCGAGAGAAAGACGCTGCATAAAATCGCGTTCGTGTGACGAATTTATAGACGCCAATGTGCGTTTGCTTCTTCTTCGGCCTTATGCTTTCCCTGTTTCAGTTGACAACTCAAGAAATTCCGCGGTCACGGGATGCACCATCATCCCGTGGTGCTACTTAGGATTCTGGGCCCCGGCAGTGTGATTTTTGCCATTCGGAACTTGTTGTTACGTGTCTGGGAATTTATGACCGCGCCGAGCGTTTATGCGTTCGGTTCGCGATTAAGCACATAAATTGAAATTCGCCCGGAGACGGCCAATAAATACTTATGGTTCGGTTACTTTTTCTCGTTTATCGCGCTGTTCCGGAACGGGATTAAATTTGGGTGACCTAGAAAGAGGGGCTTCATAAATGAGCTGCATATAAAAAAGTCATTTTGTTTGATTGTGTTCTTCAATGACAAGTTACAATATTTCAGAATAACAGGGATTGAAACAAAATTTGATGGTTAAGAAGAGGGGAGTAAACGAATGTTTAAATTTTTAAGCGATAAATTTTGATCACTCCCGAGCGCGTGCAGCTCAGGTTGGAAGCTTTTCTTTCTCGTTGTCTATTGTGATCTGCTAATTTTGGTCGGAATTGAACATGCTGTGGTAATTTTTACCGCTATTCGTTCCTTGGATCAGTTTTCGAGTAGCTGCAATCTGCTTATTTTGGTCGGAGCGTTTTTGTCCTCAGGCCGTAGATATGCAGGGTCGTCAGGCAGTAGGTCCACTATGGGGTTTGAGTCGGTAAAAAGTCAAAAACTGAATTTTATCGGATCGCTTTTTTATTTTTACTAGTTAATAACTCAATATTTGACTAAGATATTCCCAGTTTTTCAACTCATTCTTGGATACTGAACGCACCACAGACTTTGAAAAATTGAAAAATTTATATGATGAAGAAAAAAGGTTAAATCACATATATTTCTATGGAAAACATTTTTTTCTTAAGTTTAAAGTACATCATATGAAAGCTTATATATTAAAAGATATCATTTGAACCATTCAAAATTTTTACACACTAAATTGATCTATGATAATAACAGGTAAATAATTTTTTTTTCAAAAGTCAAAAACTTTGAAACCTTGCCAAAAAAAAGCCCCATACTCTTTTTACTATCGAGATCTAGTTTAAGGTCCTAAAAATACAATGAAAAAGATTCCAGCCACCCCAAAGCACCGTTTTTTGAGTTATAGTCAAATAAAGCTGAAAATATCATGCAAATGGGTAATTTTTACCCATTAATGAGTATAAATTCAACAAAGTTGATGTTGATTTGTCAAAAAAAATGTTTCTCATGATTGATCAATCATTTCATACATTTTTTTCTTGAGTGAAGTGTATTGATGATATTTATCACTTAATGATCAATTAGTCCAAAACCTGGTTTTCAAAAGAAATAAAAAGAAGGGCCAAAAATAACACCAAGCATTAAGCATCCTACTTTGAAAGTTGTATTTTAAAGATTTTTGTATGAATTTATTTTAAGTTAGTTGAAATAGTAATTTTCATACAAAATTTTCAAAAATTACAAAATAGTCCAAAACATCAAATCATACTTTTTGCCGCCTCATTGTATGGAACTGCCTCATAGTGAGGTCGTCAGACGAGATCATCAAGCAGTAGGTCGTCCTAAGTCTGTAGGAAGTAGGTCACCAGGTCGTCCTGAGGCCATAGTTCATTCTGAGGCCGTAGATTGTCAGTCAGACTTGTAAACCATCGACATTTTCTCTGACAGTCGCACAGCCTGCTTATATCAGTTTCATTGTTCGTGCCATCAAACGAATGCGACCAAACACTTGCGGAACAGTCGACTACCATCAGACGAAACGACATTCATTCTTCTTGGTGTGATTGTCGAACGAAATTTCGTGTCTTGGTACACGAGAGCGATAATTTGATGGTCAAACGACCGGAATTCCCAACAGTTTACGATATAGCCTATCTCTTTCACGCAGCAGAACCTACAGACTCAATAAGCAAATGCAATCTTTTCTATTCACTCTCTCTTTGAATTTGTTGGTCGAACAATGTGGAATGATTATTTAAGAAAAAGGGATAAAAGTCAAACGACTAACCACAACAAAGATCAAAATTTCATTTGACATTTTTTTACTCTCCGATCAAACGATTGCGCTCTCCATGATTGTCACGAACAATGTGTTGTGGATTTCTCCGAAAAAGTTCAAACGATGGTGACCACTTACAAGCCTGTTGTCAGTCCGTTGGTCGTCTGCTCATAGTTCGTCCTGAGGCCATAGGTCGTCAGCCCATGGTTGGTCCTGAGGCCGTAGGTCGCCAGCCCATAGCTCGTCCTGAGGCCATAGGTTGTCAGCCCATAGTTCGTCCTGAGGCCGTAGATCGTCCTGATTCCATAGGTCGTCCTGAGGCCGAAGGGCGTCATGAGGCCGAAGGTCGTCCTGATGCCGAAGATCGCCCTTATGTCATTATTAGGTCATAGTTCATCCGGCTGTGAGTGGTAAGATGGTCGACAGGATGAGGACGTCAGATTGAAACTCATTGTCAACCTGTAGGTCGTCGTCAAGCCATAGGTCGTCATAAGGGTCGTATGTAGTTAGCCCTAGGTTATCAGACCTTGGGTCTAAAAAACCAACACTTTCTACAGACACCGTTGCAAGATTTTCTATCTCCTCAATTGTTCCGTCGGTGATCATGGGCACGATAGCCCCGACAGCGACGCAAATCCGACGCTGAAACTACCATAGTCCGATTGGCAGACGATATCGTGCTCATGATCTCCGGCGAAACAATCGAGGAGGTAGAAGACCTTGCAACGGAGTCTTCAGATAAGAATGGCATCTGGAAGGAAGGAGTCAAGCTTTAGAAAGCCCACCATAAAACCGAAGTTCTACTCGTGGCCAACAAAAGAGTTGTGCCGCATATGGAGATTACTGTTGGAGGACACACCACATCTTCGAAGTAATGGTCGAAAATCGCTTAAGTTTTGGAGCGCAAATACTGTTGTGATAGTGCGTCGGAAGTCATCGACTCATTGGCGTGGTTTATGCCGAACTTTCATGGTTCAAACAACCGTTTCCTTGCGAGCGTAGACTGTCGAAACTACGATACGGAGGAGTGACCTGAAGCTCTACCATAGAAGTAGAGCGCAACAGATCCAAATTACGGAGCACACATCGGTTGATAACCATGCGAGCTTCCTGTGCATACAGGACCATATTAGCAGATGCAGCCTTTGTCATTGCGGGTGTGATTGCCGTCGACATCGCTCTGGCGGAGGATAAAGAGTGTTACGTAGCTAGAGGAGCAGTTAGAGGAGTGCGTAAAGCTCAACGAGCAGCGTCAATGCTCAAGTGTTAGGAGCAAAGGGACGTATCGAACAACGTAAGATGGACGCATAGGCAAATCCCGCGGCTTTCAGATTGGATAAATTGGGAGTATGGAGAGGCTAACTTTACCTGACTTAGTTTCTTTCGGGCCATGGGCGCTTTGAGCAATACCTTCATCGGTTAATGAAATGAGAGATCTGATACGGATCAGGAGAGAGGATGAACGGAGGGAAAGAGGAAGTCAATCTAACTTAGGAAGGTCTTGGACTTCGTTTTTAGGGCGTGGTATAACCTTATTTAGACTCATAGGTGTGGTGAGGCTTAAAAGGTTTCACGTACCCAGCTACGATCTTTAATATAGCAAGAGGAACTTGAGAAGGAAAAGGGGTAGATGTAGAAGTGCAAGAGCACAGCCTACCCTTTGATGTAGTACAGTGGGGTGAAGCCAAGGGGCACATCAGGCACACGAAGCCCAAGGTGGTTTTAGTGGGACGAACCTACTCACGGCAGCAATACACCCGACTGTTTTGGTTTGAAAAATGATGGCTGTAAATTGTCATTAAGTTTGTCTGGCTGTAAGTCATCAAGTCTCAGATCATCAGGGATCAGGATGCATGTCTTCGTAGACTCTAGGACATCGTCAAACTGTATAGCGTCGTCAGACTGTATGGCGTTATGGGTCGTCTGGTCGTAAGATCACAATTCGCCGAATGGAGTTGTCAGGTTGTCAGGTCGAAGGTTGCAGGTCGTCAGACTACAAGTTTTCACAAGTCGTAGGTCGAAGAATGATGTTGTCAGGTCATAGGTTTAAGGCCATGCGTCTAGGTCGTCTGGCTTTCAGTAAATAGGCTAGACCGTAGGCCGTCAGCATTAGGTCATCAGGTCGTAAGTTTTCGTCAGATTTTAGGTCCTCATCAATCTGTTGGACGTCGTCATATCGTAGATCGTCTGACTATAAGTTGCCATGTCGTCAAGATGAAGTCGCCAGACTACCCAATGATGCGCATGACCTACGACCTTAGATAGTCTAGCTGTAAGACACCAGGTCGTAGGTCGTCAGGTCGTAAGGGATTTGGCCGTAAGTCGTCGTCAGGCTCTAGAATGTATTCAGGCCGAATGTCGTCAAGACCTTAAAATGAATAGGACCTTTTCTAAGGTTGAATTCCAAAACATAAATTTAGTTTAGGGTTTAGATTTAAAGTTCTTAGTTCGATTCCAAAAAGTTCATAACCTCATTCAAGAATTCTCTATCTAATGGTGCTCTGATATTTTTTAAAAATTCAACTACAATCTACGTTGAGCCAGAGGCCTTGGCCTGGAGGTTAGAGTATAAGTCTTCTAAGTAAGAGGTTATGAGATCATATGTTGGTTATGGCATACATAGTAGGCTTCCTCTGGAGGTTGGCGGTTTAAGCACTCAACGCATGCTAGCAGGAAGTTCTGGACGCTTCTGAAAGTTTGTACGCTTGAGTAAATAAACATGGATGGATCCTTTAAGGGGCCATAGTGTTGTACCTAGGGTCTCGTATGTTTGAACCAAGGTAACGTAGGGTTGCACTTAGGATCTAACATATGTTATCACAGTGTCATCAATAGTGACAATGTCTCTGAAATTATATAAAATTTAACAGTAATAACGCGGGTAATGCTACTGAAGATCTAATAAACGGTCTCAGTGGTCCCTCTTCAACAAAAAAAAACCTACAAGGACCTGTTGACGAACGATTGCTTTAACGTGTAAATATTCGTCATCACTATTTCCAAATTAAATCATACGCATTCCTTACTCGGTAAAAGCTAGAGCTTCCGAGAACACAAACACCCGCGCCCGCACCCTTTCTTAACAACAAAATTAAGCGCTTACCACGGAAGAGCTTTTTTTTCTAGAAGTGGTAGCGATTTACCATATTGTGTCTGACTAGTAGCAGCCAAGATCTACCAGCTTTGTTCTGTAAAGGATGAGGGAGGGGGGTTTTGCTCAAGACAAAACTTCCTTCCGGTCCAACGGTCCACCGCCCTTCGGATTATGAATGGTACTACATTTGTTTCTTGTATAAATAATTGGATTATAGAGAGCTACATCGCCACATCCCTCTTCCTGTTCGTTCTCCATCTTTCCGGGCAGCTTCGTCGGCGTGAGAAATTTCAGCAGCAAGCAAAAGATGAAGTTTCGAGAGCAGTGACAACAATGTTTGGGACGGTGGATTTCTTTCCTAGAAGACTTTTTTTTCGGGTGTGCTTTCTCTTGTAACAGACACCTTCGGTAGGTACGCAAATACGTCTTTTGGACTCAGAAAAAAAAATCGCAATAAACTAAATGAAAAAGTCAGTACGTTTGACGAATTTTATCGATAAAATGCCCATTTTGTCAAGAAAATATGTAATCTGCAATTCTTCTTAATGAAAATTTAACATAGCATTTTCCAATAACTGAATGAAAACAGTTCTAGGTTTTCGGATCTTTAAAAAATATAAAAGAAAAGAAGCCGTGGTAAGGAGCGGATATGATTACAGAAATCGGATTTGAGGATAAATTACAAAGGATAAACCGACACGAGCACACCCGAAACGCTCCATTAGAAGGGGGAGATGTTACCCACGTGACCTCACTCACGTTCCATCTAAGATGTGTTTATTCTACCCATGGGTAACCGGGTTTTGGTGCTCCAAAGTCTCCGGGGATGTGGCAAACCGGCAGTAGCATTCCGAGCAGCTGGAAACATACGTGTTTGAGTTATGAATAAGCAGCCGTCATGTGACTTTACCATTATAGGACCTTGGAAGATGGTGGCGTTGATGATGATGACGACGACGATGGAGCCGTTGTCTTTTTATTTCTAACGTAGGTTAAGGACGACTTTCATTTTCCCTGCTTAACTTGGGAAGTGAAATTTATGTGCATTTATTTTTCCCTGATGGGCTGAATATTTCCTTCGAAGAAGGCAGGAAAAAGAGACACAATCAGCTGCGTTTCTGAGTGGTTGAATTTTTTATAACAGGAAAAAATAGTCTCCTTGAGGGGCAATCAGAAGAATTTTGGATTCGTGGAGGGAGGACAAATGAACAGTGCAATAAAATGATAAATGGGTCGCTGTTGGGGTGAGAATTTTGTAGCTAATCATATGAACATATTATTCGATGCTAAAATAGGACTGGGAATATGAGAACATATGAAATAATAAAAGGAAATTTAATGGGGAGCGCAGCCAATGAATATATGAAAACACGACATCCCCTTAGAAAGCAATAATTTTTTAGAAGGCTTATACTTTTGCTGGAGGTTTAAGACGTTATTCAAAAAGATACGGATTGTTTCGTTCGTTTACTAAAGCTTCTTATGGAACAAAAACTTGGTCTATTAGCCCGTTAAAAACTTGAATTCTACTGGGATAATCTAAGACCTCAATTGTTGTCTACATGTGTAAAAAACACAAACCCACATATTGAGTATGATTCAGCGTTCGGGAGTTATTCACAAATTCTAAAATAATAATCAGCCAACATACTGTCTCAATATATTGACCTAAATGGTCGCTTTTTTCGGAAACGCTCTAGCGAATTAGTGGCTCCAGAGAGTTTCCCAGCATCGATAAAAAATATGAAACAGAATTGATGCGAGGGCATTTTTCAACCCCATTCCTTTACAATTACTTTGAATCGCAGTCTAAATCGGTACATAAGAATCCATTTAAAAAAATAAATTAAATTTTCCATTAGGTAAATTCATCTCACCACTTCATTCTACATCGATCCTGAATCAATTCTTTAATCGAATTACCTCAAATATAGCGAAACTAACCGAGCGTGCCGGATTAGTTTCGCTATAATTGAGGTAATTCGATTAAAGAGCTCGTTTCCGGAAGTATGCTTATACACATTCTCTCAAAAACGAACGTGTCCGTTCAAATGATGTTTAACTCCATGGCAGCCAAGGGAAGTTTGAAGACCGAACAAGATGAATGAATGTTATCTCATGAAATTGATCCTAAATTTTGCATCCTAGGAAAAATATGGTTAACTTTTCTCCGACAAAGCAAACTATTCGACTGCCGCGGCATAGAATTTTTACAGTTCATTTCGCATTCAAAGCTCAGATAAAACGTCATCTCCTGGTATTAGCATAATAAAAACCGGAAACTTCCCGAATCGAATAAAAAAAAAGAAACGCGTCGTCTCGCCAGTAATCTATTTCTTTTTTTTTCGCTATAGCGAATCAACACCATCAGCAAGATTCCACACTAAACAACAGTCGGAACACGTAAAATATAGAGTTATGCGTACCAAAAAAAGACTGAAATCTATGGAGCCACCCGGCAGCGGCAGAAAATATTCAAATTCTAACCCTTCTAGCGAGCTAGGTAGAACTTGATTGCCAAATTAGGTTGTGATTTCTTTTTACCCGGTTCTTCCCCAAGGCAAACTTTCTCCGAAAGACCCAAACAAGTGAATTTGAATTTGCCTCTATCAATAGCAGTGTTAGGTGTTCTTGTTTTTCTTATGTTTTCCCCCGTATATTGTTGGCAGAAAACTTTTCTTGAAGAACAAGGTCCAAGTTTTATTGTTGCTCGATTTGGGCTCCCAACCTTATCCCAGAAGAGCGAAGAATCGCCAACGAACCATTGCAGCAATCGATTTAAAAGACTGTTTTTGAAGTATGAATTGGGGGAAACGATCCTCTGTTATCAGTGCTCGTGAAACGAGTTCCTTCATCTTTGAGGCTGGTTTTCTGAACGAAAATTCCACTAAACAAATTTTGTTTGCGGTAGTTCAGTTTTGCATTCGTTAGATCTGAGACCCAATTTTTAACCGAGGTCATGGTCGACTTTTAGAAGAAAAAAAAAATCAACATCACCGAAATGAAATCATGGTAGCGGCCTGAAACAGGAAGAATTAATTTAAAATTTATCTCCTCTTCAAAGCCCATCAACAGTGATGTTTGGCTTTCAACACATTCAATGCCGTGTCGGTGTGGGCGGAATGTGGCAAACCAATTGAATCGATAACCCGTTCGTCAATTTGATTCTAATTCGGAACATAAAAAAATGACGTCGTTCTCCTGGGTCATCTAAATTTGTCGCCAATTCGCTAGGTTGAAAATAAATTTGCTAATGTTCTAAGAACGGTATGTTTTTTTTGGATTTTTAATTTAATGAATTTTTTTCCAATTGAGAAAGATTTTAGGAAAAAATAATGGACTCAACAGAGTAAGGAATACCAATGGGAATCTTCATCTCTTGCTTCTGCTTCATTGGGCGATATTTTTCTAATAGATATTCAATTCAAAAACAAAAACAAAAACAAAAACAAAAACAAAAACAAAAACAAAAACAAAAACAAAAACAAAAACAAAAACAAAAACAAAAACAAAAACAAAAACAAAAACAAAAACAAAAACAAAAACAAAAACAAAAACAAAAACAAAAACAAAAACAAAAACAAAAACAAAAACAAAAACAAAAACAAAAACAAAAACAAAAACAAAAACAAAAACAAAAACAAAAACAAAAACAAAAACAAGAACGAGAACGAGAACGAGAACGAGAACGAGAACGAGAACGAGAACGAGAACGAGAACGAGAACGAGAACGAGAACGAGAACGAGAACGAGAACGAGAACGAGAACGAGAACGAGAACGAGAACGAGAACGAGAACGAGAACGAGAACGAGAACGAGAACGAGAACGAGAACGAGAACGAGAACGAGAACGAGAACGAGAACGAGAACGAGAACGAGAACGAGAACGAGAACGAGAACGAGAACGAGAACGAGAAAACAGGAATACAGAAAAACAATAAAAAGGAGAATAATAGAAAAACAGATAAAGGTAAAACAGAAAAACAAACAAAAAACAGAAAAACAGAAAAACAGAAAAACAGAAAAACAGAAAAACAGAAAAACAGAAAAACAGAAAAACAGAAAAACAGAAAAACAGAAAAACAGAAAAACAGAAAAACAGAAAAACAGAAAAACAGAAAAACAGAAAAACAGAAAAACAGAAAAACAGAAAAACAGAAAAACAGAAAAACAGAAAAACAGAAAAACAGAAAAACAGAAAAACAGAAAAACAGAAAAACAGAAAAACAGAAAAACAGAAAAACAGAAAAACAGAAAAACAGAAAAACAGAAAAACAGAAAAACAGAAAAACAGAAAAACAGAAAAACGGAAAAACAGAAAATCAGAAAAACAGAAAAACAGAAAAACAGAAAACAGAAAAACAGAAAAACAAAAAAACAGAAAAACACAAAAAACAGAAAAACACAAAAACCAGAAAAACAGGAAAACACAAAAACAGAAAAACAGAAAAACAGAAAAACAGAAAAACAGAAAAACAGAAAAACAGAAAAACAGAAAAACAGAAAAACAGAAAAACAGAAAAACAGAAAAACAGAAAAACAGAAAAACAGAAAAACAGAAAAACAGAAAACCAGAAAAACAGAAAAACAGAAAAACAGAAAAACAGAAAAACAGAAAAACAGAAAAACAGAGAAACAGAAAAACAGAAAAACAGAAAAACAGAAAAACAGAAAAACAGAAAAACAGAAAAACAGAAAAACAGAAAAACAGAAAAACAGAAAAACAGAAAAACAGAAAAACAGGAATACAGAAAAACAGAAAAACATAAAAATAGAAAAACAGAAAAACAGAAAACAGAAAAACAAAAAAAAACAGAAAAACAGAAAAACAGAAAAACAGAAAAACAGAAAAACAGAAAAACAGAAAAACAGAAAAACAGAAAAAAAAGAAAAACAGAAAAACAGAAAAACAGAAAAACAGAAAAACAGAAAAACAGAAAAACAGAAAAACAGAAAAACAGAAAAATAGAAAAACAGAAAAAACAGAAAAAACCAGAAAAACAGAAAAACAGGAAAACAGAAAAACAGAAAAATAGAAAAACAGAAAAACAGAAAAGCAGAAAAACACACAAAACAGAAAAAACAGAAAAACACTTAAAAAGAGAAACAGAAAAACAGAAAACACTTAAAAAAAGAGAAACAGAAAAACAGAAAAACAGCAAAACAGAAAAACACAAAAACAGAAAAACACAAAAAAAGAGAAACAGAGAAACAGAAAAAAAACAGGAAAACACTTAAAAAAGATTAACAGAAAAACAGAAAAACAGAAAAACAGAAAAACAGAAAAACAGAAAAACAGAAAAACAGAAAAACAGAAAAACAGAAAAACAGAAAAACAGAAAAACAGAAAAATAGAAAAACAGAAATACAGAAAAACAGTAAAGCAGTGAAAAAAGCAGAATAACAGGAAAACTGAATAACTGAAAAACTTAAAAACAGAAAAACAGAAAACGGAAAAACAAGAAAAAAATGGAAAAACTGAAGAAAAGAAAAACAGAAGAAACAGAAAAACATAAAAAACAAAAACAAAAAAAAACAGAATAACAGGAAAACAGAAAAACACAAAAACAAGAAATACAAAACAAAAATATCAAAGCACCAATGCAAAGGGAAAATACTAAGAATGGGTTTCGATGAAAACCAAACGACTTAAAAGTTTTGTGAAGGCTGTTAACCTTTATTTTTAATACCATGTAGAAGTGAAAACTTTCTTTTCAAAATCTCAAAATAAATAACAGTATTCCGAGTAACTATAGAAAACAGACTTTTTAGTGTTATGATTCAAAAGGACGTAGACAGTTTTTCGGATTCAATTATTGAAATTGCTCATGCGGCCGCAAATAATATCCTGTTTCGAAGTCTTCACGGAAACACAAAAAAGCATCCATCGTTGCTGGCTTTTCACCCGCCGAAGGATCAAACTCTCTTATTTTTCATTCCAAGTATCATTGGAACAGTCACTCCCGCGGGTCCTTATATGGTTTAGTACCACTCAGCCGTTCATGTGTGGTTATTATGGGAAAAGCTATAAAAACGGAACATGGGACAGCAACAGCAAAAGAAAAAAAAATGCAGGAACACAGAAAAACAAACGGAAAAACGAGACGGAACTGGAATGGAAAAAGTAATTACTGGTGGCAATGGCTCCGTTGAGCATTTTTAGGGGTTTTTCCCTTCTGTTTGCGGGGAATGCTCCTTGGGATGGACCGCAGTCCGACTTAAATGGTGCAGCAGCAATGTTTGCAATGTGCCAAGAAAAAAACGGAAAATTTAAAGGTGGACCCGGTAACCCAGGGTAGGTTCCGGGATGGGGTTGAAAGGTCCTTCCGCTTTGTTGCTGGTGACTTTCATATGGCAGCAACCATCCGGTGTCGCGGCTGAGCCAGAGTGTTTAACTGTTGCACATTTGCACTTTTCATTAGCAGCCGTTTTGGAGCAGCAAATAATAAGCTGCTCCGGGAATTGTTCTATTGCCCTACACACCGGTGGTGATTATTCATAACCTAATTGACATTTAAGAGGTGTTGGGGACCGGGTCGGACTTTTTGTGCAGCTATTTAAGGATGCCTGATTTTGGTTGCAGTCTTTTGTTTATTTTGAGCTTGTCCTGTTTAGAAATCCTTGTCGACATTCTTTAAAAATATTCCATGCATAGAACTAATATCCCATTCGGCACGATATCCGTTCACCTCATCTCGGGAATGTTTCCATAAAAAAGCTGTTAAAAAGTAGAGATTTCCTTGCAGAGCAACGATCCCCACAAACACGTAAAGAACTTCAAAGCGCTCGACACAAACTTGTTCCTGCTCGACGAACTTGACATGGGCAACCCGGGAAAATCGACTACATAACGTTCGCCATTCTATACCCTGCCGGAAGTTTGCTTTCGCCCCGGGCGCTCGGATTTGTGAATGAAATTTTGCAATATGACGTCTTTGGCGTGCTTTCGAGTTCGGGGTTTGACGGTCCGACGCTTGGTGGCTCGGTCTACAAACGCCAGTCGTCAGCCAGCCAACCTTCCACTTATCTTCCTTTCGCCAAAATTTTCCATTCGCAACCAATATGTGCCATTTTCTTTGGCGTAACTTAAAGCCGGCGAACATGGCCCCAAATTCTTTGCTTATGCTATTTTCAACGGTGGTTTTGGCAGGAAAATTCGTCTGGTTTTGAGCGTGGCATCGATTGCGCGCACATATTATGCAAACTAGTCGCTTTTTTATGTTCCCATCATCGTCGTCTTCCCAGCTATCCAAGTATTCCAATCGTGTGCCATCTTCGCTATAAGCCCAAACGATACGGAACCGTCTTCCTCGGAACCACGCTCAAAGCATCCTCTTACCCTCTTTTATAGCTTTTAATCAAATCAAATTTGGAACGTGAAGGAAGCTGCCGCCCGTCAGAGTGTTGGACAAGAATTTTCCCCCCAATTCGGAAAAGTTTGCAGCCAGCCAACTGTTTACTGCTTCGACAAAGCAAACGAAAGTGAAAGTGTCTTGCCCGTTGCGAAAGCTCCGGTATTGTTGTGAAAAATTATTTTCTGCACGTGTACCAATTGGATAAGCGCGGACTAATCGGATTGCATGACCAGACCATAGTGCAGTGTTGTTGGTTCTTTACCATTTTCGAGCGGAAGTTTTATGCATGGTTTATTATGGTTTTTTTTCATCTAGCTTATCTTTAACGAGCAGAGCTTGGTCGTTTCGGGAATTTACGAGCGGACTTTATAATTTTCACTTGCAACTGCGGGTAAAAGATGGCCGTGGAAGTTAATTTGAATCACTGAGTTGGAATGGTTCTGCTTACTTTGGAACCATTTGTTAGTGTTGCGATTTTTTTCATTTAGTTTTTTGTATGATTGAAACATGGGAAAACACATACACATATAAACGCACATGCATTCACCCACAAATCAGATTCTACTCCAATAATCAAATTCCTTGAAGGTAGAATTATCGGAATAAAATTTTATACCGGACCGGCATTAACAACCGTTCTTATAACTGGCATTGTCCTACAGCGTTGCATATATGTCTGAAAGAATCCAAATAAAACATATCCCGTATCCTATCACAAGCAAAGCAGGATGGAAACAATCAGCCAGCATGGATATTAGGATATACTGACAGTTCTACACGAACACCACCTTAACCGGAGGCCTCAGCCCTAACCTAAAAGCATGGGAGAATGTAATCGATTTTTGAGAAGGGCGCACGATAAACGCGATTTTCCAAAAAATTCGCCCTGTGGAAAAGTGATACACAGATGTTCGTGTTTTGATTTTTAAGGATGTTCAGGGGTGCCAGGTGCATTCTTTTTGGAAAATAATTATATATTTTAATTGAATTGTATTGGAAACCCTGTTCATGAGTACTCAGAATTTGCAACTTTCCGGACGATTTCTATTAGAATGTATAATTAACGCATTGCTTTCGTTAATTTACTGTTTCGTCACAGTGAATAATTTTGCATTCGTTAAGAAGTTAGAAACAACTCTTTTTTACCTACTAAGCAGTACATGAAAAAATATGCCAGAAATTCATCTTAAAAATTCATTAGTGAAAGTTGGCTTATCTTCATCCATAAAGGGGCGTTATAAAACTAAATCAATTTAGTAACGCACCCAGCATCACCGCCAGCAAATCAAAATTCGAGGTTATGGATGAGGCCAATTTTTCGCTAATACTATCGCCCGTATCTACCCTTATACCTAAGTAACCAAAAGTCACATAGTTACTTAATCGTGTGAATTCAAAGTTCAAAGGCTGAATAAAAGGTACTCGAGAGAAATAACAACAATTTTTCGTAAGTACTCAATTTATACTTGTGAACGAACATGAAAAATCCATAGAAGTATCATTGAACGTTTTTGTGCGTTCTAAACGACTTACAAAATTTAAGATAATATTAAACTAAGGCTATGATCATTAAGAATTCCGGAACTTCATTCAGGTGATAGCTACATTACTAAAGTTCGGATATGCAAAGTTTTGGCAGCGTTGTGTTGGTTATGAAAAGGAATATCTTGCCTATTTTTTTTTTCAAATTTTTAAGTATACGTGTGTTTGAGATTTTTACGATGCCAAAAGACATGGTAAAAATAATTTTGCACAATCACCTCGGAAATTCTTAATGTCATGTTTCGACTTGAAAACTCATGAACTGTTGATTTTATCTGATTTTTTTTTGGTCCAAATGGTTAAGAAGTATACCAAAGCAACCAAAATTCCCATAAAACAGGTACAAAAACGCTTACTCAGCCCCATCATTGATGTGAAGTACGTTCTATGCAGTTCAAAATTTAAGTTCTTATTGATACTTTCCAGTTCCAAAACAAGTCTTAATGATTTTCTATTCAGCTCCCAGCGGCCTCTTAATTCAGCTTCCAAAAAATCGCAAAATGAGCAAAAAATATCTTTCTATCTCAATTGAACCCTTGGCTTCGATTCATATCACCTTCTCTTGATTATTTACTGTGTTCTGTACCGGTGCCGCCGTGATGCCACCCGCCGGATTCCAAACTCGACAAATTGCTCAATTGCTTCTTTCCTACATATATCGCAACAGAATGGTCACTCAATTACTAAATTACTTATTGAAAAAAAAACTTGCCTGACTTGGGGATCGAACCCCGACCTTCGTGGTGAGAATCGAACACGCTACCACAAGACCACGCCTAGATCTTGTTCTAACTGAAACTAAAACTCGAAGTGGTGATTTGATTTTGAAAGCATCTCAATGCACTTTTTGTAACTTACCAAATCCCGTTTTGACCACTTTTGTGCCCTTTATGTGACTGAAGTCCCGTATTACATACGTATAGATCACTTTTGCAACTTTCAAGTTCGTTAATGAGTACATATAGTTCACTCATGGGAATTGGGCAAAACAAGTCACATACAACGTACATATTAATCACTTTTGCAACTTTCAAGTTCATTAATGAGTACATAAAGTTCACTAAAGGGAATTGGGCAGTTGATTCTCTTTGTAAGCCAATATGCAACTTTTAAAGCCTTCATTAAAGTAAATATGTGACTTTTGGTTGCTTGGGTAAGGATCCACTCTAGGATGCTCACGAAGTTCAAACCAAGCTTCGTAGTGGAATCCTTGATCTCAACTATGGTAAAAAGTCTATGGTTATTGGGGATAACTTAATGCAGACCCCTAAACTATGCAGTAGATCCGTTTCCGGCAGGCATAAAGTGTTGCCTATCTAGTAGATACCCAGCAAATAACTGAAATGAGCAGTTTCATAGATCGCAATCTGTGCAACCGGTTTTTATCCAATGTTACAGATGTGTTCTGATTGACAAAGAAATTTATGTTACAAACGAATTTAAGAGGTCAAATTCTTCGAAATGCCTACTCATGAAAAGGTTCTTAGCAGATTTCAATTGGTTTTCCAGGTGAATTTGTGTGAAATATCATAATTTTGCAAATATTTTGCTTCTGTGGTTGAAAATAATAGATCAATACATGTTTGAAAAAAGTGTGCAATGATAAAAAAGAGATTTTATGATATACAGACCCCGTTCGATTTTGGCAACACGCCCGTACATTTTGTGTTGCCAAAATCGAATGTTGCCAAAATCGAACGGATTTTTTTCACGACTTTTTTTTTCAGTTATTTTTACAAAATAACTATTTTTATTTCCAAAAACGTTATTTTTAGTCAATTTCCGACCATTTGTATTAATTTTTTTATTTTTTCCATCATGTTTTTGATGCATTTGGCATACCTTTCTTGTGTTGTTTAAAATGCTTGTTTTCATTTGACATATTTGCTGTTTTTTTCACTCTCCATCATTTTTTAGTTGTTTTTCATCATTTTCAGTCTTTTGTTTGAGTTTGTTTTTTAACTTTTTAATTTTTTCATCTTTTTGTCATTTTTGAGTACTTTATAAATTTATTAAAAAACTTTTGTTTTTATTGTTACATTTTATCACCATTTCAGAACATTGGGTATGTATGGTGTTTGTCTAAATTATATTGGTCCTGTTATAACGAAAACTAAAAGGTAATGTTGTTTCTAAAAACCGTTCGATTTTGGCACATGTGCCAAAATCGGATGTTGCCTAAATCGAATATTACCAAAATCGAACTGGGTCTGTAGTAAGAGTATTTCTTGGAATCAACGGTATATTATTTATTTTATATTTTTACATTAAATATCATATAAACACCTTCATTTCCTCCCTAGAAAGTTTTTCGATCAAACGAATAGTTTTTAAACTAACGTCTTATTCGAGTTGTGTCGAAATTTTTCACATGAATTTTTCGCATTTGCTTAGGTTTTTTTCAAAGGCTTTCCTAATTGGTAACATTGTCGAATGATGTACCGAGCGCTGGGTGTGTATGTAAACCGGTATTAGGAAAAAAAAACATTCTTTGTTTTCAACCGACGGCAAAAAACCGTCAGCCAAGGGGCTGTTCACTAATTACGTAAGCACATAGAGGGGGTGGGGGGGTTTCACATTTGCTTACGATGTCTTACTAGGGGGGTAGGGATGGTTCCCAAAAATCTTACGTAAGAAATATTACATTAAAAATTCATCACAGCCATAACCATATGAAACCATTTTTCTTAGGTTTTTTTACTTACTACCTATTTGTTGGTTTCTTTTGATGTTATGTTATTTATCTTATAATGTCCTTGAATTCATAAAAAAAATTGCAGGTTCATAAAATTTATAGAGAACCAATTCAAACCAACATGCCATCAAAAACACTAAATCACATCATTAAAATAGATCGTCGCTTTTCGCTTTCCATCATAACAATCTTTTAAATTGAGAAATTTATAGAAACAACTAGGATAAAGGCGCGTTGTGACACCAAAATTTGAATCTATCATATTTCGGAAATGACTTCATCCAGAAAAAATCTTTAAAAATCAAAATAAGGCGCTTTAAATAATGAATTTCAAGACAGTTTTTTCAGTGATAGACACTACCAATTCTAAATTTTATAAAAGATTTACCAAAGAAATCTTAAAACTTTATCGCTTACCGCTGAATGAGTCTGAGCTTTGTGGTTAGTTGACAACGTCATTGTCGTTAAAAATTTTTGCCCCAATTCTATTAGTATAGAATGATATTTATTTAAAAGATTTTTATGATTTTCAGGTAAAAAACAACAATGTTTCATCTCTCTTTATGAAATCGGAACATAGATTTTTTATTGTTTATTCGATTGTGGAAAGTTATTGAAAATTATTGTGACCCCAAACGTGTCTTGAATAATGTTTTCTTTAATCGATTATAATATATCATCTGTTGTTTTGTATAGATTGTGCTTTTCAAATAGAGTTTTAAAATTTTACTTAAAAAGTGCTTTGCTTTGAAGCATGTATGTCACATTTTTAATATTTTCAAGCTATTGAAAAAACGTGTCAATTTCTCAAAGAATAAAAAACGTAAGATCTTACTAGGGGGGGGGGGGGAGGGGCTATTTGGAAAAATCTTACTTTGTCTTACCAGGGGGGGAGGGAGGGTTGAAAATTTCCAAAATCGTGCTTACGTAATTAGTGAACGGCCCCCAAGATGAGCAAGTTAAGAGGGTGGGAATTCGTCCGTTAGTTTTCAGACTTTTCTAGTTCAACTTTTTAGCGAACAACTCAATCACGGAGTAGCAACTACTGAAATTTACGGTTTATCTAAGCTTTTTTTTGATGAACTATCCAATAGGATTAAAATCCCATAAAATGTTTTTCTTGTTTCGCTTGAATATAGTGGTCATGAATCATTTTGCTTGGGAGCTCGAGTCTTTATGCCATAGTGGTATAGTACACTTTTCAGCGCATTTCCAGAACAGAGATTTGCTAAACAGGCATAGGATTTTTTGCAACCTCTTCTATGGGTGTACAATTATAAACTAATCCGGTCCTCATAATCAGAGGGATGTAAGTGTAAAAATCATCAATTTTAAGATACCAATCGATTCTTCATATCTCAATTTACGTACATTAGATTGGCAATAGATGGATGGAGAAAATTTCATAATAAAATTTTGAAAACCGACCATAGACATTTTCTAGGCCCAAAATACTGACCTGTGGAAATTTCAGCTCATTTATTTGGTTGACTTATCGAGCAAATGGAACGAAATTTGACATGGGAGGGTATTTGGGTACGAGAAATGTTTTTATGTTTATTTGAGACCCCTTCCTCCTTCTGATGGGGAAATGAAAAGGTGGAGGGGTGCTTCCATACAATTTTTTGTATAACTTTAAAACAACATAAGAGAACTAACTAAAGATATGGAAATAAATTTGGCATGGGAATGTATCAGTAAACGATGAATATTCCCATGAATCTTTGGTACCCATCCCTCCTTCTAGTAGTAAGATGGTGGAGAGAGAGGGCTACTTCACAATTTTTTTCATAATTCGAAAACTGTTCAAGAATATGGAACTAAATTTGGCATGGGGTGGTTTTTGAATACTTGTCACATTCCTATGCTTACTTGGGACTCCTCCTTTCTTACGTTGGGACAATAAAAACGGAGGAGTACAATTTTTTCAATAGTGGAGAAATATTCGAGTAAATGGAACCAATTTTGGCATAGAAGGGTTTTTGAGTACGGAACAGGTTTCTATTTAATGATATTTGGTACCACTATCTGGCTTCTGTGAAGAGATAAGAAAAAGGAGGGGGTTTCCTTACAGTTGTTTTCAATATCACTTGAGAAATAATGGGAAAAATGGGTTTATGTTTATTTAAGGCCCCTCCATCCTTCCATTGCGTATAAAGGATCGGACAAGGGGGGCCCCTATACAATTGTTTTTGCACAACAAGGGGGGCTCCCATACAGGTTTTGTTTGCATATATCGAGAGCTTATCAAGTATACTTATCAAGCAAAAGGGACCTTTTTTATAATAGAAGGATTTTTGCGTACAAACAATATTCGGCATAACTCGAAAACTTATTAAACAAATGGAGCTAAATGTAACATGTGACGTTGTTTAGATAAAAAACGTTTTTATGGTAGTTCGTTAGCCCTTCTCATCGTGGAAAAGTGGAAGGTGGAGAATTCATACCATTAAAACAAACATTTTGGAATAAATAAAAAAAAATCATAAAGCTTTAAAACAGAGCAACAATTTTTGGATTTCAGATCTTGAATAACGAATTTAGAGACCAAGTTTCAGTAAATGATATGAAATTATCTTTGAATTACAATTCGAAACTCCAGCTGCAACCCTCATTTTAATGTTGTTGCTTCTGAACTATGCTCAAATTGAATTTGGAAGGATGCCTACAAAAAATCTAAATTCAACCAAGTTTTTACAAATTCAGGTCCAAAAAAACCTAAACAGACGATTGTTTGTATTGAAAGACTTTCTCTGTTTGAAAAATGGTGAGATGAAGAGGAGTCAATCCGTCATGGATAAAAAATATGACACAACTTGATTTTTTTTTTGAAAAAATTGCATCAAGCATGAAACAAAATCTGATTTTTAGCAGTTGATTTATGGAATAGAACACCTAAGTAACAATTTTAGCTTTATTATGGTCAGCACAACTTCGTTGGAGCTATAGCATTAATCTACATAAAAAGCTAAATTGCAATCTATACATCACCAGAACTCTAATAGAGCTAAAATCGTGCTAGGAACGTCTTCATGACTAATTTTTTAATCTCCGACAAAATCAGTATGCTGTAAAATTTTGGTCAACAAAACTTTGTCAAAGCTGGATAGTTTTATTTTGGTTTTATGAGAGCCATATAAATAGCTAAAATTTGAAATTTCTTTCGCAAGTCAACCAATTGCCAGGGAATCCAAAAATCGTTATCCTCCGATAGAATTTGCCGATCTAAACACCCGTGAGAGAGATTTTCATCCGCAAGAACACTATGCTAGCGCTTATCAACTCCAATTTTGCTCTCGATAAGTTGTGGATTCCGATTCAAATTTATCGTCTCTTGTAACGTTAAGGATAAGTTCTTGCTCCCGGATGACAATTTTGCATGGAGTAAAGGGCGCGGAGAGGCAGAGTGAACGTGAGAAGCTAGAAAAAGCACTCTCTGTGCGTTTGTTCTTTCGAACGCTTCTAGTTTTGTCAGAGAATATTCTCAGAACTAGAACTTTAATTTCGAACGAGTTATCTTGATGGGCATTGGAAAGGGATGGGAAGTCATCGCGTTCTCATGTTTTTCGCTAAGTTTTACACAAGTGATAAACCAGTTATCATTATCAGATCTGCTCGATTTGCTTCCCTGCCAATTACACGCGTAGGATGAGTTCCTCAGTTCTGAGTTGTTAAACGAAATAAATAAAGGGTTGGTTGTGAATGACCGGTGGAATGATGCCATGAGTTGAAGTCGAATTTCGTTGTCTGACACCATCTTGAAATCCGAGATGGCGGATTCCGCTTAACTTTAAAATGACGTAAATGACTCAAAATCGCACGAAACCCCCACAATATATGTGTATTGGGTGAAATGGCTCAAATAGAAGACGTAGAATTTCGCTTTCTGGTGCCATGTTGAAATCCAAGATGGCGGCATCCGTTTAACTTCAAAATGCTGTAAACAGCTAAACATTGCATGAAACCCCCGCAATATGGGTATTGGGTGAAAGGGCTAAACTAAAAAAAGTTGAATTTCACTATCTGACGCCATCTTGAAATTAAAAATGGCGGCTTCCGCTGAAACTTAAAACTCTGTAAACGACTAAAATCGCAATAAACCCTCACAATATGGGTATTGGCTTGAAGGGCTAAACTAGAAGAAGTCAAATTTCGCTTTCTGACGCCATCTTGAAATCCAAGATGGCTGCTTCCAATTAACCCTAAAATGCTGTAATCGACTGAAAATTACATGAAATACCCACAATATGGATATTGGGTGGAAGGGCTAAACGAGTAGAAGTCATATTTCGCTATTTGACGCCTTCTGGGAGTTTCATACGATTTTCAGTGATTTACAGCATTTTGAAGAAAAGCGGAAGCCGCCACCTTGAATTTTAAGATGGCGTAAGACAACGAAATTTGATTTCTTCACGAAATTTGTTTTTTTCACTCAATATTTATGTTGTAGATGTTTCCCAATATTTATGTTGTAGATTGTTTCTTGGTTCAATGATGGCGTCAGGCAACCATTTTTTTCCTACTAGTTGGGCCCTTTCACTCTAGAGTAGAGATGTTGAGAAATGCAAACCACTTCCTAAGATTTGAAGTATTTCAAAGGTTTTTATATATTTTTTTTTATTTAAGTCACGATAACTGATCAAAAATGTGTAAAAATAGGATATTCCAATTCAAATATGTGCAATCGAGCCTGAGCGTGTCCTTTTTTGACATCTTGATGAAGAACAGTCACATAATTTTATTACGATTTAAAATCAAGCACTACCTACCTTTATCAAACACGCAAAAAACGCTTGGAACAAACTTCTTAGTCTATGTTTTATTGGAGTTTTAACAGAGCATTCAAAACGTTTTCTAAACAACTTAAACAGTGTATATAGTAAAAGATTTATTAGCATTTTCCACGACCATAATAAAACAGTTATAAAACTAGCTGCATATGAAACTATAATAAAACTTTCTAATGCTAGTTGGCTAATCTGCGTTACTTGGGCAACCTTTCTCACTTTCAAAAAGAGCTGAAGCAGAGGGAATCGATCTCAAATGTCCATCGTTTTTCGTTTGGAGGTTTGATTGATGTGATGTTAAATATTTCCAATGCACAATTAGTTTACACAGTTCAGCAGGGCCAAAGTATAACGATTTAAAAGCCTATTGAAATGCGCTGTAGACATTAAGTCTGCAACCCCGTCCTTTTGATATTTTTTTTGCAATTTTCTAAACATTGTAATTATTGTACTGATCAAAAATGTTTAATAATTTCCCTAATTATACAACAATAAATACAACACAAAATAAACACAAACAGTTGCCCACCCAAAAGGCACAGAACAAATAACACATTACCACTTTCGAGCGAGCAACAGGAAGGTTACCGGAAATCGAACACACAACAGCTTATTTCACGTTTTCCAATATCCGGTACCAGTGTTAGTTCCAACATCGGCATGCGGACATGATCTAGCAAACTGGAAACCAATCACACATTGGAAGTCGCGAAAGAAGGGATTGGGCCACATTTTTCAAAAATTTCTAGCGACGACGGTTTGTCTCAGTTTTACAACTAACTTGTCGCCGTTTTTGACAAAGCGGGTTGTTTACAACTATCTCTCTTTTCTAATCTCCAGTTTTTAGGCCCAAACAAAAATAATACGAATTCAACTTCGAAGCCAAAAACGGAGGGAAAATCTAACCAGAACACAGCTGGACTGAAAGGCTATAAGGTTTGTATATGGATTTTTTTATTGGCTCAAGATTGCTTTTTCGCCAGCTTCAAGCTGCGGCGATTGCACGAGCATGTTGAGCGGAATTCGCGCCAAATTTGCCCACTGCAGGAGCAATAATTGAAAGCTATTTGATTGCGCTAGGAGGCATCAACATTGCCGATATGGTTTTTTTTCTTCGACCATGATGTTGATGGTGATGGCGATGCCATGATGATGATAACGGCGATGCCATGATGATGGTAATGGTAATGGCAATGAAGAAAATAAACAGATTGCGGAAGAGTGTCCTGGGAATTGAATGCAAAGAAGCTTGGCGGTGGGTTTTCAGATTTTTCTATCACAGTTTGATGCAAAAAGCTTTGAAATTCCTTGCGCTTTCTGAACGAGTCCTTTTTTAAACTGAAGCATCTTCAAGATTTATGTGGAAAAACGGACATCCAACACACAATTTATGAAATTACTTAAAATTAACAATCATTGAAGGTTTGTTTTGAAGACAGTGAAGATTAACACGAGTTTCCTATCTCTCTGTCTGGATCAGGCGTTTTGGTGCCTCGGGCACCAGTTGGACGTTGTTTGCGACATACCATCCTATAAATACTTCAAAGATTGTTAAAATGCTTAATCTTAGTTTTTTTTATCTAAGAGTTGGATAAGTTTGGAAATCTGATATTGAATTTTAAATTCGAAATTTATGAACTTGCTTCAACATTAGATTGCCTCAAATTTGTATGGGAAATTTAAAACCTGTGAAATGTCATACGCTGCAGGCTCAAATTGATCCTGGGCCAAGTATAAGATCTCATGCCCAATTTGGGCCAGATCGGACCACGGGAAGGGGTCGCTCAACGAGCCTGAAGTTTGTATGGGATTTTGAGACATTTTGTTCGAGAGGAACATGAAAAACCAGTTTTTCATCAATAACTTTTGTCTCCTTCGACCGATTTCTTTCAAAAACGGGGTTTCTTGAAGCCTGAATTATGACAAATATTTCAACAGAAGGTTGCATTTCAATTAAAGTTAAGATAAAAATGTTATTAAGCTTTAAAAATTGGCGAACTTTTTTAAGGGTGACATTCATCACTGTTTTAATGAGGCGACTAAATGTCCGACCAGAACACTCAATGTGAAATACATGCCGTTTCGTCAAATAATGACCGATTTTAACCATTGATGTTGCGATCGATTGCAATTTTTGATGTTTTTCTAATATTTTCGTTTCGTTCGGAAAGAAGTAAGGGCGGAAAATGCTTGACAATTTAAAAGAAAAATTGCATAACAACAGGGGCTTAGGAACATGACTGGACGATTTGTGATGTCAATAAAAAGATTCACCCTCATTCTATATCAAAAGAAAGCTACAGCTTATATAATAAAAACGTGAGAAAAATATAAAAGGACTTTTTTTCGAAAAATTATCATTTTATTGGCATTATAAAGCCTTGGTCCATGTGTTTTTCGATCTAAAAAAAACTTGTTGGCGGTTGAGTCGCCCAAAGGTGGAAATATGTACAATAGACTGCCCCAAATTTGTATGGGAAATTCAAAACCTGTGAAATGTTATGCGCTGCAGGCTAAAATTGATTCTAGTCCTAGTACAAGATCTCATGCCAAATTTGGGCCAGATCGGATCACGGGAAGGGGTTGCTCAACGAGCTTGAAGTTTGTATGGGATTTCGAGACATTTTGCTCGGAAGAAACATGAAAAACCTGTTTTCATCAATAACTTTGGTTCTCGTTGGCCGATTTCTTTCAAAAACGGTTTTTCTTAAAGGATGGTATTCATCACTGTCAATGAGTCGGGGCGGTCGAACATATTGACGCCTCATTAACAGTATTGAATACCACCGTAAAAAAGTTAGCCCATTTTTGAAGCCTAATAACTTTTTTATCTTAACTCTTATCGAAATGCAGTCCTCGGATGAAATTTTTATCATAATTTAGGCTTTTAGAAAAATTGTTTTTGAAAGAAATCGGCCGACGGAAACCAAAGTTATTGATGAAAAACTAGTTTTTTTATTGGCATCACAAATCGTCCAGTCATGTTCCTAAGCCCCTGTGGTTATGCAATTTTTCTTTTAAATTGTCAAGCATTTTCCGCCCTTATTTCTTTCCGGACTATCAAGTGAATATCATCCAAACTCAAATATTAAAAAAACATCAAAAATTGCAATCGAGCGCAACATCAATGGTTAAAATCGATCATTATTTGACGAAACGGCATGTATTTCACATTGAGTGTTCTGGTCGGACATTTAGTCGCCTCATTAAAACAGTGATGAATATCACCCTTAAAAAAGTTAGCCAATTTTTGAAGCTTAATAACTTTTTTATCTTAACTTTAATTGAAATGCAACCTTCTGTTGAAATATTTGTCATAATTCAGGCTTTATGAAAACTCGTTTTTGAAAGAAATCGGTCGAAGGAGACAAAAGTTATTGATGAACAACTGGTTTTTCATGTTCCTCTCGAACAAAATGTCTCAAAATCCCATACAAACTTCAGGCTCGTTGAGCGACACCTTCCCGTGGTCCGATCTGGCCCAAATTTGGCATGAGATCTTGTACTAGACTCAGGATCAATTTTAGCCTGCAGCGTATAACTTTTTCAAAAGTCGGGTCATTTGGGGCACTCTATTCAACATGGTATACAAAATACATTACTCAAAAACAATGGCAGGTCCTTGAACTTCTTCAAATGTGTAAGGTAGAATGAAGCATGAAAGAATTTTGATATGATAGACAGGTAAAAGAAAAAAAAAGAGACAGACAGCTCAGACAAAAATTGAATTCGAATCAACGGGAAACATTTCTATCCCGAATCCAAAAACAAGAAAACAGGAGCTAAAGTCGGAGAAAAGTTCAACACGATAACGAAGTTCGAAACATTCATCTCCTACCCTTTTCTGGGCAACCAAACAGACGACAAACAATTTTCTTCGCTTCTACCGAGCCCTATATCTTGCCTGTTTTCATAAGAGCCATAAATCTGGATACCACCCCCGGCTTTCCGACTTCAGTTCCGGTTTCCCGTTTTATTTCGTTTGTTGTTGTTGCACCGAAAAAGTCATTTCCAAAATTGTTAGCAGATTGTTTCGCTTCTTAATAATTAAATTTTAACGACGGTAAAAGCTCTCCTTTAAAAAGCGTTGTTCCGTTCCAGCGACAACAGCAAAAAAAAAGTGGCTCCAGAGACCGAATGCGTTCCGATAACGGCTGACGGATGTTTCCTCTCTTTCTCGTTCTTACCGATATCGTTTTCGGATGTTTATTGTCCCAAAACAAAAGCGAGCCCTTGCTCTGAATCCAGTCGAACAAAATTGTGATTTATGAGTCGAGCCAATATTTCTCACGCTAGGTAACGGCAGAAAATGGCACGCACTTTTCACCATTAGCCGGTATCAACAGTTGGGGCAACTTTTGGCAGCCGCCATAATTGACTTCGTTCCAATCTGACTAGATAATGTTCGGTACTGATTTATGGGGATAACGACTGCTTGCATTTAAATGCCGCTAGAGGAACAGGTTCTGGGGAAAATTCAATGGGTCCGGAAATGAACTTAAATAGAAGGATAACTGGGATATGAGCTATGGGGTTCTGATCTTTCCTGGAGTCATCTTTTATGTGTTTCTGAAGATGTTGAATTCGAAATTAATCATTCTAATTTCCCTCTGTTTTAGACCTCTTTCAAAACAATCATTTTATGTTTTTGTGTTGAAAATTGGCAAATGTGAAATCTTTTATTAACGTCATATTTTAGTTTGAAATTAATTCTACATCATAAGTTATATCTTTTCTCAAAGCTTTCAAAGCTTTAAGTTCTGAAAAACTTATCCCAAAAATGGCATCCCGTTTTCTGCCATTCCAAAGCAAAAGATAACTAGAAAATACACACAGTGATAAAAAAAAGTAGGTAGTTACCGAGATAGGAAACACTCCTCCCACGCCACGTAAGTGAAATGTTGCCCAAAAACCAGGACAAGCTTGTTCGACAATAAACCAGTCGGCAAACAAACCCCTCTCATTTGCAATAGTTCAAACCGGGATACTCTCGTGTCTTCTAATATTGGCCAGCGTCCATCGTAACTGTACTAGAGAGTTGGATTCGAAATTCGCAATATGAGCTCTCGTCTTGTTTGCGGTTTTCCGACAAATTTCATTCTGCCGTGCGGAAAACTCCGCGTACCGCGCTAAATTCGCAGCTTGTAAATTTTGTCAGTCAGCCTTATGACAGCGGCAGCAGCAGCTTTCGGCCCAAATGAACTCGCCGCGGAACTCTAGAGAAACCACTTGGGCAAATAAAAGGGCGGCAAATTCCGACACCGGTTTCAAGCTGGAAACCGGCACTCTGACCTTGTCATTTACATGGAATAATATCTTGTTTGGTTTAATTTTCGGGTTCCTCGGATTTATACTGGACAGGGTTAAAAGCAGGATTACGAAACTGTTTACTCAGTTGTAATTTTAGGACAGCGAACCATTCATATGGATGACCCCCTATTTCGACTTTTGGTCCTATACATGACGCCACAGATCGATTGACGTTCCAAGAACTGCCGGGTGCAAATTTGTATATCGAACCGAGAAGATTGCAAAAAACATTGAAAATCTCGTCCATATGCCATCCATGCCTTTTTCTGTTGGATGTCACAAAATTCAGAGTCATGGAACGAATGACCGCCTTATAAATTTATTATGTGCAAGTTTTCGTCTCAACTGGATGCAAAATCAAGACCTTATGGCAAAAACGAACAGTTCATATGGGCAACCCCTTTTCTGACCTTTTACCCTAAATTTGAAATCCTAGGCTAGATCAATTTTTTGTTCTTTAAGATTCCCGGACGTCGAAAAATCCGATCCCCTACAATTTTGGCAATTTATTCTGGGAAGTTATCCCAGAAATCGATAGTATTAAAGGAATGATTCAGAGTTTGAGAATCACTTAGGATAAGCGACAAGATTGTAATCGCTATAGCTCTAAGTTAGCTTGTAAGGACTTGACAAACTGAAATGAATCAACGGTATCTCATTTCCAAACCAAAAACCTCGATGCTAAACCATTGAATTCAACAGAACAAATAATAAAAAGAAAGATTTGCACCGAAATGAAAGATGAGAACAGTACCAGCCCTAATCCGTATTCCAGCTAACATTTTTGTAGCTGTTTTCATATACGTTCCATATACATTATAGAACGATCGTATGAAAGTTGACAAAACAGCTTTTACCTACCAAAGTGGAAGCAATATACATACATAAATTTCGTTTATTTTTAAAGCGACGAAAACTACAACAATTGGACGTTATTCGACACCTTACTCGTACCTATCGGAAGAATGCAAGACGAAGAACAGGATTTTTCTCTCATAGCCAGAGTTGCCAACATTTTTATTTCCAAAATTCAGGGAACCTTTAATATAAAAATTAGGACAAATCAGGCTTAAATAAAAAAGCCGAACTGCTGACTTTTCATTGCCTTTCTTACAAAAATGTTCAGTTATCGATCATGGTGACATAATAAATTATGGATTTAGAACCACTTTTATAAATACAACATCAACAATCAGCTTTCTTAAGCATTAAGTTAATTATAGAATCATCGTATAAAGCTCGAAAAAATAGCATTTATCTACCAAAGTGGAGGCGATAAGAATTATACATCTTATTCGTACATTCTGAAAGCTTAAGTTTGTCTCTCAATGCATGCAAACCGTTGCCAGCGACAATATTTCCTGCTTCTCTCATTGGACAATTTTTCCAAATGAACCATCTGATTTTTAACGATATGGTTGCCACTGCTTATCGCAGAGCGAACAACAAGATTGTTTTCTCACTTGTGTTCCGTGCGGGAGAGCATATTTGCAAACATGGCGAACTTTTTATCATATCCGATTTATACCGACTTCAAGTAACTATTCTTACGATCGTTAACTTATTTGGTGGGAATTGTACGTCTCGGTTGTCGAGTGGTTAGCGTGGTAAGACGGTAATCGCTGGTCCGCTGATAGCATGGGTTCGATTCCTATCTCGGTACTGGGTATTAAATGTTAATCTTAAGTTGTCCACGTCATTTATTCAGTCTGTAAAGCCTAAATCGGCTAAGACGGTGTATGTCTTTTTTTTTTAAATTGCGATTCGCATTAACATTGTTAACGACTTTAGATGTCATTTTTAATGCGATTTTATGTTTGCTGGGGGTTGATTTTAGCTGAATATTATCTGAGTGTCATATTTGAGTTACTTTACAAGGTTTTCAAATCTATAAATTATGTACGATTTGAGAGAAACTAGCGAGATATATCGATTTGAGGTGAAGAGTGTAAAATCGACACTCTAGATTCCTAAAGGGTGTATTTTGTTAGGGTTTCAGGGAGCGTTTCATGAATTCATGGGAGATTACAAAAGAATTTTTTGTTATTTGGGTGCGCCTGAAGAAAGTTGCAAGCCTCTAAATTTGCTATAGTGTCATATTGACAATTTATGACGGATTATGGTTACAAATGCACATCATTCTGTTCATTAAGACATATAGTTTTCCATGAAAATTACCAGGCAAAATCGGAATCATGTCCAAAAATCGGGAAAAACGGAGGCTTATCAGGTTATCAGGCAGCATTGGCAACCCTGCCCATAGCCTTCAAATTTCAAATCGTTGCCAAAGACAATATTTTCCAGTCTTCTCATTGGTTAATATTACTTAATTCCCATCTGATTTTTGGCCATCTGGATGCACCGCTGGTTGCGACCAGTGATGCCACATTCAAAACTAAACAATATCTTTTCTCGGTATGGAAATCCGAAAAATTGGTATGAAAATCGATGTTTTAGGGTGATTGAAATTTGGTTTTCGGTAGTAATTATGAAATTTTTAATTTAATGTTTAAAAAAAAAGTGCCTTATAGGATCTTGTTTGTTTGCTTTTTTCTGTTGTTTATACATTTTTGATCAATTTTTTAAAGTTCTTGGAAGGTTACTCTATTATTTTTTCTTTAAAAAATTTGCAAACTTTGGCTTTCCATAATTGAGCCCTTTGATGCCAAAAAAGGGGTTTAAGTGCAGAAAAGCAAACTTCGAGAACACACGCTTTTAAGTTGTTGTATTTGGCTATTTTCCATACGTTTTTCAAAAATTTGTATTTTTCTTCCGAATATAGAGGTATGTAATAAATTTTCTAAAAATCTGAAGAAATCAATAAATATAGTTAAAAACATGAAAATCGTTTCGTATTATAGACTCTGTTCGATTTAGGCAACATTCGATTTTGGCAACATCCGAGCAAAAACCATTCATTTTTGGCAACATCCCAAAAAGACGATTTTTCTTGTCACTTTTTTATTTTTAATTTTCATTTAAAATTAATCAAAATTAATGTAAAACGTAATATAAGCATGACATTTTTTAATTCGGCTTAATTAAAATAGTTTTAAACAGTAAAAACTTTAATTTCTCCATGTTTTACTGCTTAAAACTAGAATAGTTGAGCCAAATTGAAAAATTATATGCAAATTTAAGGTTTTACATCAATCTGGACTAATTTGAAACAAAAATTAAAAATAAAAAAGTGACAAAAAAAACCGTTCGATTTTGGCAACATTCGATTTTGGCAACATAAAATTTACGGGCGTGTTGCCAAAAACGAACGGGGTCTGTATTAACTGAAAATGGAAAGTTTTGACTCTAAGGGCCTTAGTTGAAAAAATATTCACATATTGAAAAGTTTTGGTAGGTTTCTCAAATATTAAAAAAAAACTCCCGAAGCTTCCTTGTAATATTCTCAATCAATAAATGTCTTCAATTTATCGATTAACCCTTAAAGTTGTGATCCTTATAGAGTGATCTTTACAATTTTTTTTATGTTTTGAAAATTCTGAAAACTCAGACATATTTGATCTCAATAAATTAACTTCCGCTTGCTATGTAGGCGCAATTATAAATATTCTAGAAAATGTTATAGAAAACAACAGTCTTCTAACATTCTTCATGAAAAAAATATTTCTTAATTCCAACGGATAGTAAGCACTATATTCGTGGACTTGTCTTAAACATACGACTACCTGAAAGATAATGCTTTTTCCTTTGAAATTTGAGAGTTATTCGATTGAAATAATAGCTAACACCAAATATTACTTGGGCGTCTTCAATTTAACAGAAAACCCTATAATTTCGAAAGTCTGACTTAGACTGAAATATATCTGATATTTTGTACCAAAATCTCAAAAATCGATATATTTTGCCAAAAATCGATATTCGGTATAAACAGATTCTTGGTCGAAACTTTTCTCAAAAATTGGTATAAATACCGATAAATCGGTACATGTGGCATCGCTGGACTTGCGACCCGAAGTGAAACATATGAAAACGATTCGGACTGTGTTCGTGTGTTTCTCTGGGGGCGTGTCTTAGATTATTTCGTGGCACTCACCCGAGGCACGCAAATGGTAGGTTCCTCTCTGTCGATTAGACGATGCAAAATCGCCAGAGAGATCGTTACACGATTCTTCTGGCGATTAGAGTTACCTCTCTGCCGATTAATGTTAACTGGGATAGCGAATCATTCAAGAAAAGACCGAGTCTCGAGTCGTGTAGAGCATAAGAATGTTTATCTTAACATTGATTCATTACGAAAAGAGGTCTGATTTCGAGTCTTTACGATAAGAGGTCGGGTCTCGAGTCGAGTCGTAAGAAGAGAGATCAGGCCTTTAACCAACAAGAGGAGGAGTATAAGTGGTCACCTGGAGTCATTACTAGGGAGGTTAGACCTCGAGCCGTTAGAGGAGAGATCGGGCCTTGAATCGTGCAGAGGAGAGGTCAACCTCGAGTCGATGCGAGTAGGGTTCGGATCTCGAGTCTTTAGAGGAGAGATCAGGCCTCGAGTCGCGAAAAGGAGAGGTTTATGTGAGAATTTCGAGTCATTGCGAGGAGATGTCGATTCTCAAGTCGTTAGAGGAGAGTTGGGACATCGAGTCGTAAGAATGAGAGGTTTTGCTGAAAGTGGTCTCGTCAATGAGTATTGCCTTGGAGCACTCTAACGTGAATAGACCTCCCACTATTTATACGTAGTGTGTTCAAAAGTTCGGTGTGGGAACTAGGTCTGCGGCCCCAGGTTGAGCTTAGGGAGAAGGAGAGGAGTATATCACGAGTCTTCCCATTGTACCCATGAACCCAGAGCTGCAAACTGGGGGGGCACGGTGGCTTGTCGTGGTTTGGAATACAATCCATAAACGGGGTTTTACCATCTGGGTAACCACCTAACAAAAAGAGGCAGCCCGATGTAGTCAATCTGACATACTCCATTAAGGAAGTAAGAAGAGAGATAGTTGAGCTTTTGAGCATTCCTGAGAAGGACGAACTTCCCGCACCAGAAGCGGGCCCAAAATCCAGATAAATATGGAGGCAAGAACGAAAGATCCGCCCTGGTGATGACTACGAGAGCAGACCAAGCACATCCAAGGCATAGCGTAGTCGAGCTAGGGAAAAAGGTTAAGCGAGCGTAGTCTGACGTTCCTTGTTGGATTCAGACTGATAACAAGCCTGCCGGAAAAGGTGAAAACGTGAGCAGGATTTATCGTACCACTTCCAGTTGAAACGGGGTTAGTCAATATTAAGGTCATCCCAAAACCGCAACACAGATCGCAATGGGGAAGCTTCCAGCTACCATAGTTTGCTCTCGATGCAGACAGTTCGTACTGGTGACTAAGTAATGGGCAACCTTCCCCCTTTCAAAAAACGTTGTAGACAAGGACTTGAAAGTTATCCAACTCAATGACAAGACATCACAACGGATCTTTAGACAAATGCCAGTGGAAGAAAATCTGGGTAGAGCAAACCCTCGACAGAGCCCTCAACGGCACAAATTGGGTAACCGATTGCGTAATCCTGGTCGCAATCAGGGTAACAGGAAAGTGTCCAATACAAGAAGTGGTCACATCAGACGAACATGGCTTCACGGTAGCCAAAGTCAGCGGGATGTTCTTGTGAGGCAGTGTCGCTTTGTCGAGGTGGACTTCGACTTCGGACTTCTAAAGTCTACTTGAAGCTCTGGCAATGTTCAATATGACCATGGCTACCGTAGACAACGATTGACAAACAATTGGACAGTAAGCGGAACATACACTCAAAGTGACCACTTTGCAATCCGCTATCGTGTGGGTCAGGGTACACAGCCAAAAACAGGGAAACAATAGAAGACAACACAAGTCGACCGGAATGTTTCATTCGTGGTGTTTAGTGGTAGTGCAACCTATCCAGCTTGTTCGCAGAAAATTAGACGAAAATCCTCGCGAGTGCCGTTGAAGAAGAAACTCAGCAGGACAGTCTTGCTATTGAATCCTAGCGCGATATCTAATATTCGGGTGTAGTGATCTATGACCAGCTCAATTCTGAAAGCCATGTATTTGAGCAAGAAGGCGGCAACACTAACAGCCACACTTACAAGGATAGAGGCGAACGCAGTTGATGCAGTTAGCGTAATATTGAGTATGGTTTCCTGGTTTCTCAACCTTCAATACGGAGAAGTCTGGCCTGAACATATAGGGTGTTCACGATGAAATTGCCACACTATGGAATTGCTCTAACTTGTAAACCGTTGGGTAGAATTTAATTAAAATTCGGGTGGATTTAGTTCATAGTGCATTGTTTACATCCTGCAAGTTTAAAAGTTCTGTGATCGAAACTCGCGGAAATGGAGTCGAAAGAACAGCTCGTACGTGATAAAATCTTGCGCAATCATCACGAGAACGAGGATCTCTCGCCTCGGTCCATCTCTAAAACGTTGGGAATCGCGAATTACACGGTGTCTCGAGTGATTAAGCGGTTGGAGGAACGATTGACCCCCGATCGGAAGCCCAAAAGTGAAGGAAAAAGTATTCCGTACAACAACAAAAAATCACAACCACATAGTTGGGGCCTTCATCCGAAACCCGTACGCCTCCGTTCGGGATGTGGCTAAGAAGCTGCACCTAAGCCGAAGTTTTGTCCAGAAGGCCAAAACTAAGGCTGGGCTTCGAACGTTCAAGATACAAAAGGCCCCTACTCGCGAGGAGAAGCAGAACAAGTCCGTCGAAACCCGTGCCAGGAAGTTGTACCTCAACATGCTGACGAAAGTTGAATGCTGCATCATGGACGACGAAACATATGTAAAGGCCGACTTCAAACAGATCCCCGGCAACCTGTTTTTCACGGCCAAGAATAAGTTCAGCGGCACGTGCGAGAAGCGGAGTGCACCGTTCGTGACCCAGGACACGATGAACGGACAGGTGTACATGAAAGAGTGCCTCCAGAAGCGGCTGCTTCCTCTCCTGAATGCCCACAACGTCCCAACAATCTTCTGGCCGAATTTGGCATCATGCCACCACTCAGAGGACGTGCTGAAGTAGAATGCGGACAATCAGGTCAATTTCGTGCCGAAAATGTTCAACCCTCTCAACACTCCGGAGCTCCGCCCCATCGAGAAGTACTGGGCGACACCTTCTTAAACGACCTAAGGTAGTGAAGACAGTCGAGGAACTGAAGAAAGTATGGATTTACATGCAAAAAACGGTTGATTCACAGGTTGTGCAGAATCTAATGGCCGAGGTTAAGGCCGAGGTGCGGGCATTTGCGTATGGACTGTAAATAAAATACGAGTAAAATAGTACAATAAAGTTTAACTGTTTCTATTCTATTTCTATTTTTGTTTATTTTAACGGGATTTTTACCTTTCCAGTCATTCGTCCTCTGGAAGTTTAACAGTTATTTTTCAATCCCTGAAAATTTGATGGCAATCGGATGAAAACTCGAATTTTGCGAATCAATTTTGTGTGTGGCAATTTCATCGTGGACACCCTATACTGTTTAAACAGTACATGGAAGATTGACGGAAAAAAGGGAGTAGTTATATAGGTACTGCATTGTTTTGTCGAAGACAGCAGGGAATCAAATCGAGATCTTCTGATCATGATAACTGGTTTATCACTCATTTGTCGGAAAAGGAGAAGAATTAATAGCTGCACGTTAGCCAAACATACGGGAAATTTGGGGGTTTCTACTCTAATTTAGAGTCTCTAACTCTCAGCAACTCTGACTAACAAGATTCGATATATTTGGATCGGATTTCACAAGTGAGAAAAATTGCACGGGTATTTTATCAGGAAATTCGCAAGATAACTATTGTTTTGATTCCCTGGAAAGAGTCTATTCCATCTCGGTTTTGTTGATGGTGGACATCTTAAATCAAATAGGTACTCATGATTTATAACCACAGACTCAACAAACAGGTAATTTTTGAAGAGAAAATGTTGCCGTACAATTGTTAGCTTAAAAGCCAACTATGAATTTCGAGCAACTGAAAAACGAATCATGAATAATCAATTAAGAATCGATTTCATCGCTTGACAATTATGCAACAACAACATAGACCATGTTCCAAACATTTCCCGGTTTCGAAGCGCACCGAACAACGATGAATGCATCTTATTGGGCAACCTGTCTATAACGAATTAGGCACGCATGGTCGCAGATGCAATACAATCTGCATCGAAACTGAAATTACCCCCGTCATGCTACCAGCCAAACATGTGCCGGATAGCCACAACACAATATCCCGGAACGAGCAGAATTCTACCGGAGCGCTCCAAATATGGTCAATGGCGCGCTTTAGTTGCGAAGTAGGAATTCTCGCACAAATGTCTTGGCAGCTGGTTCGCGATACACATGACGTGAGATTGCCATCCAAGAGCAGAAAAAAAAATCAAGCACACGCGTCTGAACTCTAAACCTGCGTTCAAGGTCGCGCTTCAAGTGGATTCTACAAATCTGAAATACTCGAAACCGGGGCGGCTATCGCATATTCCAAAATTCCAACCCTATAACACTTATGCTGCAATTATAAATAAAATTCCCGAAACGATCTTCCAATGGTTTCCAGATTTTAACCATTCCATTTTTACTTATCAGAAGGCAGAATCAAATCGTGCCTTGAAAATAATACTCTTGTCGTTTTCACCATAAAATCATGTGTTTCAGAAACACTCTCATGAAAGGGAAAGTGGAATGTAACCTTTTCTAGAATGTATTTCCTCGTCAAACAATCAACTGAAATCGAATATCAATGACCGGGGTCAAATTTCCCCACCGACCTTAACTTCTCACTGCGGAATCAAAACGTCATCCGCCTATTTTGAGTCGGATCTGCTACGCAAAACGCAACTCGAAACCGGCGCAGCATCCAGGCCGTTGACTTTCGAGATTTACGCCTCCAAGTATAATTTATTGGCGACTATTAGCAGCGATCATCGAGAGCGAAACTTTTCCGCAAGAACGTTTATCGTTGAGCAACTTACTTATAGACTTTGACGGGAGAACTCTGGAGCTAGAATCGATTTCTATGCTACTCTTCGCTTCATGATTTCAATTAATCACGACCGACCCAAGTTAGGAACCGAGTACTTTTCGGCTCAATGCTGTTTCCATTGGTTCGACTTTCGGGAGCTGCTCCGTAACATCAAACAACGCAGTACATTAATCAATTTGTAAATATCCGGGACAGGGGGTGAATGCGATGGAAGGCACATTGATGAGATTTCTGAGGTTTTTGTTTTTTTTGTGAACAGTGTAGAATCTGTGTCGTTCATATTGTTTTGGCGGTTCGGTGTGCGTCGATATTTCCAAGCTGTTCTTAGCAGTTCTTGGACCAAGGGCACATAGATTTGGTGTTTCCCACTTTTGGGTAGTTGAGTCATAAAACGGAACAGTAAACATAAATATAAACAAGCGTAAGGAGACGGTTCCGAGCAAGTTTGGCTATGAAGCAATCGATTCTCCCATTAATCACATCGAACCAGACGCATGTTTTTGCTTTAGCCGGTTTCAATGGATTCACATCTTAAAAGTTTGCACCTTCCGGTGAAATATTCCGAAGAAACTATTCGTCATAAACCAGTTGTGATCATTGTCATCAACCAAATTGACTCGATATCTAGATTATGGCACTCGTTTGCAGATTTTTTTTTTGCGGCAGTGGCTACAGAACTCATACTAGATCACAAGGGTAACCTCCATCGAGCGTAATCTAGCGTTTCACCGAAAGCAAACAATTCATTCGAAAATTGAAGCTAGAAAAAATAGTGTCAAAAACTCAAACTTGAGCCTCATTTGTAGGACCACTTTCTAGCCTTAGCCAAATAGCTGAAATTTCGTCTATTGGGCCAAGAAATAATTTATTAAAATTTTGTGCCAGTTTGCTTATGGTCTGGTTTGAAAGCCAGGTTTGAATATGGGCCACTGTGCCTTTTAAATGTCTTCTAGGGAATCTAGACGAAATAAGGGTATAATGAGCACCCGGGGCAAAGTGGACTTTGCTATTTCCTGCGAAAGTATGTATTTTCCGAAATAAAATTTCATGAGACAGTTCTACATTTTCCTCAGTGTCTGTTTATAAATAAAAAGTGAACTGATCTTCGAATAATTCTCGAGCCCAAGCCCCCCTGAATTTAGCTCACTGATTACACCCACAGTTCAGCCTTTACTACAATCATGATCTCGATATTTCAACGTGATTGGCATGAGATGTGAACACGATTTAGATTAGGATGTGGAGAATTATGTTGATATTATTAAAATTTCAACTAAGACTAACATTTCACCTGAAGACTGCAACTCGATTGGACTTAAAACAAAAAAGTTATGACTGTTCAAAGATTTATTTTGGCGCAAAGTGTCCTGTAAAACGCAATGAATAAAATATACGCATTGTGTGTTAAACTAAAATTTGCCACCAAAATACAATATTTGAACAGCCATAACTTTTTTGTTTTAAGTCCAATCGAGTTGCAGTCTTCAGATGTTAGTCTTATTTGAAATTTTCAATAAAATCAACATAACTAAGCAATCGATTGGTAAGAAAAAAAAAATTGATGAAAAACCAGTTTGTATGCTTCTTCAGAACACAATGTCTCAGAATCCCTTTCACACTTGGGATTCAGTGCAACCCTTTTCCGTTGTTAGATTCAGCTCAAATTTGGCATATAGCCTTCTGATGATTCCTTTAAATAAAATCCAAGACTGTCCAAGTGTTTTGATTTTAAAGTATGTATTTATTAAGACAAATTGGATAAATTAAATAAAAAATACCCTAAATTGTGATTTTTTATTTAGGATTAAACCCTGAATAGCGCTTCACACGATGATACAAACAACAAGCATCGTCCAGCAAAGTTTAAGTGCACAAAAAATCCGCATCTTTTGATGGCATTGGTGTTAAAAATATTTTACGCTAGGTACACATTTTGGTCAGTTGAATACAAAATTTTGGATCCGAAAAACTTTTTTTTTTTCTTAAAAATAGCTGGCTTCTTTTCAATTTTGATACGAATTTGGTTAATTTAAAACATTTTTAAAAAATTTAAAAAATATTAAATATATACATTTTGTGAAAATTTTTGGACCCAGAATTGATTTAAAATCAAATATTTTGAAAGTGGACTTTTTTCAAAGATCGCCCTTGCGGAACCTCTAAACATGATTTTTTTTAGTCGGCCCCATACAAAAGGTTGTTCTTCACATCCAAATCTACCACTTGGAGGGTGAGCCCCCAGATTCCCAGAAATTATGCAATTTTGGGATACCCTAATGATCACGTTTTTCTTAATAAGCTTAATCTCTATTGACTCTCTTCGGAGTTACAACATATGGTAACTTAAAAATAAAAATTAAGAATACAATTTCAAAAAAAATATGCCCAACCATGTGATTCAAATAATTTAACGTTTGTCCGGAATGACCTCTGAAATGTAGAAATCGAGTATATTGAAAACATAATTGGCAAAAATAACAATCGCCGGAGTAAAATACGATGCGGTACCGTAGGGTCTAATATAATCGGTCAAATGAACAAGTGATTTTTTGATAATTATGACTAGTTTGAAAATTTTGTCAATAATTTCAATTTCGTTGCTTTTGACAATTTGATTTAATTTATCAATTTTGTAATTTTTCCCAATTTTAGATATTATTGACAATTTTGTAAATTTTACATTTTATTTTTATCTCAATTTTATCACTTTTGTAAATCGCATCATTTTTTGTTAAGATTTGGCAGATTTGAGAAAATTTGAAACAAAACAACAAAATCCAACAAAACTGATAAATATTCGAAAAATTTATATAGTTAACAAATGAGATAAAAAATTACAAAATTTGCATAAATGATAAAATTGGCAAAATTGATAAAATTAACATCAATGACAAAACTGACGAAAGTGACGACATTGACAGAATGAACCAAAATTGAAAAATTGATAAGACCAAATTGACAACAAGCAAAAATTGATTAAAGTTATCAAATGGACAAAATTTGATATTTTTTTAAACAAAAGTGACCACATTGATAAAATTAATTTATTTTGATAAAACCAATCAAATTAACAAAATTGACAAAATTGATAAAACTGACAAAATAAACACAATTTACATGAATGGCAAGAGTCAATTTTGCCGCTATTGACATTTTTGTCGAAAATGGCAAAAGTAAATTTTGTCGTTATTGTCACTTTTGTCATTTTGGTCGCTCATTATTTGTCATTTTGGTCTGCCATTATTTGTCATTTTTGTCATTTATGGCATTTTGGTCGGTCATTATTTGTCATTTTTGTCAATATTGTTTTTTCAGCCATTTTTGCCATTTTTGTCATTTTTGTCATAATTGTCACAATTGTCATTTTTGTCATTTTTGTCATTTTTGTCATTTTTGTCTTTTTTGTCATTTTTGTCATTTTTGTCATTTTTGTCATTTTTGTCATTTTTGTCATTTGTGTCATTTTTGTCATTTTTGTCATTTTTGTCATTTTTGTCATTTTTGTCATTTTTGTCATTTTTGTCATTTTTGTCATTTTTGTAATTTTTGTAATTTTTGTCATTTTGGTCATTTTTGTCATTTTTGTCATTTTTGTAATTTTTGTAATTTTTGTCATTTTTGTATTTGAGTCATTTTTGCCATTTTGGTAATTTTTGTCATTATTGTCATTTTTGTCATTTTTGACATTTTAGTCATTTTGGTCATGTTTTGTCATTTAGTAGATTTAGTTATCTTTGTTATTTTTGTCATTTTTGTCATTTATATAATTTTCGTCATTTTTGTCATTTTTGTCATTTATGACGTTTCTGTTATTTTTTTTTAATTTTTGTTATTTTTCTTTTTTGTCATTTTTGTCATTTTTGTCATTTATGACGTGTTTGTCATTTTTGTCATTGTTGTTATTTTTCTTTTTTGTCATTTGTGTCATTTTGGTCGGTCATTATTTGTTTTTGTAATTTTTGTCATTTTTGTCATTTTTGTCATTTTTATCATTTTGATAATTTTCGTCATTTTGTGTCATTTTGGTCATTTTTGTCATTTTTGTCATTTTTGTCATTTTTGTCATTTTTGTCATTTTTGTCATTTTTGTCATTTTTGTCATTTTTGTCATTTTTGTCATTTTTGTCATTTTTGTCATTTTTGTCATTTTTGTCATTTTTGTCATTTTTGTCATTATTGTCATTTTTGTCATTTTTGTCATTTTGGTAATTTTCGTCATTTTTGTCATTTTTTTTTTTTGTTATTTTTCTTTTTCGTCAATTTTGTCATTTGTGTCATTTTGGTCGGTCATTATTTGTTTTTGTCATTTTTGTCATTTTTGTCATTTGTGTCATTTTTGTCATTTTTGTCATTTTTGTCATTTTTATCATTTTTGTCATTAATGTCATTATTTGTCATTTTTGTCGTTTTTTTTTTTCATTTTTGTCATAATTGTCATTTTTGTATTTTTGGTCATTTTTGTCATTAATGTCATTATTTGTCATTTTTGTCAAAATTATCATTTTTTGTAATTTTTGTCCTTTTTTGACATTTTTGCCATTTTTATCATTTTTGTTATTTCTGTCAGTTTTGTCAATTTTGTTATTTTTGTATATTTTGTCAATTTTTTCATATTTTGACAATTTTTTTAATCAATTTTGTAATTTTCGTCAAATTGACCTAATTTGTTAATTTGGTTATTTTTATGAGGTTGTCATTTTTTCAATGTTTTAAATTTTGTCAAATTTGTAAATATTATCATTTTTGTCATTTTTGTCATTTTTGTCATTTTTATCATTTTTGTCATTAATGTCATTATTTGTCATTTTTGTCGTTTTTTTTTTTCATTTTTGTCATAATTGTCATTTTTGTATTTTTGGTCATTTTTGTCATTAATGTCATTATTTGTCATTTTTGTCAAAATTATCATTTTTTGTAATTTTTGTCCTTTTTTGACATTTTTGCCATTTTTATCATTTTTGTTATTTCTGTCAGTTTTGTCAATTTTGTTATTTTTGTATATTTTGTCAATTTTTTCATATTTTGACAATTTTTTTAATCAATTTTGTAATTTTCGTCAAATTGACCTAATTTGTTAATTTGGTTATTTTTATGAGGTTGTCATTTTTTCAATGTTTTAAATTTTGTCAAATTTGTAAATATTATCATTTTTGTCATTTTTGTCTAGTTGTCCATTATCAGGGTGGCCACTCAAAATCGATTTTTGATTTCCCGCACTTTTCCCGTCTTTTTCCCGCATGGTCTCACGAAATTCCCGATTTTTTAAAACAGAAAACCAAGCAAAATTCCGAATATATTTTTTTGAATATTTATTTCTTTCAGGGGTAAATGATCTTTTAATGAGTTTTTTTTTGGTTATTTTTACCAATTAAACTACAAATCATAAGATTGATACGCATGGGGTTTTTTTTTAATTTTTCAAACTACGTCACTCGAGTCGAAAATGTTGAACAAATACGATTGTTCATAAAACAAAAAGGGCAAGGTACACCGGGGTAAGTGGGGACGATGGATGTTAAAAAATACTGTGCACTATTTTTTCAAACTTTGAATGCAGAATGTTAAATTTACTTGTAATCTATCCAAAAACTGTAAAAGAAATACGATTCCAAAAATAGCGGATGTTTACAGCGACTTATTGTTAATTTTCTATTTTTAACTACGTTGATGTTGATGTGCATCTTTTTCGATGGCAAATATCTCGTAAACAAGCTGGCTCTTGACGAAAAACTCTAAAATGGAAAAAAAATCCTTACATTTAAAACAACCAGTTAGGAAAAGAAACAGCGGTTTAAAATGAAGAAAAATGAGTTTATTTACAAAAAACTTAAATTTTGTCTCCAGACCCTACGTGGGTGTGGGTGGGGAGGGCTTAATACAGACTTGATGTTTACACATTTTTATCAATTTTCTCTCTTTCATCCAATACAATTTAGCTATATTTAGCATTCGGATCATGAAAAGTTCTGTAAAGTACTTGTTTGTTCTGGAATAAGCATATATTTTCGATAAAATTGTGTGTTGCAACATAAATTACTCATAATAAAAGTTGAAAGGTACCTCACTAATAGTACCATGATTTTTTTTTCAAATTTTAGTCGGTTCGAGCAATAAAGTAATAAAGTAGTTCTCACGCTTAAGTGAGAATTGCGAGCATACTGCATTGACGATTTCGTTACAATTATTCCCGTTGTTCAATGAAGCAAGTTGATACTAGTCGAAACCGACCCAACTCGGCAGTAAAATCCGTTTCGACATGGTAGAATTCATCGAAGTCCATTGGAAAGAGACTGGTGATCAACTGTCAATCCATTTCTACTTGTTTCGACCTATTTCGACCAACTTCATTTAACAGACTTTTTTTCGACTAAGCAAAAACTCCCGACTTTTCGAAAGAATTCCCGGTTTTTTTCCCGCTATTTTCCCGTTGGATTTCAAATCCCGTCTTTTTCCCGCATTTCCCGCTTTTCCCGAATGGGTGGCCACCCTGCATTATGTTAATTTTGTCGTTTTTTAAGGTTTGGTCGATTTTTTTCATTTTTTATTGTCAATTTAGTCAATTTCTTCAAACTTTTAATTTTCACGATTTTCACGATTTTGTCATTTTGGATTTTTTTAAAATTTAGTCAACTTAGTGTCAGTTATCAAGATTTTGTGAATTTGGTATTTTTTGACAATTTTGTCATTTTTTGTCAATTGTGTCGGTTTTGTTAATTTTGTAAAATCTATCAAGTTTTATAAAAATATTATTGAATATTCTAAACTGATTTCATTGAACAGTTTGCAATTGAGTGAATTATGCTTGGGCCTAAACATTATCAAACAATTATCTTTGACGTTTTGTTAATAGGAAAAAATATAAACAAGAAGGTGAAAATTTTCGATGAATTTAAATTTTATTTGGCTATAGCTTTTTCCTTCAGAGATCTCTGAAAAAGCAAGTTGAATAAAGTTTTAGGTCTTCTTCTGAAATTTCAAACATTTTAAAAATAAATATTGATAACTGCTGAGCGATTTATTGAGTTTCAAAAAACTGGTGTTTTTCTAGCCACTGAAAACACGAGGATTTTAACACTGGTTTTTATGTAGTGGTAATGTTTTTATGCCAGCAGTCGCAAAAGCAATCATATCATCTTTGGTGTGATGCAAGTTTTAACACATTTTCGGCATAAAGTTGGCACCAATCGACAGAAACATTTTGCCATCTCCTCTCTGGATGTAGGGGCAAAATCAGCACCTATAGGTGGGGCAAATCGGGCAAGCTCTGTCACAATGCATTGTTTTTTTTAGCAAATTGATCTCAGAAAGCTTGTCATTGTGTTTGTTTATTTCGTCAGTGCTTGTGTTTGAGCGATTGTGTTCAAGGTCATTCGGTTAAGATCAATGCTTAAAACTAATGCCTTGCAGGTTGCTTAGCGAGTCAACTTATCACACCTGTAAAATTGTGTTTGGGTGTGCAAAAAAAAATTTGTTTGCGTCAATAGATGCGTGGATTATGTACTTTTCCAACATTGATGAAGCTCGTAAGCCTTTGTTTATTAGGATGCTCTACATGCCTCAAGGGGGTGCTCAAAGTTTTCGATACAATTCGTAGGCTTCATATATTTTCTCAAATACGATTTGATATGAGCCCAAAAAGATTCAATCGGTCTCGCTTGAGGACAATTTGACGGATTAATCTCATTCGGTACGATCTTGACTTCGTTAGATGGGTACAAAGCCATCGTGACCACTGAGTCGTGAACTGATGCCAAATCCGGTCAAAACTAGATGATCATGCTTGCGGATCATGGACAGCAGGCAACAGTTCAGGCACTCTTGGACATAAACAGCTGAATTCATTGTGACAGAGGCTCGTAAAGCATGTCACATTCACATACGGCTTGCCACACCATTTCCTTTTTACCGTATTTTTCGGTGAAAATTGATGTCACCTTCTTGTCGATACTTTGACCATACCCAACAGTGTAATACTGGTCACCCGGAAGCGTTTTGTAATCAAACTTGCAATAGGTTTCGTCGACAATGATAACGTACACCGATTTTCAACAGCACGCATGACTTTCCGGTCCAAAGTTTTGTCCACCGATTTCCACCCATTTTTTTTTTGTCGTTTGGTTTCTCTCCATACGGTTGTGTTTGAGAGCGTCACTCCAAGAATAAAAAAAACATTTTAGAGAGGTGTTTCTCTATCAATGGGGATTCTCAACAATCAATGAGACGCTACCTGATTTTAAGCCTCCAGATTCACTCAATCACTTGTCTCGCTCACTCACGCAATCGTTCACTGATCGATGGTTGTTTGATTTTGGTTCGGGCGGAGGACCGATGAAACGGTCTGACGGCATGGTAGAGAGTACGTACTCATGCAGGGCAGTATGAGGCCGAATTGATTGAGTGAGTGAGAGAGTGCCTTTTCAAAATTATCATGTATGAGTAAGAATCTCACACATTTCGGATACACCAGGTAGAGGGCGGCGTGAGTGATCGACTTTTATGCGAATTAGCTCTCGCTTTTGAATCTTGTTTACATGGATCTCGCATCGTCGCTATGCCAACTATCTTGGAGACTACAAGCAGCAGCATTCGGTTTTGAATTTTTCCAACTGGAAACGTATCATGAGCGTTTCTTCCGAGTGATTTTTGAAACATTGGTCGTGACCTTTTTTTTTAGTCGCTAGATATCAGTTTTGCGCGCGTGTATTAAGCATGTATTGATGGGAACTTTTAATGCCTTGGACTTTTATGCTAGTAAGAGCAGTTTCACATACATATGCATATGTATCTTCGGAGCAGTCAACTTCATAAATATCTATTAAACACTTTTCAATAGCGAATTCTGCCAAGTTCGCCATGAACATCTGTTTTTTTTTTGTACACAACTAAACTGATCAAATACTAACCCACAAGTAAAATGTCTGACGGAAGTCTGGAAAATCCAGACAAAATCTGAAAGTTATAGGTGTATGCTGGATGTTGAAGAGCCAAAAATTTACAACAACAAACTGTCGCATGCTGTTCGGTTCATTGAAAACTATCATGGAAGGATCATCCGAAAGGCTCTCGTAAAAACCCATGTGCGAATGTCGCAAAAGTTGTTACGCTACGGCTACAGCAAATTTGGGAAGCCAGAGCAGAACAGGCTAAAAACTTTCTCTCAAGACCCCTCAGAACTTCATTTCCAAGCTATTTTTTAATGATGAGAATGAGTGCGATATCCGAATCCAAGTCCGTTTGGGAGGAAACGACTCGAGTTTTTTAGCTACATTCGAAATTTTGCTTTGTCCAACCCCAATGCCTTAGCCAGGGGAAAAAAAACCAACTTTACCAACAATTCGTATACATTTCCTTGGAACAAAAATTTGCGGGAATTTCTCAATCCCAACCGAAGCGATAGATATGAGCAAAAAGGGCGCCATGTTCAAGCGGCAAACGGACAAAGTGCTCTACCGTTCTGAGGATAAACAAAATCTAGAATTCATTTGTTGTTTATGCTGCATTCCTGTACTCCTGGAAGCTGCACTTTTCGTTTGAAATCCTCTTTTTCCGGGTGCATGAATCCGCCACCCTTGGTTGCTCTGCCATTATGGTTATCATTTTGCGCTATTTTCGTTGTGGGTGGTTGGGATTTAAATTTTATAGCGAAAGTTTGTGCGAAGAACGGTGCAGTACATCTGCATTCTGAACCGAGTCATAATAACCTCGCATTTTTTTTTCTCCTTAGCTGCTCCAGGTTTCGATATGCGTTGGCGTAACGGAGCCCCGGCAACCTGGCGGCAATTTTACCTTGCCCGCAGACAAACGGGAAAAAAGTCAACCCAAACAGAAGCCCTTTTTGGCGCAAACATTTGACCCAACTCCCGGTTTGAGAAATATACCTTTTGAAATAATACTTTGGCTTTGCACGAGTTAGAGGGCCCTTGAAGATTGCTTTGAATTTATATTATTTTTCACAGTTTCAATAAGCAATTAGAATAAGTCACAACTTTCCGCTAAACTTGTTGTCAATAAAATAAAAAAAAAACAGCATTTTGCGTAAACTAACCGCCCTCCAAGTGACTTGTTGGCTTATCCGTTTGGCAAACACGTGTTTCTACATGAACTGGACCGAGAATTTTGCGTCACCGCATGTTTCCGCTCTTCCGGAGCAGCCGCCAAAATTGTGGTCAACTTTTTCGCATTTGTTGACGTTGCGGATCGAGACAGCCATCGAAGTATTCGCAGCTTATAATCGTTGTTTACTTTAGCAATTTCCTCTGCTTCCCATTATCTCCGGGCGGCTGCGGCGTCGGCAGCGTCGCCTGCATCAGAAACAATGTTTGGGGTAATGCCTGATGTTGATAACTTACTTTTTTTTCTCTCAATAATCTCACTTGTGGTCGACCGAATGAATGAAGCCAGAAAGGAGCGCGCGTTTTGCCCCGCTAGGCAATATTTGCTATTCATAACTGCCATCACCGAGTCGTAAATCGTATCGTTATTGTTTTATGATAGCCATTTGTCCTGCTCCGTTCAGGTCCAGATGGTGTCGTTTTTAGATCTTGCTGTTCAAGTTTTGCTGAGCCAAGCATGGCATTAGATGTGGTGGACCGCAGTCTTCTTTTCTGGATCGATAGATAATTCTATCTATCGAATCGATAGCGCTCTTTTTTTTTTGTGGAACCGGAAGCTGATGGTTATTGGGCATGAATTTTAAAGCAGTTTAAAACTGTAAAAAATAATCAGCGGAACGATTATTCTCGGATATTACTCCACTTATAGATTGAAGTTAAAAAAAAATAAGTATAAATTTCGAAAATCAGACCTTGTTGATCGTAAGAATTTTAAAAATTTAAACTGCAACACAAAAAAAAAATAGGGAAATAGGGCAAAAAAGTGGACGATAAGCCTCACATAAGCAATCAATTTTTACGTGATACGATCCGATTAATTCTCTGAAGATGATGCTAAACAGCATCGAAATGTCGGAATAATCGAAAAATCGTTTTCGAAATTTATTGGATGAACTGCCGAATAACAAACGCATCTTTAGACTTAATTTTCAGACTTTAGTTTCAATCTTCAGAAACCCGAGATTGTTGTTTTCCAACAAAATGTGGCCCATGCCACACCTCGAAACGGGCATAAACCTGACTGAAGAGGAATATGAAGTTTTGGCCAAAGGATCTTTGGCCTCCGAGTAGTCCGGATTTAAACCCCTTCGAATATTTGATATGGGCGTTTGTAGATCTTCTTACCCACATTTCAATTCTCTGAAGACTTTCATCTCTGAGGGATGAACTTCAATGTCAGAGGCTTATATTGCGAAGGTATGCTCCCGATTTAAATCTCGTATGAAGAGAGAAGTGGAGAACCGAAGTGGACACATCGAGTGATTGTTTCTTAATATGTTTATCTACGTGTCTAAATGAATAAAAAAGTTTTCAAATCATGTTAACATCGAGAAAAGTGTTTTTGAACCTTTACTACAGATTTTCGCATTTTTTATGGGTCATACTGTATGTTTAAAGTTAGCTTAACGTAACTATAAGTTGAAATATCTCAGTTAACCCAAGCAATCATAAAACAGGTACGAAAACGCTTACTCAGTCCTATCATTGACCTGGAGTGCTCAAGCTCAAGCTAAAAATTTAAGTTCTTATTGATACTTCCAAGTTCCGAAACAATTCTAAATGACCGTCTATACAGCTTCCAGTGGCATTTTAATTCAGCTGTTTGCCGAGATTTGTTCATTTTGCTGCTCGATCGCTTTTCTCATACATTTCCTACATATATAGCATCAAAATGGTCACTCAAGTAATCAAATTTCTTATTATTATTATTATAATTTATTTGAGACCTTTTAACCACCCGGGTAATTCGGGTCAAAAATTACTTATTGGAAAAAAACCTGCCCGGCTTGGTGATCGAACCTCAACCTTCGTGGTGGAAATCGAACACACTACCAAAAGGACACGCCTATATGTTGTTCTAACTGAAAACCAAAACTCGAAGCGGTGATATGATTTTGTAGCATACCTGCAACCGCCCAACTCAGGCCAGCCAACCAGGAAAAAAGCACCTCAACGCACGTTTAGTAACTTAGTAAATCCCATTTTGAGTAGTTTTGTGCCCTTTTTGAGACTCAAGTTTCTTAAAACGTACATATAAATCACTTTTGAAACTTTCAAGTTTATTAATGAGTATCTATAGTTCACTCATGGGAATTGGGCAAAATAAGTCACATGCAACGTACATATAAATCACTTTGGCAACTTTCAAGTTCATTAATGAGTACATATTGTAACACGGAGTTAGCTCAGTGGGTGGGGATTTGGGAAAGGTAAACAAATGGGAACTCAGGGTCGTTTTGATGTTTTATGCAACGCGACACTTTCTTTCCGCGGAACTCGCAGCAGGGTGATCCAATCAGAATCGAGTCTACCAGGGGCGTACACGGGTGATTACCTCTCATGCTTGCACCCAGGTCCAGTATATTTACATGTTACTCAAAACGCGGACAAAGAACATGTAATTTCAGTAAGTGAGGGAAGGAGGCTGCTTCAGCCTGAAGACGAGATCAAATGAACAAAAGGTGTAAATTAATCAAATACTCCTAAAAAAGTACTGCCTGATTTCGAGTTTTTACATTATGTTGGGGTGTTTATTTTTATAAAGGTAACATGATTTTAATTGTACAGGGAACTAATTGTGACGTCACATTCTTTCACATAGGCATACTTGCGGTTAATGTTCTTGATTGGCACGGGACTTATCTGGGGTAGCTACAGACCAGTCGATCGGCGGATGTTCAGACGAACTGGAACCACCTGGATGTTGTTGTTCCAAATGGCAATTCCGGATTCATATCAGGCGTCTTCCGGCGTCCCGGAAGCGCCCGATGCTTGCTGGTTGTGATTCCGGACCTGTACAGTCTGAGGAGCTTTGTACCACCGGATGGTTTTCGTCCGTAACCCCAAAAACGACAAGGTTATGTTGCGGGCCTAGTTCCACCGGATGGTTTGTGTCGATAACCTTGGACAAGGTTATGTTTCGGGTTTTCTGTCTGGATTTTTGGTTGTTTTTAGATGTTGCCGTGTCTGTTTAGCTGTACTATTAGCCGATAAAATAAGAAAAGGCCCTCTTGGACCTACCAAGGGTTAGATACTAGTCACATTCGAGCTTACATTGTCCACGTGATTTACAAATTTAGTTTGTCGATTGTTTGATTATTTACCTTTTCTTTGTTGCGTTTGTTGTTTAGTTCAGTTCACACTAATCATGTTCTTTTAACAATTCGTTATCTATAACAATAATTACATTTAAGTTTTAACATGTGCTTGTTCACGTTTTAATGTTTTTGTTTAATAACCGTACTAATTTACTTATAACGGCACCGTACTACTTTTTGGTGTTTGTAATACGTGTAACTTTTGTACTTTTATTTATTCTAGAATAAGTTTAGAAATAAATTAATTAATTTACACCACGAATTTGGACTTGAAATAAAATTTACATTTACTACACACGACGCGCACATGTTTCCTCTAACGAGATCACAGACAGAAAGAACATGTTCTGCAGTGAGGATATTTGCGATACTTTACTTTCAATGGACCGACACACATACATACATATTCGGAAGCAAATTTACACGGTGCGTCGTTCTCTGGGTGCACACACTTCCCCGTGACGTCCCTGGTTGAACACGACGCCTATGGATCACTCAGAGAAAGAGAGTGCCTGTGCGGAATGACAGTTGGGTTGGGTGAAGTTAGCCGTTATTTTGGGTGACATTTGTTGTTTTTCCGTAAAGGACAGGGATGATTCGATTTTGTGGCGGAGGCACACAAAAATATATGTAACGGAAGGTTACAATATAGTCCACTCAAGGGAATTGAGCAGTTGTTTCTCTTTGTCAGCCAATATGTAACTTTCAAGGCCTTCATGGAAGTAAATATGGGATTTTCGGTTGCTTGGGAATTGGGGAAAAATTTCCACAAATATAATACAAAAATATAGCTTGGAAACAGTTCTAACCCTAATCAGCTCTTGAGTGTTAATATGACACTGTTGGAAGTTTGGCGGCTTGTAACTTTATTCGGGTGCATTCAAATAATACAATTTTTTTTTTAATTTTATTTGAGACTTTTTAAACACTTAGTGTTCATTCGAGTCTAAATAATACAATTTCTTGGGGGACTCTCAATGATTTCATTAGATCTTGAATTGTGCATCATTACTTTTTTATGAACGCACCGTGAAGGCCCAGGAACAAAATTCTTTAATCAGACCTTGAGTGTCAATTTGACACTCCTCACTTAAAACCGCTATATCTGTCTTGTTTCTAAACCGATATTTACAAAATTTATAGTTTTGGAAATCTCGTAATGTAACTCTGTAATATTTCTCAGACAATATTTACCTTCAACACTTCAGTTTTCCGTTATTCAAAAACCGAAAAAACATGCTTCGGAAAAAAGACTGTAGACCAGCTACGGGATGCTCTAAAAAAATTTCACTTAATGTCGAAGATTGTTTTCAAAATCATGACCACAAAAATATAAAAAAAGAGGTGCAAAAACGTACTTTTCGATCAATAAACCGTCAAAGTTGTGTAAGTCACACCAGATAAATTTTGAAAAGAGGATTTAAATGTTGACGTAATTTGGCACATTTGTGCATTTTTTGATTGTCAAAATACGAAACACATAATTTTGACGATTTTTTGTAGTTTGCAATCAAAACAACTGCTGTGAACTTTTCACCAATAATAGAATATTGGGTTTAAGAGGGTTTACAGTAAACTTACCAGATTGCCCAGTTTTATTTTCGGCAATTCGGCCCGGATATTTGATACAAAATTTGGGAAAGATCCGGTCCAGCCCGGTTGCTCGGATTTCGTTGAAGACTGGCCGGATTTTGCCCTGATTTATTCACCTTTTTTGCAAAATCAATAAAAAAAACTCAGATTAAGTTATTATATTTTTGGATTTTAGATTTTTGGAACGACCTTGCTCAAGAAAGTTTTATCAAAATGATCGTAGTCTAAAAACCCGACTAAGCCTAAAACACGATTTAAAAGCTGATGATATTTTTCGATGAAAAAAAAACATTTCAAGTGTTATAGTTTCGATTTTCGTTGAATAACTCCTGGGTTCTGCGAAAATTTGGAAATCAAATGCACCACGACACTTTCGGGATTGTTTACAGGGTGTTTTTAACTGTTCGTTGTGATAAAACTGTAATACATGCATAAGAATTTTTAAGAGTAATTTTGTACAATATATCATCAGACAAACTATTCGTGGTGTTCAAGAGTATAATTGAATTAAACGTCCATTTTTTGTCTGACTTTCTACACCGCAAGTGTTGGTATAGAAAAATTTAAACGATTTTCTGGCTATAGAATAATATAGAATGGCTCCCAGTTCACCGAATACGAAACCTTTGGCTTAGTTCTCATGATCATTGGTGTTGTCGAGAATAAACGAGTACAGAATAACTAAGCTTGCTGCATATGAAACCTAATTTCTACCAAAAGTCTGACACGCAAAAAAGCAAATGCGTGCAAATTAAATTTCATAAGAACGAACATAAAATCGGTGAACTTTGTGTATGCGTTTTCATTGGCTGGTTGTGGAAATGTTGGTTTAAAACAAAGTCCTCTAAATCTGACTCACTTGGATGCATTCGTTACATCATGCATATGGTTGAAAATAAACAAATACTAGAAACCTAATTTGACTACATCCCAAATCGTTATCATTCATATGGGAAACGAAATGTCCGTAACAGAGGTTCCGAGAACGATGGACTTGAGAAACGTCAAAAGCTCGTTTTAATGGTTTATGATGGGATTGTTTTTAAAAAAAAAAGTATGTGTGGTTGATTATTCTTAAATCAGCTTCCAATTTCAATAAAAATTTACTAGTTCTGACTAGTTGGTTTAAAATTATCGTGGTTTTAATTTGTATTCGAGTTCATTGAACACCATTTATTATAAATTTGTATTGAAATAAGGTATTCAACGTAGGCTTCAGTGGTGGAATAGAGTAATCGTTTGTTCTTTTTTTTGGATTTTAAAGAGTTATCGTTTGTTTGCTTCCTCAGCCTTACATAGCTTCACCCTACACTAGCGATTGTTAATTTCAATAGCGATTGTCAACACGTGAATTGGCAACCGTGGGTTTTAGATGGAGAACGTTGAAGAGCATCGTCGATGGAGAGCTTCCCGCAACACCAAAAACTTCTTTAAGCCATCGGAAATCAGCAGACACACGTTAACCGCAGCGTAGCTGAATATCGCAAGTTGGACTCTTTTAGCGAGCTGCTCCTTCCAAGCTTGATCCCCGGCAGAAGTCGTTGTCCAGCCAGCAAACATTTTTGTAGCTATATTCTCATGCTGTTTTGATATGCGTTCCATATACATTATAGAATGATCGTATGAAAGTTGAAAAAATAGCATTTACCTACCAAAGCTATTTCTTTCTAAAGTGACGAAAAATACACAAATTGGGCGCTATCCGACACCTTATTCGTACCTATCGGAAGAATACAAGAGAGCGCAAAATTTCGCTTTCATACCCTTCAAATTATTGCCAGCGACAATATTTTCCACTTCTCTCATTGGTCAATATGACTTTACTCCCATCTGATTTTTACCCATCAGGATGCACTTGAAGCCCTTGCTGGAGCAAAATCGTGTCAAAATTCACAAACATGGCGGACTTTCTATTATATCCGATTTAATCTGATTTTAGACAACATTTTATACGATCTTTTCACTATGCAGTTGGAATTGCGATTCGCAACACCATTGTAAACGCCTTAAGTTATCTTTTTTGATACGATTTCATGTTTGCTGGGCAGCTTGGCTCCGGCGTCGGCAATGAGGTTAAGCAGGCCGTAGCCCAAACACCCTTCCACAAAGTTTCAGAATTCCCTTCCAAGCACTTGAATGCGAGCTGACGTATGCTGACTACGGCGTAGACAACGCCACGAGAGTAACCCTCTCGGAAATAAGCTTCAACCAAACTCCGCTTCGGGCTAATCCTCCATCTGGAGCTTTTGGACCTGACCAATCCTAGTTACAGATCCCGAGAGTCCTCCTCCCAGCCGTCGGAAATGAACTCACGCCACTATCCGCAGCGTAGCTCGAGACTGCATCAAGAGTAACCCCCTCGGAACCCGCCTAGTCGTCTTCGAATTCCAGTGGCACCGCTGGATGTTCTCTGCGCCGCTGGCTGGTCACTCTGCGCTGGTTGGTTCATGTGGCTGACATCCTCTACCCTGGTACACTTGCTAACCTCAAGTCTTGAGAGTATCCCTCTCGTGCTAAACCTTTCTTCCAATCCTGATGTACCTGGCTGGAACCATAAGCTGTTGATTTCAATAGTTTAGCAACGAGGTGTTTGGTTTGAACATGAGTCATCGTTTATTTGCTGTCTCAGTAAGGCCTTTTCATAGCTACACTCTTCACTAGCGATTGTTAATTCCACCAGCGATCGTCACTACGTGAAATGCCAATCGTGGGTTTCAACATTTTGGATCATTGATCGCATCTTCGGTATAGGTAGCCTGTAAATTTTCACAGAATGCGTTTGTTATTCGGCAGCTCAGGCAGTTCAGTTTCGACGCTATTTAGCATAATCTTCAGGGAATTCTGAAATATTATGTAACATTTATAGAATGTTATGTGCTTTTAATTGAATTTAAGTTTAAGATTTTAGGAATAATTAGGTTTGGGTCAATATTGACAGTCCTAAGGCAAAAATTCTTTTCCTAACTCTTGGATTAAACGGAAACGATAAAAATGTTTCAAAACTTAGCTAAAAAAAATCTCAAAACTACCACTTCCAGTAACTTCCCATCTATTCACATAGGTTTTGATTAAATTATGAACTTTATGGAAGAATTTCACTTTGCGTTGAGATGCGACTGTTTTCCATTTAGCTTCCACTCCAGCTTCCATTTGGGTTTCAAAGTTTGTTCTGATATCTTTAACAGTCAAGCATGACAAATTATACGGAAATCAAAACTACCTTCTCCTTTGCACAGGGAAGAGTCATTGTTTTCTGTTACTCATCCAGATTCTAGTGGTTGATTCTTGAATTCTGAGCGACTCAGCAGAAAGTAAACATAAACAGAGTAGGTACTTCAGAGAATGTAAACCAAGAAAAACGCACCACTTTAGCAAATAATTTGCGCCATCGTTGTCGAGTTTGCCAACTTCGGTTCGATTTGTCAGGAAAACATATATTTCGCAAATGAAGCACTTTTCGAAGTGTACAAACACAGACCGGCTGAGCATGCCAACAAAACCGCCAACATTAAATGTAGTCGAACGTTCAGGCCTTTTTCGAAGCATAATGCACATTTGTTCGTCAAAATGATGAATTAATAATTTCGTTTAACATTCTGTTTTCTGTGCCCACTCACAGGAGGAGGACTGCCGTAACGAGCGAAGCTGCTGAATGAATGTTGCTGCTGGACAGAAACAAAAACAGTAGAGTGCTGTTGTAGCCAGTAGTGATAGGGGGCCCCGTCAATCGATCAAAGTGTTTCGAGGCATCGAGGAGCGACGATGAACATAAGTGGTGGCGCATCAGGTGTGAAGTTTGTAAAGAAAGTGAGAAAAACAACAGTGCGGTAACTTGCATGCTGCCGGGCGCAGCCACGAAGCCGTAAAATTATATTCCCAAAACGCGTGTCGGTTCTAGTGATTGTTTTTATTTTGAAACCCCTAATGAGTGAACTCCTCGCCGGCCTAAGTGTGTCCAAATAGCACACCCCGTCTACTTTTAGGATAGCGCGCGCGTGTAGACGTCTTACGAATCACGAGCAACATGCAGTATAAAATAAGTGTTACGATCGGAGTGATTGGCTGCGTACTGTCTGCGTGCCTTGTCGCTTCCGGCAGTTTGGCCGTGGCGGAAGAGTCGTCTGGAGGTAGCAGTCCCAGGAGTCCCGCCAAAGAACCGGGATCGGCCTTAACCGTTCGGGAGCAACAATGCTGCCATGAGTCTGACGTCCTGTCGGCGATTTATCATGGCTGCTTCAATCAGCCTGGCAACGATACCTACCCGATACTGATGAACTGCAGCCAGCACTACGTCATCTACCAGGACCTGGAGGTCGAGGTCCATGTCAACGCGAAAGGATCCCTGGTAGATGGAGACTACGAGATCGCTTGGTCAGAGTGAGTAACGTTTTCGGAAACTAATTCTAGTCTTAACGAAAGTAATAGAACTTAACGCGAAATTTCTCTGCCATCTGGCTTTTTTGTCACAAATAGTTTTCACCACGAGTCAGGCTTGCGCTGTAGCTCAAAATCATTACGAAGAACACATGTTTTGCTTGAGGTATGGAATCGTTTATCAAGAGTTAGACTCGCATCACTTGAGCCGACTAATGCCATGTTATTTATCAACGAAAACTGACAAGAATCGAATTGGAGAGGTTCCTAAATGAATACTTGCGGTTCAAGTTCTTTACCACGAGTTTGGCTCGTGTTTCTGGTTCATTTCGTCCTATACGTTCCCTTTCAAACTTAGAATGAACCTCTGTACCTCTCAAAATTTCCGTTTTTAAAAGCAAAATTCTAACCGTACTTGCAATACTACCGGATTTTTCAGAGGAAACATTTGAATGGAAAATTATGATGCTCATCCGTTTTGCAATGCACCAAGGTCTTTTTCCCAATCGACACGGTTTTCACAAGTTGTTAAGCAGAAAATTTCCTTTGAGAAGTTTATAAATTGGTATAAAATCCATCAGCTGGCTCGGTTCCACAGAAGAAACAAAAATGATGATGATTTTTGAGTACAAAATATTCAATTTTCCCATACAAACCTAAAAGTTCAAATTTACTCATGAAAACGTAACTTAAAAATTCTCCTGAGTTTTGAACGAATATGAAGCTTTTTAGACCCCAGGGTTTGAGAAATTCAAAAATGACCCCAAATCAACTCAGTCTAGTGGTTCAGCCAAGCCAAACGTAAGTTCAAATAAGAATCGATCGAAGCTCACCTGAACTGACATTTATTGCCTGGGAAGCTCGCAAATATAGGAATAAATTGTGAAATTTGTCAGAGTCACTCGCAGCGTAAGGTCCCATGTGTAGGCGTTCCAGATTGCCCGGTTGCCCGGATATCGAGGAAAGAAGTCCGGATTATGCTCGGATTTCATCACAAAACCCAAACCGAAAACTTATATTGTGTTCACATGATTAATGTTTTTTTCTCGTCAAATATCAGAATTTTTTATCTTTTTTCATCGAATCAAACTTGCAAGCATTTTTTGCAATTGTAAAATTTGATGATGCCTGGATAAAAGAAAATTGCATTTATTTATGTTTCGCTTTTTCTCTCGAATTTTTATGAAAAAAATATCTGGTTTTGGCCAGATTCGCCGGGATATTTCCCGGTTGTTGAGTAGTTAATTTTGAAATTCAATATTTGGATTTATCCAGGTTTTTTTTGGTGAAAATGCTCGGATGTGCCCGGCCCGGATACGTTCAGAAAAAAAACCCGTGGAACACCTTACCCATGTATCATGAAAAATTGAGAATTTCAAGCCAAACGTAAGTTCAAATAAGAATCGATCGAAGCTCACCTGAACTGACATTTATTGCCTGGGAAGCTCGCAAATATCAGGAATAAATTGTGAAATTTGTCAGAGTCACTCGCAGCGTAAGGTCCCATGTGTAGGCGTTCCAGATTTCCCGGTTGCCCGCATATCGAGGAAAGAAGTTCGGATTATGCCCGGATTTCATCACAATATGAGCAAAATCCAAACCGAAAACTTCTATTGGGTTCACATGTTTAATGTTTTTTTTTTCGTCAAATAACAGCATTTTTTACCTTTATTTATCGAATCAAACTTGCAAGCATTTTTTTGGAATTGTAAAATTTGTTTTTGACGCCACTGATGTGTCTGTATAGAAAAAAATTGCATTTATTTATCTTTCGCTTTTTCTCTCAAATGAAAAAAATACCTTGTCTTTGACCAGATTTGCCGGAATATTGCCCGGTTGTTGAGTAGTAAATTTTGAAATCCAATACCCGGATTTTGCCAGATTATTTTTGGTGAAAATGCTCGGATTTTCCCGGCCCGGATACGTTTAAAAAAAACCCATGGAAAAGCTTACCATGTATCATTTTTCTGAATTTTGAGGGAATCTAAATTTATGAATAAATTCACGTGTTTCACTAAACTTCATAGTTCTTTTTTTTCATATTTTTCAAATGTTTAAATTATGACACCACTATTTATATTGGAAGAAATATTTTAAAATGACAAAATTTATATATTATTAACATGGCTTTGCTAATCAATATCATCACAGATCAATGTTACCAATTTTTTGGGACAATTCACGACAAAACATAATTTTTTTTCAAGCAACCTTGGTCTCAGGTTTCAGGATGTTTCAGGTCACCGGTCTTATTCCCCATGTGGAAATATTTTTCCTGTACATCTTTTTAGTTACAGAAATATTACTGTATTGTATTAACTGTAATGTATTAATTTTGGAAATTAGGTAATCAGTTAGATTTTTTTTCAATAGATCAAAAGGTGTAAATAGTGTAGAATTGAGGTACATTTATTTAACATTTTCCGTAGGTTAAAAAAAATTTGAAAAATTTGACAGGAGATACTCAATTAAGTTATAATGTTAAGGAAAACTTTGAAACCATATATGAGATCGTATGCAGTTAGATTTTAATAATGGTTTGTTAATAAAAAATCTTTATTTCTGAGATTTTATTTTTCATGTCTTTTTGAACACTGGCATAAAAGCCAATAAATGCGAGTTAATATTTTTTATTATTAGTTTTTGTGAAAGACAATTCGCAGGAAAATAAATATGTTTTTTCCGAAAAGTTTTTCGGCTTATAACGTTTCGATCTTTATTGGATCTTTTTTAGGGACAAACAAAGTGTAGTTGGATTTACTGATTACAATTTTTGTTACCTTCTTCTTCTTCTTTTACCAACATAGCCAAAACGTGTAAGCATCCTGGAAAATTAAAAGACTTGCGTTCTTCATTTTTCTTTTCAACGTTATCTCTGTTACATAAAACATGCTTTGCAGAGATAACTACGGCCAGGCCAACCATGTGGTAATTACCGCAAAAGATTCTGGAGCAGGGGGGAGAATGAAGTGTGGAGTTTCCTACCAAACGCTTCATATGGATTACTTCAATACCTACAGCATAATTTAAAAATAGCTACACTTTTCTAATGACAATCACCCTTATTCTGGTTTTCGTTCGAATGGCATTCGTTCGAAAGTATCTCCAATTAGTATTATTGTTTTCGTTCGAACGTATATGTAGGGGAGAGTGGGGATACTTGATCCCCTTTTCTTATTTTCACCATATCTTTTTGGAAAAATTTAGCAACTCGCCGTCTTTGACATTTTCTGACAGCTAGTAACTTCAAGTTTCTATGCTCCAAAATTCAGAATGGTACTTGAACCCGTTGATAAACTAGAAGCATTTTCGTGAGAGTAAAAAAATTGCGATTTTTCTGAAGTTAGGGGAGACTTGATCCCCTATTGAAGGAGACTTGATCTTTTATTCAGGAAGCCCTAATCCTTGTAAGAAAATCAAACAAAACCTCAAGATAGAATGTTAATTGACTATTTTGGTCATGTTTGTTCTCATTTCACAATTTATAGCAGACATAAGAAGAAAATTCTATAACCTTGTCTCAACGATTATAACATTGCATACTTAAAGGCGCTATTTTTTTATAATTAAGAGAAAATTAATTATTTTTTATCCTTTCTTCAGACAATTGTTTGATAAATATTAGTTTTTGGAAAAATATTAGTAATTTCGTAATCAGCAATCATAACGATCAATTCAGAAGAAGAATATGCCGTTTGGAAGGGGGATCAATTGTACCCAACTCTAGGGGATCAATTGTACCCATAATCAACATTTTAGAAAACTTTTTCTGAAAAAAGTTGAGAGTTTTCCATTGCTTTGAAAATATGGCATTATGAAGTTCATTTTACGCTCGAACGATTGATACATTGGAACAAATATTTTTTTCATAATTTTTCCATGTAAGGAACATTTTAAAGAGATGAAAAAAGATCTTCAAGCTACATTTTGTGAAATTTTTCAAACAAAGTTCAATTACACAAACAATTACTTTGTTAAAATTTTTAAACTACAAACATTGATATTTTGCTCATTTTGGCACACTTTTCTAGAATATTTGATCTTTGTAAGACATTCCAGTTTCGAGATATAGCTAAGGAATCAAGTATCCCCAGGGATCAAGTATCCTCATTCTCCCCTACAGTTCGATCTTTCGAACATAGTTCGTTCGAACGAATGAGTGCATTCTCGTTTTTGATCGAACGTATTTGTTCTTCCGCCAGACAAACGCGAGTCTGAAGCTGCGAACAGGGCTCGTTTGTGAAGTCGAGAGCAGTTTTGATTCAAAATATGTAACGTAAATGTTTTAAGATTTTTTTTTTCCGGTAATTTATTCATCCCAAAATGTTTTAGATAAACTACTTCAAGCTACAAAAAAAAAAAAAAAAACCAATTATTCGATTCAAAATGTGCAGGTATCAGAAAGTTTTGTGGGCTTCTAACGACACGTTATCCAAACTGCTGGGAAAATTGTGTCTAACCCTTTTTTATAGTAAATCATCATTTACCTGCATTGAAATGGATCAAAAGATCAGAACTACAATAGAGAATAAAAATAAATAAATAAATAAATTATTTAATAAAAATTTATCAGAGTTTTGAGATTCTTTGTATTAAAAAGGTTACTGAAAATGCATTTGAAATAATGATTCTTTTTATTATTAATATTGTATTAAATTTTCAATCTAAATAGCAACTTTTTCCCAATTTTATTGTTTCAGAGATACATGGGCACGTGATAACGAGTAAAAGACTTTCATGTTTGCTTTTAACAGCGTATCCGCTGATTTTTCGTCCAGTGCAAAAATGACTTGGTATTTGCCATTCATTTTAGGGCTGATTTTTATAATCTTCCAATCACGAACGGTTAAACTAGGATTTTGTTTACCGATGGTTTTAAGGAAAATCTTGGAACCATTTCGATCGATGGCCACGCAGGAACACTGATGACCGCTCGACGCAGAGGCGGAACAGGAGTAAACGGGAGAGTAACGAAGTTTCGTGTTGTACGGTTCGTGTTTATTTCAGCTAACGCTGCCTTAAGCCATGCCAGGCTTGCCGAGTGAAACTATCCTACACCCGACAGATATCCTGACCCCATAAATTGGGGCTGGAAATCATCAGTTGGGATCCTCTGAAAAGCGTTCACGAGTTGGTGCTCAACTCCATCAAAGAAACCTTGATCAGTTTCAGCATCTACACACTTGTCAATTAACTTGATTTCGTTGGAGTCAATTGTCCGTTGCTTCTTGTCACTATCATTTTCCACAGGTGACTTAGCTTGGCGTTTCGCTCCAGCACTGGTGGGGCTCTGAAGCAGAGCTTCTTCGGTGGAAACATCCATATAGAGGTCTGTTGAAATTAAATATTTTAATTTGTTTCCAAAAGCCACAATCAAATTGAGCTTCACCAAAGTATACCATTTTGGGCCATTATTATAAATAAAATTGGCTAGTAGAAACTTAAAACTATTTTCAGAAAAATAAAGCGGGAAAATACTCCAACTGTTGGACACTGGAGTCACACATGCGATGAACAACTGATCAAAAGTATATTGAACTGAGGCAACGAACTACATTTATTCTTGCCTTTAGCAATCATGCAAACAATGCATTATATTATAAAATTTCGCACAATACCATGTACAAACCTACACACAGATAGCTCCAAATAATAGAGGTCGTTGAACTGCTTTTCAAAAGAAAAGAAAATAGTCCAAGGAGAGAGAGAAAGAAAAAAAAAGCATGTTTTCTGCAGTTTTGTTTTAAAATATTTAAAATTTAAAATATAACTTAACATCAATTTGCGTCAGCTAGTGGTTCTTATGATCAAAATATGATTACATTATTCAAAAAATACAGATTTAAACTGGATGATACATATTCAGCACTATTCGAAAAGCTTCTTGGCTTTCAATCATCTCTTTTGATGTTCCACTTGGGGGGTTTAATTAATGCACTTACTCTATCAGTTTACACATATGTACCTGAGTAACAACAACCCACGATGGGAAAAACATCGCAAACGAGTTTCCGATGAAGAGCGATAATATTTCAAAGGCTCTCTTTTATCCATAAAGGGTAATTTTTATATGTTTTTGAACATCTAAGCACTGTGCGATACGGGCTAGATCACACAAATACGTCGACACAAAGCTGTCGGAGAAGGAACTCAGATAATTTCTGTATCATCTGGTTCTCTTTTACGTGCACTACTACCCCTCAAACACTGATCACTTAATAATTTTTTTTTTAATAATGGCGGCTTGGCGTCAATTGCCACTCATTTTGGTAACCTTCGATGGGATGCATTGAATCTTCAAAGGTACTTTTTTCATATAGATTAATATATCAACATCTAAGCACTGTACGATACGGGCTAGAGTATTTACACAGATACGTCGACACAAAACTGTCGGAGTAAGAACTCAGATGATTTCCGTATCATCTAGTTTCCTTTAACGTGCACTACCACCGCTCAAACACTGGGCACTCATGAATGTATCTTAATGGCGACCTGGCATCAATTGCCGATTATCAAAAAGATTTTACTTTCGTTTATAATTTATGCCATAGAAATAGGATAAATCTATATATTTTCACAATATTTTCACAAAACACACATTATGGTTACTTAACAGCACTAGTTTAATATTTAAACTTTCTTTTTACTCTATTAAAATTCATATCGCAGTCGGCTATGCGATAATAAAGCACGATTCGCGACGGACACGAACGAGAGAACCAAAAAAAAAAAACGAATTATTCGATTCAAAATGTGCAACTTTATTTTTAAATCAAACTCTTCAAGCACCTCGGCGGAATTGATTTTCAACTGCACAAATAGCACCAGCGCTTTCATTATCGTCAGCCAGCCTTGATATTGAGCAGCGTTTGATGCTGCTGTTGGTTGGTGGGCTAGATTTGTTGCCGAAACCTTGGGACTTTCAAACACTCCTGATGTTCTTTTTCGGTATCTTCGGAAAACATTTCACAAATTCACCGGATGAGCACAACTTAGAATTACCGCTAACCACACCAAGATCCGTTTCAATCGTGACATCTGGATACATTTCAAGCGTAGCGGGCCGATGTTTTTTTCCACAACAGTAAAAAAAATTCGTAAAAATACAAATGTTTACGCCTAGAGCTGTCGTTTTGAAGCAGCGATGCCACAAAATGGTTTTATCGTCGGTTATCTCATTTTTTTCCCGTTGAAATCCCACTGAAACTGAAAAATTACACTGATTGATACAACTTTTTTGTAGCAACGCTGCTTAGAAGTTTCGAAGTTCATCTGGTAACACCAACATCGAACGTATCGCGTTCGAACGAAAACAAGAATAGCTTTTTCGAATTCGATCGAAAGTATCCGTTCGAATGAAAGTCAGATACGGCGTAAACCAGAATAAGGGTGAATGTATATTAGGAAAATAACGTTTAATATAGTAGAAAAGGTTTGATCTCACCAAATAAGTCTTGGAAGTTTTCGACTAGAATACTTTTCCTCTAGTCCGAGCAGCTGACTTTAAAATTCCTTCCGAACTCCCCCAACCAGGATTCAGCATGCCGAAACAAAGTACGAACCACTCCGGGAACAACCACCAGTCACTTAATCTATCATTTTCCACTGTTTAATTTTAAAATTTCTAGTTTTATTGTAATTTAATTTAAAAAAAATTATGGACGAAAACAAAAACGCGTGCGATGCCTAAAAATCATGGCTTACTCCGATTACAATTTTTGTTTCCTAACCGAAAAAAATGCCATTTTCTCGAGAGAGTCGACTCGACAGGTTTATAGTTGTCTTTTGAATTGTTTTCCGAATAATTTTATTTAATTAGTGTTTTTTTAATGTAAGGTGTAGTGTATCGAATTACTTCCGCAAACAAAAAAAACGCAATAACGATACACTATACCAAAAAAAAACACATGAAAAAAAAATTAAAATTATTCGTAAAACATATTGGAAAACAGCTATACACGACCAACCGAGCAGACTTTCGCAACGGCCTTTTTTTATATGAAAACATTAATTGTAATCAGCAATGCAAGCAATTATATGAAAACATTAATTTACAATGCAAGAGAAAAAGAAAAAAAAATATTTTGCACAGTTTCCTTAAAAATCCATCATTGTCAAAACGATGGCAAAACCGTTGATTATTAAAAAAAATTCTAGTCCCTGAAGAAGGTCCAATAGAGATCGAAACGTAGGAAACGTACATAAAAACGTCGTTTTTGCTACAAAAAAAGACTGCAAGCCGAAAAAACTCCCCGGAAAAAAATCATATAGTTCGCAACATTTCAAAAAAGACTTTTTCAAACTTTTTAAATTCTGATCTAGTATGAAATTTGGATGAAGTTCACTTAGAAATGGGATACTTTCTTTTGCTGATAGCTAATTTCCTAGTTATCGTTCATATAAAAAAATGATATCATTTTGGTGGCTGTAAAAAGTACTATCCGACCTACCTTTTTTTTTTTAGATATTTACAATGCAAGAGAAAAAGAAAAAAAAATATTTTGCACAGTTTCCTTAAAAATCCATCATTGTCAAAACGATGGCTGGCAAAACCGTTGATTATTTAAAAAAAATCTGTGCGTGGAAAAGTATGCGAACATTGTCAGAAATGTCCACAAAGTTTGAATCATGCGTTGTAGTGAAGCACATAATCAGCAACTATGGTTAAGGGTCATCAGGGAAGTCAAGACTCATATCAGAATTTTGATTTTTTAATAAGCGAGTAGATCGCGGAAATGTCCCTCAAATTTTTCTCCGATAATTTAAAAAAGCTCCCTAGCTATGCGTCATTAAAACCTAACTTCTGATATCTAATAGACAACCAAGCTTAACCCTATTTCAACAAATTCCCGTGGTTGAATCCAAAAAGATTTCTGATCGTGGCAAAGTCCTTTGTAGATAAAAGTATATATTAGCTGGTTGTTTTGTAAAAATATAATGATTTTACAACGCTCTGCTTTTGTGGAAAATACAAAAATCAAAAACATTGGGTTTCGCTGTTTTTCAAAGCTTAAAAAAGGTACTCTTGTATGTTTATTCCGCAACCTGCGATCTTAACTAACCGATTACACTTGAAGTTCAATCTCACGATGGTTCTGCTAGTTTTTGTCAAATTTGGCTAGTAGACATTCCAGTAAAAACGTTTTTTAGTGACACAAAAATAAGGCTGGAACAAATATCAATTTCCCCCGAAGGGGGAAATAAATAAAGTTTGTAGTATTTAATGTAAATTTCGAAAAAAAATTCAAGAATCCAAAAGATTACAAGACGAAAAAACAAATTTTGGAAGATGGAAGTTATTCTACCTTTTGTATTCTTGATTTTATTGAATTTTTCGATAAAATATTATATTAAAATAATTAAAATATTACAAGGTTTTTTAGGGAAACAATGATGTAACTCACATATTATAGCTGTTTTCTAAGGATTAATAAGCATCCTCTTTAAGGTGGCCTTTATCACTTATTTCCCCTAAATAAGAAAAAAAAAAGATCGAAAGATCGAATCGAAAATAAACCGATTTCATCGATTTTTTTCCTGTCCGAGGAATCGATCCGAAAAATCGAAAATCGGAGTTGAAAAGATCGATCTTCCAAGGATCGATCCAAGATCGACCAATCCTAGTTCATAATATTTTCACAATGCCGTTTCTTCTATTTTTCATAAGATGTTCATATGAAAACTGAAGGAATTTCATAAGACTCTTATGAAACAAAATTTTACACTCTAAAAAGCGGTTCATAAGACGCATCTTATGAAAATTATAATAAGAATTTGCCTGAGTGTAGAATAAAGTAGATTTTTGTCTTACAAAAAACGATGATTTTTTTTTCAATTTTTTTTTCATGAATTCTCATAAGACAGCCTTTATTTCCTTCATAGAAAGTATTTCGATCAAACAAATGGTTTTCTAGATACACGCATTCGTAGCTGTCCCATTTCTCAATGAACTAAGCTTTATATTGCTCTCTGTATCTTTGTTCAGATTTTTCTTGAAGCTCAGATTTAGGATTTTTAATCCATCTTCCACTCTTAATTTTATTTATATTATTTCTTTATGTATTGAAGTTGTGTTTGACTATGTGATTAAATTTGATGTGATTCCTACTTTTGAAAAATGGGACTGATTGTTGAATCTCAGTTTGAGTTATTAATAAATTAATTTTTTCTACTCTAACTTCTGTTTATAAAATGAAAGTCTGATTATGGAAGAAAAAATTACCTTTTTTTATGCTGACACTTTTTCGAAGTGTTGTCAAAAATAGTAAAAAAGATTCAAAATAATAATGTTAACTCGAGATTAAGGAAAACCATAGAGACAAGACGGGTTCAAAACTCGGATATTGATTGATAATGCATACTTACTTCCTGCAAAGTTCCCTCATGCAAATTTGTACGAACTCAAGAAAGAATTGTTAGAATGGAAAGTGAAATACAGAAAACGCACACAAGAAACCTGATATTGTAATTTTAAAGAAAAAAGGTGTTCAAAACTTAGGACAAAACGTGATTTCGTAGATGAACAAGAAGCTTTTTCATGGAGCAAAAAATTGATTATTTTGAAGTTAAGGGAGACTTGGTCCTTTAGTCAGGGGACCTAAACATTTCCCAAAAATTAGGCTAAATCGTTTTGTTTCCCATGCCGCATCAGTTTATAAGTCTGTGAAAAAGATTTGCCTACAACTATATGTAAAGACCATAGTGCATAAGGAAAATATTTTTCTGGAACATTGGATCTGGCAAACACTTCCATTTTTTTCTGGAATATTTGATTTTTATGAGACATCTGAAGAATTAAGTCACTCCAGGGATCAAGTCTTCGCACTTTCTCCTTCTATCTTTGAACCTTAATTTTAACAAGGGCAAAAAACGAAGGCTGGTTTTTAAACGATACCCCACGCAATTATTGATAAAAAGCCATTGAGCAAACGAAACAGCACCGTTGTCAGCGCTTTCGATTAAGATTTGAATGGGGCAAAGTTAACTGTTCCCTTGTTGGAATGGAAACAAACATACGCAGATAAATCAGCTGACGAAGCCCGCCCTCGTTTTTCGAAATTGATTGCAGCAGCATCGCTACTGAATTTCTACGCGGCACAACAAAGACGGAAATCCTTTCTGAACAGGTCGGTCGTTAGTGGGTTGGTTTTTCATTTGCAAAACATGCTCTGACAAAATCCTGGATGCTACTACTACTGGTTGGAACACCACAATGTTCACGACCGACAAACAAAAACATAATCAACGCTCTCTCTATCGCCATCGTCACGTTAAAATCCGCCCTTATTAACTCCATTCAGCAAAAGAAGACCCACCCACCGGATAATAACCATTTATCGTTACAGTCGCCACCATGCTAAAATAACTCTAAAGCGTTGTTTACGATTGCCATTTTTCTCCTCTCATGGTAACATCCGTTTCTTTTTTTTCTCTCCCTGTTCCTTTCCTTCCAGGTACTGCGGAACGACGCTGCTGGAGAACGAGGAGCTCCATCCGGTGTTTCTGGTGTGCTTCAACAACGACGGCTATGCCTCGCATCTGCAGTTCTACTTCGGGAAGGGCATCATGATGCTGGTGTCGGTTCTCTTCCTGGCGGTGACGCTCTACATCTACTTCATCATTCCGGATCTCCGGGAGACGCAGGATAAGGTCACATCGATAGCGGTCGCCTCCTTGATGATGTTCATGTTGCTGCTCAGCATCGTGCAGCTGCGAGCCTCCATCACCTATTCGGCGTTCTGCACCGTCATAGGTCAGTCACTGCTGGGTGGGACAACACGTTATGTTTTCAGGAAGGAGCAAACGTTCGTACGGAATTTACGGACAGGATGGGTTCTGATGTTCTAAAGTTGGGTTAAAAGTTTGCCAAGTTTTAAATATAATTTCAATTCAAGAAACCAAGCTGGTGGTTCCTACAACTGTTGCTCTTCTGCACAGTAAAGGGTGATACGGTCAAAATTTGGTCAACGGAAAACGCGTGTAAATCGGTGAAATCGTTTATTTAAAAAATCCAATTAAATTTCTTTTAATTGGAAAAAATATTCAGTTAGGCTTCCGCTTTTCCAAATCCGAATTGCCGGGCCTAACGCTTAACCCCTGCCATCAGATTTTGTACAGCCACCTTGTGCACCTTCTTCGCCGCAGAAAGCCAGTTTGCCTTGAACTGCTGCTCGTCCTTAGCAGTTTTTTTGGTCTTCTTAAGGTTTCGCTTGACAATAGCCCAGTATTTCTCAATTGGGCGGAGCTCTGGCGTGTTGGGAGGGTTCTTGTCCTTGGGAACCACCTGCACGTTGTTGGCGGCGTACCACTCCATGGCCTTTTTACCGTAATGGCAAGATGCCAAATCCGGCCTAAACAGTACGGAACAACCGTGTTTCTTCAGGAAAGGCAGCAGACGTTTATTCAAACACTCTTTCACGTAAATTTCTTGGTTGACAGTCCCAGAAGCTTTGAAAATGCTGCTTTTCAAGCCACAGGTACAGATGGCTTGCCAAACCAGATATTTCTTCGCGAACTTTGACAGTTTCATGTGCTTGAAAATATCTGCTACCTTTCCCCTTCTTTTTGCCGTATAAAACTCCTGTCCCGGAAGCTGCTTGTAGTCGGCTTTAACGAAGGTTTCGTCGTCCATTACCACGCAGTCAAACTTCGTCAGCATCGTCGTGTACAGCCTCCGGGATCGCGCTTTGGCCGTCGTAGTTTGTTTATCATCGCAATTTGGAGTCACTACCTTCTTGTAAGTCGATAGTCCGGCTCGATTTTTTAATTCGATGCACGGTTGTAGACGATACATCCAGCTTATTTGCGGCATCTCGGAGAGAGAGGTTATGGTTTCTCTTGAAACTACCGGCAACTCTCTTTGTCGTCTCAGCGGCTTCCGGTTTTCGATTTCCCCCCGATCCAGACTTCCTGGCTGTCGACAAACGTTCCCCAAACACTTTTATTACATTTGTTTAAAATTGATTTGGCAACTTTTAGCGATTTTGCCAGCTTTGCGTGCGAGTAGCTCGGATTTTCGCGATGCGCGAGCAAAATTTTGATACGCTGCTCTTCTTCCTTGGACGGCATTTTGACAACTGAAGAGTGAATTCCAAAATCAAAATAGGAGCAACTTTCTACACACACACATACCTTCAAAATGAGGGGTGTTTTGATGAGAGGTTTTTAAAATGCAAAATTGAAAGAAATACGTCAAGTTGATATTGACCAAATTTTGACCGTATCACCCTTTAAGCAGATATCGACAAACTCGGTAATATTTTTTATCGACATTCGGAGTTCGAGACTGATTGTATTGTTAATATGGTGGGTGGATATTATACGGTAAAAAAATTAAACGAAATACCGGTGGTAATATTTACCGAACAAAAAAAGTTTTTCGATTTGCCATTCGTAGGACCGGGTGTTCGGCAATTTTTTTACTGAAATATTGTAAAACTTTACCAAATGCTCGGTATTTTTTTTTGTGGACGTACACAAATTTTAACGACCACTCGATAATTTTAAAAAACAATCGTTTGATTTTCACGAACAAATTTCGTTAATGTTTGCTAATGGCCAGCTAGTGTTTAATGGAAAAAAACGTGGTTTACATTTTTGAGGGATTTTCATCCCGATATTTTAGTACAGCTGACTACAAATTATAAAGTTTTTTAAACCACAGAATAACATGAATTCATAAGGCCGGAACAAATTTCAAATCCTTCTTTTGTCGTTCGGAGTAGGAAAATCGCAAGTGAGGGGGGGTACAATAAAAAATAATGCGAAAAACAAATAAATTGCACAGAAGCTTGTATGCAACAAAATTGCATACTGCATTGCACAAAATCTTCAAATCAAGTTATTTTTATCGAAAAACTCAATAAAATCAAGAATACAAAAAGTGAAATAACTCCTGTCTTCCACACTTTGTTTTTTAGTCTTGTACTCTTTCAGATATTTGATTTATTTTACGAAATTAACATAAAATACTTCAAACTTTATTTATTTTTGGAATTTTTGGGATTTTTGGAATTTTTGAAGCGGGGGAGGGGTTGGTGGGTGACAAAAGAAGAAATTTATATTTGTTCCAGCCTAACTTGATGCATCATTGGGCAGAATTTCAAATGACCTTATATAAGAGCTACATGTGACTATAGCGATGGATATTTTCTGTACAAGGTCGTTGCTGCCAAAAGCAAACGTTACAGTTTTTTTATTAACAAGATGGAAATTTGACTTCAAACCATATCAGCCGGGTGTGTTGCTACCGTGAGGGAGTTCGTTCTACTTAGACCACCTTAGGCTTCGTATGAGTGATGTGCCTCTTGGTTTAACCCTATGATACTACATCAAGGGGTATGCTGTGCTCATGAAATATTTCCTTCTCTTTGTTCATCCTCTCTTCTGATCCGTATCAAATCGCGCATGATTTGCGAGATTTCATCGACGAATGTTCTTCGCGACACACCTCAATCACAACCAGCCGTGCCAGATCTACGGATTTTTCCATAGATCTCTGGATTTTAAGCATTTCTACGGAGCTACGGATCGATGCTCAAAATCTACGGGTTTTCAGCATTTCCTACGGATTTTTTAAGGGTTATCTAAAAAAATCAACAAATTCTGCAGATAAATGAAAATTCTACCTGATGACCAAACAAAAAAAAAGGTTATCAAGTTTCATTTTGCAAATATCAGTACATTTTTCAATTTTCGTCAAATCTACGGACTTTAGCAGTTTTCAATCTTGCAACGCTGATTACAACATTTTCTGCATTCTAAGTTAGAAGTTGTTCACGCCTTGACACGAACGAACCTGGGGCAGACAAAGATAGCATATTCTGCCGATTACTCCGAATCTATGCTTTCCGAGAAATATGGCGAGTTTAGAAGATTAAACCGATGGAGGTATTGCTCAAACCACTCATGACCCTAAAGGAACTGGGTCAGGTAAAAGTTCACCTCTCCATATTTCTGATTTACCCAGTCTGAAAGTCGCGGGATTAGCCTATGTCTCCATCCTGCTTCGTTCAATGCGTCCTAGTGCTGCTGCCTGTTGAGCATTGACACTGCTCGTTGAGCTTTACGCACTTTTCTCCAAGATCTTGCTTACATTCCTCATCGATGGGATGGGAATCATGCCCGCCTCAGACGTCTCTTGCTAGCATTTGAAGGCCAATGAATCGATGGCTTTCGATGCACTTTTACAACAGTATTTCACATGCGCATCAAAAATTAAGCGATCGACGACCATTACTCCAAGGTATTTCAGCTGCTGTTGCGAAGATGTTGTGTGTGCTCCAACAGTAATCTCCATAAGCGACACAACCATTTAGTTGACCAGAACTTCGGGTTTATAGTGAGCTAACTGAAGCTTAATTTCTTCCATCCAGATGCTAACCCGTTCAAAGGTGTCGCAAGGTCTTCTACCTCCTTGATTGTTTCGCCGGTGATCAGCGTTAGTAACTCATTAGGGCATTCCAAAGCACAGGTCCGAGTATGGAACCTTATGGAACACCCCCTGTTAGGACAGTAGATTGTAACCCGGATTCGGTTTCATATGTCAAGACTTGATTTTCGAAGATGCTTCCTATTATTCTATGGAAGGTATTGGGAACACGCATCGCTTAGGCAATAGCTTCCCAGCTACCATTTTTTTTTATATTTATTATAGACATTTTACCACGGTTGTGGCTTTCGTGTCTCTAAAACTAAATTTTTACATAACTGTTTTACAATTTTTTCGAAAGCTCTGACTTTGATATAAATCTAAGTATTTTTTTTCCTGATGGTCATTGTTGGCAAGCACAGTTTGCACGGATCCCTCTAATGCACATTCACGTCGTTCTTTATCATACTTCCTACATTCAATGAGGATGTGTTGTACTGTAAGGGGTACCCCACAGCCGTTACAATCAGGTCTAGATGTTTTTTCAAAGATGTAAGAGTGTGTCAAGCGAGTATGGCCAATGCGCAATCGGGAAAGATTTCGTTGTTCACTCGCAGATTTCCTATCCGTTGACTTAGATACAATAGGTTTTGTTTGTCGTAAAAACCTTCTGGATCGATCCCACTGTTTTTGCCAGGCGTTTTGGATACTCAAACTGATAAAGTGCTTGGCGTCAGAAGATGGTACCGGAATATCCAAAGGTACTTTTCCACGGCCTTCATTTGCTAGCTTATCTGCTTGTTCGTTGCCTTTGATTCCCGAATGTCCTGGTATCCATGCGAGAGTTATTCGTTTGTTTGTTGCAATTCTTGATTCAATTTCCTGTATCCTATAATGAGAGCCCCGACACACTTCCGTTTCGTTAGCGGGTGGCTTAAGCGCCACTTCCTTACGGAAGACCACCCACCTAGTCTTGGTTTGCCCAGCTGAATGAGACTCGGACGTGAGTTCCTTTTTTGGTTCCCTATTTTGGGAAAGAAGCAGAAGGGTCTCTGAAAAGGGATCCGTACTTCGGCTTCGAATTCGAATCCGCCCCGAAAACGAGAACAGCCCGCAAAATCACGGAAAGGGGGATTATTCGTTGTTCGCTACAAAGTTGAACTAGAGAAGTCTGAAAACTAACGGACGAATTCCCACCCTCTTAACTTGATCAGGAATGAGAAAAGACCGTGATTGGATTCGCAGCCAATCACCGCTGTAAAGAAAGTAAACGCAACAACGAATAACCTGTGACCCCTTTCCCAATGCCCCAATTATGTCATCATCCCTCTAGTGTTTCCGGTCCAAAATACCTGAGACGATTCAGTTAGGTACATTCATTGGATCCTTTTATTTTCGGACTCTACTGTCGTGTGTTCGTTTTACAATTTTGTGTGTATGTTTCGATTTTCTGCTGTTAGTGCTGGTGGAGACGCTTGGTTTTCCGTTCCTTTACGATGCGCTCGATGATGAAAATTTCTTCATACAAATGGTTTGATTTTTCTTTGCGGGGGTGAAAATTGGCTACTTTTCCGGCTCGCCAGTCCAAATTGCATCGATTGCGCGTAAAATTATCGTCATAGGACGAAGTTTGCAAATTGCAACTTAAGCGGCTATAGTTGCATGCCGTTCATAATAATGTTATGTACAATTTGGACTGGCGAGCCGGAAAAGTAGCCCATTTCCACCTCCGCAAAGAAAATTCAAATCGTTTGTATGGGGAAAATTTTAACGATCGAGCGCACCGTAAAGGAACGAAAAACCAAGCGTCTCCACCAGCACTAACAGCAGAAATTCGAAACAGACACACAACATTGTAAAACGAACACACGACAGTAGAGCCCGAAATAAAAAGGATCCAATGATTGTACCTAACTAAATCGTCTCAGGTATTTTGGACCGGAAACACTAGAGGGATGATGACATAATTGGGGCATTGGGAAGGGGGTCACAGGTTATTCGTTGTTGCGTTTGCTTTCTTTACAGCGGTGATTGGCTGCGAATCCAATCACGGTCTTTTCTCATTCCGGATCAAGTTAAGAGGGTGGGAATTCGTCCGTTAGTTTTCAGACTTCTCTAGTTCAACTTTGTAGCGAACAACGAATAATCCCCCTTTCCGTGATTTTGCGGGCTGTTCTCGTTTTCGGGGCGGATTCGAATTCGAAGCCGAAGTACGGATCCCTTTTCAGAGACCCTTCTGCTTCTTTCCCAAAATAGGGAACCAAAAAAGGAACTCACGTCCGAGTCTCATTCAGCTGGGCAAACCAAGACTAGGTGGGTGGTCTTCCGTAAGGAAGTGGCGCTTAAGCCACCCGCTAACGAAACGGAAGTGTGTCGGGGCTCTCGTTATAATCCACGGATGGTCTGTTCGCCCACTACTTAGAGCATCGAGGCAAGACGCCGAATCAGTCAAAATCAACACATCAGTGTTCACGTCTGCTGTTGTCACTGCGATATAAAGCCCATATGCTTCTGCTGAAAATATACTACAGCAATTTGGAAGTCTATAGCTATTTGAAATGGAATTACAGTATACTCCAACCCCAATCTCGCAGCCTAGTTTCGATCCATCCGTGTAGATTGTTTCATGATTCAAGTAGTTATTTTTAAAAAATTCCACAAATTTTGGAACAACGGTCATACTTGAATCGCCAGCTTTTAAAATCTTTCGCAGTGTATCATCAATTTTCGGTTTCTCCGCATACCATTTTTGTGTGGGTGGGGAATAGATTGTCCTGTTATTTGTCTCATGAGTTCGGTTACTCTTTTTACTGATGGAGAATTTTCATTGCAATGGTTTTTCGACAGCAAACGAATTGCAGTATGAATTACGCGTTCTATCATTTTTAAGCGGAATGGAACACAACCTGATTCTACCAACACCGATTCTACCGGGCTTGTGCGAAAAACACCAGATGCTTTTCGGATGACTTCGTTGTAGATCGGCGATAAAACATTATCCATGCTATCTGCTTGAATACTGGTTAGGATAATTCCGAACATTAGTCTAGAAATAATAAGAGCATTTCCGACAGCAAGTAAAGTAGATCTACAACTGCGTTTTATGTTAGAGCCTAGAACACGAAGAATATTCATGCGATCGTTACATTTTTTCTTTACTGTTTGGAAATGTTGCATAAAATTGAGTTTTTGATCGATTATCACTCCTAATAATCGAATTTTCCTAACACGTTGTATTGCATTTCCGTCAATTTTGATAGCTCGACCTTTTTTGCGATGAGCTATTTTGCAAATATGCAATAGGTTGGATTTTGAGCCTGAGATTATGAAGCCAACATTCGAAGCCCAATTGGTTGTTGAAGAGACAGCAGATCGAAGTTTCTGGCGGATTGACGTGCAATTTTTTCCTTTTACAATTAATAAAACATCGTCAGCATAGAGCAACAAGTCGACAGTTGGTGAAACCGTTGAAAAAAGCGGCTGCATTGCGACTAAAAATAATGTTACAGAAAGAATTGAGCCTTGGGGAACACCATTTTCTGCCTTCCGTAAGCTAGATTGCTCACCATTTGCTAACACACGAAAAAATCGATTGTCAAGAAAACTTATCAAAATATTCCTCATCCGGCCAGTGAATTTCCATTGCTGCAAAGTGCGAAGAATAGACGACCTACAAGTTGTGTCGTATGCTTTGGCGATGTCTAATGTAACAAGTTCGACGTGCTCATCATCCTCATGACTTATTAGAGGTTCAAGTTGAGCAAAATAGGTGTCGATACCGCAACTTGCACGAAAGGCATGTTGTCGATCATCCAATAACTTTTTATCTTCTAATTCTGTTATAAGTCGACGATTTATGAGGCGCTCAAAAATTTTTCCAACACAGCTTAGGAGAGTAATTGGTCGATACGAATCAGCTTTAAAACGATCTGCTCCTGGTTTGAGAATAGGAATCACAGTTCCTTGTTTCCACTCTTCAGGGAATGTTCCTTCGCTCCAAAGTTTATTGAAAAGCCTCAATACACAAATTTTAGACGAGAAAGGTAATCTTCGCAGAAGTGGATAACCAATATTATCCTGTCCAGTTGATTGACCACCACGACGATCTAACGACCACATAAGCTCTTGGATAGTGAAGTTACAATTGTAAGTCTTAGAAAGATCCTGTCGATTTTTTTTAGCTCGAATAGTATTTTCCCGCAGCTTTTTCTTTTTAAATTTTTCCGGATATGCTTCATCAGACGAACGTTTCTCGTATTCGTTGGCAAGTATATTGGATACTCGTAGGCCATCGTTGGAAACACCACCGTCAATACCCAATATTATGGAGCTTACCTGTCTTTTTCCTTGTAGACGATTTATGTTTTTCCATATAGTAGATGAAGCTGTGTCAGGGTTAATGCTTTCGACTAGCTTTTCCCAGCTTTTTTGTTTAGTTTCTCTAACGATTTTACGACACGCTGAACGAGCTTCATGAAAGAGACGCAAAGCTGTTGATTTTTCAGGATTTCCATCGCACAGTTTACGCAGACTTCTTAACCGTTTCTTCGTAATTTTATGGCGTCTTTGACATCGCTGTTCCACCAAGGAACAGATTTGGAACCAATTATGTCACTTGTTCTCGGTATGCTTGCTTCAGCTGCTAACACAACATACTTCGTAAAGTCGTTAACACTAAGGTCTACGTCGGGTTTAAGATAATGATTAGTCAGCTGTTCATATCTCTCCCAGTCTGCTTCATTGTACAACCACTTTCTCTTACATTTTCTCATCTCTTGATTCCCAATTATGTTAACCAACGTAGGTAGGTGGTCACTATCACTAGTATCTGCGTGCACATTCCATACAAACTTAGACGATACCGATTTTGAACAGATGGCTATATCTAGCGTCTGGAAACTTCCTGTCACTGGATCTAGTCTCGTGTGTGAACCGTTATTGAGAACGATCATGTCGTTATCTATAACATAGTGCATCCAGCTACCATTGTTGGAGGCATTTCAAACGTCGTTCGTCACAATGGCGCAGTGTCGAACACCTGTCCACTTCTTTTGATATGCGTGCTTCGCGTACTCTGTCACTATTCGGATGGCGTCCACCATAGATCTTCCTTTCCGTAAACCGAACTGGCTGTCCCTCTGGCAGGCCTTCTGTGTAGATGGTAAGTCTGTTGAATATTATCCCCTCCAGTAGTTTACCAAGGGTGTCCATCAGACAAATGGGTCTTTAAACACGGTAATGGATGTTCTGGGGGTTTTCCCGGTTTCGTTAGTAACACAAACTTCACCGATTTCCACAGCTTGGGGAAAGATCGCTCCCCGAGACACTTTTGTATCACCACTCTGAAAGTATCCTAAAAGGTCTGTACCGCCCCCTTCATCACTGCATTTGGAATTCCGTCCGGACCAGGGGCCTTATTTGTTTTTTAGCGAAAGCAGCAAGTTCCTTGTTCGTTGCTGGCTAGATTTAATGAGCTCCCGCGTCGTGTGGGGTTAGTCTTAGTGGCCAGGAAAAGATGTGCAACGATCTCTCTTCTTTTTTGCGGACACTTTTCGGTTGGCGACCTCGAGCCATCGAATCTCACCAGTGCAACTCTATAGTCTTGGTCCCAGGGATTATTATCTACTCTGTAACAGTTCTCCTTGCTTGTTCTGGCTTGTCGTCTGGCTTTCAGGTAGCTAACACGAAGCTCAGCCAGTTCTGAGGATCACCAGTTAGTTATAGCTGGTCGTCGCCGCCACTTAGCTGTATTCCTTCTAAACGTTATAGTGTTGGAAACCTCGTAATGTAACTCAAATATGTTTTCCAAACAATATTCAGCAACAACAATTCAGTTTTCAGTTATTTAGAGTCTAAGAAAAAAAATCGAAAAAACATGCTTCTGAAAAACGACTATAGGTCAGCTAAAAAACTACAAGAGTCGAGTTAAATCAAAGCACGTTTTATCTTGGCATCATGTACTAGTTCCCGCTTTTTTCTTGGCTAACGGGTGAAAATCGTCCAGGGATTTGGGAAGCATCAGCTGTTGCTTTGGTCCTTGCGGTTCGGGGTGAGAATTACATCATCCAGTATCCAGAAGAAATTCCTGAAAGCTTCAAGTCATCCGGCCGGGGATACCCGTCAATAGAACGACGAGATATGAATGGGCACTTTTCTTCTCGTTTAATGCTTTTGTCAGATACTTTGGATATAGTTGCTGAATTATGTCCAGTGAGGCAGGTTTTTCAAAGATTTTTTTTTATTGCATTTTGATGAACTTACACTAGAACATTTCAAGTAAAAAAATTGTTTGACGATGGGACCTTAATCCCACTTTTTCGATTCTATACCATCAATCGAATTCTATCTAAAAAAAAACTAAGCAGCATCTTTTTTCGTCTATCAATAGCTTACTCCAATATCGAAATCAATATCGGTAGCAAAAACCCATTTGATGCCAAATTCCTGCCCGGTCGAGCATCCTTGAACCTGGCCCCGTTCGAAGAAGCAAAAACAAAATAACGTAAACGCCGGCCGCCGAAAAAGCATTTTGCAATAAAACGAGCAAAAAAAATCCAGAGCCAGGATGAAAAATTCCTGCCAAAAACTCAACCTCCTGGAAAGATGGCCGCAACGCAAGAAGCTGCATAGGAACCAGGCACGATTCGAGCTGCTTAACAGCTTTGATACCACACCATTATCCAACAGTGAAGTTTTCAAATTTCCGCGTTGTTTTATCGAGGCAAATTTTTGACGAAGCCGTCTATTTGAAGGGTGGTCTCTCTCTCTCAAGAGATAAAAAAAGCCAGTTCAACTCCTTTTCGAAGTCTTGAAGATTGCCTTCTTTTTAATGTTTCACTTTTTTATTGGCCAAGTTCTTATCGAAGAGGCTTACAACAAACTTGAGGGATCAACTTTTTTTTCAAACTAAATGTAAGAATTATTTGAAACGTTAATTTTGTCATACTTCTAAGTTTTTAAGAAAAAGATATGCTTGTTAACTGGATTATGATTCCTTTGAATGGGGGTACTAGACTGAGCATTCTATACTTCCCGGTTTTAAGACTCTCATATTCATAAATAATGTTACAAAAAAACATAGAAGCATATATAATCCATACAAATTTTGTACAACTGAAGAACAAATCGAGAGCATGGAAACAAATTTTTCAAGGGAGGGTCGTACGATAAATGATTCTTTGAATCTTTGGTACCCATCCCTCCTTTCAGTGGGGAAATAGGAAGAAGGAGGGAGCTTCTTTTCAATTTTTTTTACATAATTCAAAAACTATTCAAGCAAATGGTACCAAATTTGGCATTTTAAAATCCTTCAATAAGAAAAATGTATTTTAAAAACTTTGTGTGATCAAACCTAGTAAAGCAACTTGGCAAACTTAGTTTTCCCAAAAAAGATCTAGACTAACATTTAAAAAGGGCCTAACTTTCCAAGCCAATTTTTTAATGAAATTATTTGCTTTAAAATTACAATTCCTACACAAATGTGGTCTACGGGAGAGTTTTAGAAAAATGATCGAATGTTTAGAAAAAAAAATTGACAAAAATATTTCAAAATCCTACACTGAGAAAAATGTATTTTAAAAACTTATTTCTCAAAAAATGCCATCTCAGAATTTGGTGATTTTTTTTTTTTTTTGGTGGTGGGGAATAATGTGGTCTACAACTCTTCTGAAAATCGCAAAATGAGCACGCTTAAGGAAAAAAAAACTTATTCTAACAATAACTTTTTTATGTTTTTTTTTTCTGAATAAAAAACGGAAAACAAATGCTTTGAGTGTGTAATACGCATATACGCATTCTTTCATCCAGCTCACTATTATATCCCATGGAATGAATTTTTTTGATCGTTCTCATCATCAAATTACGTACGCCATTGTGTTTTTTAAATCAACTTTTAAGTTTTAGTTTGCATTTTTTTCAGTGTAGCATTTCCACTTACTTTTACCATCAATCATTACAATCGATTCTTCAAAATCAGTACAGTCAATTCAACGAAGCAGTTTTTTTAAATTAAGGTTTGGAATCTACACTGAAAAAAAAGTTACGTAATCTTCAAAAAAAAAAAAACATGAAAAAGTTTTTGTTAGAAAAACTTTTTACACTCAAATATGCACAAGTTGTAATGTATGGAGGACTTAAAGGCCATATTATACCCGGCTGTGCAAAAAAAAAATCATCAAATTCTGTGATGGCATTTTTTTTGGGAAAATTGAGTTTTAGTTTTTTAATTTTTTTTTTAGAATATGATTTCAATTTTTTTAAAAATTCAATCATTTTTCCAAAACTCTCTCATGAACCATATTGTAGAAATTTTAAAATTCGAGCTTAAAATGTTTACTAAATTCTTGCCTGAAAAGTTAGGCCCTTTTCAAATGTCACTCTAGATAATTTGTGGGAAAACTAAGTATGCAAAGTTGCTTTATTAGGTAAGATCTTTATGCTCACAAAGTTTCATTGAATTCCGAGAGGGTCATACCAACTTCGTGTCGATTCGACGTGAAATCCGTCAAATGCATTATAGGGTGTTTGGTTTTTCATTTTGTTCAAAACGACGGACAGAATTTTAGCAGATTTTCAAAATGAGATTAAGGTAGGGTTGCCATCCGTCCCGCAAAAGCGGGACATGTCCCGATTTTTTGTTGAATGTCCCGCTGTCCCGCTTTTTCCTCAAAATGTCCCGCTTTTTTTTCTTAGAAAAATTTTTCAAAGTTTACTGACTGACACCGGAAAAAATCAAAATTTTGTCTCAATTTGAATTCTATGATGAACAGAAAATCTCGAAATAAGCAGCATTTTTCATAACTTTTTTAACACAACACAGAATAAATCTGAAGCTCTTAGCATTACAGTAAGATTCTGATTCAGTGAGGTGGTCTTGCAGCACGTAAGCCGATCTATGATAAAAAATATTGTTAAAGTTTCCTCCAGATAACTATAAATTATAGAATTATAGAGATAAACTTTTTCGCCGGAATCTTAGTTTAATTTCCAAATATTATACATCACTTTTTTCGACTCAATTGTCCAAAGTATATAAAGATGGAGGTTTTCTTGATGTTTTCAAACTTTTGAACAAAATACCAAACAAACTTTTTTTTTGATAAAAATTATACAATGGTTTTAACGCGGTATCAAATCTGCCGTTTACATGCACGACTTGAAATGTTTTCTCTCAATTAACGTGTTAAGTTGCGAGAACCGTGGAAAAAACGGTGCATATGTCAAAAATCCTGTAAATAGAAGTAGTGTAAGAAAAACTGAGGAAAATCAATCTGCGTTTAAAAAACCCTTAGTGTACTTTCTATGAACAACTTTGGCTGATGGTAAACGTATAAATTTGGCTACACAGTTAAATTTTTTTTTAAATTTTCATAAATGTCCCGCTTTTTTCCGCTGTGTCCCGTTTTTTTTCGTGAAATGTCCCGCTTTTTTCTGAAAGTATCTGGCAAGCCTAGATTAAGGTATCTGGGATTCATTTTGAAATTTTTGTGGAAAAACGCTAATAATTTTTTTTCGAAAAAAAACAACATTTTTGGTTTTTTTTAACGTTTTGTTCTCACGCAATGCATATGACAATTTTTGCAAAATCATGGCATCTGGTAACTTTTAATTTCTGGTAGCCCTAACTTTTATTTCGCAAATGATAGATAATCTTTTGAAGATCATTTCATCAGATCATTTCGATGCTCTAAAATCAAAAACTTTCTTGTTGAAATAATATTTCTGAAAATTGGATGGAAAACTTGTCGGTGTTGCAAAGTTTTTTTTCATGAAAAAAAGAATGCTCTTTTTGGGGCATTATAACTATTTTTTCGCTGCTCCTACTGCTTTGGCGTCTTCGGCAATGTTACAGTCAGAGAATTTTTCAGTAAGCTCCATATATTGGAATTTCATTTGCATTACGTGAGAAAAAAAGTATAATAGAAAAAATGTGACATTTTCCGAACAAGTTTTCGCATTTTTCCATACAAAATTTCAAATCGAAACCCGGGTACCTAAAACTCATTTTGAAAATCTACAAAAAATCTGTCGTTCGTTTTGACCAAAAAGGAAACTTTTTAGACAACAGAGTTTTTTGAAATGCGAGAAAAGTTGGAATCCGACACACCCTAATGCATAATGCATGTTTAAACATGAGCTGGAAGCAAGGGTGCCAGGCGGTTTTGTCAAAAATCAGAACAATGCGAAGAAAAAAAAAGTATTTTTTAGGACACCTATGAATTCATGGAAATAAAATGCAGCTCTGCTAAGATTGCATAAATAAAGGCGAAATACAGAAGCTGTAAACGCCTTAATTTATGCAACAGACTTGATCAGCGCCTTGGCTGACCTGCAGTTCATATCGAAAAACGCCAATTAAACACTGACCACACTGACATGACACTTAGAACAAAAATTCAACCATTTTCTGTCTATTTTTTTTGTTGTCAGACTTTGCAGGTTCGCAACATCGACGACAGGTGGCGAACCTGAAAAATTTGAAAAAAATACACTGTAGGAAAAACGGTCCTAATTAGCCCGATTTTTTCGTAGAAATTGCGTGTTTTATTTTTAAAGTTGGGTGGCATTTCCTAACTGGGATAGCATTTCTTCAAATCGATCGATGCGCACTCTGGAATCGACATTGCGTACTGTTGGAAAAATTTTCCAGAAAACGAAATCGAGTGTCCAGTCAGTATGGTCAGTGATTTAAATATCATCTGAACCGAAGATTATCATCGGTTATATCAAGTTTGCCTTTTTATTTACATTTGTTCGGAGTGCTCATACGAATTCGATAAAATTGAGATTTTTTTTTGAAAATCAGGATAATCCAGGACATTTCATAGACAAATTTTTAAAAATCAGAACAAATCGAGAGTTTTTGAAAAATCAGGACGATCCCTCGAAAATCAGGACACTTTGCACCTCTGGATGAAAGAGAAGAACAACGCCAATATTTTGTGATAAAGGCTTGTACAGACTTTTGGAGTCATGCTATGCAATTGATGTAATATTTTCTAATTTTTATCCCAATAAATCACAAAGAAAAAATGTTTGGACTTATAAGAGATGAACAAAATTATGTAAAACCTACGGTGATACGGTCAAAATTTGGTCAATATCAACTTGACGTATTTCTTTCAATTTTGCATTTAAAAAACCCGAACACCCCTCATTTTGAAGGTGTGTGTATGTAGAATGTTGCTACTATTTTGATTTTGGCATTCACTCTTCAGTTGTCAAAATGCCGTCCAAGGAAGAAGAGCAGAGTATCAAAATTTTGCTCGCGTATAGCGAAAATCCGAGCTACTCGCACGCAAAGCTGGCAAAATCGCTAAAAGCTGCCAAATCAACCGTTACAAATGTAATTAAAGTGTTTGGGGAACGTTTGTCGACAGCCAGGAAGTCTGGATCGGGGGGAAATCGAAAATCGGAAGCCGCTGAGACGACAAAGAGAGTTGCCGGTAGTTACAAGCGAAACCCTAACCTCTCTCTCCGAGATTCCGCAAATAAGCTGGGTGTATCGTCTACAACCGTGCATCGAGCCGGACTATCGACTTACAAGAAGGTAGTGACTCCAAATCGCGATGATGAACAAAATACGACGGCCAAAGCGCGATCCCGGAGGCTGTACACGACGATGCTGACGAAGTTTGACTGCGTGGTAATGGACGACGAAACCTACGTCAAAGCCGACTACAAGCAGCTTCCGGGACAGGAGTTTTACACGGCAAAAGGAAGGGGAAAGGTAGCAGATATTTAAAAGCACATGAAACTGTCAAAGTTCGCGAAGAAATATCTGGTTTGACAAGCCATCTGTACCTGTGGCTTGAAAAGCAGCATTTTCATAGCTTCCGGGACTGTCAACCAAGAAATTTACGTGAAAGAGTGTTTGAATAAACGTCTGCTGCCTTTCCTGAAGAAACACGGTTGTTCCGTACTTTTTTGGCCGGATTTGCATCTTGCCATTACGGTAAAAGGCCATGGAGTGGTACGTCGCCAACAACGTGCAGGTGGTTCCCAAGGACAAGAGCCCTCCCAACACGCCAGAGCTCCGCCCAATTGAGAAATACTGGGCTATTATCAAGCTCGAAGTAAACTGGGATTACTATTTAACCTGTCGTAAAACAGGTTTCCCATGTTTCTAGATTAAAGCTGCTTGACGCGTTTTGATTATTGTTGGTATAATACAGCGATACGATAGCACAGAAAATTATTGTCACGAGCCAGGCTCGTTATAACTATTTACGGATATTGCACGAAATGCGCCCTACGAGCCAGACTCGTGCTCACTGTACGTCTCGGTGGCCGAGTGGTTAGCCTAAGGTTGCCAGAATTTTTCACCACGAATCCGGGCCGAACAAATCCGGCAGTTTTGGATAAAAACCTGGCAAAACCCGGGCATTTCATTTCAAAATTGACGTCCAAAAATTTGGCCAATTTTTCTCCGAATCCAGAAATAACTCAACAAAAATCAAGAAAAAAAAAGTTCATCAATCAGCTTCGAAAAAACCTTCATGTTTATTTTTGCAAAACTTGCTCGAAAAACATAGGATTTGGAGGAAAATATAAAAAATTTTACAACACATTTTTTTGTATTTGCCCAATAAAGTGAATAAATCCGGCCAAATCCAGGCTTATTTCAATGATATCCGGGCAACCGGGCCGGGCTGGACATTTTCCAAATTTTGTATTAAACATCCTGGCAATCCTGGATAAAACCAGGCTATCTTGCAATCTTAGGTTAGCTGTTAGCATGGTAAGACGGAAATCGCTAGGATCACTGATGCATGGGTTTGATTCCCATCTCGGCACTGGATGTCATATGTTAATCTTAAGTTGTCCACGTGTATTCAGTCTGTATAACCTAAATTGGCTAAGACTAAGATATGTCTTATTATAAAAACATAGCTTCAATAATTTTTTTTCAAAATTTCCCTCTTCCATTCCAGCGTTCCTGATGTACTTCTTCATGGTCAGCTACTTCGCCTGGCTCAACATGGTGATGGCCAACGTTTGGAAACTGACAGTGTAAGTATGGAAACCGACGACTTTCATCAATGGCAGACATATTCCAAAACTAGACGCCTGGCACTGGCAATAGTGTCACGAAATGTCCCACAGAGAAAGGAAGCTGAGACCACATCAACCAGCGATGAGACTCCGGACGATGATGACCCAAGTATGATATTTGTGGTCATCATCTGTCAACACTCGTCGTTGGCGTTCATGTGACGTTGTGTCCAATTCTGGGCTGACGTTTGATTCCATCCACGATTCTCCACTGCCGGAAATGATTGTGTGGATGATTTGAAACGATTAAAATGTCACCATCATCACCACCATTGATTGACGTATCCAATCTCGGGGTTTTCCCAACTATCTCGCTGAATAATCATGGCCGGGGGAAACGAGGGCAAATTTTGCGAACGGCAGACATCAAGCTTTTTATGCGGATTTCCTCTAATCTGCATCAAAAACTAGGTCCCAAAGAATTTTCTATTTTCCGGCAGAGGAGAGATTGTTATCGAAGGAAAACTAGTTCGGACCGTCATCTTTTCTGTTTCGTCCTAACATTTTGTTTTTCATCTTTTTTAATCTTTTCCTGCCAACCCATTATCGATTCCAGGGCCCGGCGCTGGAAAATTAACGAACAGGCCTGGTACGTCCTGAACCACATCTACGCCAACACAGTGGCCCTAACGCTGACGGCCATGGTCTACATTTACCACATGAAGCATTCCACCTTCGGAGAGATATCCTGCTGGTTCCGGAGTAAGTCAGTAGTTGCAAAAATTTACTCAGCCGTATTCATAACACTGCTTAAAACAGACAATCAGACGCGCTTCGTTTTGCGGTACAGATTCCGGGAATAGAACTCGCGAAATGGTGAAGGGTGCCGCGGACGCGCTTATGTATAACAAGATGGCACATGGCATTACATGTTTTATGACGGACCCCGATGAAACATAAATTGCAGTCCCGGCGTCTGTTAGTTATTTAAAAAAATGAGGAATGAGTCGGAACTCTACGGCACCCGTCACAAATGATAAATCGTCTTTGGGAGAAAATTTGCATCTCAATTTGTCTTTTTCAAATGCACTGTTTAAATTTTGTAATATGTAGTATTTTTCTAAATCACCTTTTCAATCATCCTCAATTTGACCTTATAAATTCAAATGACTTACAAACGATGATCATCTATCGTACCTGGAAAGAAACAGAAAGTGAAAATAGATTAGAATACGAGCAATTTGACTCACTGGGAAATGTTCGAAACAGGCCTTCCGAATTCTGTACCGCAATTAAAGTGAGGTTCTGGCAATTTAATCTACGACATTCCACATTCACAGCAATTTCATCTTAGATTCTCAAGAGGCCTACCAAAGTGTGTAGCCCAATCTCCTTTGTCGTTTTGATGTCATCATGTTTTATCTTCTTTTTCGTGTTTTTTTTTCCCAACTTCCGCCTCTAGCCGAACGAGAGCAGTCCTACTTCGTTTACCTTCCGCTGTCTGTGATGCTGAGCATCAACATCTTCCTTTTCATCTGGACCAGCTTCCATCTGCATAACAGCGACATCAGTGCGGACCGAAAGAAAGCGCTCCGATACAAGTAAGTCTTCCCCCACCTAAGGAGCTACTTAGAAATCCTACCAATGAATGATTCCATTCTGGAGAAACGCCTCGAAAATTGCAACTCGGTCGGTGTTGCGGCTAATTGCATTGGCTCCGAATAATAAGACCACAAACTGGCCTAGTTCCGGAGCACAAGAGTCAATTTTACCGAGTGCCGAGATGAACACCGAGAACCCAAACACTTCGGAACCAGATGGAGCAGCATAAATATAATTTCTGAAGTTCTTCCATTTTAATCTCTCCCTAATAGATGCATGCTGTACTTAAAACTGTTCCTGCTGGCCGGGCTCATCTGGATATTTGAAATTATTTCCTTCCACGTGCCGGAGGCTAGCTTGTATCGGTCATGGTTCTGGTGAGTGCACTCTCGTAAAGCATAGTGAATTGAAAATGGTTTGTTTTGTTTTCAGGAATGACAGAAGCCGATGAACTTAAGTTGTTTCCACTTTTTGAGAGATCTTTGGTTACGGCTGATAATTCCTTAAGTACTCAAGAATGTGAGATGAGATAGCGAATTACGTAATCTGCTGCTGGTTCAAAAATCAATTAGTTTCATTCCCTTTGAAAGAGCAGAGCGATTATAAAAGTGGACAAAGAGACCTTTCAAATATAAAAAAGGTCAATTTAATCAATACTGATGTTATGAAATCGCTTGGTACATCTTTGTACCTGAAAATGATCACATTTTCATATGTGATGAAAGAAATTAGAGAAACATGAACTATCAAAGAACGAAAGAACATAAGCCGTAAATATCATGAAAATTTCGAAAAAGATACAACGGCTCACCGACAGGACTTGAACCTGCAATCTCCGCTTCGGTACAACGGCGCGTTAGCCAATTCCACCACGGTGAACGTGATGGAACCGGCGAACACGAGCAATCGAGCTCTGCCGATCAACTGCTGGACCTTCTATCGAAACACCATGTATATCCCGCATGTGATCTTTCCCTCTATTGATCTCTCTTGTTTCTCTAACCCCACCCATCGACTCGGGATTTTAGCCGAGCGAGCACATGGTCGATTGCTTCGGGTTTGCCGCAACTTACGTTCAGATGAAGAAGCAATCAGTGCCGCTCAAGGTTCCGAGCAGACCAGTTACACAGGGAGGTGTTGCTCTGTTGAAATCAATACTGATGTTATGAAATCGCTTGGTACATCTTTGTACCTGAAAATGATCACATTTTCATATGTGATGAAAGAAATCAGTTGATCGGCAGAGCTCGATTGCTCGTGTTCGCCGGTTCCATCACGTTCACCGTGGTGGAATTGGCTAACGCGCCGTTGTACCGAAGCGGAGATTGCAGGTTCAAGTCCTGTCGGTGAGCCGTTGTATCTTTTTCGAAATTTTCATGATATTTACGGCTTATGTTCTTTCGTTCTTTGATAGTTCATGTTTCTCTAATTTCTTTCATCACGTATGAAAATGTCAATTTAATGATCGATTCTCGACTGATTTGGTCATAGTATTCCTATTTTGTTTTTTGATGTGCCTATAGCCCTAGCAATTTTGCTAAGCTTTGGGGTAGACTGCCGAAACGAGATTCTAATCAATTTTGAGGTTATGGTTAAGTTGAATCTTTTTTTGACGGTGGCCATTAAAAAGCACAATTTCGTAAAAGGAGGCGCAGAAAATATTCATTTGTCAAACTGTTCAACGAGAACAAGAATTAAATAAAAAAAAAAACTCAAACACGACCTCGTGGAAATCCGTTGATCCTATTTCTAACGGTCGCCATTCAAAAAGAAGCACGGATTCTTGGGAGCAAAAACGATAGAAAATTATCCTCGAGTTGTGCAATCTTAATATTCCACCTCTCACCTACCCCAACTAATCCTAGCCCTGTTGCAAAGTAGAAATGTGTAGATCGCTAGTCGCTTCCCCTAAGTTTCTCTCCCTGAAAAAGGCAAGGAATCGAAGTGTTAACCACGTGCACATCTGTAAATCTTCGGCATGAGCAGTTGACAACTGCAGGGTGGTCACAACTTTTTCATTTTGAAATTCCTAGTTTTCCCGGTCATAAATTCAAGGTTTTCCGGGCTTTGATGATCTGAAATTTGAAACTTATTTTTATGATTTGGCATTTTTCATCAAATTCATATAATTGAACTTAAAAATAACTCAATTTAGAACTCTGGTTGCGAAAATTTAAAAAATTATGGGCAACAAATTAAAAAGTTCAGAATTTACATTTACAGTTTCGTGGATTTTTTTATCACTATATTACTTGATTTTTTAAGTTTGTATCGGAAAATTGAGTATTTTTTCATTGAAAAATCAACCTCATTTTTGCTTCTTCTGTGAATCCAAGCTTACTTATGGTTTCTGTTCCATTTCAGTTGAATTGATTGTTTCGCAACACCATTCCGGAAAAGAAATACTGCTTTTCAATTGCTGATCACTTTTTTGATTAATAAGAAACGAAGTTAAAATCTTGGACAAAGTCCTTAAGTGGAAATTTACCTTTTAAGAATTTTTAAAATTGGCACAAAAAGGTTAGTGAGGTTAAATTTTCAGAATAACATATTCTATTTTCCCATACAAACCTTAAAGTTTAAATTTACTCATGCTATCGTTACTTAAAAATTCTGCCAAAAATCATGAATGAGTTTGGAACTAAAACGCAACTAAACATGTATGGTCTCATTTTTTTTTTTACAGTTCCTAAACATTATTCAGTACTTAAAAAAGTTGCAAACTAATTTTATAATTTGAAAAATTATAAAATAAGTTTTCAAATAAATGAAATAAATTGTTTGGCATGAATTTCTAAGTTAGAGGTGATTTAAATTATTTCCATCGACTTTTTTTTTCAACTTGTTCACAATTCATGCAGTAGCTTTGTTAAGCAGAAGCAAGTGGATTTTTACCATTTTTTTTTTAAGTTAACCCTTGAATGTAAAAAAAATGAGCTTGTAGAAAAGAATAAATAGAAGATTTGGATTCAGCGCCCTCAAATTAGTTAAAATTACCTCCTAAACCTTTGAAATCACGGAAAATTTAAAATTTCGTTGCCTGGTTTTAACGGACAAAGAACCAAAAACAGAAGTAAAAACAATAAATTTTAATGCAATAATTTTGTTATTTTGTTTGTTTGTTGAAACTAAATCTCTTTTTAGCATGTAAAAAACCTACAATGATATTTTCCTGATGTACTTTATTTAAAAAACAACTATATTTTACGCATGACTTTTCATAACGTCGTATGGAACAAAATGGAAACAAACAATTTTATAGCAAAAAAAATGCAAAAACTAACATAAACTAGTAGCAGCTTTGTTTCGGTTGGAATATTTGTGGTCTGGTCAACATATTCTGGATGAGAAATATAAATTTTAAAGTTGTTTTCCTTCTTTGCTGCCGTTTTCGCTAAATCTTGACGAGGTAATGAAAGCTCACGCGAGATTTTGAGTATGGTACACCACAAAAACCACAATGCAATGTTGAATAATAGTAACAATTTTAAAATGATTGTAATGCCATTCGATACTTGAACAAATTTTTAATGAGTTTTTGAATCATTCATCTCATTCTGCGAGACAGTTTTAGGCTCTGGGTTTCGGAGAAAATTGAGTTTTTTTTTAAATTCTAAATGTGGTTCAAAAGTGATCATAGTTAGTTGTAAAACTGATGATTTTCTTATCACACATTTTTGAACTGTTGAATTTTGACATAGAAATTTTAATAATATTTTCAATTTTGGGTTGAACTCCTGATCTTGGAACCAAAACTAAATTTTATTTATTTTATTTTTTATTTATTTATATAGTACTAGCTGACCCGGTGTGCTTTGCTACACCTTTCCAAATCAAATGATATTTTCAGCTGGAGCTGGAGTTTCGAATAGAAACACAAAGATACTTAAACTAATATTCTGAATCCTGATCTATAAATTTGTGTTAATGATCTGATAATTTTAATCTATTTCTTTAAGCTTCGCCCTGAGCTGGGAGGGTCTCAAATAAATCTTACGCAAACAATCTAACTTATAAAATATTGTTATTTTTGCTTGATATGTTCTGAATTTATGCTAAGAAACCGATAAGAAAGCCCCCGCTGTCCTTCCCGTCACCCCTTGCTGAAAGGAGGTCGTGATCTTTAATAATCATACCCATATTTTTCGAACCCAAAAATACTCTTATATCAACTATAGTTTTCAAGCTTTACAACAAAATTTATATGGAGCCCCCCCCCCTTTCTTCCTCTCTCTCTACACTGTAAAGCGTAAGGGTATAAAGGTATAACAATCGTAGAAATATCTCTCGTAACCAAATACCTTTCCATGCCACATGGACCCCCTCCCTCCTCCTATGTACTTACTCACTGGAAGGAGGATGGTGTGTCAATTATCATAGAATCATAACAAAACGATTTCCATGTTAAGTTTTGTCCATTTCTCGGATATTGTTAAAAAAAATTGAATGTAAGCTTTCCTGTTCCCTTTCTAAATTCCCAATTCTATCCTTCTGCAAGAAAGGAATTGTTTCACATAAAAATATTTCTCGTTTTCAAGTACCATCCCATGCCCAATTTGGTTTTATTTGCTTAGTAAATTCTTGATTTTTGCATAAACTTGAAAGGAAGTACCATCCCCCCTTCCGTCCTCCCCCATTGAATGGAGGGGTGAGAACTTAATATTCATAGATGTATTTTTCGTACTCAAATACTTTTTGATTCCAAATTTGGTTTCATTTGCTCGAATAACTTTCGAGTTATGCAAAAATGCATTTGTATGAAACCCCCTCTTTCACCCTTTATCTATATATTTCCGCTGAAAAAAGGTGGGGCTTCAATTTATATAGAAACATTCTCGTATTCAAATACCTTTACATGCCAAATATGTTTCCATTTGCTCGATCTGCTGTTTCCATTTGCTGGATCTGCTGGTTCCATTTGCTGTTGTAGTTCTCGAGTTATGCAGTAAAAATTGTAAGAAACTCCCCTCCCTCTTTCTTTTCTCCACACTGGAAGAAGGAAGAGGTCTCAAACAATCATTAGAACAGCGGCTTTGGCGTAGTGGTTAAAGTTCAAGTCATCTACGCTAAAGTTCATGAGATCGAATTCCGGTCATGGCATACATGGTACATTTTCTGTGGTCTAGTGGCTTTGGCATTTGTAAGATGCTAGCCATAATAACTTCGAAAAATGTACGCTTAGAGTTTAGGAAAGAAGATCTCTTCAAAGAAACATGAAGTTTCACTGAGATCCTATGTGTGTGTGAACGTTTTTTAAAGAACATGTCTCGTTCCCAAATACTTTTCCATGCAAAATTTGGTTCCATTTGCTTTATTAGTTCGCCAGTTTTTTTTAAATTATAAAAAAGGTCTCCTCCCCCCTTTATATGTTTCGACTGGAAAGAGGGAGGAGTCTTAAATAATCATAGAAACATTTTACGCATACAAATATCCTCCCATGCCAATTTTGGTTTCATTTGCTTACTTAGTTTTTGAGTTATGTAAAAAGTTATAAGAAGACCCCTCCCCCCTTATATCTTCCTACTGAAAAGAGGGAGGGTTCTCAAATAATCATAGAAATATTTTTCGTATTGAAATACCCTTCCATTCCAAATTTCGTTCCATTTGCTTTATTAGTTTTTGAGTTATGTAAAAATTATAAAAGACGCCCCCCCCCTTTTCTACTGGAATGAAGGAGGGGTCCCAAATAATCATTGAAATATTTTACGTATCCAAATACCTTCCCATGCCAAATTTGGTTCCAATATCTTAATTAGTTTTTGAGATATATGAAAAATTGTAAGGTAGCCCCCCTCCCCCTTCCTATCAGCCCACTGAGAGGAGAGAGGGGTACCTTATATTCATTGAAATATTCCTCTTTCCCAGATACCACCCCATGCCAAATTGGATACCAATTGCTTGATGGGTTTTCGAGTTATGCAAAAAATTGTCTTTTGTTTGGGAGACCCCTCCCCCCCCTTCACGAGAGAGGGAGGGGTCTCAAACCATAATAGGAACCTTCCCCTGCCTCCAATACACCCACCTGCAAAGTTTCACGCAAATCGGTTCAGTAGTTTCCGAGTCTATAGGGAACAGACAGACAGACAGAAATTCATTTTTATATATATAGATATAGATTCCGTTTCACGACATAACTTGACGAACATAATTCCTAAAATTCACTCGGTCCATGGCAACCGTTCTTCAATTCCTCGGGCACCCCACGTTCGCCAGATCACGCTCCACTTGGTCTAACCACCTCGCTCGTTGCGGCCCCGCTCGTCTTGTTCCAACCGGATTCGTAGCGAACACCTGTTTTGCAGGACAGTCGTCCGGCATTCTCGCAACATGTCCCGCCCAGCGTATCCGGCCAGCTTTCACCACCTTCTGGATACTGGGTTCGCCATAGAGTCGCGCGAGCTCGTGGTTCATCCTTCGCATCACACTCCGTTCTCCTGTACGCCGCCAAAGATGACTCTTAACACTCGTCGCTCGAATACTCCGAGTGTACGCAAGTCCTCCTCGAGCAATATTCAAGTCTCGTGCCCGAAGAGAACAACCTGTCTAATGAGCGTCATCTCCAGATTACACTTCGTACGAGGTCCAAGTCTTCTCGACCATAGTTGGTTGTGCAGTCCGTAGTAGGCACGACTTCCGCTGATCATAAGCCGCCGGATCTCATGGCTGATGTCATTGTCTGCGGTCACCAGTGACCCGAGATAGACGAAGTCTTTGACTATCTCCGGCTCATCATCGTCGATCATGACCTTGTTAATACTGGACAAGCGGGCTCGGTCGGTCTCGGAACCGCAGGCCAGCAAATACTTCGTCTTAGACGTATTAATCACCAATCCAAACCTTCTTGCTTCGCGTTTCGGTTTGCGGTAGATCTTCTCCACTGCCGCAGATGATCTGTTGACTATGTCAAGGTCGTTTGCAAGCAGATTAGTTGACTGGATCTGTTGAAAATTGTGTCCCGCATTTCGCCTACCGCTCGTCGAATTACTCCTTCTAGCACCACGTTGAATATCATGCAGGATAGACCATAGCTTTGTCGAAGCCTACTACGTGATTCGGATGAACTCGACAATTCACCCGAAATCCGCACACAGCACTGCGTTCCATCCATCGTAGCCATGATCAGTCTGATCAGCTTTTCGTTCTTGTCCATGATTTTCCATAGCTTGTCACGGTCGATCGTGTCGTATGCGGCTTTGAAGTTGATGAATAGATGGTGCGTAGGGACTTGTTGTTCATGGTATTTTTGGAGGATTTGCCGTAATGTGAAGATCTGGTTCGTCATAGACCGTCCCTCCATGAAGCCGGCCTGATGACTTCCCACGAATCTGTTTGCTTGTGGTGTTAGACGATGGAGTAGAATTCGGGACAACACTTTGAAGGAGGCATTTAGGACAGTGATCGCTCGGTAGTTCTCACAGTCCAACTTGTCGCCTTTTTGTAGATGGGGCATATTATCCTCTTCTTCTACTCCTCCGGTAGCAGTTCTGTGTCTCAGATCCAGACCATCAACTAATCAGCCAACTTGTCAGAGCCCATTTTGATAAGTTCAGCTGCGATGCCATCCTTGCCAGACTTGTTACTATTCAGCTGGCGAATGGCTTCTTGAACTCCACTCATCGTTGAAAGTGGCTCCTCCTCTACGTCATTGGCTACGCCGGCGGTGTACCTTGCCCCATCGTATTGATCACCTGCATTCGCGCCGATCAGATTTTCATTAAAGTGCAGCTTCCACCTTTTGATCACCTCACGATGGTAACGAATGCCTCTGTCCTTATCCCGGTACACTTCGGCTTGCGACCCGAAACCTTTGCGGGATGCATTGAGCTTCTGATAGAACTTTCGTGTTTCCTGGGAACTATGCAGCTACTCCAGCTCCTCGAACTCCTCCTCCTTCAGGCGGCGCTTTTCTCTTGGAAGATTTGGACTCGCTGTAATTCCGGCTTTTCGGCGTTCTCTTCGTCCATCATCCTCCGATACTCCTCGTTGAACAAGTCGTTCCGTTGAGTTCGTTCCACATGTCCGATGATGTTCTCCGCAACGTTGTTGACGGCTGTCTTGATGCTATTCCAACAGTTCTCGAGAGAGGCTTAGCAAAGCTCGCGCTCTGCCGGCAGCGCTGCTTCGAGCGATTGCGCGTTATCTGCTACGACCACAGGTTGCTTCAGTTGTGCAATATTTAACCGAGGCGAGCGCCGTTTTCACATACTGTTCACTACGGAGAGTTTTAGGTGCATCTTCACCATCACCAGATAGTGGTCTGAATCGATAGTGACGGCTCGACAGGGTCTGACGTCGACGAGGCCTGAGAAGTGCCGGCTGTCTATCAAAACGTGGTCGATATGTGATTGCGGTCGGAGGCGGCGAAATCTATAGATTTTCGTTGGTCAGCTGATCCTTCCAATTGTCGGTTGGAATTCCTTTTGCTGACCGACCTGAGCGTTGAAATCCCTGATGACGATCTTGATATCATGTTCCGGCAGCGGTCGCATTCACGTTCCAGCTGCGCGTAAAATTCGTCTTTGTCGTCACCGGTACTTCTGAGGTGAGGGCTGTGCACGTGTATGATACTTATGTATGTTGAAGAACCGATCCTTGATTCTCCATCGGGGCATTCGTCGGTTGATCGGGCACCACTCGATCACGCGCTTTTGCATCTTCCCCATCGCTATAAAAGCTGTTCCAACCTCGTGTGTGTCACCGCAGCTCTGGTAGATAATCTCAGTACGCACGTACCGTGGAGCTCTTCAGACATACCTCCTGCAGCGCTACGATATCTAATTTGCAGCTCCTCAATTCGTTGGAGAGCACGCGGGTACTACCCATGAAATTCAGAGATTGGCAGTTCCATGATCCAAGTTTCCAATCGCTGGTCGCATTTCGTCGCGTGGGACTTTGCCGATATCCATCCGAAATTCCTTGTTTATTATTCGTTGCTAGATGTTTTTTTGCAGTCACAGGCTCGCAAGGCCCGCAGCTAACCCCACTATTTCGCAGGAGGGCCGTCGTGATGTTGCTGTTTTGGTTCCCGAGCGCCCCTAACTAATCGAGAACATGGAAACAAATAAGACAGGGAAATTGTATTTGGGTACAAAGAATGTTTCTACGATGGTCCCTGCTCCCAGGCAGTGGGGAGATAGGAAGAGGAGATGTACGTGGCAACGTGAATTACTTCTATGGTTGCTCATATCCTCTCTTACCTTCCAGTAGAGGGGAGATTTGAGGGCGAAGGGAGCTACATTTGGAACGAAACGTTAAAAGTTACGTAAAATGTTCCTCGGGTAGTCCCTTGTCCCAACCCCCTTTAACAAGTAATCCCAGGCGGAACACAAGTTGTCATATATTAGCATCAAATATTTAAATGGGCAAAGAACTGAACATCTGGAAACAGCATAAAACAGTTTATTTCAGTTTCCCAAACCTCATATTTATATTCAAAAAACGTCTGCGCAATAGTTTAATTTTTACCGATTTTGACTTCAATTTTTGCCTGTTCCAATTTCGCAGGATTCTGATCGACTCGATAAACTGCCTTCACGGGGTGCTGATATTCTTCGTGCTGATAGTATGGCGGCAGCGCATCAAACGGGAACTTTCCGGGCGCCTAGTTTTCTGCATCCGGTGCCCGGCAAGCTGGGCGCAGCTGAAGGACGACGAGCAGGAACACCTGGCGGAGGAGGAAGGTAACTACACACTGATTGCCGCCATGGGAGGACGCTTCGCATGACGTTTGCTAATACTGAAAATTGTATTTTCCAGATCAGGAATACGGCAAGTACGATTTAATCATCAAGTAGGAGCTTCCCGGAGCGAGATGATACCGGCAAAAAAGAACCGTTACATTCTGGAGAGCAACAGTTGCACTTGTACAATGTTACACATACGGAAAAAATAAAAATACACGTAATGGTTTCTGGTGCACGTAACGAGAAAGGATCTTCCATATCTAGCACAATTATCTTTCCGGGAACGAAGGTGCTCACGAAAGCGGTGGCAAAAATCGTACTACACCGAAACGACAGAATGCCACACCGCTATCGATGGAGAGGATAACTGCATGAAATATACATACATATGGAGCATAAGTAAGGATAAGTGAAATCGAACATTAGGATAATGTTAAGTGCTATCATCATACTAAAGAAGAAATTGTTGAATAGCTATTCTAAAGAGTGTAGTATAGAGCTTTATATAACTCGCCTCAATCGAAAAGGATGCAGCAGCTTTTGCATCCGGAAATTCGATGCTTTAGGTAAATCGGTAGCTTTAGGAAAAAAAATTAAGTCAATAGGTTGAATCAGAGAGAAAAAGTTGAAATCCATTGAAAATGGCATGACACTAAGAGTTTACATGTTTTAATAAAAGCTTAAAAAACAATCGAGCCGGACTTTTTAAGTAATCCCCTGTAGATGCCGTTAAAAAAAAATCATTCATCCGGACACAAAGTGGAATTATGAGAGGAGTGTTACTCCATCGGATCCCCGCAATCGTTTTTTCATTCATTCGTTCTGTCAATTAATGATAAAAAATAAAAGTGATGAATTGAGTCGCACAGTTTATCCTCTTACTTTAAGCATCAGCATCCGATCTGATCTCATCAACGCATCCGTTTTATTTTTGTTGGAGCGAGTGGAAAATTCCCTCCGTTTTGTTTCATTCCTGTTTAACTTAGCCCATAATACCTGTTCCAGCAACTTAACCGAAAGAGAAAATCACGTTCCGAAAGTCAATGAGAAAATTCTTAAATAGCATATCCAACTACTGAAGGCAAATGAAATTTACTTATCAATCAACGAGATACAGATTAGAATTTAAGATTTCAAAAACAGATTTTAAAGTCAGATTTAAGATTTCATTCAGATTTAAATCAGATTTAAGATTTCAGATGTCCGATACAGATTGAAGATATTAGACTTCAGATTCAGATTTAGATTTCAGATACAGGTTCTGATGCAGAATCTTAATTCAGATTTAAATTTTTGATTTAGATTTCAGAATCAGATCTCGGATTCAAATTTCAGATTCAGGTTCGAGATTCGGATTACAGCATTAAATTAAGCATTTCAGATTTCGGTTTCAGATTCAGATTTCAGATTCGGATTTCGGATTCAGATTTAAGAATTCAGATACCAAATTTCAGATTTCAGAATTCAGATTTCAGATTCAGATTTCAGATTCATCTATCAGATTCAGATTTTGGATTCAGATTTTAGATTTAGATTTAGATTTCAGAATCAGATTTTAAATTTCAGATTTAGATCCAAATTTCAAATTCACGTTTGAGATTCAGGTTTCAGATTCAGATTTTTGATTCGAATTTCAGATTCGAATTTAAGATTCAGATTTCGGATTTGGATTACAGATTCAGATTTCAGATTTAGATTTCAGAATTCAGATTCAGACTTAGATTCCAAATTCAGACTTAGATTCCAGAATCAGACTTCAAATTAAGATTTCAGATTCAGATTCAGATTTCAGATTCAGATTTCAGCTTAAGATTTCAGAATGAGATTTCAGATTCAGATTTTAGGTTTAAATTTGAGGTTCAGATTTCAGATTCAGATTTCAGCTAGATTTCAGATTCAGATTTCAGATTCAGATACAGTATTTCAAATTGAGATTTCGGATTCAGATTCAATTCAGATTAAAAGTTCAGACTGCAGATTCAGATTTCAGTTCCACATGTCTGATTCAGGTTCATATTTCAGATTCAGATTTCAGATTCAGATTTCAGATTCAGATTTCAGGTTCAGATTTCAGATTCAGATTTCAGATTCAGATTTCAGATTCAGATTTCAGATTCAGATTTTAGATTCAGATTTCAGATTCAGATTTCAGATTCAGATTTCAGATTCAGATTTCAGATTCAGAATTCAGATTCAGATTTCAGATTCAGATTTCAGATTCAGATTTCAGATTCAGATTTCAGATTCAGATTTCAGATTCAGATTTCAGATTCAGATTTCAGATTCAGATTTCAGATTTCAGATTTCAGATTCAGATTTCAGATTCAGATTTCAGATTCAGATTTCAGATTCAGATTCAGATTTCAGATTCAGATTTCAGATTCAGATTCAGATTTCAGATTCAGATTTCAGATTCAGATTTCAGATTCAGATTCAGATTTCAGATTCAGATTTCAGATTCAGATTTCAGATTCAGATTTCAGATTCAGATTTCAGATTCAGATTTCAGATTCAGATTTCAGATTCAGATTTCAGATTCATATTTCAGATTCAGATTTCAGATTCAGATTTCAGATTCAGATTTCAGATTCAGATTTCAGATTCAGATTTCAGATTCAGATTTCAGATTCAGATTTCAGATTCAGATTTCAGATTTCAGATTCAGATTTCAGATTCAGATTTCAGATTCAGATTTCAGATTCAGATTTCAGATTCAGATTTCAGATTCAGATTTCAGATTCAGATTTCAGATTCAGATTTCAGATTCAGATTTCAGATTCAGATTTCAGATTTCAGATTCAGATTTCAGATTCAGATTTCAGATTCAGATTTCAGATTCAGATTTCAGATTCAGATTTCAGATTCAGATTTCAGATTCAGATTTCAGATTCATATTTCAGATTCAGATTTCAGATTCAGATTTCAGATTCAGATTTCAGATTCAGATTTCAGATTCAGATTTCAGATTCAGATTTCAGATTCAGATTTCAGATTCAGATTTCAGATTTCAGATTCAGATTTCAGATTCAGATTTCAGATTCAGATTTCAGATTCAGATTTCAGATTCAGATTTCAGATTCAGATTTCAGATCGAAGGGATGAATGACCCCATAGTTGTTAAAATCCCAATGATCAAATAAATAAAAAAAATCAGAAATTCAGATTCAGATTTCAGATTTCAAACTCGGATTTAAAATTTTAGATTAAGATTTCAAAATTTAGATACAGATTTCAAATTCAGATTTTAGATTCAAATTTCGGATTCAGATTTCAGATTTAGCTTAGATTTCAGATTCAGATTTCAAATTTTGATTTCAAAATTCAGATTTCAGATTTCAGATTCAAATTCTACATTCAGATTTCAGATTCAGTTTCCAGATTCGTACTCAGATTTCAGATTTGGATTCAAATTTTAGATTTCAGATTCAGATAAAAGATTCTGAATCCAGATTCTGAGTTCGGATTTCAGATTTAGATTTAACATTATAGTTCCAGATTCAGATTTCAGATTCAGATATCAGATTGGAATTTCAGATTAAATTTGCGGTTTCAAATTCCAAATTTCGGCTACAGTTCCCAAATTCAAATTGCAGGTACAGTTTTTAAAACAGATTTTAGATACAGGTTGTCAGGTTCAGATAAAAGATCAGCATTCATAGTTAAAATTTAAAGATTTCGATTTCAGAATCAAATTTCATGTATTCGTTTCAGATGTCTAGTGTATGGTTAAGATTCAGATTCAAATCATGAATTAGTCTCAAAATTTATATCCAAAATTCGAAATTTATCTAACAGATATCAGATTCTGATTTTACGCTCAGATGTGCATAGAGATTTCAGTTTGAAATTTCACATCCAGATTTCAATTTTCAGATTCATTCAGACTTCAGTTACAAATAAGGAGGGGGCTTCAGATTAAAAATTAAAATTTCAGATTACAGATTTATATTTCCTGCTAAGAATCCAGATTTGAATTTTTTATCCTGATTTCAAATTTTAGACTCATGAATTAGACTTAACGTTAGAATTAAGCTTTAGATTTAAAGTTATGAATTCGGATATAAGATGCAACTCACAGAACAAGATTTCAAATTTAAGATTGAGACTCATTTTTGGGATAGAAAATCTGGGATTTCTGTAAGTCACTTTTAACAAGAAAATCATTTCGAAGATATGACACGAGCATCAGCAATCTTTCCTGGCAGTTAGATTTAAAATCGTGGATGTCGAATACACAATTCTAAACATTAAAATTAAAAAATTATGCATTCTTGAAGGTTTAGTGTTTACAATTTTTTATCAGTATTTCAATATTCTCAATGGAACTTTCGAAGTCATTAATGCACAAAATTCTGAGAGCAAGCCCCTTACTACGAAGTTGTTCCAAGAACAGTAACAGTGGAAAAGACCAGGAAAAATGTGCTCTATTCTTGCACACTCGCCACTATTGTGACCAACCGGGAATGGAGGAAAAATGAAAACTCCAGGTAATAAGCTCATCAACGTCATCTTCATTCTACGACTTCCTTCGAGCAAGCTGCCGGCGACCGTTTCCTGCCACTTTATCTTTTTGCAGGTTGTTTCCCAGAACAAGAGGTTCTTAACTTTTCATATGACTTTAATTGCTAGGGGCCGCTGCGGGCAGTCAGCAAATAACTTCACCGGTTTCAGAGTTAAAGAAACGCCCGAAAGTATGCTTTGGATTAGCCGACCTGAATATACACTGGAAAGCTACTTGCTCTTGGTAAGTGCATGAGGTAAAGAAATGGAAGTTTCTCGAGACAAGTGCATTTGTTACTGAAGTTCGGCATTTCTCTAGTTTTACAGTTAATTCCAAGAGATGTTAACACCTCTTAAATTAAAGAATGACTTTTTTTAATTGTGTCTTTCAAGAAAATTATAAATTTCTTATGTTTGCATACCTAGAGCGACCACAGTTCGTTTTATGTCAGTTATCGTATGTCGTTTTTGGCACGTTTCATTTTCGCTTTATTTTTTTTTTTTTAAACATATAGAATGCTTGCTCCGTAAAGCTCATAAATTGGGGGGTGCTTTTAAAGCAGAACATCGAATAAATATCAGACCCCTTTTCTTATGTCGATTGCTATTTCTGCTTTTTTGGGAGTTTCACTTTTTAGTAATTTCATATAACGCCGCCCTCCTAGAGAAGTATCGAACTGGCTTTCTGCCACGTTGTTGTCGTCGTCGTCGTCGTCGATCGGAATACTGTTGGGGCGCAAAAACCCTTCTTTCGATATCGTTTCCATCCGAGAGAACGCATCGACTTTGGTTCGAAACCAAAACAAGGGAACCAAACTGCTGCTATGAGGGACGTAATTTATGATCGGTTCCATCGATTCCATTAGGACGGAAACTACGAACGGCAGAAAATTTCAACGTCGTGTTATCCCTTCGAATGAGAGGTGTGTTTTAATTTAGGGAAAGCTTGTTTGCAAAACGTAACATACATATATCGAGAAATTTATTTTTATCGGAAAGACAGTGGCGATGTTCGTTTTGAATAGGAATATTTTTAGTTCAAAAGAAATTTTTTAGTTTCAGTTAAATTTTTCGGCTATTCGACATTCGACATCGAATACACTTCATATCAAACTTTGAGTGGCATTTAAATTTTTATTTTAAAATAGAACATTGAACGTTGAAAATTGAAAATTGAAAAAAAAATACTTTTCTCTACTTTTCCTCTGAAGTTTAAAGGGTGTCCGCGATGAAATTGCCACACTATGAAATTGCTCTATCTTTTTGACCGTTGGGTAGAATTTAATGAAAATTTGGGTGAATTTAGTTCATAGTGCTTTGTTTACATCCTGCAAGTTTTTAAGTCTTGTGATTAAAACTCGCGGAAATGGAGTCGAAAGAACAGCTCGTGCGTGATAAAATCTAGCGTATTCACCACCAGAACAAGGATCTTTCAAATCGTTCCATCGCTAAAACGTTGGGAATCGCGAATTCCACGGTGTCGCGAGTGATTAAGCGACTCGAGGAACGATTGACCACCGATCGGAATCCCAGAAAGGAAGGAACAAGTATTCCGTACAACACCAAAAATCACAACCGCGTAGTTGGGGCCTCCATCCGAAACCGGAACACCTCCGTTCGGGATGTGGCTAAGAAGATGCACCTAAGCCGAAGTTTTGTCCAGAAGGCCAAAACTAAGGCTGGACTTCGAACGTTCATGGTACAAAAGGCCCCTAATCGCAACGAAAAGCAGAACAAGTCCGCCAAAACCCGTGCCAGGAAATTGTACCTCAATATGCCGACGAAAGTTGAATGCTGCATCATGGACGATGAAACATATGTGAAGCCGACTTCAAACAGATCCCCGGCAACCTATTTTTAACGGCCAAGGGTAAGTTCAGCGTTCCGGAGCATGTCTGCACTCAGAAGATGTCCAAATTTGCGAATAAATTCCTGGTTTGACAAGTCTTCTGCACGTGCGGGAAGCGGAGTGCACCTTTTGTGACCCAGGACACGATGAACGGACAGGTGTACATGAAAGAGTGCCTCCAGAAGCGGCTGCTTCTTCTTCTGAAGGCCCACAACGTCCCAACAAATCTTCTGACCGGATATGACCTCATGTCACTATTCCAAGGCCGTGCTGAAGTGGTATGCGGACAATAAGGTCAATTTCGTGCCGAAAATGTTTAATCCTCCCAACACTCCGGAGTTCCGCCCCATCGAGAAGTACTGGGCGATTATGAAGCAGGCGCGGTTCTATGGGGGGGGGGGGGGGGTGATCGGGGTGATCACCTCCTCTAAGCGGCAAAAAACCGTTACAAAATACCCGCAAATGCTTGAATTTCTATGAAAACTTGGAACTTTTCTTAGTAGATGTGCTTTTAAATTTTCAAAATTTTCCACTCCGTGGGGGTGTTTATTCACTAAAAACTTTATTTGTCACTTTAAATATTAATCAATGTTGGAAAAAGTTGGTTCACCAATCTCAAGCAGCTGTATCAAATAACTTTTGTTGAGTTATTTAGAGTGTTCATTTTGAATTTGCTGTTAATGAAATATAGAGACAACTTTTTTTTTGTTACTTATTTCGCTCGTGTGCCTATATTAACACGAGACAGGCGCGGTCCTATGGGGGGGTGATCGGGGTGATCACCCTCCCCAAGCGGCAAAAACCCGTTACGAAGTACTCGCAAACGCTAGATTTTACATAAAAATAAGAAACTTTTCTTAGTAGGTGTACGTTCGAATTTTCAAATTTTTCCACTCCGTTTGGGGTTTGTTCAATAAAATTATTTATTAATATCTTTAACAGCTTAAAATTGAAAAAAGTCGGTCCGCCAAACTAAAACAGTTGTAACTTGCAATACCCTGGACCGAATTTCACGAAATAACTTTTTTTTGGGGTACTTATAGCGTTGAATTTGAATTTGCTGACCATAAACGCTGCCGGTCATAAGTTTTGGATCACCCCCTCAATCTCATTCTAAAGTCGATGAGCAAAACCTTCTTCGTATGTTATTGGCAAAATTTATATGTTAACTTAATATGACTTAATCTTGGAATAAATTGGAAAATTTCCGAAAAAAAACGCACTTTATATTTAAACCTGATCAGTTCAGGGTTGGGTGGACCGAATTTAAAAATTTTAGTTGCATTTGAATCTTTTTTCATAAATTTCGAATCATCAAAGTTTGGGCTCACCCCTCAGTATAGCGTATCGGCAAAAAGCGTGCGTATCTCTGTCATCAAACAACTTTTCGCTAATCTGATAAGTTATCTTTGATGCTCGTGAGTTTTTTTTCGCTTTTTGGATATTTATTGAAAATGTTTGCTCAGACTAACTTCGTTAAAACTTTAGCTATAGTTTGTTCATCTTTTGATAATGTTCACCAAATAGTCGGTATGTTCAATAAATACCTGCAAACTTGTTTCGACTATAACTTTGTTATCTTACAAGTTATTCCAGATCGATTTGGCTCCATGTTTGATGGATCAACATATCTCGATTCTTTTTAGAAGTAAAAAAGACTTGAGCCTTTAAGTGTTCAATTGCCTTTGGGGCCGTTCAGATACCACGTGGACAAAAAATAAGATTTTTACCCCCTTCTCCCTCTCCGTGCACAAGTGTGGATATTTTGAAACCCCTATCCCCCTTCTTCAGATGTCCACCTGAACAGATTCGATTTTTGTTGGCTAAATCTAATACTACATTTCCATTTCTTGGTTTATTTTTCAAAGCAAGCTCCGATTTTTACAGAAGGCAAAGCCCACATTTTTTTCTGAATTAAAGGTAAAAAGATAGTTTTGAATTTAAGTTTTTTTAAAAATAATTTTTTATTTTGGAACGTTTTTGAAAGAAATGAGCTTTGATTGTATTTGCCTTGACGTAGCAAAAATGATCGATTTTGATTCATTGATATGAAACAATTCTTCATAATTTGGTAATTTTTCAGATTTTTAGAATTTTACATACTTTTACGTTTGAAAAGGAAATATAAATTTTAGATATCCAAATGTTTGGAAATGGCCAAACACATCAAATTAAAAATGTATTTTCTCGAAATAAGTTTCTTTTTTAAATTAATAATTTATTTTTCTTTCGAAAGCCCGTTTACTGTGATATTTCATAAGCTTTTATGCACTTATACCCCTTTGGATCGGAGGGCCTCATACATTTTGAGCAGTTATCACAATTCAACAATTTTAATGATGATCAATAGTTTTTATAAAAATAATCAATTCTTTAATATGAAACTTTCAAAATTAAGTTGATTAAGTAAGAAATGGTTACGTATAAAAATAAATCTCAGTTATGGAGATTTTATGGTAATGAAAAATTACATAAAAAATATGAAACTTAGATTATTGATTGAAACTTGATTTCAGTTATGCTTCAAATTCTATACAAAGCTTGAAAAAATAGCGTTTTTCACCTGCTTTGATTAGTACTTTTGCTCTAAACATGTAATAGGCTCGCGTTACCTGCGTATGTACACTGTATCAAAAAATTGTCCGTACAGCACGTACCTTGAAGTCCAAACAATCAAAAAGTGCACTTTTTCAGTCAATAAAAATACTACAATAACATCATTTGATGCAGAAATTAGTCCTTTTTGTAGATCAGTATTAAAAATGTTTATAAATTAAACCTTAAAAATAATCTAATTCATTTTGTATAGAAGGTCCCAAAAACGACGTCAAAAAATTGTCCGTACACTGAGGCCTTTGTCAAATATTAGTCAAGTAAACAGTTTTGTGTCAGTCTTTCAAACGAAGAAACGTGAATGAATCTCAGCAAAGATAATTTCCAGTGGTCTGAGCGATAAATACGGTAAAATGAACTTTATTTAGCATAAATCAGTAGATTTAAACAATTTGTGGATTAAATTAACAGGAAAATGTCTGCTCTTCACAAAAAAAATACCCGTTGACATCCGGAAACTGATCGTTGACCTGAAGAATGACGGTAAAAGCTTGTCCGAAATTAATTTATTTACTTGTCTTCGAATTACGCATAGAATAGTAAAACGGCCATGATCGTCGGTTCAGTATGTCCTTCAAAACTTTAAGAAGACTATCTCCCTGGAGACTAATCGTATAAGCTGATAGTTGGTTTGATCGTTTTTTCGGGTCAGAACCAAACAATCATATTTATATTCCTGTAGACGCGTAATATAACTGATAAATCTTTTTATTTTCCTCCGTAAATGAATGTCAAGTTTCCGGTGCAATTTGCGCTGAAAGCATAACACACCATTACATGGCCACCACCGTGCTTAACTGTCAGTCACAATTTTTTCGGATCCAATTCAGTATTTGGATTACGCCATACTCTTACATGTCCGTCAGACCCAAAAATATTAAATTAGCTTTCGTCAGTGAATATGACGTTCTGCTAGAACTCTTCCGGTTCCAGGACATACTTTCGAGCGTATTCCAGCCGCCTTTTCTTTTTTTTAAGCAGATATAAACGGCTTCTTCAGAGCAACACGACCTTGGTTTTTTTTCTCATGAAGTATGTTCCGTACCGTTTGAGGATTAACCTGTATGTTTTCAAAATTCTTCAGGCTGTCTGCTAGTTTCGGGGCACTGATTTTAGAAATCTGACTGATTTCCCTGCTAATGATGCGATGGTGACGATCCGTAAGCTTCAGTTTGCGGCCTCTTCCTGGAGTGGTCTCCAGGGAGTTAGTCTTTTTAAAGTTCTGAAGGACATACTGAACCGACGATCGTGGCCGTTTTACTATACCTGCAATTTCGGACAAGCTTTTACCGTCATCCTTCAGGTCAGCAATCAGTTTCCGGATGTCAACTAGTATTTTTTTGTGAGGAGCAGACATTTTCATGTTAATTTTTGTGGATTTAATTAACAGAAAAATGTCTGCTTTTCACAAAAAATACCCGTTGACATCCGGATACACGAAAATCTGCTGATTTATGCTAGATAAAGTTCATTTTACCGTATTTATCACTCAGACCACTGGAAATTGTCTTTGCTGAGATTCAATTCACGTTTCTTCGTTTGACAGACTGACACATAACTGTTTACTTGACTAATATTTGACAAAGGCTTCAGTGTACGGACAATTTTTTGACGTCGTTTTTGGGACTTTCTATACAAAATGCATTGGATTATTTTTAAGGTTTAATTTATAAACGTTTTTAATACTGATCTACAAAAAGGACTAATTTCTGCAGCGAATGATGTTATTGTAGTATTTTTATTGACTGAAAAAGTGCACTTTTTGATTGTTTGGACTTCAAGGAACGTGCTGTACGGACAATTTTTTGATACAGTGTATGTGAGTGCAGTTATTGTTTGTTTTCTATGAAAAAAATGAAATTTATTTTCATCAATTCTATCATCACTTTTAAAATATTACTCACAATGGTATTTCTCCCAGAATATTTGGTGATGCAGATGGTACTTTTGAACACATTTTAAGCTTATTTACGATTTTTTATGTTTATGCTATTTATTTTAAAAATATTCGTTTCACCGAATACTTGAAAAGGGTCGGTATTCGGCCGTTCGAACTATTCGGTACATAACTATTTAATTTTCTAAAAATACCGAAAATACTACTTCTGAAACAAAAGTTGATGGATAAAATCTGATAAAAAATCGAGTTCAGAAATGTATTTCTAAAATCAGTTTTTAAAGCATAGTCTCCAAAAACTTTGTTTTATTTTTTCCCAGATAAGATAAAACTATTCCGTCATTCCCAACTATTTTCGGAAACAAGGCAATCGCTCAAGTTGAACATTCGGAAGACATTTTTCTAATTTTCGACCAACACGGCTGGATTTCAGGATTCACACCAATTATATCGCCGATACTGTTTCTAGCTCATTTACACTTTTCTCAAATAATTGTTTTAGAATTGTTGCAAAATGAGAATCATTAAAATTTTGATGAGGGTCTTACGCTGATATGAAGATGCTCAGTAAAAATATTGTGGATAACTTGAACATTTTTTTTACATTTTCTTCTACGAAAATGTGTGTTTAATTTTCATATGTAAAATGACATTTGTATCGGAAAATTCTTTAAAGAATTCTTCAAGTTATAATTTCTAAACAACCAATTGTAAAATTTACGAAAATTTGTATTTCTGCAACACTTTTTCGTAGTGAACATCTGAGATTTGCAGATTGTTTTATAAAAAGATATCACAATAAGTGTATTGAGAAAATTTGTTAAAAGTTTTATGAAGGATTAATAACCGTAATTTGTATTTGTAGATTTAATTTATCGGTCTAGCGGTGAAAAGTGATATCCTTTTTAGTAGGGACATCTGAAGATTATGAAAAAATTTTATATTGGTGGATAGAAGGTTAGATGAAAATGAAAGATGTTGAAAAATCACTTTTCACCGCGGCCTACAAATTGTTAAAAGTTTTCACTATTTTTCTCTAACTCACTCACTCCCCCCCCCCCCCCTCCCCCCTTCTTCCACTCTGTTACTTAAATAAAGGTTTTTTCGCCAGATATTTACGATTTGCTGACAAATTGCTGACTTTTACATCGTTCGAGCAAGATAGCTTCACCATGAAGTCACAAACTGACGCTATCTATACTGATCTGTCTGCTGCTTTCGAAAAAGTAAATCACGATATTGCTATTGCTAAACTCGAACGCTTAGGATTCTGTGGATCCCTACTGGACTGGTTTCGACGCTTCAAGGGCTACTTTCCGAAATTTGTTTTAATATTTTCGAGAGCTTTGTAGATTTAACTAGTTTTTAACTCATTATTTTATTAAGTTATCATTAGGATCAACAGGTGATCCGTTGATGTTTTACACAAATAAACAAATATTGGACACTTGTTGTCAGTCCGATTGACAAAGGATCTTGATTCTGGTTAAATCTTCTTGGTAATTGATCCGCCTTCCACGGGAATCTTTCTCTTGCTTGGAACAGCATCTAGCACCTGGTAGCGGTCCAAAAAGAAGCCCTCCAGCTTGTTGTATGTAGCTGGCGTGGTACCCGAGGCTGCAGTATCCGCTTGTCTTCGAGCTGCATTGTCTAGCTTAAGGTTGCCAGAATTTTTTCCACTCCCATCCGGGCCTAGCAATTCCGGGCATTTTTTCAAAAAAACCTGGCAAAATCCGGGCATGGATTTCAATTTTTCAAATCCAAAAACCGGGCAAAATTTAGGTGTTATTATATAAAAATGCAAAGAAAAAATGCAAAAAAAATGAAATAAATATTTTATTTATGTAATTGCAGACTTCCAAAAACTTTTTGGAACACTTAAATATTTAAAGGTTTATAAAAGTAAATCAGCGAAATTATTTGAAACAACCGTTGAAAATTTCCATACCATTAATCGATTTTGCTGAAACTTACTCAAAAACTTTGATTTTTTTTGGTTTCTTTGTGAAAATTGTGGAAAAATCCGGGCAATATCCGGACTTTTTTCACGATATCCGGGCAACCGGGCCGGACCGGACTTTCTCGAAATTTTGCATCAAATATCCGGGCAAACCCGGATAAAACCGGGCAATCTGGCAAGCTTAGTCTAGCTTGTTGGACAATAAGTGAACTAATATGGCGTCTAAGGCCTGAATCGGTTGTTGCAGCGTTTCCAAGCATATTAAATGTTTCCTTGCTGAATCAAATAATTCCCTAAGCGCTGTTGGGGATTCGAGTTCGACGGCCTTTAATTCGAACAGCTCTCGAGTATGTTGATCAAGAGTTTTGAATTATTGAACAGTCAGTTCAGCAACTCGTATGCGATGTTGTAATTAGCCGACTCAAAAAGCGTTCGAGCTCAGATTGAACAACAAATATTGGCGAACCTTGAATACCAGTAGATGCTGCTGCATCTACCAAACCATGTGCTCCTGGGTTTTTCCCTTCGGTGAGTAGAACCTCCTCCGCATCCACAAATTGTTGCTCTTCCGGATTAATCACCGACATTGCTCTGTCAGAAAGACCACGAATTTTGTTTTTAAGTTTGATCTCCATGTAAGCCATGCGATTAATAATGTTCTCCAACAGATCCAGTCAACTTTTCTGCTTTGCCGATAACATTGATATAGTCGGCAGATCATCTGAGGCGGTGGAGGAGATCTATCGCAAACTGAAAAGCGAAGCAGGAAGGATTGGGTTGATGATTAATACGTCCAAGACGAAGTACATGCTGGCCTGCGGATCCGAGACCGACCGAACCCGCTAATCCAGTAATAACAAGGTCACGATCGACAGCGACAAGCTGGAGATAGTCGAAGACTTTGTCTATCTCGGCTCATTGGTGATCGCAGACAATGACACCAGCCGTGAGATCCGGAGGCGAATTATCAACGGAAGTCGTGCCTACTATGGACACCACAAGCAACTGCGGTCGAGAAGACTTAGCCCTCGCACGAAGTGTAACCTGTATATGACGCTCATTAAACCGGTTGTTCTCTACGGGCACGAGACATGGATATTGCTCGAGGAGGATTTGCGTACACTCGGAGTATTCGAGCAACGAGTGTTAAGAGTCATCTTTGACGGCGTACAGGAGAACGGAGTGTGGAGGCGAAGGATGAAGGCGAAGAAGGTGGTGAAGGCTGGCCGGATACGCTGGGCGGGACATGTTGCGAGAATGCCGGACGACTGCCCTGCAAAACAAGTGTTCGCTACGAATCCGGTAGGAACAAGACGAGCGGGGGCGCAACGAGCGAGGTGGTTAGACCAAGTGTGATCTGGTGAACGTGGGGTGCCCGAGAAATTGGAGAACGGCTGCCATGGACTGAGTGAATTTTAGGAATTATGTTCGTCAAGTTATGTCGTGAGACGGAATACTACGTAAATAAAAAATAATGTTCTCCATTGTAATTGCTAATTTCACGGCTGTCGAGATTCGACTCACCGTACAAATTGCAGATAACTTATACTCAAGCCGATTCCCATTTATTCCAAGATGGCGTATCATGAGTGAACTATTCAACAAGGGTCCGCCTAGTCGTATTTATGGAAAAAATGATGAAATGCTCATTTATGTCTGAGATTTCTTCGATGTTTGAACCTGGGGTTGACACTAAATTCCTAGAGAAGGAAAATTAGTTTTATGTAAATGTATTTACCACGTTTCGTCTAATCCGGTTCGAAGGACCAAATGATAAGCTGCGTGTGAATGCTCGGACGGTCAGGAGGAAAGTGGATGTGTTTTACTTAGTGCAGTGGGAAGTGATGCCAAATAAACAGATGAATAATTGTTTTATAGTTTTATAGTATTTATATTTTCATGGTTATTTGAACTCAACAGAAAGTATAAAACACCAGCATGTGCTTGCATAACCTTTTAGAACTGAAATCACAGTGCGAAAAGTTGCAAGAACTTTTAAAAATAGTAAATGATTTTGTTTTGTAACAAAAAAAAATTGTAAACACAATAATTTCCTTTAAATTTCCTCTCCGATCTCAAGATTTATTGCACTCGTTCGACTTTAAACCCAAGTTACATAAAATTTGCACACCCCTACATTTCGGACTCGCCCATTCCAAAACGTATGGCACCGAACCGGTTGGACCTTAAATTGTCGGACTGCCGTAACTTTTTTTGGACCGGTTAGGTAGCAGGGAACCTAGCCGTGGTGAATTTTCTGTACGGTCCTGTCCCAAATGATGTTCAGGAAAGGACCAAAACCAGCGTCACCACACACCGGCTAAAGACCAACGACATGCTGCTAGCTCATTCGTGCGTTCCCATCATTATCACAACGCCGGTATGGTTAAGATATACGACTGGTTGGCTGGTATAACAGAGGAGTACAGACGGTACGGTGCACCGATTCCAGCGGCAGCGCTGCGTAAGTCCCCGCATCGATTCCGGTTTACCCGTTTGTTGTTTTTTTTTCTCTCGTTGTTCACTCTTGCTTCAAATGATGAGTGTTGTTGTTATTCCCTCTTGTCGTCTTCCTTTGGTTAGTTTTTTTTGCCGTTTTGGTGTTCTGTGTTGTGGAACTCATGCCGGATAGTTGTCTGCGGTATAGTTTCATTTGTTTTTTTTTTTCTCGGTTCGTTTGGCTGGATATACGAGGGCTATAGACAGAGTAGAGGTGTATAGTCGTATAACATTCGTTCACTCATTGTTGTATTGTGGTGGAAATCCAACCAACCAAGTCCGACTGACTGACTGACTATACTGGACTGGGGAACGGGTAGACTGGAATGCTTTCATCATCATCATCATCAGTCGTAGGTTCAGTTTGAACGGGAGACGGTCGTGGCCGTTGGAATCGATTCGGTGTGAAGTTCGGTCGCGAAAATTTGGACGTTGTTTGTTAGGACCAGCTAATCCTACTCGTGGAGGTTTAAGACTGGTAATTTCGCTAGGATAAACAGCCAAACAACCCTTAGGTGTGTAACGCATAGAATTTGGGTCAGGAACGTCATTTCATTTTAGCAATCATATCATCGATGGGGTTTGTAACGGGGAAAGAGGAGGGTGTTGTGATTAAATTTGGCTCATCTTGCCAATAGAGATGTGAAGCACCAGTCCAACCGTGCCCATGTGAATTGTGCAACCGTGAATATAAAATCAGTGCCACTTTATTAGCCTCATAAATGCTGCTATAATGCTGTTTTGTGAGGGTGTTTGTGTGAGTCAAAATAGCGTGCCAATTTCCTATCGGTGTGTTCGTTAGATAGGATTCATGTGGCCAAATGAAAATGTTGTTACGCGAATTTGATCGTGTTTACAAGGTCGTTATTTGACAACAAAAACCAATCGTTGCAACTCGAAGTGCTGATTCGGAGATTTGACCAGAGAAAAAATAGTATCATCTGAATGAATCTTAACTTTATTCGATGATAAACGCAAGGTTAAATTCTCTTATCCTCGTCCGTCGTCCGAATGCGTGCTCTGATAATCGAAAAAACCGAAAAGCACCTAGAAGAAACAGAAGGAGCATACTAACAAGCAATAATCATACTAATAAAGAAACCCCAAAACAACCGACAACGACATCCACGTAGCAGCCAAAAGCCCGAAAAAGGTTGTATCTTATAAATGGTTCGACCAAAAGTCGAAAATGGCCCACAAACCGGTAGCGTGGATTGGTAAAACTGACAAAACGGGACGGCAAGAAGCCTATCGGTAAAAAGAGGGGGAAGTCTTCGACGAAAAACAAAAATCAACCTGAACAAGCCCCACTCGAGAAACCGGCCTCTCGGCCTGTGAGCTGTCGATATGGGACCGGGGCCCTCTGGGATACTTGAAACATGCAACTTGTGCGATTCTGTTAATTTGATACCTACTATACTAACTAACAGTGAACCGATTATTCGGCACTTTTTTTTTGCTTGTCCAGACGCCCCAGTTGGAAAACATTTGAAATAGTAATACCTTCGTTTACTCGGAACGAAGGATTCCAATCTTCTTAGTTCTAACATCAAATCGAAAAACCATAGATAACAAACCTTCTGATACAGATCAAAACCTCAAGCACCAAAAGATTTTTCTCGGTCAGTTAGATTTTCAAGCCATTGCAAAATGGGGAAAAAGTGTATATACCGCGAAGAGATTCAATATCTTTCCTCCTACACGAAACAAATCTATAAAAGAGAACTTTCCTCCAGTGAAAATGTCCGGAGAAACTATTGGACGTAGTTTCAGATTCTGCACGAGCTTACGAACAGAGTTATAGTGCCTTTTTAACCCCTAATTCCCCTATATTTTGTAAACAATCCAGATAAAACTAATTAAGACTTAAAAATTTTGAACAAAAATAGACCTACCTATCTTGTGTAACTGTTCCTGGGAATCCAATGAGGCTGTTTGCGAAGTTATCGCTGTTTTTGCCCTCAATTCCCCTATCTATTTAAATTATTCCCGGACTTGAAAATATGAAGTTCGAATTATTTCCGGACTTGAAGTTTGGACTTCAAAATTTTGAACCAAACGGGACGTATCTTGTATGATTTTTTCCGATGAATCCAATGACCGCACGCTTTGTAAAATTGAGTTATGGCTGTTTTACCCTCAATTCCCCTATATTTTATAAATAATAAAAAAAGCATGTTGGGACTTGAAATTTTTTAACCAAATGGGACGTATCTTATATAATTTTTTTTTCGAGGAAACCAATACAGGCTGTCACCGCACGGTTCCCCTACATTTTTCAATTATTTCAGAAAAAAGCATGCTCGGAATTGAAAATTTTGAACAAAATGGGAAGTATCTTATGCGTTTTTTTCAAGGAATCTAACGAAGCCCATTTGAGCCACCGTACGCATTGGAAACAGGAATTATGGTTGTTTTATTCTCAATCTCCCAACATTTTTCTATACATTCATTCAGAGAATTGAAGGGAAAACAGCCATAACTCCAGTTTCCAATCCGTGCGATGGCTCGAATGGGCTTCGTTAGGTTCCTCGAAAAAAACGCATAAGATACGTCCCATTTGGTTGAAAATTTTCCAGTCCGAATACGCTTTTTTCTAATAGAAAAATGTAGGGGAATTATGGGTGAACACAGCCATAACTCTATTTTCCAAAGCGTGCGGTGGCTCAAACATCTTTCATTGAATTCCTCGGACAAAATCGCATTAGATAAGTCTCATTTGGTTCAAAATTTAAAAGTCCGAACATGATTTTCTTAACTTTTTGAAAAATGTAAGGGAATTGAGGGTAAAACAGCCATAACTCCTGTTTCCAATGCGTGCGGTAACTCCAATAGGCTTCGTTGGATTCCTCGGGAAAAAATCAAACAAGATACGTCCCATTTGGTTCAAATTGAACATTTTGAAATTAATGGAACGTATCTTGTGTGATTTTTTCCGAGAAATCCAAACATGCCTTTTTCTGAAATAATTGATAAATATAGCGGAATCGAGCGTAAGAACAGCGATAACTCCGTTTTCTGAAGCGTGCGGTGGCTCAAATAGCCTTCATTTGATTCTTCATAAAAAATCGCACAAGATAGATCTATTTTTGTTCAAAAATTTCGAGTCTAAATTAGTTTTTATCTGGATTGTTTACAAAATATAGTGGATTAAGGGGTTAAAAAGGCACTATAGGTCCGTTCATGAGCTCGTGCGGCATCTGAAACTACGTTCAATCGTTTTTCCGAACATTTTCATTAAAGGAAAGTACTTTTTCATAGATTTGTTTCGTGTAGGAAGGAAGATATTGAATTTCTACGCAGTTTATACACTTTTTTCCCCATTGTGCATTGGTATAACTCTTAAAGGAAGAGAAGTTTAACGGCGACGCCCAAATTGTCCAAACAAGTACGAAATGCACATATTTGAACAATTACTGATCATCACACTTTATTAAAACTTAAAAGCCCAGCGTCAATAATCGGTCCTTAAAGTTCAAACAGCTGAAACTTGCCATTCACAGATATAAATTTCCCAAATTTTGTGAGTAGGACTACTTTACTTTAAGTTGAGAGGACTCTGAGATACGTATTAAAATGTCAGGGCAACATTTTTTTAAGTTACAACTTCTTTACCTGCGCATTTCAAGGCTTCAACATATGTATTGTTAAAAAAATTATAAAAAAAAGCTGGAAATGTTTCGAGTTTTCAACACTTGATCGTGTTTATCTTTTATTTATCGAGATAAAAGCAATCAAATTATTCCTTGAAGGTATAAATACTATGGGGTTTAACAAAACGCCATCTGAGTCTTTCAGTTGGAGAAGTGCTAAAGCAGATCGTTTTTTCAGTCTGATTCGCCATTCAAAAAAAAAAAAAAAACAACAAACAAAACATCGTGTCTTAGTGATAAAAAAGTTGTCCACCGATAAAATGAACAAAATGAGGTGGTAAAATTGTGCGCAAAATGGTAGAACCGTTAGCGTGGTAAAATTTTTGAATAAGCTTTAAAGACCCCAGGGATTTGAAAAAATCGAAAATGGGAATTGACTCAGACTAATGTACGTATCTGAAAATCGACAGTCTTAAAATTTTCTGCTCCGTTAGTCAAAATTGAAGTCTTAATATTTTTGAAAAATTTAAAAATTCGCAGAAACTCAGAGTTCTGAATTAAAACAATTTGTGTCCAATATCGAGCAAAACGGTAACACTTTATGCATACAATTTGTTGAAGCTAGGTAGATATAGCTGTGAAAATCACAAGTTTCTAATTAGTAAACAAATGCTAAGCAGTGAGTAAACACGAAAAATGAATCTGAAGCAGTAATTACAGAGCTTTGATTCAGTAAATGAATCCTAATAAAACCAGCAATTTCCCTCATTACGTTTTATTGGTGTTTTTCTTTTTTGTCGTTTATAATTTGAATTGTTTGATATAAATGTGACACACCAATATTTCCCGGTGCGAATGTTTTCCTTCGAATGACAGGTAATTTCCGAAATAACCTCAGCACAAAGCTTCTGCAGAAAAAACATACGTTCCTAGCAATGCTATCTGCTATCTCTAATTCAAACCAAAACCAAACCAAAATAGTAATTTATCATCTGCCCTTTATGACAATTCATCATCTGGATGTACATTTACAGCTGTCACCCAATCATTGGCCCTTGGAGCGGTAAGACACGTTTGGGGATCATTTGGCACCCAACTTTAAGAAGTTTGTATTGGCCTCTTGTGTCCTTTCGATATTGGTCGAACATGAGTACACTGGTACTATTGCTGATTTTAAATTAACGAGTTTCAGGGGTGGGAAACAGTAGAAAAAAACAAAAAAAAGCGTCAAATTTCAATTTATTCTGATTAAATCACCGACCAGTGAACAGGCATCATTCCATTCCTAAAACGTTTCATCAAACTGAGCATGCCTCATCTATGAAACAACAGCTTTGTTGATTTTGCTTGGTTCCGGCACGAATTTTTATCATAAACGATTACAAATCTTTTCAAAAAGTGCTCGTTTTTTTTGTCGAAAAGTAAAAAATGCTGCAGCAAAATTTCTATTTGCCTGACCTAGACCTAGACCGAATAATATCTTTTTCTTGTCAAATCCTTGAAAAATAATACATCCTTTGATTTCCTGCGATTTTCTAGCGAATCCAATCCAAACATCATGCACAGGGCATGGTAATCCGGCATTTTCTCTTGCTATCCCAGGTTTCTCAGAGCGTATTTAAGAAATTTCTTCTGAGCTCTTTCCAATCTGTTAACGTGGACATTGTACTAATCCAACATAAATTGAGACGATTGTGAAGGTTCATGTAACTCATGGCAGACTCTACTGACCATTGCAAACATAGAGTTTGCTTTGGCTACTACCTGCTCTATGTGTTTCGTGAAATTCAGTTCTTTGTCTATCTCGACTCCAAGATCCTTTACCGAGGTCTTTCTAGTAATAGTCAAGCTGTTTTCAATCGATAGGCGTACCTGATAATCGTTAGTTTGCGAGGAAACGATATAATACTGCATTTCGAGGTCCTTCAATGGCCTGAAAATAGGTGCAGTGCGTTTCAGTCGAGCAATCCTTCAGGTTGCGAACAGAGAGGAACATTTTTAGATCATCTGCGTATATAAGCACAAAAACGTTCTTCAGTACCACGGGGAACTCGTTTATAACAGTGATGAACGGAAGGGGTCCCAAGTGACTCCCTTGTGGCACACCACTGTTGATCGAATAGCATCGGATCTGACATTCCCCAGCTTTACATACTGAATGTTTTCAATTAAGTATGATCGTATCCATTTAACCCTCATCCGCATTAGAGTGTCATTTTGACACTATTGCAAGTTTGAAGCCTTGTAACTTTTTTTAGAAGCTTCAAAATACAACAATTTCTTCGGGGACCCCAAATGATTTCAAAAGTTCTTGAATATTGTATCTTTACTTTTTTTTAAGGACGAACCCTGGAAGCCTGTACAAAAAAAACTCCCTTTTCCAACTTCACTTAGAGTGTCAATTTGGCTCTCTGCCCGAATCATTACCTACCGTACCTACTCGAAGAGCAAACAAACACGTTTTGCTGGACGCGCTGCTTGTGGTTCTAGAAATTCAGGAATGATTTTACGTTTATAATTTTCATATTTTTGTGAAATCTCACAGCGTGAATTGTTGCACCTCACTAGAATGTAGATTAAATGTGCTTTCCAATGAATACACTTTTGATAGGACAAACAAAGTAAAAGCACTCAAAATCCGGGTACAACCTGACGGTGGACCACAAAAACAGATGAAATTTTAATTTGTAAAAAAATCGCGCAAAGTAGTGAACTTTGAAAAATTACAGTAAATTCAATTTTTGTTTTATCGAAAATCTAAAGACAGCAAAATGTTAGAATTTCAATAAGTTTTGTAGCCATATTTTTCAAAAAACTCTACCATCGCTCAAACAGTATTTACTTGTAATCGAATGAAAAGTGGGTTTTTCAGACCCCTTTTTTTAACTTTTTGTGACCATTTCATTAAAAAAAAATTTTAAAAATATTTCTTGGCTTTATGATGTAGGCATTAACTTCAGCTTTCATATGCACAAGGCAAATATTTTTTTTGGATGTGTAATTTATGGACTACAGCAGTTTTCCTGAGGCATGTTTTTTCGGATTTTTTTTTCTTTCTTCATGCTGAATAACGAGAAAACTAGTAGCTTTAGCTATATATAATATTCTAAACATATGTTACTGACATTACAAAGTTTCTATTGATATAAGTTTTGTTTAGATCGGTTGAACACGCCAAAAGTTATAAAGATTCGAGCTTGTAGTGTCAAATTGACACTCCTAGTGCTGATTATGGTAATGAAATCTGATGCGGATGAGGGTTAAGGCAAGTATTGGAAATTCCATTTTTACTAAGCACGAATAGCAGTGTGCTGATTTCGATCACATAAAGGGCTTTTGACATATCAGTATATATAGCGTCGACTTGCAATCTTTGCATCATCCAACTCAAAATTCTTGATACAAACTCCCCGAAATTTGTTATGGTTGATCGTTTTTTAAGAAACCCGCATTGAACTTACGAGATTTTTCTTTCCAACCATGGATACATTTGGTCGTACACGATACTTTCGAAAAGCTTTGGTACAGCAGAGAGAATTGTAACTCCTCGATAATTTTCGACAGAGAGCTTGGAACAGCTTTTATGGATCGGTACAATATGCGAGATCTTTCAAAACTTTGAAAATATTCCTTCATGGTGTGAGTCAGAAAAAAGGGGATGTAAGGGGTTCCGGAAGTCAATTGACACACTTTTTAATGAGCGATTTCAGTATCCCCCCGCTAGGACCACTGCTTTTGAATTCGTCGAGCATAAAAATTTTCCTTCTTATATCTGTTTTCGATACTGTTAGCTCAGGAAAAACTTCCTCCGGAAAAAGATATGTTAAATCACTTTGAATATTATTCGAGCAGTAAACATTTCGAAAATATTCTGCGAAAAGTTTTGAAGCCTCTTCCAAATTATCTGCTTTTTTAGTTTTGTAGCATGTAAGCACCGACTTAGGCAGAAACTGCGGTGCATCCGTGCACCCATGGCGGATAACCAACATATAAAACTTTGCACCACCGTACTCAGTACATAGAAGATCAAATCAAACAGGATAATGAATACTCACAATCGACCGACGGAGCTCGACTAGTACGCATACTGGAGCCTATTTCATTACATTCACCGTGGTGTAATTAGCTAACGTGCCGTTATGCTTAAGTTGAAATGGCGGGTTCAAGTCCCGTCGGTGAGCCGTTGTATCTTTTTCGACCGAAACCGAAACCAACTTTTTCGAAAAATTACTGATATTTACGGCTTATGTTTTTTCTTTCCTTCTTTGATATCTCATGTATCTCTAATATTTTACATCACCTTCGAAAATTTGAAGTCCTACCGGTTTTTTTTTAGATGAAGGTATACACAAATGAGTAAACGAACTCTGGTATTACCGAACTGTTGATAATTAAAATCAAAGGGGTACTAAACTCGTTCTATATAGGCAAACCACACAAACTATGGTTGAACTTAAACGAAAACGGAAATAAATTGATGCAAGGAGTTACTCGATTAGGGTTAAACTACTAAGACATAACGATACACTCATCTAAGCAGTACATTTACAGTGCCCCAGTAGCTATTCTCAATCCATGATCCATGACCATTTGAAGATCTTCCCGATAACCTGCCATCGCTATCGCATCTGAAGCAAATACCTACTACCTATATGCATTTTGCAGCGTTACGACGAACAACCGGGTACGGCAGAGACGGCACAGCGCAGTGCTTCCGGTGAATTGTCTTGGAGCGTCGTTTTCTTCCCTGCGAAGTCGGTCTTCGAAAGACTTGCTGTTTTCAGTCGAGTGATTATTATTAAGCGTGCCGGTTTCTCTGGCTGCATGGTGAAGATTCAAATGTGTACATTCGTATACATGTGCGCAGTGTATTATATGGAAAAGCACCGTCTCGTGTCTTAATATTTTGCATTGTAAATAAAATCGTCCCCAACAGCTATTTAGATGCAATCAATGGGTATGGACTAGTGATCGCATGGTGACTAAAGTGCTCTGGCGATGAAGTTTGTGATGATTTGATTCCACTATGAGTAGTTTCGGTTGTGAAATATTGGAATATCTCGTCAGCTTTGTGGGGGGCTCTGTGACCATATCATGATATGGTCAATATTCTAGGAAAAATAATTAGTCAGATGTGACCACATTTTGTGCCATGGGAGAAGCCAAACACACCCATTTAGGTGAGAATCTACCTCGAACAAGCGATTCATGACGACTTTCAATCATTGAGGCAGCTACTGAGTGTGGTGGTATTGGTGAGATAGTTCCATACCAAAAGTGATCATGCACACTAAAACTGAGGGTGGAAAGTCCATCAGGTGCCGAGTGAATCAAGGGGAATGTTATGACGTAAAGGTTAATGAATACCTGTTCACGCGGGTACCTCCAAATAGAAACATCCAACATCAGGTCAAACCAGTAAAGATCGTGGTGTGAGGGTGATAATACATCAGCTGTCAGGAAAAAAAAGGTGCTATCAAAAGAAACCCGAAAAAACCCACTTTGGCGAACGGGCCCGACTTGAGTGATGAGACCACCTACAACATGTTATGGCCTACCCTGTTCTGTTGTGATCCGTTACAGATTGCCCGTATGCTTGTCGGATGAGGAAGCATCTTCCTCCAAAATCCATCAATTAATCAAACAGGATGAACGATTTATTCCGGTTGAGTTCTTCGTCGATTGGAAAGTGTCACTTCCTGCATTTTTTTCTTCACTCCTACATCGACCTCTTTTTTTTATCTAACCATATTTCGAGCCTCAAGTGCGTAAGCAATAAAAAAGATTCCAGAGCAACCCCGGGGTATCCAAGTATTTACACAGTGCTCGGTGCCCAAAGAAGGATTGCCCAAAGAAGGATTCCTATAACGGGTGGTAAAACGTGAGATAAACCAGACATCACCCACAAAAAAGCAACAGGGCTGCGTTCCGGGGACGAGAAATGAATGAATCAAGCCCGGTGACGAAAAGATGGAATGCTTTCAGCAGCCGTTCTCCATCGAAATCCGTTCGTTCTCGAACTGGGGAAACAAGTGAATTTTAAAATTAGGGTATTTGAAAAAAAATGTTTATGCGTATTAGACTGAGTCGATTTGGGGTTATTTTTGAATTTTTCAAACCCTGGGGGCTAAAATTCTTCGTTTTGGTCCAAAAATTATCCATGAATTTTTGCAGAATTTTAAAGTAACGTTTACATGAGTAAATTTGAACTTTTAGGTTTGTATGGGAAAATTGAATATTTTGTACTAAAAAATCAACATTATTTTTGCTTCTTCTGTGGAACCGAGCCAGCTGATGGTTTTAGTAGTGCCAATTTAAAAATTTCTTAAAGGAAATTTACCGTTGAACAACTTTGTTGAAGACTGTAACTTCGTATCTTATTAGGCAAAAAGTTGTAAGCTGTTTAACAGGGGTATGTCTATTCGTATGATAAACCATAAATTCAATTGACATCACTGCTGGAGCCTCGCGAAAAATTGCATGAAAGAAGTCTTGCAATATCTCGTTAGGCACCCAGCAGTGATGTCAGTTGAATTCATTGTTTATCAATGCCAAAATTCCCTCCCCCTATTCAACACGTAATAACTTTTTTGTCTAATAAAATACGAAGTTACAGTCTTGGACAAAGTTGTTCAGCGGAAAATTCACTTTAAGAACCTTATAAATTGGCACAAACAACTTAAGCTGGCTCGGTTCCACAGAAGAAACAAAAATGATGGTGATTTTTCAGAACAAATTATTCAGTTTTCCCATACAAACGCAACAATTCAAATTTACTCATGTAAATGTTACTTTAATATTCTGCAAAAAATCATGGATGAGTTTTGGATCAAAACGAAGCATTTTAGACCCCAGGGCTTGAGAAATTTAAAAATGACCCCACATCGACTCAGTCTAATGCGTATGTGACAAAAATATAATAATGTGCTACATACTTTGAATAAATCCAGTGATTTCTGTGCATATATACTGCCCCTACTCGCATAACAGTCCCATATGCACTTTCATCACTTTTTATCTAACCTGACAACTTATCATTTTTGACATAAGACTTCAATATAAAACAATAAAACAAAATAGTTTGTTCTGGAAATTTCGAAAAACGTTACTGCCTCTTATGAAATATACCCGCATAAGAGTGCCATACGTGAAATATTACGAATTTCGGTACCTTTTCAGGTTTATTTTCGGCGAGAAATATTATATTTATGGTGTGAGTCATTTCTGAAGAATATTTAATTTAGTTGATAAAGAAATATTCAAAATAGTCTTCGAAGACAGGCTACAGAGATAGAAGGAATGATGTCAAAAGAGAAAAAACACTACCAGACAATTAAAAACAAAAAAAGTTTCATCAACGGCATTGAGTTTACGATTTTCCCAAAAAAGTATGTTTTTATAGTTGATTATCGCTTTGAGAAAATCAGAAATAAATTAATCCAAGGTAAGGAAAACACAAAGGTTGACAAAAATATATTCGGTATGGTACTATTATGCGAGTATAGATTAGAAAATAGTTTCGAATATATCCGCAAAACAGTCAATTTAGAAAATTTAATGTCCTACGATTTATTATGACAATTAAAAAACATATTCATGAATAAGACATCAAATCAAGTCTGCCCAAAATGCAACCTTCTTTAAGGAAGTTACTTTACTGAAAATCTAATTCCAGATCCAGGATTGCAATAGATTTAGTCAACATTTTGACGAAAAATGAAACAGGATAATTTTTTTTAATGCTGATTCGATTTTTTTTCCATAGATTTGATTCTCAGGATCCTGATTTAATTTCCCGATGAATATTTGAGAATTTTAAATCCGTTTAAAATATAGAGGAAGAATGACTAAGCTGTTAAAAATCCTCTATGAATAAACAAAATAGAATAGAATATTTTAAAGTTTTTGTTTTAAAGAAAACAAGTAAAATGAATCCAAATTCAGGTACAGATCATCACAGCCGATCTTTAAAGGTCTTTGATTTTCACAAATGTTCCAACATTTTTTACGTTTGATTGAAATACTAAAGTTTAAATATCACAACTCATTTCAGATCTACATTTCAAAATCTAATCGCTAATTATAGTTTCTGAATACAGAAAGAATTTCAAAATCAGGTTTTAGGTGGATTTAAGTTTTCAGGGTTCAGGATTTAGGTATCGGATTAAGATTTCAATTCAAGATTCAAATTTAGGATTCAAATTTCAGACTCATATTACAGACACAAATTTAAGAGTTCGGAAAGAGATTTCAGATACCTGCATCCTTTAGATACAGAATTCAGATATCGAATTTCAGGTTCAGATTCCAGATCTAGACTTTCAAATTCAGATTTCTAATAATTTTATTTTAGCTAAAAGTAAGATTTCAGATTAAGTTCTATGTAAATTTTAGATTCCAGATGAGGATTTATTATTCAGATTTCTGATTGAGATTTGGTGATTTGATTAGCATACAATTCCTAACCAGATTCAAGATTCAAGTTTCACAACCAAAAGTTCGATATAGACATTGGTTCAAAATTTTAAATTCAGATTCAGATGCAGACACCAGAAACAGATTAGAGATACAGATCTTCGATGAAGATTGATCTGATTCTGAAATCTGAGATCTAAATCTGAAATCTGAAACTGAAATCTGAATCTGAAATCTGAAATCTGAGTCTGAAATCTGAATCTGAAATCTGAATCTGAAATCTGAATCTGAAATATGAATCTGAAATCTGAATCTGAAATCTGAATCTGAAATCTGAATCTGAAATCTGAATCTGAAATCTGAATCTGAAATCTGAATCTGAAATCTGAATCTGAAATCTGAATCTGAAATCTGAATCTGAAATCTGAATCTGAAATCTGAATCTGAAATCTGAATCTGAAATCTGAATCTGAAATCTGAATCTGAAATCTGAATCTGAAATCTGAATCTGAAATCTGAATCTGAAATCTGAATCTGAAATCTGAATCTGAATCTGAAATCTGAATCTGAAATTTGAATCTGAAATCTGAATCTGAAATCTGAAATCTGAATCTAAAATCTGAATCTGAAATCTGAAATCTGAATCTGAAATCTGAATCTGAAATCTGAATCTGAAATCCGAATCTGAAATCCGAATCTGAAATCTGAATTTGAAATCTGAATCTGAAATCTGAATCTGAAATCTGAATCTGAAATCTGAATCTGAAATCTGAATCTGAAATCTGAATCTGAAATCTGAATCTGAAATCTGAATCTGAAATCTGAAATCTGAATCTGAAATCTGAATCTGAAATCTGAATCTGAAATCTGAATCTGAAATCTGACTCTGAAATCTGAATCTGAAATCTGAATCTGAAATCTGAATCTGAAATCTGAATCTGAAATCTGAATCTGAAATCTGAATCTGAAATCTGAATCTGAAATCTGAATCTGAAATCTGAATCTGAAATCTGAATCTGAAATCTGAATCTGAAATCTGAATCTGAAATCTGAATCTGAAATCTGAATCTGAAATCTGAAATCTGAATCTGAAATCTGAATCTGAAATCTGAATCTGAAATCTGAATCTGAAATCTGAATCTGAAATCTGAATCTGAAATCTGAATCTGAAATCTGAATCTGAAATCTGAATCTGAAATCTGAATCTGAAATCTGAATCTGAAATCTGAATCTGAAATCTGAATCTGAAATCTGAATCTGAAATCTGAATCTGAAATCTGAATCTGAAATCTGAATCTGAAATCTGAATCTGAAATCTGAATCTGAAATCTGAATCTGAAATCTGAATCTGAAATCTGAATCTGAAATCTGAATCTGAAATCTGAATCTGAAATCTGAATCTGAAATCTGAATCTGAAATCTGACTCTGAAATCTGAATCTGAAATCTGAATCTGAAATCTGAATCTGAAATCTGAATCTGAAATCTGAATCTGAAATCTGAATCTGAAATCTGAATCTGAAATCTGAATCTGAAATCTGAATCTGAAATCTGAATCTGAAATCTGAATCTGAAATCTGAATCTGAAATCTGAATCTGAAATCTGAATCTGAAATCTGAATCTGAAATCTGAATCTGAAATCTGAAAACTGAATCTGAAATCTGAATCTGAAATCTGAATCTGAAATCTGAATCTGAAATCTGAATCTGAAATCTGAAATCTGAATCTGAAATCTGAATCTGAAATCTGAATCTGAAATCTGAATCTGAAATCTGAATCTGAAATCTGAATCTGAAATCTGAATCTGAAATCTGAATCTGAAATCTGAATCTGAAATCTGAATCTGAAATCTGAATCTGAAATCTGAATCTGAAATCTGAATCTGAAATCTGAATCTGAAATCTGACTCTGAAATCTGAATCTGAAATCTGAATCTGAAATCTGAATCTGAAATCTGAATCTGAAATCTGAATCTGAAATCTGAATCTGAAATCTGAATCTGAAATCTGAATCTGAAATCTGAATCTGAAATCTGAATCTGAAATCTGAATCTGAAATCTGAATCTGAAATCTGAATCTGAAATCTGAAACTGAAATCTGAAATCTGAATCTGAAATCTGAATCTGAAATCTGAATCTGAAATCTGAATCTGAAATCTGAATCTGAAATCTGAATCTGAAATCTGAATCTGAAATCTGAATCTGAAATCTGAATCTGAAATCTGAATCTGAAATCTGAATATGAAATCTGAATCTGAAATCTGAATCTGAAATCTGAATCTGAAATCTGAAATCTGAATCTGAAATCTGAATCTGAAATCTGAATCTGAAATCTGAATCTGAAATCTGAATCTGAAATCTGAATCTGAAATCTGAATCTGAAATCTGAAATCTGAATCTGAAATCTGAATCTGAAATCTGAATCTGAAATCTGAATCTGAAATCTGACTCTGAAATCTGACTCTGAAATCTGAATCTGAAATCTGAATCTGAAATCTGAATCTGAAATCTGAATCTGAAATCTGAATCTGAAATCTGAATCTGAAATCTGAATCTGAAATCTGAATCTGAAATCTGAATCTGAAATCTGAATCTGAAATCTGAATCTGAAATCTGAATCTGAAATCTGAATCTGAAATCTGAATCTGAAATCTGAATCTGAAATCTGAATCTGAAATCTGAATCTGAAATCTGAATCTGAAATCTGAATCTGAAATCTGAAAACTGAATCTGAAATCTGAATCTGAAATCTGAATCTGAAATCTGAATCTGAAATCTGAATCTGAAATCTGAATCTGAAATCTGAAATCTGAATCTGAAATCTGAATCTGAAATCTGAATCTGAAATCTGAATCTGAAATCTGAATCTGAAATCTGAATCTGAAATCTGAATCTGAAATCTGAATCTGAAATCTGAATCTGAAATCTGAATCTGAAATCTGAATCTGAAATCTGAATCTGAAATCTGAATCTGAAATCTGAATCTGAAATCTGAATCTGAAATCTGAATCTGAAATCTGAATCTGAAATCTGAATCTGAAATCTGAATCTGAAATCTGAATCTGAAATCTGAATCTGAAATCTGAATCTGAAATCTGAATCTGAAATCTGAATCTGAAATCTGAATCTGAAATCTGAATCTGAAATCTGAATCTGAAATCTGAATCTGAAATCTGAATCTGAAATCTGAATCTGAAATCTGAATCTGAAATCTGAATCTGAAATCTGAATCTGAAATCTGAATCTGAAATCTGAATCTGAAATCTGAATCTGAAATCTGAATCTGAAATCTGAATCTGAAATCTGAATCTGAAATCTGAAATCTGAATCTGAAATCTGAATCTGAAATCTGAATCTGAAATCTGAATCTGAAATCTGAATCTGAAATCTGAATCTGAAATCTGAATCTGAAATCTGAATCTGAAATCTGAATCTGAAATCTGAATCTGAAATCTGAATCTGAAATCTGAATCTGAAATCTGAATCTGAAATCTGAATCTGAAATCTGAATCTGAAATCTGAATCTGAAATCTGAAATCTGAAATCTAAAATCTGAAATCTTAAATCTGAAATCTGAATCTGAAATCTGAATCTGAATCTGAAATCTGAATTTGAAATCTGAATCTGAAATCTGAATCTGAAATCTGAATCTGAAATCTGAATCTGAAATCTGAATCTGAAATCTGAATCTGAAATCTGAATCTGAAATTTGAAATCTGAATCTAAAATCTGAATCTGACTCGCCCGTCTGCCAAGCAAGAATTTGTGCTGACTTTGCAAAATTAAGAAAGTACCTACTTCACTTTTTCATTTATCATATTTTGTTAAGCATCACACCGCCAGTTCAGTTGCATCACTAGAATCGGTATGAAATATCCTTTCTTGTGCCTATAGTTATTGCCTAAACATTACGTTAACATACTCAAAATCCAGTGCTAAGCTCAATTTAGGTGTATAAAGTGTCCTAGAAAATGTAGATTCATAGAAAAAATTGAAAACAGCTACCTTCGAAAATTCGTCAAAAATTGTGTGTTTCGTGATTTGAATCGAATCGAAAGATTCCAAAATGTTATAAATTACGTCAACTTTACAATCCACTCTTAAGAAATTTTCTACTGTAACTGGAACAGCTTTGGCTGTTGATTGATATAAAAGTACGGGTTTTACACAACTTTTTTTTACATTTTTTGTGGTCATGATTTTAAAAAATAAATTGAAAAAAGTTTCAAATATTTATGCAACACATATATGTCGCTTTTAACTTCGGCTTACTTAGGCACTAAGTGAAAAAATTTTCGAGCACTCAATAACTGATTTACAGCCTTTTTCTCGAAGCATGTTTTTTTTTAAAAAAATCTTAGACTTTGAATAACTTTAAGATAAATGACTGTAGCTGAAAATCATATTTGAGTCACGTTATAAGCTTTCCAAAACTACAATTTTTGCAGAAATCGGGTGAGAAACAAGAGAGTTTCAGCAGAAAAGGCGGTTGCCGTCATTTGTCTGTTTTTGGCATGAATAGGTATATACAAAGTGTCGATATGATAAGTGTTAAAAACTATCTGTTTCGATAATCATTGAATGAGTGAATTGTTTGCTTGCGGAAAACCCTATATAATTATGAAAAAAAAAATGTTATTGTTTCCATGAAAATTTCTTCCATTCAACATCAAATTAACAGTTAAAAGAGTGCTTTAAGTATTTTTTTATACAAATCACCGTAGGTGGTCACAAAATGTTTGATAAACTTAAAAGTGGGCTTGTGATATAGCTCAGTTGGCAAGTTTGTTGTCTCCTGAGCAGATGTCCGCGAGTTCGAGCCCAAGAGTAAACATCGAACACAGTTGTACCGGATAAGTTTCTCAGTAACGATCCGCCAACTGTAACGTTGATAAAGTCGCGAATGCCATAATGATGGTAAAACGATTATAATCGAAAAAAAACTTAAAAGCACTGCAACATTTCTTTAAACCCTTCTTTCAATATTATTTCCGAATTTAAAACGCTCATAACCTTTGAAGGACCATACATTTTTCTATAAATCTGAGGGAACGCTCACTACAGACCACAAATAAGAAAGTGAAATTAATCAAACACTCAGTTTTTTTCAGTTCTAAATATTTTTTTTTTTGCTTTTACGTAGAGCCTCGTCACTACTCTGGATCCATGAAAATTGAGGTAGAAAATCATTTTTTTGGATATTCCAAGGAACAATAATATATTGTAGAATGTATAAATTGTTACTTTCTTCACTCAACTCAAAACTACATTGTCTTCGATAGAAATTATCATTATCAGAGAGTACATTTTTATTACCGTGCTCTTGTTAATTTGTTACGACTAGTTTTTCTTACGACTAGTTCTAGAATGTTTTTGATGTTACTTTTCAAATTTTCTTCGAAATTTAACAATTTTTACAAAATTCTTAAATAAAAATAATGTTTACAAGTCATTAGGCCGGAACAAATATCATGCTGCAATTTCTTTCACAGTTGAAATTTCACTAAAATAGCTTTATTCCTCTTTCTAGTGCACGCAGAATGTTCAAACTTCAATGAATGATGAATTTGTTTATAAGCTCAACTTGTTTGTGTTGAAAAAAATTGTAAAATAATAGCAACTGTGAGAGAAATGGCAGCCTGTCGAGTTTGGAAGTTTGTGTGTTGCTGTACACGTTTATTTTTTGGAATGGTGTTAATCCGCAACTCTTCGTTAATTTTTTTTGTTTTTCATAATAATTTTTTTTTGGGATATGGCAATCAATATATGGATGCTTTTTAAGCCTAAAAAAATCAAATATAAAAAAAAACGATCTTCAGCTGACTCTTCGCTGGCCAGTTTTTCCGCTAGGCACGGCTTTCAGGAAATATCTCCTCGTCCTTATTTTAGCGAGGGGTTTCAGATCGTTTATCACTTTTCCAACCCGAGATTCAGCGCATCCACCAGGCCCACCCTCTCGCAAATCGACTGCCAGCCAAATCGAACCGCCAGGAAATGGTTACCAAAAGAGTTTCCTCGTAACCACCATCTGACAGGGGTCTGCCTGCAGACGTGAACGTGTGTGTTTCATGTATGCAAACAAAACGTTTCCTGCGATTTACACTGGTGGAAGGCTCCAGAATGGTAAAAAGTTTGGTTCAATATTGGTATTTTATCGCGCCCGGCTTCTCCGGCTGTGACTGTATGCCCAAAGAAGTTGTTCGCGAAGTTTAAATTAGTTTTGAATAAATAGCGCCACGTTTGTGGATTTTTTTGCGGTAAAATTACCTGCAGAAAGAACGCATTTCTGTTCCCGGACAATGGCAGTATAAGTTTGGGATTTCTTTTTTTCATACATTGATTTAAAAAAAAACGTGAATAAAACAAATTCAGGAGATACCTATTTCAACATAAGGACTATGCGACAATTTTAAAAGGATATAACTTTAACATAAATAAAAGAAAAGCAAAACGTTCCTTGTTCAAATCGTAACAGGACCGTTCCTAGTACTTAGTCGCCCACTCTTTTGAGCAAAAGGTCATAAAATGTAATTGCTCCAAGCTTTTCCAAAAGCGGTAGCAATTAAATTTGTATCCAGATGAAGAAATAATTGGACAGAGAAGGGAAATTTGTTCGCTTCAACTTCAGTGCCGTCAGTGACAGTTTCTCTGATTCAAAAACTTGTTTTGGTAAGCACTCTTACGCGTTCTACTGTCTTAGTTTCGTTTCAAGAATTAAGTTTAAAGCCAGCTTACAGCTTGGTTCCATCTGAGTACTTTTGCTTAATCAACTTTCACACGCCAATAAAACACTCCATTCCAGCGACTCGGGGTGAGATTACAATGCCGGCCGGGAAACTTTCGCCTTCCTTTCAGGATTCTCTATCTAACCAAATTAATCTTAACGCCTCTACGCATTAACTTCGACAGACCACGGAATGGTTTTGCTTTCTTTCTCTGATTAGGTTCGGTCCACTTTCATGCCCCTTGCGTATGACCTTCAGTTTCACGTGCCCAGCAGGAAAAATTGATTTATCGACTGGCACTTCTGAATATAAATGCTTCCATAAACACCGAAGACTGAGCTGAATAAAAAAATTAAGAGGCTTGTTGGATTTTGTGCAGAGAAACTTTGACTGTTAGCATAAGCAGGAGCGTTTCGATCTGTCAAAATTTAAGAGACAAATGTCAAAAAATCTGAAAACAATTTCAAATCTGTTCAATCATGAAGATTTTTTCGCAAGAAAATAAAATTATGACAATCCCCAAGTTTTTTATTCGAAAAAATCAATCTAATGTGCACTTTATCCAAAAACAAAATCTTCTTAAAATAAAATATGTGGCAACATCGCCGAAAGTTTGGACAAAAAAATCCTCAGTACTGTTTTCAGGCTCAATGTTCAAGCTCTAAAGTGAACGCTCAGTAAATTCAACAAAACAACATTGAATTTGATGCTCAAAGGATCGCGATAAACGGTATGAATGACTTGAATTTACTAAACAATCAGATAGTTTTCTAACTAGGAACACGATCTATCAAAGCAGTGAAAAAAGATGCACCTAATCATAAATTCATCCCAAGTAACAATTTTAGCTTTATTATGGTCAGCAAAATTTCGTTTGGACTATAGCATTAATCTTCATAAAAAGGTAAAGTGCATTCTATAATATCATCTGGACTCTAATAAAGCCAAAATCAGGCTATATGGCCCTACCCTAGAAACGTCATCAAGACATATAATTGTTGGTCATCAATGTTGGTCACCAAAGCTTTTAAAAAGCTATTATTAAACATGTTAGACATTTTTGTTTTTTTTCGAATCTGTGAGTTCTCGGAGTTTTTTTTTTTTTCAGCAACCATAATGGTTGATGAATGATGATTGCATTATTCAGATATGTTCTGGTAAAATTAATAGCTTAAAAACCAATGTTTTAATCATATAATGAGCGTCTTTTCTACTGCCAGTCAAGATTTTAGGTAAAATGTGTATGAAATAGTATCTTAAAATAAATGCGCCTCGTCAAATCTGATAGTCAATCATGATGGAATTGATGGAAAAAAGGCCTGAAAAAATATTTTCCAATGCTTGCATTGTGAATCCATCAACATGGCGTCATTTCGTGCCCTTCGACTTTGCAACCAACATGGCGTGAGTCAATTCATAGTTTTATTATGGTTTAATGATGACCCCAAAAAGTGCTACGATTTGACGTTTCTCTCGCAAGCCAACCAATAACACGCTAAGGATGAGTTCCTCATTTCTGAGTTGTTAATCATTAGTACAGTAAATGAGGACAGACTTTTTGAATGAAAAGAGATTGCTTGTAAATGACCCGTGGAATAAATCATGAGTTGAAGTCAAATTTCGTTGTCTGATGCCATCTTGAAATCCAAGATAGCGGCATCCGCTCAACTTTTAATGCTTTAATGCTGACAAAAAGTCGCATTAAACCACCACTATACGGGTATTGAATGAAAAGGCTAAACTAGAAGATGTTGATTTTTTTTCTTTCCGACGCCATCTTGGAATCCAAGATGGTAGCTTCCACTGAACTTTAAAATGCTGTTAATCAATAAAAATCGCATGAAACTACCACAATATGGGTATTGGATAAACGGACCAAACGAGTAGAAGTCGAAATTTACTACCAAACGCCATCTTGAAATCCAATATGGCGACTTCCCCTGCACTTAAAAATGATTTAAATCACTGAAAACCGCATGAAATCACCACATTATGGGTATTGAGTGAAACGACTCAGCTAGAAGAAGTCGAATTTCGCTATCTGATGCCATCATCAATCCAAGATGGTGGCTTTTGCTATTCTTTTCAAAGCTGTAAATAACTGAAAATCTCATGATACAACCACAATACTGGGTATTGGGTGAAAGGGCTAGACAATAAAAGTCGAAAATCGTTGTCCGACGCCATCATGAAAGCCAAGATGGCGGCTGACGCTCAACTTTAAAATACTATAAATGACTGATAATCGCATAAAACCCCCACAATATGGGTATTACTTCAAAGCGATCAACGAGGATTTCAAGATGGCGTAAGATAGCAATATTCGACTTCTACTCGTTAAGCCCTTTCACCCAATACCAATTTGGGTTTCATGTCATTTTAAGTCATTTACAACATTTTAAAGTTAAGCGGAAGCCGCCATCTTGGATTTCAAGATGGCGTCAGATAGCGAAATTCAACTTCTACCGGTTGATCTCTTTCAACTTATACCTCTATAATATGGGTTTTATGCGATTTTCAGTCATTTACAGTATTTTCAAGTTGAGTGGTAGCCGCCATCTTGAATTTAAGATGGCGACGGGCAACGAAAATTGACTTCTACTCGTTAATCACTTTCACCTAATAACCATATTGTGAAGGTTTCACGATATTTTCAGTAATTTACAGCTTTGAAAAAAAAAACGGAAGCCGCCATCTTGAATTAATTATGGCGTCAAGCAACAATTTTTTCCCTACTATTTGGGCCCATTCACTTAATACTCATATTGTAAAGATATTCATACCACTTTCGGTGATTTCAAGTTTTCAAAGATGTATTTTTTTAAATTTTAACTCAAAACCAACACGCATAACTTACCAAAAATGTGTAAACATGGGAGTTCCAATTCAAATATGTGCTATCTAATCTGAGCGTGTCCTGTTTTGACATCTTGATCGAGAACTGTCACTAAGTTTTATGGCGGTTTAATAATCATGCACTGAGTGCTATTATAGAACATGCAAAAGAAAGCTTGGAGAAAACTTCTAGGTTTGTGTTTTATTATAGTTTAAAAAGAGCATTCATAACTCTTTCAAAATAACCAAAACAGCATGTTTAATAAAAGTTTTATTAGCGTTTTCAAAACCATCTGAAAACATATGGTCGAAAAAAATTATAAGCATTCTGCATGACCATAATAAAACCGCCATAAAACGAGCTGCACAAAAAAATGCCATAATTAAACCATAATAAAACTTCCTAATGCTAGTTGGCATAATCTGTGTTACTTGGGCTACCTTCTTCCTTTATACTTTCTGGAAGAAAGGTGATGTTTCAAATAATCATAGAACCATTTCACGTACCCAAATCATTTCTCATGTCATATTTGGTTCCATTTTTTAGGTAAGTTCTTGGTTCCACTAAGGGGAGGCAGTAATAACATATATAAAGCTATGATCATTTAGTATCCGGACACTTAATTTCGGTAATAGCTACGTTACGTGGCGTTGTGTTGATTATGAAAAGGACTATCTTGCCTATTTTTTCAGATTTTTAAGATAACATGTGTTTGAGATATTTACGATGCAAAAAGACATGGTAAAAATAATTTTGCACAATCGCCTCGGAAATTCTTCCTTGTCGACTTGAAAACTCATGAACTGTTGATTTTTTCTGATTTTTTTTTTGACCCAAATAGTTAAGAAGTATAAGGAGCCACTCTAGGATTTTCACGAAGTTCAACCCAGGCATCGGAGTGGGACCCTTGATCTCAAATATGGGTAAAAAGACTAAGGTTATGAAGATAAATTGAAAATAGACCCCTTAACTATGCAGTAAATCCGTTTCCGACAGACAATCAGTGTTGCCTGACTAGTAGACATCAAGTAAATAACTAATAGTGAGCAGTTTCATAGATCGCAATTAGAGTGCCCATTTCCCGTCCATTTTTCCGTTCCCAGGAATCGGGAAATCTGGTGTCCTGTTTCCCGGGAATTCCCGAAATCCCGGGAAATATTCAAAAACATGTAAAATATATGCACTTTGATTGAAATATAGCTTATCGAACCTTTTATGCATACAAGCCCATAATTTGTTCAAAATGAACTCTACATAATGTATTTTTAAACGTATTTTAAATCAAATAAATCAAACTGTTTCCAACAATGTTAAATTAAAAACAGTCAAACGAACTATAAAATAGCCTGAATAAGTCATATGAAAAATTTATTCATGCAATTTGAGATTAATAAAAAAAAATTATCTTTTTATATGTTTGATTAATCCAACCTTTTTCGTTTTTCCAAACACTTAACATATTTGACCTTCATATGAAAAAAAAAATAATTTCTTTATTTTTAAGTTTTCAAATTCATCTGGCTTTCAAAGCCAGAGGGAAACAAGTGCATAAAGGTAACTTTCGAGAAAACACAATCTGCCTACCTGCTGCGAGTTTTTTCATTAATTTTTCGAAGTGTTGTGGGGTTTCGTTCAATGAAAACGGTGAGGAAATACATATAATCTTTTTAAACTTATCTATTCGAATAAAAAATGGCATCAAACGGATGCAAAATGTCTACTGCCAACCGGAACCGGCATATTCTTAATGAATTTTGTATGACAAAAATTTTCAAAAAGCATAATAAGAATGGTTCCGGAGGCTTTCAGGCTATTCCAGAGAAATAATTTTATATATGTCGGAAATTCCCGGGAATAAAACTATGATTCCCGGGAATCAGGAATTCCTGAATATTTCAAATTCCCGGGAATTCCCGACCGGGAAACTCTAATCGCAATCTGTGCAACCAATTTTTACGCAATGTGACAGATGTGTTCTGATGAACAAAGAAATTTCTGTTAAAACCAAATTTAAAAGATCAAATTATTCGAGATGCCTCCTTTGCAAAGGTTATGCTTCTGTGGTAAAAATAATAGGTCAATACATGACTGAAAAAAGCGTGCAAAGATTTTTTAATAAAGTAAAAGTATTTCTTGTAATGAACGATAAATTATTTTTTTAATATTTTTACATTAAATATCATATTAACATCTTCATTTTTTCTATAGAAAGTTTTTCGATCAAATGAATAGTTTTTAAAATACACACGTTTTTAACTGTCCGGATTCTAAATGATCATAGCCTTACATAGAAACATTCCTCGAACTCACCCTCACTCTCCCAGGACAAATTCAGTTCCATGTGAGCACCCTTTTGAGCACCTTCTCTTAAAATTATCCAACTGGAAGAACGAAGGGTCACAAAATACCATAGGAACGATTCTCATATTCAAATATCTTCCAACGCCAAAAATGGTTCCATGTGCTTGATTAGATTTTCTGTTATCTCAAAAATTGTAAAGGAGTCCCCTCCCCACTTTGAATCTCTCAGTTGGAAGGAGAGAGGAGTACCAAATATTTATAGAAACATTCCTCGTAACAAAAAACCCTTCCAAATTGTGTTCCTTTTGTTCGATAGTTTTCAAGTTATGCAATAAAGGGTATGGAAGCCTCCAGCTATATTCCCACTGAAAGAAGGGAGAGGTCTTAAATAAGCATTGAAATATTTCTCGTATCCAAATACCCTCACATGCCAAATCTGTTTCCATTTGCTTGACTACTTCTCGAGTTATATAAGAAATTGTTAGAGAGCCCCCCTCCCTCTTCTTATTTCCCCTCTGAAAAAATGAATGTGAAAAAATAAATTGGAGCAACAACTTTTAGGTGATCTTAAAACAAGTTCACTCGTGTTGAAAAAAAGTGGTAAAAATCTTGATTTTGTAGCACAGTTTGAAAATTTGACAATGGCAAAAATTTTCAAGATCTGCGGCCGTTAAAACGGGTAGCCCGACTGAGTTTGCTACACAAAGTTTATTGAGGCTGATATGGTTCTTACTAAAATAACAATGAGGTCTTTACGTAATTGAAAGCTAATATCGCTGTGTTTGGAATTTACTATCTCTGAATATCCCAACGCGATTTCGACAGTTGTTTCAGATGACTAAACCATGAATTTTAAAATTATGTCTGCCCAGAGAAAATAAGCTTGATATTTTGTTTACAACCGACTTTGCATGTCTATGACATGCAACCATGTCAAAATCTGAATATATTTGAATTAATACCATTAAAAACAACCAAAAATTCCAGACACCCCTATTCGACGCCAACCAAACAAAAAAAGAAAAAGGTCAAATGTCAAAACAATATTTCCACTCCATCTCAAATTGACCGAAGAAGCCGGCGCGGCGCGTGCATTATGCTTGGCAGAAGTGAGTCGCTAAACATAAACAGTAATCGGTCGAACGCGAAAGGCGTCAAATAAAACGGGTTGATTTTCGTGCACTGGCACATTCTAATTAACATGCGATCACGCAGTCTGATTGAGAAGTAACAACACGGCAGTCGGTTGGTGCTGATTGATTAGGATGTTTGGAACAAGACTGTTGACTTCAGGGATTAGGTGATGATTGGAAACGATACTTTCTAGTTGCTGAGAATTTCTCAGTTTTCGATTCGAACGCTTGGGATACTGGAAAGTTGAAAATAAATGTTCCGATATTTCTGAAAAATTCCTGAAATATAAACTATCCTTAGGCATTTCAATAATCGTTAAAAATAATGACAATTTGATTTCCTAGGAACTGCGAAACGTTGTTAGAAAATAAAAATTGTCTTTTTGTCTTCCACAACACATTCTACTGCCAACTAAACAAACTTAAACGCCGGCAAAAGCAGCTCCAATTAAATTGAAATAAAAACACATTCACTGGGAAACTTAAACAGTCCAAGTGCTCTTGTCCCGATGGCCAGAAGAAAACGAATTAAAAGAATTCAAACAAACATTGATCCTTTCACTCGAAGGGCAGTATCGGTTTCGTTTTTTTTCTCCAGCAATTTTCTTTCAGGCTGATGGTGGCTTCTCTTTAAGGGGGTTTGGGCTTTGAGCCAACGTTTGTCGGTTGACGTTTTTGAAAGAACCAGGAAAGTTTATACATAGATAGACCCGACAAAAACCTTTATCGGTCTGGGAATACCTTTCGGGTTAACTTTCAGTTCCACCGCAGTGTCCACTGATGAGTCTGTTACCTTTTGTCACTAATCAAAATAATTTAGACAGGAGGGAAACGAGAACACTCAAAAGAGTTTGCAATTTTTTTTAAGAATTTAGATTTAGAAATTTGTGTAGAAAGAAGCAAAATTTGCTTCTCAAACTAAACAAGTTTCTAGTATTTTTTTAGTATACTGTTTGGAATATGTTCAACCGAAATATGTACACTAGACTGGCCCATAACAAAAAAAAATCCTTATATTCCACGCGGCACCCCCTAGGTTGGTGCATTTAGGTGAAAAAATAACTTTCTGAAAGTTTCAGGTCATTTGGAAGAAGCACGAGCTGGCGCAAAGGACTTGAAATTTGTATGGAGATTTTCGGCAAAATTTATGAAAAATCGACATACTTTCTCTCTTTGTGTTCTAATATATGTTTCCAGTATGCTAGAAATCTCAGAATTTCAGGAATTGTAGTTCAAACAATGACAAAGAAGTTTGTAGAAGATCGTGACACGTTACGAGTTGACTGTGATGAGTTATCCGCAATTGAATGTGTGATTTTTTCGCATTTGTTTGATATATCGTGAACGGTGTATGGGCTAATAATCGCACTTATTAAAAACTCATTTTTCTAATCACAAAACAATGTAGCAGTTCATAGTTTTTCAAACCTTATTTCAGAAATTTGTTGTAAAATAAGCTACAACTTTGCCGAGGACACAAACTTTCTATCTGTTATTCTCATTGTGGGACAATGCGATCAAGTTAATATTAATAATCCACCATTCACGATATGTCGATGAAATGCGAAAAAAATGACACATTCAATTGCAAATAACTCAACACAGCCAACTCGTATCGCGTCACAATCTTCTACAAACTTGTTTGTCATTGTTTGAACTACAATTCCTGAATTTATGAGCTTTCTTTTAGCTTATTTTAGAACACAAAGAGAGAAAGTATGTCGATTTTTCATACATTTTGCCGAAAATCTCCATACAAATTTCAAGTCTTTTGCGCCAGCTCGTGCTTCTGCCAAATGACCTGAAATTTTCAGAAAGTAATTTTTTCACTTAAATGCACCAATCTTGGGGGTGCCGCGTTGAAAAAATTGTTGTAAAAATCATCCCATACAAATTTGGGCCAGTCTAATGTACACCCAAAGAAGAGATCGCAAATTTCAATGCCGATCGGAGCCAACTATAAGCCGAAAATGCGCTGAAATGTGTATTGCCCCGAAGATGAGATGATTGCTTTCCAGTCACTGTCATAAAGACTCGAACTCTCGGGCAAAATGATGCCGAAGACATCACAAACATTCAAGCGAAACAAATAAAAATCATTTTATGAGATTTTCATTCTATTGGAAAATTCATCCCAGAAATAAGAAAATAAAAAAAAGTGTCTGTAGGTAAGAATCAAACTCACAACCTTCATCTTGCAATCCGATAGCTTAACCAGTGTACCACCTGAGCCAGATGGAGAACGAGGGTTAATTGTCTTAGACTTTGTGTCACGGCCCATTACCAAAAAAAAACGCACAGTGTCTGGCTTTTGGTCATTGGTTTGCATATGTTGTTTTATGATAGGGAAGAGAATTGGAAAAGAGAAACTGTTTTTTGCTTTCCTACTGACTGCCTACATACAAACGCACAACCGAGCAGCTTGGCCGGAGGTTGTGTGCAGGTGGTTTGAAACAAACAAATTTTTTTAAACAAGCAGTTCATCCCATGCCGGTGATTCCATTCTTCTTTCTCTTGTGATGGGAGAGGGAGGTGTCGTAATTTTACGAATTTCAATTCAGAGATTCACTTCACACATAGAAATCTATTTTATTTAATTTACTTTCAGTGTTGCCGAATACAATCATCATTTTATTTAATTTTTAATTAAATTTGATTTATTTTCTGCATTTCCTTCATCTCTTCCCTATATTCCTTCTCACCTTTATTCTCTATTAAAACTTTTTACGCGTCAACTTTTGTTTTTTGTTAAAGATAATTATTGAAAAATTAAATTTAAGATTCTATTCTGAATAGAATCTTTAATTTACAGACTTTTGTTAATTGTACTTTTTAAAGTACAAAATTGTATCAATGAATGACTTTGTCTTGTTTGTTTTGCCTAGTGTTGCCAAATCAAAACAATCAGCAACAGCAACCTTAAAAATCTGCTATTTTAATGCCAATCCGTCTTATTCCACCGGAAGGCCAAATCAAAACAATCAGCAGCAGCAGCCTTAAATGTCTGCGCTTCTGACGCCAACTCTGTCTTATTCAATCGAAAGACTTAATCAAAACAATCAGCATCAGCAGCCTTAAATATCTGCGCTTCTAACGTCGATTCCGTCTTATTCCACCGGAAGGCCAAATGAAAACAATCAGCAGCAGCACCCTTAAATATCTGCGCTTCTGACGCCAATTCCGTCTTATTCTACCGGAAGGTCAAATGAAAACAATCAGCAGCAGCAGCCTTAAAAATCTGCCCTTTCAATGCCAATCCGTCTTTTTCCAACAGAAGGCCAAATCAAAACAATCAGCAGCATCAGCCTTAAAAATCTGCGCTTTTAATGCCAATCCGTCTTATTCCACCGCAAGGCCAAATCAAAACAATCAGCAGCAGCAGCCTTAAAAATCTGCGCTTCTAACGCCAATTCCGTCTTAATCTACCGGAAGGCCAAATGAAAACAATCAGTAGCAGCAGCCTTAAATACCTGCGTTTCTTACGCCAGTTCCGTCTTATTCCACCGGAAGGCTAATCAAAACAAGCAGCAGCCTTAAATATCTGCGCTTCTAACGCCAATTCTTATACCACCGGAAGGCCAAATCAAAACCATCAGTAGCAGCAGCCTTAAATATCTGCGCTATTTGTGCTTACTCTACCAACCACGCCATTGCCGTGATTTTACGCATCTCAATTCAAAGATTCACTTCTACTCGTCTGTCGCTCACGAGAATAGATCAATGACTGACTTTGTTTTGTTTGTTTGTCTAGTGTTGCCAAAATAGCAAACGTTGCAATAGAAATTTATTTTATTTTATTTACCTTCAGTGTTGCCGAATACAACCATCATTTTATTTTATTTTTACTTAAATTTAATTTACTTTTTGCATATCCTTCATCTCATCCCTACACATGACATGAATCCGTTTGTATTTTGTTTCCTTCGTGGGTGCGCTGGGAGGTTATGCCGGCGGTCTCAAATCATCGTTGTTGGCATTCACATCTTGTGCCAATGACGTTGAAACATTGAGAACTCATGATTGGAGTAACGGCTGGCTTTTGGGTGAACATTCAGATTGAGTCGATTTGGGATCATTTTTTACTTTCTCAAACCCTGGCGTCTGAAAAGTTTCGTTTTGGTCCAAAACTCATCCATGATTTTTTTGCAAAATTTTTGAATAACGTTTTAATGAGTAAATTTAAACTTTAAAGTTTGTATAGAAAGATTTAATATTTTGTACTGAAAAATATACATCTTTTTTGTTTCTACTGTGGAACCGAGCCTGTTTATGGGTTTTGTGTCAATTTATGAATTCTCAGAAGGAAATTTTCCACTGAACAACTTTTCCCATACAAACCTAAAAGTTCAAACAGTGGTTCAAATTTACTCATGTAAACGTTACTTAAAAATTCAGCAAAAAATCTTGGATGAGTTTTGAACCGAAACGAAGCTTTTTAGACCCCAGAGTTTGAAAAATTCAAAAATGACCCCAAATCGACTCAGTCTGGGGTACATACAATTTCAAAATGCCTCTCAATTGATCATTATTTAAAGTGCTTATTATAAAGAGCAGGCGTGAGAACATTCTTTTAATTTTTTTATTTCATTCTACATAACATCAAACATGGATTTGAAGCCAATTCTAAAACGAAATCACAAACCGTTGCATCGCTGCTAGAGAATGTGCCGAAAATCCTAGTGTCATTCACTATCAGTTGCTCTTTTTTAAACCAACGAATTGGAAAACGCGTACCGGCTCATGTCCAGGAATTAATCAAGCAAAATGGGATTTGGTTCTCTCAAATTTTTTATGCCCCTTCGTCGGTGCAGAGCTGACCAATGTCAACAGTTGGCTGGGACAGAAAAAAATGTGTTTATTCAGGGCGTCTGTTTTTCATCCATTTTCATCCGCGAGCTCCGGTCTCGGTTCCAGTACCTATACCTAATTCAATTTTCCTTCTAGCTTGCGTGTTACTATGGCGGCTTTAGATTAGCCTTATTTGAGGGAGCCGTGGTAAAGCAACCGTCCGTTGAGGTGTGACTTTGGCGAGATGTAATTTGTATTGTTAATCCTTAGTGAAACCCGAGTTCAATTTGTGCGAAAAAAAAAGTACATCACTTTTCGTGTTTTATCTTTATAATTTTGGGACCATTTGGCGGAAATAAGATGAAGAATGAGTAAACTAAATAAAAAAGTTACTCATGAAAAGAGTCTAAAAAAGAAAATTTCTGGTCTTCGGTGTGCTCGGTAAGAAACAAATCGGGCAGCTAACATTCTCAAAAAATCCAGATGCGATCACGTCGAAACTTATTGCACTGATTTTTGACGGTCGCCATAGGAATCATCCAGACTTTTTTTTTTAATTTGCTGCGCGGTTTCTCTACAAAAACAATTCATTTTAAATCTCAAATCCACGAAAAAATTCCATATTCAGATTCAGCAGTACATATTGGATATTTTTATTTCTAAGACTTGAAGACAAATTAACAAAAAATTTAAACTACTTACATTAAAGTTAGTGCGAACAGATTCAATCAGTGTCTTACCTGAAATGAAAAGAAAAAATATTGTTTTTTATTAAAATATACAACAATTTCGCTCATTACGGAGCCATCACATAAAACAACCATTGCCCCGACTTGAAAGGAAACTTTCACCAACATAAATACGAATTGGGAGAATCTTGGCACTGTAATCGTCGTCGTCGTCGTCGCCGCCCGGCAAGTTTCCAAGTTGGGATGTTAAGCACTATCCAGCTGTTACCCCAATAACGGATCCTCCATATTGTCACATTTGAACGGTCAGCGGCATGAAAAAAAGTCAAGCCTTACCCGGGAAAGCTCGCTTGTGAAAGCCTGAGCAATAAGCATTAGTCTGAGTCGATTTGGGATCATTTTTTGAATTTCTAAAACCCTGGGGTCTTAAAAGCTTCGTTTTGGTTCAAAACTGATCCATGATTTTTGCAAAATTTTTAAGTAACGTTTGCATGAGTAAATTTGAACTTTTATGATTGTATGGGAAAATTGAATATTTTGTTTTTAAAAATAAACTTCCTTTTTGTTTCTCCTGTGGAACCGAGTCTGATAATGAGGTTTGTGCCAATTTATAAATTCTTTAATGGAAATTTTTCGCTGAACAACTTTGTCGAAAACTGTAACTTCGTATCCTATAAGGCAAAAAAGTTATAAGCTGTTAAGTAGGGGTATGTCTTTTGAAATTGAAAAACAATCGATTCATTTGACATCACTGCTGTTGCTTGACGAGGTAAAGCATGACTACTTTTGAAGCAATACTACGGTAGGCACAAGCAGTGATGTCAGATGAATTGATTGTTTTTCAATGCCAAAAGATATACTCCTATTAAAGGGGGAGTAGGGTCTAACGGGAAAAAAAACACCATTTTCACGATTTTTTTTTCAGAGCTATCGTTCAAACAAATGTATTCAAATTTTTTGCATTATACAAAGCATTGTTAAAAGAACATTTAGTAATTTTTTCGTAGAAAAATATTGATAAATGAGCCGGGACGGAGCACTTTCGAGGATGCTTTTTAGAAAACAGGATTTGCGGTGGACACTGTATCTCAGCACAGAATCATCTGAAGTCAAAAAATCAGAGCAAAATATTTTTAATAGATGTTTTTCTGGACCCCAACGATTTTATTTAACTTAAAAAATTTTTTATGAAATTTTGTGGCTGTTTGAAGTAAAAACTACGATTTTTCACGAAAAAAATCCGCCATTTTTTATCTGTAAAATCTCCCCAAAGTAAAAAAAGAAAATCGTTGGGGTTTGGTATTTTATATGTAGAAAATATGTTCTAAATTTGAAAAGAATCGGTGAAGTAGTTTTCAAATGACGATGTCCACCGACTTTGAAAATGTGCTTTCGAGAAAAACGCGTTTGAAGTTTCTGCTCTTGCTTTCTTGCAGTATTAAATAAGAGGAGATAAAGGCCTATAATTTCTGCAGTTTTGCTTCGATTGACTTGAAAATTTGACACAACATTCTTGAAATATTTTACAATAAGAAAATAAAAAAATAAAAAAATCGATTTTATGAAAGTGTTAGATCCTACTCCCCCCTTAAACAACTAACAACCTTTTTACCTAATAAGATACAAAATATTAAATTTTCCCAAACAAACATAAAAGTTCAAATTGACTCATGTAAACGTCACTTTTAAATTCTGCAAAAAATCATGGATCAGTTTGAGAAATTAAAAAATGACTCTAAATCGATTTAGTCTAATAGGCATGTTCAAGATAAGAGTGGCTCGAATGGCGATTGTCAGAATACTTCAATAAATTCACGACTAAAGAATAATTAATTTTTTTTGTTAATAATAGAATATTTTCTTGTGAAAAGTGTGAAGGAAATAGTGGACTTTCAAACCAAATGGATCATTATTTTGTTTAGGAATTTTGCGATACAGCGGAATATAAATGTTAGAGGATCGAAGTTTTCTGTACATTATCTTCGTTTCCTCTCTGTTCAGACCTATTATCGGGATTCGCTTGAATATATTTGCATCACATCGATTGTTTTTTTTATTGTCTGTATTTTTAAATGCTGGTTGGATGGTCCCATGGTTGGATTGAAATACGTTGGCGTATTTTATGTTGCCGGACTTGATTAATTTTGGGAAATTTCTTGGTCCTTCTTACATGGCGACCGTCAAAAATGTTTTGACGAGTTCATTTCGGTACAGAATACGCTAAATCTATGGTCGGACCGGAGAAAGCACAACATAAAAAATAAAATCAACCCACCCTAATCAGCCACAAACTTGTCTTTCCAAATTAACCTGCAATTGCAGCTTTGCTGTGATCAAGTGGAACCCGCTTCTGACAGCGGGATACGACGTTGCAAACACAAATCTTTCGCACAATCCCGGCCAACAGCTCCGTTATCTGACCGAGGTGTTCAGTATGAATCAAGATAGTGTATCATTCAAGGTTCGGTATGCCATTGCCGGACGTCTAGCCGTACACACAAGCGCACAGAAAAAAAAATATTTTCCAGCAACAGCATCCCAGATACCTACGCACAGATAATGAAAATTAGATTTTAAACGGACGCAGAACTTTTTACGACAAGCAATCATGATTTTTGAAGACTGTGTGCCATCTTGTTTCCGACCGAATCAGTCTAATTGAATGTTTTCCCACTCGGTATAAATAGTAACGCATATATTTTCCTCTTTCTTGGTTTTCGTATCTTCCAGAGTGATGCCACCAGCAGCAGCAGTGCACCGAAGTTGTTGATACAATCGCCAGCAGAGTCTGCTGAATGCTAGTCCCATCAGAAACTTCTCCAAATGTAATTAGCTGTGCCTCAGCCACCCAGCCAGTCAGCAGCCAACATCCAAATGAAACCACGAAAGCTCAAACGAATAAAACACAGGCGCAGAAAGCAGTAGTAGAACCAACTAGGATACGAAAAAACGGAGATTTCATTTTGTATAGATTTAAACCGGGAATTTAAATTTTTCTCGAAACCTAACTGATAGTAGAAAAATCCTTCCGTACAGCAAAGTAAAACGTAAGGGAAAAGACTTAAAAAAAAAGAAAAGACAGAAACAATCATGCTTCGATCGGTTGCTTCCGGTGGGCAAGGATGGCCTCTATCGTTTGTAGTTTTGCTGCCGATGCTGTTGACAATCCTGGGGCGTTCCACTCTGGTGGTTGGTTCCGTTCAATCCTCCAGCAGTTCCAACCAACGCAATGCCAACCCCAATGCGGTGCGGATTAACAAATGCTGCGAAAAGTTCGAGATCATGTTCGACGGCAAGTGCACGGTGGCCGAGAGCGTTAATACCAGTAAGTATACATATGTACGTGTGCAGGTCAAGTGTCTTCTACGGTTTAGTTTGTGTTTCTCTGGGCCAATGGGACGATGCAGGTCAATGGTTGTGCTTAATGAATGTTGGCTCTACTACTTGGTATACTTAGAAAACGGGATTGAATCCTCGTTTCTCCAGCGTTCACAACTGTTTCCGAAGAGAGGTGCAGGTTTTACATAAGGGTTTATCATTATACGAGCTGTCCTCGGTATAACTACAAAGTTTCTACACAATCCATCCTCTTATAAAAAAATTATCAAATTCAAAATTATTTCAAGTATTCAAATATATTTTAAAATATTTATATTAAAGCATAAATGTTTACATGAAAAACTACCTTCAAAAAAACTGTTCACAAACTATTTATAACAATGAAAAGTTTCTTCAAGACCAGAGGCATGGTTGGTCAGCACCTTTCATCTCCAACAGCCCATTGCGGAAATCGCTTTGCTGTATCAATCTCAGCAGAGCTGAGCCAAGTGTTGAAAACGGGGAATCGCACTGCGGTGCATTTTTCCAGTTGTTTGGGGAGAATTGCCAACCATGCATAGAGGTTTCCATGATCCAACCACTTTATTTGAGTACTTTTTTGGCTAGCTATTTGCTAGCATCTTCGGAAATTACTAATAATTGTCACTGAGGAATCGCAATAACAATCGCCATAGTAATACGTTACTCTGCAAGGACTTCAAGAATAAGAGCCCTAAACCATCGTTGAAACCTGCTTAAAGAATAACTTTCAACAGGTTATGATACTCAGATACCGCTGGTTTCACTCTCATTTCTCGGGGCTAGCAATCCGGTGTAATCTGGAGCTAGACCTGATTTTTTTGTATAAATTGGTAACCACAGGTGGTAAATCCCGGTTTACGGATTGTATTCCAAAGCACGTCGAGCTTCCACGTCCCACCAGTTTGCTACTCTGAGTCCATGGGTACAATGGGAAGACTCATGATATACTCCGTGTATACCTCCTACTCCCTAAACTTCACTTAGGGCCGCAGACCTAGTATCCACCTCGAACTGTTTAACACACTATGCTTCAAAAGTGGGAGGTCTTTTCGCGCTAGTGCGCTCCAAGGCAATACTCATAGACGAGACCACTTTCAGCAAAACCTCTCATTCTAACGGCTCGACGTCTAAACTCTCCTTTAACGACTTGAGAACCGACATCTCCTCGCAATGACTCGAGATTCCCGCATAAACCACTCCTTTTACGACTCGAGATCCGACCCCTCTTCACATCGACTCGAGGTTGACGTACTCATACCTCTCCTCTGCACAACTCAAGGCTCGATCTTTCCTCTAGCGACTCGAGATCTGACCTCTCCTCTAGCGATTCGAGATCTGACCTCTCCTCTAGCGACTCGAGATCTGACCTCTCCTCGTAATGACTCGAGGTCTGACCTCTTATCGTAAAGACTTGGGGTTGACCACACAAACCTCTCCTCCCGAAGACTCGAGGCCTGCCCTCTATTCTAACGACTCGAAGACCGACGTCTTATCTCCAGGATTCGAGGTTTTCCACTTTTATGCCCGTCGTGTGCCGATCGAGAGCAGCCTATCCCAGACTCGAGCCCGTCACAGCACACGTGCGGGACCTAACGCAACTACTCGGATGATTCCTGAAGAAGATGTCATCCTGCTCCAACCCCGGCGTCGAGAACCACTGATATTCCCCGATCGTGGAATAACCCGGCGTACCCACGGCATCCGCTACGCAGAAGATGTTGCCTTATCTTTGAAGCTTCAAACCTTTGGGTCGGACGCACTCTACACGACAGCCCATCGTCGATGGAGTCAGGCTACTCCGACCGTTGTCCGGTCTTCTTTTATCCCTTTGACTGGCAACCCTAGGATAAAACCCTGAACTCGCGCCTGTCACGGCGTACGACTCGAGAGGCTCGCCCGACATCGAGAACCTTTCTTCCTGTTGGTGTTCCCGACAGTGGTTTACCCCCTTTCTACGAGGTCCGCATCCCAGATGCATCCCGGCGATGGAGTCATCCTACACCGTTCCCGGACTGCCGTTTACACCTGATGTTCCGCTAGACCTGTGTTCGGTACGAGAAGGTTGCTGTCGGGATCAGCAGTAGACTGTAGACTGTTAGCAGATATTAGTTGAAGTTGTGGTCACCAGCAAGTATAAGTACGTGCCATCGGTAGAAACTCTTCCAAGAAATGCGCAGAGGACAGGAGTTCCAGTTGGTGCGGCAACCCAGACGATTTCGGAGAAGCTGCCTACTGAGACCGAAAATGTTACATTCGAAGTGTGGAGCTAAAGGGTGATACGGTCAAAATTTGGTCAAGGGAAAACGCGTGTAAATCGGTGAAATCGTTTATTTAAAAAAATCAATTTAAATTTCTTTTTCAAGTTTAATTAGTATAAAATTCAGGAAAAATATTCAGTTAGGCTTCCGCATTTCCAAATCCGAATTGCCGGGCCTTACGCTTAACTCCTGCCATCAGATTTTGTACAGCCACCTTGTCCACCTTCTTCGCCGCAGAAAGCCAGTTTGCCTTGAACTGCTGCTCATCCTTAGCTGTTTTTTGGTTTTCTTTAGGTTCCGTTTGACAATAGCCCAGTATTTCTCAATTGGGCGGAGCTCTGGCGTGTTGGGAGGGTTCTTGTTCTTGGGAACCATCTGCACGTTGTTGGCGGCGTACCACTCCATGGCCTTTTTACCGTAATGGCAAGATGCCAAATCCAGCCCAAACAGTACGGAAAACCGTGTTTCTTAAGGAAAGGCAGCAGACGTTTATTCAAACACTCTTTCACGTAAATTTCTTGGTTGACAGTCCCGGAAGCTATGAAAATGCTGCTTTTCAAGCCACAGGTACAGATGGCTTGCCAAACCAGATATTCCTTCCTTTTGCCGTATAAAACTCCTGTCCCGGAAGCTGCTTGTAGTCGGCTTTGACGTAGGTTTTGTCGTCCATTACCACGCAGTCAAACTTCGTCAGCATCGTCGTGAACAGCCTCCGGGATCGCGCTTTGGCAGTCGTATTTTGTTTATCATCGCGATTTGGAGTCACTACCTTCTTGTAAGTCGATAGTCCGACTCGTTTTTTGGCTCGATGCACTGTTGTAGACGATACACCCAGCTTATTTGCGGCATCTCGAAGAGAGAGGTTAGGGTTTCGCTTGAAACTACCGGCAACTCTCTTTGTCGTCTCAGCGGCTTCCGGTTTTCGATTTCCCCCCGATCCAGACTTCCTGGCTGTCGACAAACGTTTACCAAACACTTTAATTACATTTGTAACGGTTGATTTGGCAACTTTTAGCTATTTTGCCAGCTTTGCGTGCGAGTAGCTCGGATTTTCGCGATGCGCGAGCAAAATTTTGATACGCTGCTCTTCTTTCTTGGACGGCATTTTGACAACTGAAGAGTGAATTCCAAAATCAAAATAGGAGCAACATTCTACAAACACACACCTTCAAAATGAGAGGTGTTCTTTGCCGACTCTGGAGCCTAAAGTCGTCCACCACCGCTCTGTAAAGGGATCGGATGATGCTGCACGCTGAGAGGTTCATAACGTGATTTTGAAAAATGCTTCTGACTTGACCAGAACTGACTTTGAATGTACGTCCGTCTATATCTCAAGGTTTCCAGATATATTAAATTTTGTACGGTGACAATCGATCGAAATCATTCTTTCGCTGTCGACGGTGTGCGATTTGCAGGAACTTCTTCCAGTCGTTCAATTTTGATAAGGCACCAGAATTAGCACATTACATTCCAAAACTGTTACGTACCAAGGCCCTGAAAACCGCTTTAAGGCAATAAACATTTTTAAACTCAACAGTCTTCCTACGATTTAAGCCCAAGATGACAGAGGTTTTCGCAGTTTGGGGGGATCGTGTACTCTGAAAGGCTAAATAAATAAAAGAATAAACATTAGTGGTCCTAAGCGACTTCCCTAAGGGACACCTGAAAAGGCATCAAATGATCGGGATTTGATTTCTCGTAAGTTTACAAACATTTGACGATTCCTCAAGTAGGAATGCGGTCATCTTGTGGACTACGATGAAAATCCATAGCGTTCATTTTTTAAGATTGAAATTTTACGTCACCCTCATCAAATGCCTAGGGGGAGTCGACGTAAATGGCGTCTACTTGTTACTTCTAAAGTATGAAGTGAATTTGGGCAGGAGCATTTAATAAACCAACATAAATCTACATTGCACAAAATCAAAGATCCAGTTTATTTACAACGGAATAATAAAAAAACATCAAATAAAAAAGGTTGTAGAGTTTTCAAAAAAATTTTTTTTTGCTCATTCAAATGTTTTAAATGTTTTTTTTTCAATGTTTTCAATAAATAGTTAAAAATTGATTTATTTCTCTCTCCGAAATATTCGAGAATCGGAAACGAGAGGAGGGGGGCGGAGAGGGGAGGTGGTGGAAGGAAATTTAACTTTTTTCTGGCCTAATGAAGTTTTCCCTTGGTTCACTTTTCCGACTCCCGGAGCGCTAAGCATTTGCTTCGAACCAGAGACAGCTTATTTTGGCAGCAACAAGTAAGAAAATGGATGCACCCTGTTGAGTCCGCGTTATGGACTACACTGCGGGAAAATCCAATCATCGTGGCGCGGCCCAGCGACTTGTTCTACACTCGAAGATTATTTAAAAATAAAATTCCAAAAAAAATCCAACGGTTCATCCGGTAATGCTCTTGCTTTAACTTTAACTTTGCACCCTTTACATGTCCGCCTCCAGAAAGCTTGGGTTTTTTTTGTGGTGGTCGAAAACTTTCAGTAGCGAATTCTTACCACAACGGAATTCCGTTGGATACTTGCTTCTCGCCGGGTGGAACACCGCAAAGCTAAAAGTGAAGAACATTCTATGGGTGCCATTTCAAAGGTTCGGGAAATGTTTTTTTTTTCCTTTTTCAAGGAAGTGCAACGGCATCATTGCATCTGATAATGCTGTTGCCCCAGCTTGCTAAAAGGTTGGGTTGTTACTCTTTCATTTTCTGACACAACAAGTTGGTGTAAGTGCACCAGCATTTATCATTGTTTCCGAAGTTTTCCTGTCAGTTTGTACAGATGATGGGTGTAAATTTTGTATCCACCCAGAGAGGACATCCCCAAACATCAGAAACTGGACAAACCGAGGTACATTTGTTGGCGTTAGGTTAAAGTGCAAATTGCACTAGTTATTCAGGCTTTTGTTGCCATTATAATTAAGACATTAGGAAAGTTAGTCTTGTGAGTTTCGATTGCGGTGCTCTTCGTAGTCTCGTGGTCGTTGTCGTGGTTTTGTGACAAGCAGCCAGTAATTAAATTGTGTTTACTTTAACCGAAGAGACAGTATTACACAGTTGGTAATTCATATGAAATAATCGGAAATGGAGCCTGGACATTCGGTTTAACCTTCATTCGACCTTACAATCTCGGGCCTTGTGATTTGTTAGGGTCTGTGTCCTATTCGGGATGGTGGATGGATTCGGGAAACGGAATCGACTGAGCACCTTCGTCCATCGTGTTTCCGCGGCCACGTACATATGTACACTACACCCATGGAAGAGGTTGCAAAAATCCAAAGCCTATTTAGTAAATCTCTGTGCCGAAAATGCGCTGAAAAGTGTACTATGTAAAAGATGATAAATATGATTGGGAAAGCACTACTGGCATGGAGACTCCAGCTCCCAAGCGAAATGATGCATGACCACTACATTCAAACCGAAACAAGAAACATGGGATTTTCACTCTATTGGATGCTTCATCCAACAAAAAAAAATTAATGAGAATCGAACTCACTGCAACATTACAACTCGGCTTGCTAGTCCGATATCTTATCCAGTGCACCATCTGAGTCGGTTAGCAAATGAAAATTTATCGTCATAATCCTTCTGACATCGCCGATTACCAAAAAAAACGCACTGCATTGGCCGGTGTTTTTTTTCATCCTTCTTTGTCTGAAATGGATGAGAATTTTCCGACAGGGATAAGACAGGGAAGCAACTCGAGCAGATATGATAATGATAACTGGTTTATCACTTGTGTAATACTTAGCGATAAATATGAGAACGCAATGACTTCTCATCCCTTTCCAATGCCGATCAAAATAACTCGTCCGAAATTATTTGCTCTCGGTCAGTACTAGTTCTGAGAATATTCTCCGACAAAACTGGAAACGATCGAAAAAACAAACGCACAGAGAGTGCTTTTTCTAGCTATTCACGTCCATTCTTACTCTCGGCGCTCTTAACTCCATGCAAAATAGTGAGAAATTTTCTCTCGTCCGGGAGCGAGAACTTCTCCTTACAAGAGACGATAAATTTGAGTCGGAATGCACCACTTATCGAGAGCAAAATTGAAATTGATAAGCGCTAGTATAGTGTTCTTGCGGATGATAATCTCTCTTACGAGTGTTTTGATCGGCAAATTCTATCGGAGGATAACGATTTTAGGATTCCCTGATCTTAGATGGTGAGTTTTTTCCGTCGCTTGGAAACAAAGATTTTTTTTTCTAATGCCGCTTTACATACACACACAGCGCTCGCTAATCCATTGTTTCCATCCTGCTTTGTCTTGTGATAGGATGTGGGATACATTTTATTAGGTTTCTTTCAGACATATGCAAGGCTATTGTGCTGGGAGGACGATGCCAGTTATTAGGAAGCTTGGTTAATGCCGGTCCGGCATAGAATCTTATACCGATAAATCTACCTCCAAGGAAGTTCATTATTGAAGTAGAGTCTGATTTGTGAATGTAGTTGTTCCGGAATTTTCTGACGAAAACCAAGGGGTCCTACGGTAGAAGAACGGATGCATAAGCGGGCATATCCTGGCGAAGACAAAATGGCGGATCGAGGCATCGCTGTCCGCCCTCTGGTTGTGAAGTGTTGAAGCTTGGTGAGTGCGCAGGAGGCTTAAGTGGCGCTGTTGGCCCATTGAAGACTTTTTTTAAAGGAAAACTTTGCACATAGTCACAGTCACTGCGATATACTACTGAAATCTACTTCCACTCGCAACAAATCTAAAAAAATCAATGGAAGTGTTATCTGACGCTTACAAACATTTTAAACAAAGGTAAAAAGAGAAACAGTAGGAGGTGAAGTTGGAAGAAAATATATGAGAAAGAAGTAAAAGATTAGACCAAGACAAAAAAAGAATCGATGTTTAAAAGCAGAAAGAACGAAGTAGGATAAAGTGAGTTGAAGAACTGCAACTGTAATTGCAAAACCGGAGCTAAACTGAGAATAAAATAAAATTTAAAATTTTTGTATGCACATTTTAAAGCTTAGTTCTTTTAGAAATGTAACACTTTCTTTTGCTAATAGCTCGTTTACTTGTAATCGTTCATTCAAAATTTTGACAGCATTTTGTTGCCTGTAAAAAGCACTATTCGACCAATTTTTTTCAAAATTTAAAATTAACGCTTTTTTGAGATTTTACGATGCAAGTGAAAAAGGAAAAAATAATTTTGTACAGTTTCATTTGAAATCCATCATTATCTAATTGATAGCTGACAAAACCGTTGATTATTCAAAGAATAACTGTGTGTGAGTGGTGGAAAAGAATGCAAATACTGTCAAAAATGTCCACAAAGTTCAAATCAAACATTGAAGTGAAGCATATAATCGGCAACTTCGGCTAAGGGTCATCAGGGAAGTCAAGTCTCATACCAGCATTTTTAATTTTCAATAAGCGCAAAACTAAGGGTAGATCGCTGAAATTTCCAAATCAAAACTTCTCCGATAAGCTGTAAGTGTTGCCTGATAATGAGTCATTCAAATTTAACCTAAAACAACAATTTTTTGCTAATTCCACAGCTGCCCGTTCCGAGGCTATGGGACAGATGAGTTGTGATGAACGAAAAAACTTATGAAATACCCTATTTTAAACAAATTCCAGCGTTTGAATCCTTTACCATGTCTGCTCGTGGCAAGGTCCCGAGTGTATTAAAGTATGTATTTGCTGGTTATTTTATATTAAATATGATGATTTGCCAAAATTCTGCTGCTGTTAAAAAAACTACAATTTTCAAAGCAAAAACTATGGTTTTTGCAGTTTTTAAAAGCCTAAAAAGAATAATCTTTTATGAACCCTTCGCAACCTATGATCTATACTAAGCGTTTATACTTTAAGTTCAATCTCATAATGGTTTTACCTCGTTATTCCCAGATTTTGCCAGCAGAAATTCTATCAAAAACGCTCAAAAAGTGGCTCAAAAATAATGAAATTTTGTTAATTTTGTAACCGCTGTATCCACAAAATTGCCTTCAGATTCTTTTAAAAGAGAAGTATTGTTCCGAAATGTAGCAGAAATTAAAAGAGAAGGATTCAGCCACCTAAAATACAGATTAGACGAAGTATAAGTTTGAAAAACTGATCAATATCATGACTGATAAAAGTGTGCGCTGGCCGATGGGAGGTACCAAGAATAAAGTAGAATTTATTCTTACAAAAAAAGATAAATAATTTTTTTTTAAGTTTTTTCATGAATTATCATAAGATTACCTTCATTTCCTTCATAGAAAGTATTTAGATCAAACGAAAGGTTTTAGAGATACACGCATTCGTAACTGTCCCATTTCTTAAAGGACTAAGCTTTAAAGCTTTCCATTATTTTTGTAAAGATTTACAGCTTATGTTTTCAATTGGTTTGGATGTGTACACGATCAGGAGAGTATATCAAAATTACCACTCAAACCCATCTTATTCCTAATTGATATCAAAATTATATCTTATTTGATACAAGCAGTTATTTTTGCTGCCTTAGTTTATCTGCTTCTAACCCAAGCAACCAAAAGTCACATATTTACTTGAATTAAGGCATCGAAAGTTACATTTTGGTTGCCAAAGAGAATCAACTGCCGAATTTCCTTTAGTGAACTTTATGTACACATTAATAAACTTGGAGTTGCAAAAGTGATCAATATGTACGTTGTATGTGACTTGTTTTGCCCAATTCCCATAAGTGAACTATATGTACTCATTAACGAACTTGAATGTTGCAAAAGTGTACGTACATTGTACCGGACTTAAGTCAGATAAAAGGAACAAAAGTGCTCAAAACGGGATTTGGTAAGTAACAAAAAGTGCATTGCGGAGCTTTTAAAATTAAATCACCACTTAGAGTTTTAGTTTCAGTTTGAACAACATCTAGGCGTTGTATTGTGGTAGCGTGTTCGATTTCCACCACGAAGGTCAAAGTTCGATCCCCAAGATGGGCAAGTTTTTTTTTCAATCAGTTATTTTGTAATTGAGTGACAATTCTGATGCGAAAATGTAGGAAATGTAGGAAAGAAGCAACTCACCAATTTGTCAAGTTTGGAATCCGGCGCGTGGCATCATGGCGGCACCATGTAAAGAACATATGAACCGATGCCAAGGGTGCAGTTGAGATAGAGAGAGATTTTTTGCTTATTTTAAATTTTTTGGAAGCTGAATTAAAAGGCTGCTGGAGGCTGGATAGAAGATCAATAAGACTTGTTTTGGAACTTGAAAGTATCCATAAAAATTTAAATTTTTAGCTGCATAGGACGTACTTCATATCAATTATGGGGCTGAAAAGCGTTTTTGTACCTGTTCTATGGGACTTTTGGTCGACTTGAGTCCAAAGCTAACATTGCATGAAAGCTTGTATGCAAGACTCGTTTGTCTTTTTGACCACCATGTCAATATTCTATCTGATTGAGTTATAATCTTCATCTAAAACTTATTATTCTTGCATGGACTTTTAGTTATAATTTGAGATATTTTAACATCCTACAGGTACAAAATTATATCTCATTTTGATATGAAAAAATTGAAAATTTATACAATTCTGTTTTTCTCTTCTGATCGGTTAATTTTATGATTTCATTTAAAAAATCCCTAGATTTTGAGCATCTGAAAATTGTTTGATTTTTATCCAAATCCAAACAAAAATGTTTTCTATAAAATGCGTTAAATTACTTATGTTTTTTAATGTTGTTAAAAATTACCCAAATTTTATATTTCTAAATTTAAAAAAAAACCCCAGCAACCCAGCAACGTAAGCAATTGAAGAGGAAAGACAAAACAAAATGGAAAAAGGAAGAAAAGACATACTGCTATCGAGAAAAATCAACGAAGAATGAAGAGAAAAAGATGAAAAAGATTTAACCATAAAATATGTTATTAAAATGAATACCCTAATCTACATGTAGTATTATGAAAATTCCTTCTGAAAACGTTGGCCCCCCAGAGATTCGCCCATCTTCTACCAAATGCTGTAACGACTTTATTCCCAGTAAATTGTTCGAATGCCATAACGTTTATGAAGCAAAGGAGACACAGCAAGACCCAAAAATTAAATGGCAGCAAACTTCACAAGTTGGTGTAGCTAGGTATGTATGTACGTAGAAGATGGGAACATTAAGTTTTCCTCATGTGCCAACCTAGACACTGACTGTAGCTTGCTGATAAGTGCTCTGTCATGGCAAGTTGCTACAGGATTTTCGGTGTGGGAGCTATTCGGTTCCTTCTTTGATGCGAAAGCAATGGTGGTGTTGGTTTTCTGAGATATCCCAGATATTGCGACAATGAAAATCGAGTCATGAAATGATGCCTATCAGGAGTATCAAGAGACTGTTTATGTTTTTCTTAATCGAGTTATGCAAGAATGGGTATTCTGGAAGCCAGAAGAAATCAACTTACTTACGGAAGCGTTATCGGGTTGTGAGGAACACGACACTAGGAACGCAACCAAGACTAAACTTTGGTATGACATTGTATCAGATGCTTTTTTCCAAAGATTTATTTTAGTACGTTCTTAAATTTTATGTCCAAAAATTAGTTTTATGATTAAACTCCATTCATTCAGTGTAATTGATGCCATTGAACGCATGAGCCTTTGCGTTCACATTTTGAAAAGTTATAGATATGATAAAAAATCCATTAGCTCGAGCCTCAATGAAAACAGAAAAAAAACTAAACCAGACGCAAATTAATGGAGTTAAACGGCAGCTGCAAAAGCAAATCTGAGCCACGTGCCGTATTTTTTAACCCATTATCCAGAACGCACCCCTTTTTTTCTCGAGTCAAATACAAATCCAGAAGTAAAAAGCACTCATATTGGAGGTCGACCATGACCGGAAATGCATAACATCAGCATTTATGCGAACCCCTATGCGTCCTAAATCAAAAGCATCGGAATTCCGTTCCGTCCCAGCTTATCGCAAGCACCCATACAGTCTCAGTCGATCCATGGTCAGAACCAGGGATAAAAATGACGATCATAGGATAGTACGAAGAAGAAAAAAACGACAGCGAAATGTGACACCAACGTCATCGTCAGTCGTGGGCTCACTTTTTTCGCCAGATATGCAAATTCAATCACCGAACGCAAATGTGCGGAGGGGTTGAGATTTCCGGGCAAAGGATATGAACTGTTTTATTCTGCATAAAGCGGCTGTTTTTAATGTTGACATTCAAATAGCTGTATATTAAAAACAAAATTGAACTAAATTTCTCTCATAATTTCGCTCGAGCGAAACCGGCAAAAGATTGGCGGCACTGACTGGAAACCATAATTAAACAATGTAATTTGTCTTCGCCAACTTTTGTCCACTTCAATGGAAAAGTTTCCCTTGGGCTGGCTGGCTGGCTCACTCTTGCGTTTATATTGCATACTTTTGCATACAACAGTCACTTATTCTTTCCGCCCGACCGCCCCTTAACCGATGTTGTGCCACGAAGAAGGAAAAAACTTCCATTCAAAAATTCCGAAAGTAGCTTCCAGGAGCGGCCAGCTGTCTTGTTATTTCCCTGTAACTTTCTGTCAACCCAAGCAGAAAGAGAACTCTTTTCCAGCTTTATGGCGCGCCGGTACAATATCAGGCATGATATTCGAGTTTTTTTTTTCTAAAATTTCTTTTCCAGGGTCTTTTGTGGGTGATTCGTTTCTGTTTCTTGACCCGGTGCATATTTTTCATTCATTTCCACCCTCTGCTTTGTCTGAATTGCAGCTGTTTGGGAGCCGCAGTTTACCGGACGGAATGGCGAGAAGAACGTCCAGGTCAGTCCCATCCGGTACATTATAGGCGCACCGGATTGCGGTTCGATGCAGAAATGGCCCATCTTCCACTACGAAAAGGTGAGTACGGCTTTTCTTTGCAATCCCTTGGAGTCAACATTTTTTTGCAACCTCATCCCGGAAACTATTCCGGAACTTTTCACTTTTTATTCCTAGACAGTTTTAGAAATCGTTGAAAATACATTTCTGACGTGACTCCCTATCAATAAGGGTATATACGGGCGATAGTATTGGCGAAAAATTGGCCTCAGCCATAACCTCAAACTTTAATGAGCTGACGGCCTCACCAGTGATGCTAGGTGCGATACTAAAATCAGTATTCGTTTTTTTTTAAACTAATTATAATATTTCTGAATTGATTAAATTTTTTAACAATCAACAGCTGAACGTTTGAATTCTTTACGGGGCGTCTCTAATAAAATAGATGAAAATAAGCCATCTTCCGCTAATGAATTTTCAAGGTGAATTTAAAACATCTGAAATACATTTTCATGTACTGCTCGGTAAAGTAAAAAGAGTTGTTTCCAACTTCTAAACGAATGCAAAATCATTCACTGTTACAAAAAAAAAGTAAATTATTGAAAGCCACGTCTATGTTGACTATGAAAATAATAGCCTGCATGCCCTGATTATTTATAATATTGTCACATAATTCGCTACATCGTTCAAGTGTGCGATACAGACAGTTGTTTTTCAGTTCAGATAAATGTTGCGTTTAATTTCATATTCTAATAGAAATCTACGGGAAAGTTGCAAATTCTCAGTACTCATGAAAACGTTTTTCAATAAAAATTCAATTTAAAAATATAATCATTTTCCAAATATCAATGCATTTGGCAGCCCTGAACACCCAAAAAAATTAAAACACGAGCATCTGTGTGTCGCTTTTCCACAGGGCGAATTTGTCGATATTAGTACCGCAAAATCGCGTTTATCGTGCGCCCTTCTCAAAAATTGATTCTGTTCTCCCATGGTTTGAGGTTAGGGCTGAGGCCTCCTGCTTAGGTGGTGTTCGTGTAAAACTGTCAATATATCCTAATATGGAAACGGAATTAAAATTATTTGAAAAAAAAAAGAAATATAATTTTCGGCTCTTTCGTGAAGTTGTTATTCTAGGTTTATTTTCAACACACCGGTGAAAAGAATTTTTTTTTCTTAAATCCGTTCATGAATGTACAACCATTTAAAAAAATAATTACATAAGATTCATTATTTTTTATTTGTATTTACATGGGTTAGGCGTCCGTGTTTTTTTAGCGCGGGTTTTCGTGAATAACGCGGTATCAGTCTTTTTCAATTGAAATAAATTTGAACTGACAATAAACGACCGGTGGCATGAAACAATGTGTGTATGAAGGGGCTGAACGGATGGAAGTTTAAATTCGTTGTCCGGCGCCATCTTGAAGTCCAATAAGGCGGCTTTCACTCAACTTTAAAATGTCTGAAGTGACTGAAAAGCACATGAAACCCTTTCAAGATTGGGTATTGGCTGAAAGCGCTCAATAAGTAGAAGCCGAATTTTGCTGCCCGACGCATTAAACGCATCACTTTTGTCCACTATTTTTAATTCACTGTTTTTTGGAACCACTTCCGTGAACCTGGCGTGACGGCTGATGACGATTTCCCGCGTTGCTCGACCCAGGAATCTGTAGGCCTTGTGCTTCCTGGAGTAGCCCACGAATGTAATCTTTCTATCCGTTTCTTTGAGCTTCTTCCGTTTCTGTTTCGGGATCAGCACCCAGGCTTCATTTCCGAAAATCCTTAAGTGGTCGACGGTAGGCTTCTCGTTATGCCACAGTTCGAATGGAGTGGCATTTGTCGCTCTTGTGGGGAAGATGTCCTGGAGATAAACAGCGGTGTTCAACGCTTCCACCCAAAAGCACTGATCCAGTTTGGCGTCGAACAATAAACAACGACACATTTCGACCAAATAGCGATTTCGTCGCTTCGCGACTCCGTTTTGCTGCTGGATCCCCATTCGCTGAAAGAATGGGCGAAGCCTCTTGCTGGAGTACTCTCCTCCTTGATCCGAACGCACTATTTTCGGGCACCGACCGAACTGATTTTTCACTAGGGCGATATACTGCTGGAGCTTGTTGGCCACTTCGCCTTTTTCCTTCAGCAAATACAGAACACAGTATCGAGAAAAGTAGTCGATAACTGTTATGAAGTATCGGAATCCACATGCTGACGGGACTTCGACTGGACCACACACATCGGTGTGTGCAATTTCCAAAGGCGCTTTCGTTTTGGTGGTCGATTTTTTTGGAGAAGGAGCACGGCAGCTCTTTCCTTTCAGACAAGGTTCGCCGAAGATGCACTCAGTTATTTTCATACCTTGCATCAGGTTTCCTTTGAGTAGTTGGCCGATAGCATTCGGTTCTCGGTGACCAAATCGCCTATGCCAAACCTGCCTGCAGTAGCCGTTGTGTTGACCACTTGCCGCTAACCTCACCTCGTTCGGTTGCCGAAGCTGGTACAACCCGTTTTCTAAAGTTGCCACCACTGCACCATCTCGCACAATCCGACAGTCAGCCACATACAAAATCACTTATGCATGTTTTTGCACTAAGGCCGGGATAGATAGCAAGTTCAATGCCAAACTTGGTGCGTAAAAGGCCTCACTGAGAGTCAAACTTATCTTTTTGCCTTCGTCATTCACACAACTTATCACCCCAGGTCCTTCACCTTCCACTTCAGCTACTTTATCGTCTCGGCGACAGTGTGGCTTGTCGCACCAAAGTCAACTATCCAACACTCCAACTTCTTCACTCTGTGGCTTTTGCGGCTACGGTTGCCATCTCCTATCACTCTTCCGCGACTTTTGCGGACAATCCCAATGCTTTTGTCCGGGTTTATTGCACGAGAAGCAAGTGAACGTCCGCTTTTTCTTTTCGTGTTCGACTCGTAGCACCGCGTCCGGTTGCGCTCCATGGCGCTTGGCGGCTTCGTCCAGCAGAATTCTCCGCCAGCTCTTGTCTGGCTCCAGCCAGCCGATTAAACAACTCCTCCAGGGCGGAAAGATGCTCTTCCATATTTCCCCATCCAAAAACTGCATGTTGCAAACTTGCTTTAGCAGCGAAACTTTGGAGGTTAGGCTCGTTGTTTCGTGGTGCCTTTTCATGATGCTCGGGCGGTTCTGGCCGTTCGGATCAACCCGTATCGGTTATCGTTACCATCTTCCGGCTTTACTCCCGGTTCGGCTTAATGTCAAAGTTCTTCGCACACTAACAACAACTCGAGCTTAGATCGCCTGGGATCCTTCCCTATAGCTAGCTGGTCTGCTTCTTCGTTCCCTAGGATACCGCAGTGGCCTGGAACCCAGAATAAAAATACTCTGTTCCGTATGGCCAGGTTTCTTAGTGCAACAATACACTCCTATACCAGCTTGGAGTAAAATGTGAAAGTACTTAGTGCTCGAAGAGCGGCCTGACTATCAGAGAATATATAGATACTTGTGTACCTAGTACCTGTATCCTCTTTTCACACAGGCTAAAGTGCTTTCTAAAATGGCTTGAACTTCTGCTTGGAACACTGTTGGCCAGTTTCTCATAGGAATGGAGAGCCTGAGTCTAGGTCCGAACACCCTGCTCCAGTTCTATTATCCATTGTTGACCCATCAGTTTCAGTTTCCCATCAGTTTTCAGTAAAGAATTTGATTGATCCGGAAGGAACCGCAGGCCCACCTGACTCCCACGCGTCGTTGTCATTGATAGTTACATTGTATGTCGGTCTATTTACTAATCACAACAGTTTTTTTCCATCCTAATCCAAAGGAGTCCTCTGTTTTGTGAAGGGAATGCAAACGGGAATGGTGGAAATGAGAAACTGTTCACATAATAAGCCAAAAACGTTGAAATGTCGAGAATTCATGATTGGAGTAAAGGCTGAATTGTGGGTGTACTAAAACTGGTTATTATTTTTTTCATTTTTTTGTGCCAGTGACGAGAAAGAAATCATATTATCTTTGCAACAATGCACATTCAAGCGCATTTTCGGCACATACAGTACCGTTCATAATTGTATAGAAATTGGAAGCAAGCGCACTGTCACTTCGACTTTGAACTTCCAAAACTTTTTACTCTGATGATATTTTTTTATCAAATTTTCTGCGTTAGATAGATCAACTATCACACTACTATAACACAAAATTTGAGCTTTCTGAAGTTTGTGTGGCCTGCGAAACAGTAATTCTACGAAAATCGGACTTTTCTCATTCAAACTGCAATATCTCTGGAACTACCCAACATTTTTTATTGAAATTTTGCAGAGTAATTGTTGAAATATAAAACTAGCATGTCTGAAGTTTTCGAAAAGTTCTATCGCTGAGATCAAAAGTTACGCGAGGTGCAATGTTTCCGGCATGAACCTTGAGATGCAATTTCTATAGAATTTTGGACGAATGTTTCCATAGGAAAATCATATTCTCTGTTTAACAACCAGTAAATCCATTTCAACCGAAAAATCACAACAATATCGCGAGATTCTGATTTCAAAACACAAATGGACTATTTATTCCCTTTTTTCTTTTCTTCATTGCTTTTGCCAGACATTTTTCGTCTGATTTTTGGAGGAAACGATATTGTTCTCATGAATCGTCCAAAATTCTATAGAAATCGCATTTCAAGGTTCATGCTGAAATATTGCACCTCCCGTAACTTTTGATCTTATCGATAGAAGTTTTCGAAAACTTCAGATATGCTAGCTTCATATTTCAAAAATCACTGTGCAAAATTTCAATAAAAAATGTAGCGTAGTTTCAGAGATATTGAAGTTTGAATGAGAAAAGTCCAAAAAGTCCGATTTTCGTAGAATTACTGTTTCTCAGGCCTCACAAACTTCAGAAAGCTCAAATTTTGTGTTATAATAGTGTGATAGTTGATCTATCTATCGCAACAAATTTGATCTAAAAATATCATCAGAGTAAAAAGTTATGGAAGTTCAAAGTCGAAGTGACAGTGCGCTTGCTTCCAATTTCTATACAATTATGAACGGTACTGTAGTTAGTTCCGATCGGCATTGAAATTTTGCAACCTCTTCTGTGGGTGTGAATACTTGAAAAATTGAACCGCTGCACTGCGGATGAGAATTGAATTGATATATGATGACACGCTTGATTCTTACAAATCAGGTTTTCTAATTCTTAGTGTACTGCAATCTTACGTTTTTTTTCGATTTCAAGGAATCGAATAGTAAAGTCACCAAAGTTATGAAAAATAAAACGAACACTAGCACATAGAATCTCAATTAAACTTGAAGCACTGATCACACTGACATGACACTTAGAACAAAAATTCGACCATTTTCTAGGTATTTTTTTTGTCAAATTTTGTAGGTTCGCAATACCGACGCACACAGGGGAAAACGATGTAAAAAGGTGATCAAAATTGTTTACGCCAAAACGGAGCGTTTTAGACCCATAGTGTCTTCGGGACATTTTACCTACATTCAAAGCACTTTAAAATGAGCTTTTGATAAAAATGATTAAATCACCTAGCAGTGAGATAGAAAAATTATTTTTTGTATTTTTCATTTTAGAGCACTTATGTCTTTGGCAAGTTTTTAGATTGTAAAAAATGTAGCAATTTTGTTGAAGACGTCAACATCGTAGAAGCTAACCCAAAAAAGTTAGAAGGGTTCAAAATAAAAAAATATTTTTTTATCAAAATTTTCAGTATTTAAACGATATCTTTCCAGGCCGAGCTTATTCGAGCAAGATATGTTTGAAAGAGTTTTGAGTCACTTAAAATCGAACAGTTTCGTGGAACACACTTAATAAAAATATTTAGACTGAAACGAGTTAGATCGGAAAAAATAAGAAAAAATAGCTGTTTTCGAACACCTGTATCTTTCTAGTTCGGTTGAGTTCGGTTCCTCTTTTGGTTGCATTTTTTTTTTTTTTTTTTCAATATAATATATTTAAGGCCAATTTACTTATTAAAAGCTTTTTTGAGCCGGAGATCATATTTTTTATTAACACTAGGGGGAGGTTGGAAGGGATTGGGTGGAGTTGTTGGGAGTTGAGAAGGTGAAGGGGTATTAGAGGGGATCACTTTCCTCGATAGGGGACTGAGGTTTCCGTTTGCCTTGTTCGACGATTCTTCTGGCGATGATTCCGTGGTAGAACGTTTCTGAGGAGGAGAAGCAGTGTTCGATCGAACAGCTGGTGTAGATCTTTTCTGTTGTGTTGACTGTTGGTGCTGCTGATGCTGAAGGTGTTGCTGTGGCTGTTGTTGTAGTTGTTGTTCTTTGGTTTTTGGCTGACTTGGTACTAATTTATCGGCATGTTTTGTTTTCATTGGAGGTTGGATGGATTTCAAAATATTCGCGTATGTGTGGCTGCTGTTGATCTGCTGTAGGATTTTTCGAGCTTCTGCTGTTGCGATATTCTTTTCTGTGCTAAGCCTAAGCGCTGCAGTTTCGGCTGCCCAGATTGGGCATGTGCGACTTATCGGTGTGTGTCCTTCTTTATTGCAGTTACCACAGTAGGGATTCTTCTTGCATTCTTGGCTATCATGGGTAGGGGAGCTGCAACGGTTACAGGCAATAGGGGCTGTACACTTGCTTTTCGGATGACCATATTTTAAGCACGTTCGGCACAATAAAGGCAACGGATAATAAGGGCGAGTTCGAACTCGAAGAAGCCCAAAGTTGATGTATTCGGGTATGATCGTACTACTAATAGTCAATATCAGCGTATTGGTGCCTACAATTTCATTTGATGTCTTCTTTGTGATTCTTCTGACGTTGATTATATTTTGTGAAGCTAGTTCGGATAGCAATTCGTTGTCTGCCATACCTTCGACCTCCGGACACGTGACGACAAATTTTCGCTGGTTCAACCTTGGGTGGTGCTCGACCTTGACAGGTGTTCCATCATTTAAATTTGTCAGTTTGGCTAACTCCCTCGCTTGATTTTGGTTGCGGATCTTGAGCACGTACCATCCTTGGTTTTTTTCATAGAACGCACCTTCAAACTTTCCATACCGTTCGACGGATCTAGCAATGGTGAAAGGATTCTTCGGAAGCACATGTCCATCAACTGCTTTTAAAACCAAATAAAAAAGCCGCCCGTGCAGGTTCTGCAAGTCCATCCATTCTGGTAACGTCCGATCAGGGTGATCCCCCGGCGATGGACTCATCGCAGCACTAAAACTTCACACTACGAATCACAATAGGTTGTCTTTTTTGCCTTTGTCTTACGAGAAGGGAAAAAAAACATCCGATCTCACTCGAGGCTGAGGAGGAACTCCTTTGGTTGCATTTGAATTAGGCAGGTTTCAACGTTGTAGAATCATATAGTTTACAATGTTAAGTTGTTTATTTTGTAGCTTTATAAATGATTAAAGTTAGCTATTTTCAAGGAAATTTTCTATAGGAATTTTTTTTTGCATTTAAAACTAGCTAATCGAAAAACAAACTCATCAAGTATATTGTATTGTAAGTGGAAAGGTAGATGTTAAGGTTCGTCAATGGAGGCTTAAAAACGTCATACGCAAGCGAGAGAATGATTTGGCTAAAGTTGCACCAAAAAAAAACGGTTGCTAATTGTCAGTATAAATAAACTTGGAATTTGTCTTCTAGATTCCTTGAAAATAGCTAACTTTAATCATTTATTAAGCTACAAAATAAACAACTTAACATTGTAAACTATATGATTCTACAACGTTGAAACCTGCCTAATTCAAATGCAACCAAAAAAGGAACCGAACTCAACCGAACTAGAAAGATACAGGTGTTCGAAAACAGCTATTTTTTCTTAGTTTTTCCGATCTAACTCGTTTCAGTCTAAATATTTTTATTAAGTGTGTTCCACGAAACTGTTTGATTTTCAGTGACTCAAAACTCTTTCAAACATATCTTGCTCGAATAAGCTCGGCCTGGAAAGATATCGTTTAAATACTGAAAATTTTGATAAAAAAATATTTTTTTATTTTGAACCCTTCTAACTTTTTTGGGTTAGCTTCTACGATGTTGACGTCTTCAACAAAATCGCTACATTTTTTACAATCTAAAAACTTGCCAAAGACATAAGTGCTCTAAAATGAAAAATACAAAAAATAATTTTTCTATCTCACTGCTAGGTGATTTAATCATTTTTATCAAAAGCTCATTTTAAAGTGCTTTGAATGTAGGTAAAATGTCCCGAAGACACTATGGGTCTAAAACGCTCCGTTTTGGCGTAAACAATTTTGATCACCTTTTAACATCGTTTTCCCCTGTGTGCGACGGTTGGTTGACAAAAATATGCCCTCTAGGAAAAATCTACCTGTTAAGCCCAATTTTATCGTAGAAATTGCCTTTTTTTAAAGTGGGGTGGCACTTTCTAACTGGGAAATCATTTCTCCAAATCGATCGATGCGCACTCCGGAATCGATATTGCGTACTGTTGGAAAAATTATCCCACAAACGAAACCGAGTGTCCAGTCAGTATGGCCAGTGCTTGAAGTTTCCTCGAAGTGATCCCATTGACTTAACACAAAGCATACATCTTTCGAGGCTATGATGAGTATAAATGCTAAAACCACCAACCCACAAAAAGTGTACTATGTATGTCGTGAGCGGAATTCGATTTCATGACCGTCGGCATAGAACACCTAAAAACTATCCTGTATTTACGCCACGGACGGCGACTGATACTTGCATGGAAGTTTCAAATTGAAGCCACATGGAACTAGAAAGTTCACTAAAGATTCCTTTGAAAGTATGTCGATATTCAACACGCACAGGCCCTTTAATGACCTTTTTTGAACTATTAAAGTTCGTTTAATGTTCTGAAATAGATCCAAGGTGGAAAAAGTTTTCGATACTTTCTAGTACCATTTATCCGCCTAAATTGAAATTTAAATGCTGTTTTATGTGTGTTTGGTTACCTTAAAGGCGATGTACTCAAAGGTGTAATTCACCCTTACAATTTAAAGTATAATAGTTTACCGGTTTTTTCCCGTTATCGTATTTTTTTTTTTGATTCAATAAATACTACTTAAGAATGACTAACTTTTTAAAGGATATCACCTTTAAAGGATTTCCCAAATCACACAGGGTCAACTGAATTTTTATTGTCCAAACGTTCTGAAGACTCGGACAACCGTTAAATTGCTTTTTCCCAGAAACCCACTAACTTTGTTTCCTCTGTTTTAATTTCCCATTGCTCACCCGGTGCCGTGGTTCGCGAAAAACCACAGAGCGAGGACAAATTGATTCTGTTCCCGGATGGGAAACTGCGGCATCTGATACTGGACCCGCACGGGCGGGGTGAATCGGAACAGGACTGGGAGCACCTGTTCCAAGCGGACATTCACGCCGAGGCACCGTTTCAGTACGAGTTCGAACAGGGCCAGTACTGCCTGGACAGGGTGATCACGACCGGTGCCAACGACAGTAAAACTGAGGGCATTTTCGCCACCGTCTGCTCCCCGGAAAGGGAAACCCGATGGACCGATAGCGAGTTTCTGCTGCGGAAGATCATCAATCCGGTGTGCCACGGAATCGCAATGATTATCCTGCTGGTGGTGGCCATCGTTTATTTCGTGCTGCCAACGTTGAGGTATTTTATTTTTAAATTTGGTCAAAATGTTTTTTTTATGGTTTTTGTATTTTTATAGAGATCTTGTGGGAAATATTGTGACGTCAATAACCGTATGCCTCATCATAAGCCAGGCGGCAGATTTGGTGCGGATTTTCACCGAATTCGGGAATCACGTGAGCTTCATAGTGGCCGACTCTTTCTTCTACATCAGCTTGTTGGGGGCATTTTTCTGGCTCAACAGTATGGGCTACTACATCTGGAAAACTTTTCGGGCCCGGAACGTTTTCCTGCGGGTTACCGATGGCCGGAAGTACTGCTGGTACTCGGGATACGCCTGGGGAGCGACGGCCACAATGGCCGGCATAGCCATCTTTGCCCACTTCTTCCTGGACACCGGAAACGCCAAACGACACAAAAGCATTTTCGAGGACCAGGACACAATCGGTTGGTTGGGAATTGCCGTGTTCTTCACACCGATTGCCTTCATCATCATCGTGAACATTTTTTTCTATGTCACAACACTGAAGTTCATCAACCGTATGAATACTTACGGTCGGATACACCACAAGCTGCGATGCAAGTAAGTTTTTTTATTCCTAAACCTTATTTTAAACCCTATCTCTGAAAAGAAAGTCTGATATTACATATGATAAACTGTGAGAAACGAAAATGACGCCACCCGGTTTTTGCTTGTTGAAAGATGGATGATTGATTATCAAAATTCAAATTGATTAACAGATGATTCAAGCTCAAATTTTCCTTTTTCCGATGGACTATTTTGCGTATTCCTCAAAATATATATAGAAAAAAACAGAAATAAAAATGTGCGAAATAAAAATAGCACCTCTTCTGTATGTATTTCTACAGAATCAACGTAATGTATTAACAGTTACCTTGTATGTAGGGTGGTTTAAAAATAGCCTTATGTTCCCGAATCAAAATCTTCGGGGCTAAAATGGTTTCTTGAACCGCCGGAAGGCCTTATGCCAAATTTCAACTCATTTGATTAACTCCTAGGAATCAATGAACAACGCTTGCATTTGTATGAAAATTTTACACCAATTGTTCTAGCGAAACAAACGGTTTTAACATGCAATGAAATTCATATTTGAGTTATCAGGTGAACAATTAAAAAAAATCACATTAAAAAAGGAGTGGTTGTTAATCATACCGTTTAAACAAGCAATAATAAAGGAATTGTAATATTGCTCTTTCGCTTAGTGTTAGTTTAGAATTTCGAATTCAGATCTGATAAAGATTTAAGAATTGTTCCCTCAACAAAGAAATCAGAACTTTTTCAAACATGCATCCCTACACTCTCATCCAATTTATCGTCATATCTCAATGCAACGTCAAATCTCGACAAATGCAACCGACAATAATAATCTGTGCTCCTTTTGCAGTTTCGTCATGTTTACACTGATCTTCATAATCATGACCACATCGTGGCTGTTCCTGATTCTCTCCTGGCTGCACAGCGATGCCCTGCTGTATGCCCACATCGTTGTCAATGCGCTGCAGGCTCCGGCCCTGCTGTATGTGTGCGTTCTGCGCCAAAAGCATGTAACATTTCTGCTGAAGAAATCTTGCTGCTACAACGAGCCCCCCGCAACCTCCGACTGGGGCGATGAGATGACCTACATGAACGGTGGCGATTACTGACGAAAGACGTTCCTCCCGGCGCCGGATGTGACCGTTGTCGCCATCAGCGGGTCGACGGTTATTACGTGATGTGCATAGGATGACCCCAAGTGCTTACCGGAACACAGTGATCTGAACTGCTGCTGTTGCATGCAGCCCACGATAGCGACAAATAAGTAACTGAGAAGTTAACATTCCTCAATGAATCGAAGATTATCGTACATCAAGTGCTTCTATAACTTTGTGAAACACAAACGTCCAGTTTTTTTTACTAAATTATAACAAAGAATCGAAACATGTGTGTGCTAATTTATTAACACTATTCATATCGAATAAGAACACATAAGAAAGCATTTTATTCAACACAGCTGTGTTGGGATGCTAACGACAAATTGATGCTGTGTAGATCTGATTAGTATTATCCAACAGTGTGAAGGTAACCAGAGCTTAACAAAACAAATCCACTACTTTTAGTCTAGCGTAAGAATAATAAATGGACAAAGACTCAATAAAAGTTGAACTACGTTAATAAGGTAATTAGATGATGTTTTAGTTTCTTCGAGTTCCCATACCAGTGCAAACGTTTAATAAAAGTGCTCATGGTAAGACATTCCCCAAGAGACTTACCTGAGCGAACAGATTTCCCTCGTCTCGTTGCAAGAGCGGTGCCATCGAGCATCGTACCACCACGTGGCAGTCATCCATGACCGTATTGAAGAAACGCCTCGTCGGCAGAAGCGCTTCCAAATCGATCAAAAACTCCAAAAACCGCTCACAAAAACGCACCGTATCCGCACAGACTGGACCCTCGATCGGAATCGATTCCAGAATATTCATAAACTTGATCACTAGATTTTGCAAAAAATGACGCTCCCACTCGAGCTTTTCCTTGAGCTCGGCTTTATCACGCTTCTGGAGCTTCTTCCAGAACTTGCGCCATTCCGGGATGTTCTTCAACTCCTGCTCCCGGCGCTTCGGCTGCAGGCAGGACCACATGGCCAACGAAACGAGTCGTTTCGCCTGATTGCGGCACAATTCCACTTCCATACTATTGAAACAATGATTTAAAAACACTAGCAGCCCGGTTTGCTCCCGCATACTGAACTCACTTTCCGTCGACGGATCGGCCAAGCATGCCTCCAACACCTGCTGGAAAAACACCGGAAACTGATCCGCGTTATTTTCGAACACTTTCCACACCTCTACTTTTTCGCGGAACTTCTCATTCAGCATCACCACAATCGACATAAGGTGGGCCCTACTGGCCACTTCTCCTCGGTAGTTGGGCCACAGATAATTTTCCAGATACTGGCTGAACTCCAGCATCATGATTCGCCGCCCCGATTGACGAGATTCGCAAATCTCACGTCGATAGATTTCCTCCACGATGCCCGGATTGTACGACTCATGGTTACCGACCGTGTCCGGGGACCAGAAGCGATTGGCAAGCTGGAAGTTAAACAACAAAAATTATAAATATTATAAAAAATTGATGTTTATATGGCCCTAAAAGTTTACTTTAGTTTAGTTTAGTTTCTTTATTCAGTTTTATATACAAACATTTACATTTTTTATTTTATACTCCACTGGTTACACCATTTTAGGAGTATATCCTATGCTAGCTAAACCCTAAAAAATCTATCTTCAACTAAAATGTTTTTATTTATTGTTTCAGAATTTAATAATTATAAAGTAAAATATTTACACAAACAAAACAAAACAAAACAAAATTTAAAATAATATTTAACAAACATTCTTCTTGATAATTGAATTTCAGAGTAAGCAAAATTATAAGGTCAGAATATCATAAGATTTAAGTAGTGTTGATACTAAATGAGTTTGTAATAAGAATATCTTTAATTGTTTTTTTAACTGAACATTATTATTGAAAGGTCCACATCTTTCCTCAAAATAATTGAAAAACTTAACACCACGAAATGAGAGAGAGCATTCACCAATTGTTGATACGATAGTAGGCCGATCGATTAAGTTTCTATTGCGTGTGAGGTATTGATGGTTGGTGCGATTGAAAGTTAAGGCAGAAACACAATACAGCGTCGGTCGTCGCGTCACGTCAGCGGTCAACGCTGTCGATAAGTACTAAAACGCGGACGCGACGCACCCGACGATTTTTGCATCACAATTCAGCGTCAAGAGACATCTAAGATGTCTGCTAGACATCTTAGATGTCTCTTGACGCTGAATTGTGATGCAAAAATCGTCGGGTGCGTCGCGTCCGCGTTTTAGTACTTATCGACAGCGTTGACCGCTGACGTGACGCGACGACCGACGCTGTATTGTGTTTCTGCCTTTATATTGCAGTGAGTACTTTGAGTAAGACTTTGAAAAATGAAGCTACAAATTTGAATTAAGTATAAACCTCTAACTGGAATTATATTATTGTTACTATTGTAAAGATCAGCAGTGTGACTGCGTGCAGGAAGATTGTATATAAGGCGTAGGATTCTGTTTTGTGTGATTTGGACTTTGTTGATCTGACTATTGCATGCATTGCCCCAGGTTGACACCAAGTATGTCAGTAACGAATGAAAAAGTGAATGATAAATTGCTATTAATACATCAGTTGGTACTCTTCTTCTAATTTTACATACAATGCCCGTAACTCTATTTAATTTTGATAATAAGTGACTAATATGTTGGTTCCAACTTAAATGTTCATCGAGAATAATACCAAGGTATTTACATTCTTTGACAACTTTAAAACTTGGAAATGTGGATTTGGTAGTAAGTAAGGAATTCGACAAAGAACGAAAACTAGATTTGAAATTTAATATGTTGGATTTGTCAAGATTAAGTGTCAGTTTATTAATACGGAAGTAATCACTTAGCAGAGTCAGGTCGCTGCATACATTTAAATCGTTGGTAGTATGACTATCACTATGGTAAAAAGTCGATGAGTCATCAGCAAAGAGTCTTAATTCTCCTTTTAAAGGTAAAAGAGCCATATCGTTGAGGTAGATAATAAAAAATAGTGGTCCTAAAACAGATCCTTGTGGAACACCAATATTAATAGATAGTGTTGAGCTACAGTGGGTATTTAAGCTGACGTATTGCGATCGGTTTGTCAAATAACTTTTAAATAAATCTAAGGCTGTACCGCGAACTCCAGCAGAGAAAAGTTTTTCCAAAAGAATATCTCGGTTCACAGTATCAAACGCTTTGGATAAGTCTAGGAATAACCCAAGAACATTTTCTTTTTTGTCGAGGCTTAATTGAATGCTGTTAGTGAGTTCAATCACAGCGTTGGTTGTAGAAGATTTCTCTCTGAAACCGTATTGCATTGAATAAAAGAAAGAATTGTTATTTAAAAAGGAAATCAATCGTTTAGAAAGTATTTTTTCAAAAACTTTGTTGATCGTAGGGAGAACTGAGATTGGTCTATAATTATTGCAAAGTGATGGATTGCCTGATTTGTAAACTGGGGTTACTTTAGCTATTTTTAAATTAGTGGGGTATATTCCATTTTGTATACAAAGGTTAAAAATATTACTTAAAACTGGACTGATAACATCAACTATGGCTTTTAGCAGATAAACACTTAAATTATCATGTCCAGCGCTCGTATGATTTGAAAATGATTTGATCAAACTAGTTATTTCCATCTCATCTGTAGGTTCTAAAAATATTGTACTGTTATTAAAAGTATTGTATTTATTTATTGAGTCTGTGCTGTTTGAAGTATGTTTAGAAGCCATAATGTGCCCAATTGATGAAAAATATTTATTGAATTCATTGGAAATCAACTGCTTATTTGTAATTACGGTGTTAGAATCTAAATCATGAATTTCATTTACTAATGATGATTTTGCAACACGACCCAGCACTTCATTTATGTTTTTCCATGTTTCTTTTGAATTTTTGGAATTTGCAAATTTGTTTGTGTAATAGTTATGTTTCAAAGTTTGCGAATAAATTTTAATCCTGTTGTCTAAGTCATGTATCTTAACATTTAGATGATCAACTGACTTCCCTTTTTTTAAACACTTCCTTCTCTTATCCCTCACGTTTTTGTTCCAATTTATAAGTTTCAGTAGTTGATCCGACATCCATGGAGTGAGTTTTTCTGAGGAAGATTTTATTTTTAATTTTTTGGTACATTCGTGTAAAGTTTTCAAGACTGTTGTGGAAAAGTAATCATAGAATTGATTCGGCTCCTCAAAATGACTCATATAAGCAGGTGAAAAACGCATTGTAAGAAGTTGATTCATTCTTTGAAAATCGGTTTTATATTTAATTTTTTCTTTGTGTTGTCTGTCTAGCGTCAAAGGAAAGTGAGTGTAAATAAAATTATGATCACTTTCGGAATCAAATATGGTGTCGTTAAAGATAGGTAATTTATCAAGAAGGTTATAACAAACATGATCAAGAAGTGTCTTGCTTGAAGGGCGAGTTATGAAAATATTAGACACAACAAAACCATAGCACATTAATGTATTGCAATAATCATTCAGTTTATCAGACGAATGGAGAGTGTCAATATTTATGTCACCCAGAACAAGATGTGGATAGTTGTTTGCGGAATTTAAATTGTTTTCTAAATGTTGCAAAAATCTATTGAAGGTATAATCGTTAGGTGGTCTGTAGTAGCAAGATACTAATAATGGTTGAAATTTATTTAAACTGATTTTAATTTGAATGAAATGAAAAATTGAAATGTCGCAAATACACTCATCAGACTCAATAACTTCAAAATTGATATTTTTAGAAACATAGATCGCTAAACCTCCACCAACACCTCTACTTCTACACGAAAAAATACTATTATAGCCATCGATTTGGTAAAGCTGTGTGAGGGTATTTTTTATCCATGTTTCACCTATAATGATAATGTCAGGTTTATGTCCTAATTTATCAATAGATAATTTAAAATTGTCGAAACGATCAATATTGGATATGCTTCGAGCATTGATTTGAATGATTGATAAGAAGCTATCTGTTTTTAAATCATTACAATAATCATCAACACTACTGAAATACTTATTATTATTTAATAAAATAGAATCAAAATCTTGAAAAGAATTTAAAAACGAATCTGAATAAATCATAGCCTAATACCTAATCAAACTAAAAAGAGTTGAAACTGAATAAACCTTACTACGCTACCTTATCGTTGCTGTCCATATTCTCCTTTTCTGAGTTATTCCGGGTCACTAGTAGAAATTCGATGTCTTCAATATCAGGCTCGTCTTTGATTCGGTGTCGCTGTTTGGTCTCCGGATGGAAAATCCACGTTGAGCCTCGATAAATCCAAGGTTTCTGCAATCCCAGCTTAACGAGATCCTTTGTCCGGTTATGTATTTTTAGTCTTTCCTTGGTTAAATGATCCTGGATTATTATCGCCTTGTTTTTCGACTGGATGCCTAGACGATCAGGTGTTAACGATTTGCCAAGATTTTTCACTCCCTTCACGAACCGCAATTTTCCTTCCAGGTGATGGAATTTAACAATAATCGCGTCGGTGTTCTCGGATTTCAGAACTATCGGACGCACCTCTTTGACTAACTGTGGTGCATTGAAGTCAATAAGTTCGCTGATCTTGTGGCAGACTTCCAAGTGTTGTTTTGGATGCTGCAGCTTCACACCTCTGATTATTACTTCCTCCTTGATCTTATCCTGTCTGAGATCCTGAACTTCTTGCTTAAGGAGACGATTTTCCGCTGAGATGTTATCCACACGCTGGGAAAGCTTAAGTACCGTTTTCAAAAGTTCCTTATTAAGACTTTCCAGCTCGTCCAGTTTTTCCAGTTTGGCAGATATAGCTTTTAGTTGTTCGGCGATGATTGTTGAACCTGTACTTCCCGGATTGTTGTCGGATGACTTTCTCGGAGATTTCTGGGTTCCTTTACCACCTTTCGTGTTGATTCCCAAGTTTCCGGCTTCTGCTGCACCTCCCATACTTGAATCGATGCAAAAATGGCGGCTTCTCGTGTTTTGATTGTTGTTGAAAAGCGATTTTTGGCGTCAATCAAATACGGATGTGAAAAATCGCAGTATCTTCGGCACACACTGGTTCTTCACAACTTAGGAAGCAACAAGAAACGAAATAACTTACATAAAAATAAATATTTCTCGGTTTTTCTCCAATTTAATTTAAATTTGAAAACAAACGTGTGCGCTTCAAGCAGTGTTGCCACTTTGCCACAGGACATTATAAAATGCTTAATTGAGGGTTTTGGGTACTTTGAAGATAGCAAACGCCATTGATTGTGACGAGATGTTTACGGTCGTGTACCGCGTTCACAACCCCGCTCGTATCGTAGAGATCATACGGCCACCGACTGTTGCAAAGAGGCGCTCTGCCATAAATGAGCGGAGAAACATGAGGAAACTGCGCCGACTGGTGAAAAACTTGAAATGAAGTACACTTCCGCGGGCTTTTCACGGCTCATAAAAAAAACTATGACCGTTCTCATAAGCTTTCCACAAGCTTCCTAACTGATCTAAACTTTTCTATGGAGGACATGGTGTCGCTAGTTTTGCTAAATAATAACCCCCATATGTACAAACCGGAAGCACAAGTTTGTATTGTACTGGTGAAGCATCTCATGCTCTCTCGGCGTGCACCGAAAAGAAACAACACTTTCCAGAAAACTGGCTACAAAAGACTCAGTTTTTTCTTGTAAGCGAGGCATGAGTCCGAAAGCGATTATCCGTTTGAATGATCTCCAACGTAGATCTGCATCGCCAGCTGTTGCATTTAAGTTTAGAGTTACATTATAAATCCTAAAATATAATACGATACGAGCAATTGGCAATAGTAACACGTCATCCCCATACTGATTAAAATTAGCGCGTTGCTAAGTTGAAACCAAAATAGGTTAAAATGCGCCAAGCGTGCAGTTTCAAGATGGAAACACCCAATACTGAGGACACCAAACGGAGCGTGTATTGAAGCTGTCAAACCGCCCACGCCGAAAAAAACGTCATTTTGTTGCAAGTATTGGAGTTGCGACGTCCACCAGCATTGGTCAAGGCTGCAGGTACGATAAACACATAGCGGGAAACGCAAGTTTTAAACACCATTCCGAACCCTGCCGAAACAAGCAATCCGCTCAAATTGCCTTCATTCGATCCAATAAGCCGACCAAGCGGTCTGTCATCAGCTCGGCAATTCGGCAGGTATGATTTCCTGGTTTCCAATCGAACGCTCCTAGCACTTACGCTCTTTTGCATTCTCTAGGAAAAGGAACGACTAAAAGAGCCCAGTTCCGCAGAGGGAGAAGAGGTTCGCCGAAAGAAACTTCCGAGAAGGCCGCACACGTGCGTAAGTACCATAAAAAAACACGCTTGGGCCAAATATTTTAATTGGCTCCGTTTCCTCAGGGCCCCTTTTCGGAGATTGATTATCTCATCTTTCCTGAGCGTCATTTTGGCACCAGTACGCAAACCGACCCGCCGAGAAAGAATCAGCAGTCCCCAGGAGGCGCCACAAGCATAGAGCGGTCGACTGTCGAAGGAACAATCACCAAACGTGCCATCCAAGCGGCGCCCCTGGCTAAGGGCGGCTGACGATCGAAGGCAGAGGCACCAATAGGGCCATCCAATCGGCGCTCCAGGCGAAGTACGGCTGACCAACGTAAACAGAGACACCAAAAGTACCATCCAATCGGCGCCCCTGGCGAAAGCCGACTAACGACAGAAGTCAGAGGCACCAATAGTGCCATTCAATCGGCGCTCCAGGCGTAGCGCGGCCGAAGGGTGAAGCAGAGGCACAAAAAGTGCCACACACGCGGCGCCACTGCCGAAGGGGGCTGACCAACGTAGGCAGAGGCCCCGGTAGGGCCATCCAATCGACACCCCTTACGAAGGCGGCTGACGACTGAAGGCAGAGGCACCAATAGTGCCATTCAATCGGCCCCGGCTCCAGGGCAGCAGATCACTGAAGGCAGAGGCACCAATAGTGCTATCCAATCAGCGCCCCAGGCGTAGGGCGGCCAAAGTGCAAAGCGGAGGCACCAATAGTGCCAGCCAATCGGCCCTAGGCGCCATGGCGGCTGATTATCGAAGCAGAGCCACCAAAAGTGCCTTCCAATCGACACCCCTGGCGAAGGGCGGCTGACAACCGAAGGCAGCAGCACCAAAAGTGCCATCCAATTGGCGCCCCTGGTGAAAGCCGGCTGACTACTGAAGAGCGAAGAATAGGCACCAATAGTGCCATTCAATCGGTCCCAGACCCCGAGGCGGCTGACTATCGAAGGCACAGGCACCCATAGGGTCATCCAATCGGCATCCCAGGAATAGGGCGGCCGAATAGCAAAGCAGAGGCACCCATAGTGCCATCCAATCGGAGCCCTATACGTAGGGCTGCCGAAGAGCAAAGCAGAGGCATCCATAGTGCCATTCAAGCGGCAGCAGGCCCTAGGAAGGCTGACTATAGAGGCGGGGGCACAAATAGTGCCGTCTTGATATCCTGCATGTGCACCGTTCAGGTGTTCATCGAAGGGCTGCTTCCACCCATTGATCCCCTCACGATTGTCCGTCAGGATAACTCCGTCTTTATCTCGGCACATTTCAACTTGCGATACGAAGCCTCTGCGAGAAGCGTTGAGTTTGTGTTAGAACTTTCGTGTTTCCTGAGAACAATGCAGATGATCAGGCTCCTCAAGCTTCTCCTCCTCCAGGCGGCGCTGTTTCTCCTGGAAAATTCGAACGCGCTGCCTCTTCCGCTGTCTGTGATTTTTCACGTTTCGACGATTGCTTCCGTCGTTCCGTCAAGTTCGTTCCACATGCCCGATGACGTTCTCCGCAACGTAGTTGATGCCTGGTATCCCAACAGTTTTGATTCAACCGATGGAATTTTACAAAAACTTCACAAGAATCATCCTGCAAAATTTCGATGACATGCGTTGCATAATTTCTGAGAGTTCGAATGGTAAAAGTAGAAAAAGTCCGATTGTATACCGATTAGCCTGAAGACATTTGGTATAAAGCCGTCAGGCATAATGGACATTTGGTATAATCCCGGACGAAATAAAAAAAAATTAAAAAAAAAAACCACATTCTTTCAAGCAAGATCCAAAGATTTATTATTATTATTATCATTATTATTGCTTTATTTCATTCTTGCAACGTAAGATTACAATCTTTTTTATTGTTACAATGTGGTAGGTGGTTTTCTTGTATTTCCTTAATAATGCCGCCAACCGGGGCCTAGAGGATAGCGTTCAAGTTTTCTAAGCCAGAGGTCATGAGATCGATTCTCGGCCACGGCATACATAGTATACTCTTTCTGTGGACTGGTGGTATTGGGGCTTATTCTGCGAGGCGAGTGACGTGAAGTGACATAGTTTTTTATAGTCACCGTATTCTAGCAGGCGAATGCCGTGACTTGAATGAACTTTAGGTGACTTGAATGAACATTTTTTACTGTCACGGTATTCTCAGAGGCGAATGGCGTGACTCAAGTCGGTGCCAAGTGACTTTTGAAGTCGTAACCTATTTCGCAAGTGACTCGGTAGGAAAAAAAATTCGATTATCTAAATATGACACAATTTCAATAAAAATTCACGACTGAAATTCAAAACGTATCTTTATAAGATGAAAAATGTTAAAAAATAATACAGCGAAGGTTTTCTTAGAAATTCGGTCTAATTATAGTAAAATTTTTTTTTGCTTTATAAGCATTTTAAAAACAAAACTCTTTTATGCACACAAACATTCTCAGTTTTGCTGTTCAGAATTTAGATATTTAATTCAAAATTTTGTAAATTTAGGATAATATCACGATTTTTGGCTTGAAATACATTTTAATTCTGAAATTTGGATCAGAAACCCAATTTCTTCACGCACACATACAGCAATTTATTAAAAAAAAAAATTTCGGAATCAGATTTTAGAATTTTTTTTATTTGCTTCCTACTTCATTGAGAACCACAAAACTTTCCATTTTACAAGGCACTTTATGAGGGGTTTATGCTCGTGTCCTCCTATATGCCCTAGTACCAACACCATTCCTCTATAAATTTTTGAGCCGGAAGAGTTTGCTTCTGCCTGCTGGTGCTCCGAACGAGCTGGTTCCATTCCGGTTTTCCACTTTTGTTCTGTTGTCCAGCAGCTCCTGGGAATTTTCTGCGTTTGGCCTAGTTGGAAGATTCGGAGCTGTGGTGACCGTTTCCGTCGTCAAGGCCATGTACGTCTGCATCCTTCCCTGGCGCAGTAACTGAGGGAGAAAATTTATCTGAAATAAATTGAACATGTTAATATTAAAAATTGAATTCGATTCAATAGAAATTACCTATTCGCAGCGTTTAATGTTTACTTTTGGTAACAATTTTTAACTTTGTATTCATCCGCAAGCTACAAGATGAATCATCTTGTAGCTAGCGAATGAACACAGCGGCAAAAAACATTGAAATATCATAGAAGGTGAAGCATAATTGTGTGCAAATTCAGAAGGAAACTCAACAGACTTAAAAATCAGCTTTTCATACTGATTAGAGTACCTCAATTAGATGCAAACACAAAATAAAATACTTAGCAAACAAATCGAAATGTGTTAAAACTTAAAATTTTAGAGCCAGTGTGCAAACTTGTGCATGAAAAAAATCTGATTTGCATTACCTGATATATAATCAGGGGCAAAAGTACATAGGGCAAAAGTCATTTCGGATGAACTTCAACGAAATGTCAATCCAAGAAAATTATAAGATTTTTCAGGTACGCAATATTTGTTTTTGCATATGGATTAGTAATTCGAAAAATAAGCAACTTTTAATAAAATCAGTCATGCACATTTTAATAACTTTTTAAAGTAATAACAAAATAAACCGAATTTATTCAAGCAACAGATTTATAACTGGATTTGATTTGTTTGACTATAATTAGAAAGAAAAACAAATTTATACAAGTGTTAAATAAATATTTGAACTTTTTATTAAAATCCAAATCCTACTTAAAAATTATTGAAGAAAACCATGTTCAGTTTTTGTTTTTCAACAGATTGTGTTCTCGCTGTGCTTATATATTTTAATAATATAATGAATTCAAAGCTTATGATAAACATATCTTGGTCACTGAATTTAAGATTATTTTCAGGGAAATAACCTTAACTTAAAATAATTGTACATCAATCATTGGCTCATTCAGAGTTTAAAAGAGAATATTAGAAAATAAAAACAAACAGGTGTTATTTTATATTTATTTATTTATTTCTCCATTAAGTTTTATGGTTCTAAATAAGGATCGGTTTGAAGGAAACGATGTCTTATTTAAATGAAACTACTTTAATTGAACTTTTCCATCTTAATTGCAAGTAAAGTATATAAACTTTGAATATCTGAATCCGAATTATATGAAAGTAAATCTGAAATCTTAGTTTGAAATATAAGTGCAAAAATCATCAAATTAGTGTTTTGACCCGAATGACAATTGTTAAAGGTTCTTTAATAAATAATGATCAAATTTGTGTTAATAATGCCAAACGATTCTGCATATCTTTATCCTGATTTCATGAAAACTTAACTTAAATTTTGCACAAATAGCAGATTTTATAGATATCAACTGAAAACAATTTTTTTTTAATAAAACAATCACGTCATGAAAAAAACGGTTCCTCTATTCAAACTAACAATGGCGTTCAATTTTCTATTTCCAAAAAGCAAAAGACTCATCTACATGTGGAAAATTAATTTGAACTTTTGATTTCGAATACACAAAAATATGAACTTTGAAACCTGAATTTGAAATATTTGTGAATTGAAATCTGAAACCCTGGTTTGAAATGGAATTTGAAATCTATATCAAAATTTTTTTTTTTTGTTTCGATTATAGTCGTTTTACCATCTTTATGGCTTTCGCGACTTTATATCAACGTTGCAGTTGGCGGACAGGTGTTGAAAAACTCATCCGGTACAACTGTGTTCGATGTTTACTCTTGGGCTCGAACTCACGGACATCGGCTCAAGAAGCAACTGACTTGCCAACTGAGCTATATCACAAGTCCTATAAATCTAAACAATGAATCTATAAAAGAATGTTTATTTGAAATTTGAAATATGTTTTTTAAAGGTTCTTAATTTTGGATTAACTTGCATTTTAACGAAAACAAAATTTATCTGACAATAGGATGAAATTTTGGATTCCAGTTTTCAATCTTAATTTGATCTTCAAAATATGAATTCTCTTTTTATTCAACATTTTGATTCTAAATTTTCAATCTGAATCTGAAATTTTATCACGTATAAAATTGCAAATCCCAATTCTGAACATGAACTAGAATTCCGCTCAGCATATTTGAAAAAGATTGGTTTTATATATTTAAGCCCTCATTTGGTTTGGTTACATAAAAATTAAATGTTTTATTTTCAAACTCTCCATGAATGTGACGTCATCCAAGAAATTGAATATCACACTACCTTCTTTGAATGTTTCTTACATGTTTGACAGTTGGCATGGTGAACCCGGTGAAACCGGTTCATTCTTCTGGAACATCAAAATGAACATCAAGCCACCGAGGCAATGAACTAGTCACCGTGAGTGAGTCGCCTCTCGGAATACCCCGACTAGAGTCACGTGACTACGACTAATGTGACTCCGAGTCACTTCATTCGCGTCGCAGAATAAGGCCCATTAGCTAGTGTGGACTAGGCTTTAGGTTTTAAATGACGTTCTACTCCACGAACTCCTCCAGCAAACACCTTTTGAACTCTGATTTATTTTGTATTGTTTTTAAATTGAGAGGAAGATTATTCCAACTAACAATACCTCCAACGAAGAAAGGATCTACCGTAGTAAGTCGAATTATGCGAGGGGGATAACAATATTTCCAGTTCGAGAATTCCTTAATGGGATTGGTAAGGTTTTCAAATAAGGCGGTTTACCTGTTTTTAAAATCCTATGCACTATCACACATGAGCGATATTTATGAAAGTTATCCAAAGAACAACCGATGAGTATTTTTTGCCAGTGTGACACTCGAGAGAAACGCGGCAAATTAAAGCAATGCGCATTCTGTTTACGGATCTTTCTTTAATGCATTGGAATAAAGTAAATCTCCGTAAATGAACAAGAGAATAACATAAGTCTTGAAAAGTTTAAGTTTAGTTGGAACGTCCAGGTGATTTGTCGTTAGGTTTAATCTTTTGAGTGCACCATGGATTTTACAGCATTGAGCATTGATCTGATAGTGTCTTTGAGAACCAATTGAGGAAAAACTAGCGAGGATATGTAGATACCTACTACCAACATATTCTGGTTGATTGTAGAGGATTCGATCAAGCCCGACGCGCCTGTGATATGGAAGGTTCAATCTATGATATTCTATCGAATTGTACAAGCAAAGAAACCAACGTTGTAAAATTCATAAAACTCTGTAATTTGACGGATAAGTTGTAGATGATATTTTGTGATACAGTAACAGACACGAATGCCATATCAATGGTAAAATGTCTTTAATAAAAATAATAATAATAATAATACTTAGTTCATTTTTTTTTTAATTATTCCAAAATGTCTTTGCTGGCATATCTAAGTTAAGTCGTCTTTTATCAAGCGACATTTTTGCTGTTATAATCAGATTATTAACTTTATTTCAAATTTTTGAAGTTGAAAACCCGCGTAACTGGGCGGTAGATGATGACTTAGTGGTATTTTTCTTTAACCGTTTCTGAGATATCGCCTCGAGAAGGTACAATTCTGGTCATATAAATCCGAACCGAGAGTAAAAATTAAAGCGGTACAAATCCCTTCTAACTTATTTCAATTCTAGCGTAACATTTCAAAAGGGCGAAACTAGCAGTTTGCTCGAAACGAGAAAAACGCGTTTGAAAATTCGGAACACCTATTCAAATCCTATTTAAGAAATCGACCACTATTTGTTCAACAACATTAAAAAATGTGCATTATATTCCCTTATTGTTCGATGGTTATCAAAAACTTTAACTTTTTTCGCTTAATTTCAGAGATTTTCGAGTTTCGCCCTTTTATTGTTTTCGATTCCAGTTACGCTTGCAAGTTTCGCCCAATAGAGTTGTTTTTGACATTTCTTACGCACACTTGCTGAACGTGTACAGATGAGACGGGACAATTAACCTCCAAAACTCTCGGTACAAAAAACGGACAGCCGGTCGACAAACATGGTCGTTTTTGAGGTTGATTGTCCCTAAACTAAAAAGTGTTGGTGAAACAACCAGCATAATATCACCAACACTATCAGCGGCAAATAGGACTATTGATCGCCATGAGCTTTACATAAGGTGCGGAGATATTTTGATGCTGTCACAAATACATCAGTATCTTCAGACTGGTGTGCATGCAATGCGGTCTGATTCGCATCAATGACGTCATAACAGTTGTTTGGGTTGCAATTACGGAAGAGTTTTTGATATAGATAAATTTTTTTAAATGAAAAAATGACCAAGTGCTGAATAAAATCCTGCAAAATTTCGCAGGTCGATGCTAAGAAGCAAAATAGAGCAGTGAGTTTTCATCAGCTACCGAAGGAACCCGCGGTACGCAAAAAATGGCTCGCGTTCTGTGGCCGTAAGGATGGATCCGGCATATACGTGTGCTCCCAGCATTTCGAATTGACGGAGTTGGTCAATGTTTATATGGAAAACGCAAGGAGGGTTCTTATAAAATCTGGTAAGTATTTCTAACTTAGGCCATTATCGCAATATTCTTTATGTTTCGTTTTTTCTCTCAGCTTTGCCATCCGTTCGTTGCCCTCCAACTGAGTCTGCTCGATCCATCAGAGCTAAAGTGAGGAACCGGAAGCAAGTAGTCGAAGAATTTCTACAGAGAAATGCAAACTTGGGGATCAGTTGAAGTCATCGCCCTCGATAACAATATCTTCTAAGATGGTTATTCCACGACGAGGGAACAATCCACGGTAAAAAAAACGCGTTCTGTAACAACCGAATCACGCTGAAAAAAGCCATTCAATACTCATTTTGAGATGGGAAATTCTCTCAACAAGGATATATGTTTCACCTTTTATACGAGCGTTCACTATTTTCAGTATTATAGTACTTTAATCATATTAATTTGACAACTTTTCTAGTAAACTATATTACGCACTGCAGCCCCGATGATGTTATGACGTCATCACTGTAATACACACAATGTTTACGTTTTTTCGATCACCTATACCACGGCAAACCGAGTTCATCCACACCTTATGTAAAGCTCATGGTATTGATCGGCCCTTTTTTGTTTTGGTTTTGAAGTTTCGCCCATTCGTCCTACACGCAAAAACTAATTAGGCCGTTTTGTCACACACGGTCAACTCAGTTACGCCTATTAGTCCTACACGAATAGAAAAATTCACTCCATTTTGAATAGGCGTAACTTCACGTTCTACACAGCAAGAAAAATTCGTGTAATTTTAGATTGAAAACGATGCACGAAAACGGAACATCGTTTTTAATCTAAATTTACATCATCGATACATTGAGGCGTGTAAATTTAGACTACATACGTTGCACGAAAAGAGAACAGCTTATTGCTCTGTAAAAATAAACAGCGATGTAAAATGTCTATATTGTTCCTAGATATTTGCAATTTTTATACAATATTCAAGTCTTATGATAAAAAAAAACACTATTTTGTTTTTATTAAACTTTTGTATTTAAAACAAAAGAACATTAGTAACAATGAAAAAAAGCACAGCCACCATCACAAGCATCGCCAGGCTGAGGCACTGTTGTGATGAACATTCTGTTGATATTCCAATCCAACCGGTCAGCGTCACTGGGGGATCAAACGGAATTCCGTTCCGGACTGTCATGGTTCGGATTCACACATCGGCCGGGTCAGAATGTGTTTTTGTTCACAAATCCTTGCATCGTTGAGGCAAATCCAGACAGTCGTATTCCGGATCTCTGCCACTGCAAAATCAGCCGTCGCTGAAATCGAAAAAAAAAATTTCAGTTACGACATTCGTTTGTTTTTTTTTTCTTACTTTAGAAACTTACCACTTTTACTACGAAAAATAGAGATGATGGAGCTGCGTCTTGGAACGAGACACTCGGTATCCGAAAAATGACTCGACTGGCTAATGGACAAAAAAACAGTTCCATTCAATTTTACATCTAACAGATATAATTTTACACTGTTTGTGATGTAAATTTCATTGACCGGTTGATTTTTACACCACGGAATGTAAAATTATAGCAAAACAATCTATTTCTATCCGCTTTTTGAAAATAGACTAAAATTACATCAAAAGGAGTTGAAAATTACATCTTTTTTGTATTACACTTGTGAAAAAATACATCACTCGTGTTTTAGATTCCGTATACTTTTAGAATTTTTTTGCTGTGTATACGAAAATGCATCAACAGGAAGTTTCGCCCAATTGAATTTTATCAATTTTTTGGAAGTTTTAAGTAATTTTAAAATGAAACCGCGTTTAATAGGTAAAGTGCAACCGCGTGCATCCGGAATGACCGTTAACTCGATTTGTTTACATTTGGCAGTTTCGCCCTTTTTAAATGTTACGCTAGAATTTAGGGGCTGCGGTGATCGGTAACAAATAGAATAAGAAGACTGTAGAAATTTTCAAATAACTTGAAAAAATAAGACCAATATTTCGTTACTCAATGAAATTATAATAACAATCAAAAAGCGGAATATTAAAAAAAAAACTGTTGAGATTACTCACGAATGTCAACTCGTCTGCGTTGATTTGTGCCACGGTGATGGCACCCTTGTGGAGGACGGTTTTCGAACTTCCCGGATCCGGCATGTCTTTGGTTTTCGTCATGACGCACTCGATCACCAAACTCTACTTGCTATCGCCGAAAAAACTGAACCGATCGTTTATGAAATCGGATCTAAATTAGCCGCGCCGCGATTCTAAACGTTTTGTTTCGACGAAATCGAAATCTTCGCACCGGCAAACGACAAACAAAATACGCGAAACATGCATGCACCCGCGGCGGAGAATGACCGGGAACAGGCCATCAAAACAAAAAATGAACACTGCCAGTATACTTATAAGTTTGGTTCATGATGAAGGACTTCTCATGAAAGTTCATCCGCTCGATAAGTGCTCGAAAGTATGCAGCCAGAAAGAACTAATGCAGCATGATTGCCACATAAACAGATTTATCTAGAAATGTACAGATTTTTGGTCTCATTTTTGGTATACGCAGATTCTGTACGTGCAGAAGACGGACTTTTAAAATTTGGTACAGATTTGTACAGATTTTTGGAATTTGGTGTCATGTATAGCAGTGTGGCTTTAAATAAACCATGTAAGTTATACTGACTAAATGAAATATTTACAGTTTATTAGAGAGTTTGGATTCAGAGACTATATAATGGTAAAAATATTCGAAATTTACTCGAAAGTACAGATTTCGATGTGATAACACAGCTCAGCTGTGATGTTTATAATATTTATATTTCTTAATGACCCTTTAACTTTGTAAGGTGTGTAGCTGTGATGTTGATCTTCCAGATTTGAAATTTTTTCAGAAACACGATAAGGGGTATGAATAAGAAAACAGCAATTGCTTCGATAGCTTTTACTTAGCTCGAACTTTAGAATGGCAATGCTCTCAGTTCAAATCTATTCCGATTTCCCGAACCTTTGAAAATTAGGTTGCATATATCTAATTGTCTTTCCCTTGAATTCTCGCGTAGATTTTCAAAAGGGAGAAATAGTTGACTCGAAAAAAGAAAATCGCCTTTAAAATTTTGCAACATCAGTCAAATCCTATTTCAAAATCATCCACTTCTTGCTCATGAAAATCAACAAAAAAATCACAAATTTTTGTTGGTTAGAAAATGATTCTACATCTTCCTAGTAATTTCATAAATTGGCAAGTTTCACCATTCTTTGATTTCGAAGCTATATTACGCCTGGAAGTCTGGAAGTTCCACCCAGTTGAAAAAAAAGTTTTTGACTAACAATAAAGCTCCTTGAAAATATCAAAAGTGCTTTATTCATACACCAGCCACAACGCCATTGAACACAGCTATCGTTAATTGTTTGCGTTCATCATAATCTTCCATGTTCATTCTGCACTTGCACTAAACAAAAAATACTAGTTCATTATCCATCCGACCTCGAAATCCCACAGGAAAACTACACCACAAAAATGTACTGATCCGTAACCGGGTGTCCGAAAATTTCGGTTGTTTGAAGCTGCCCGTTATTGAAGTTTAGTTGGTAGGTTTTCCAGTCAGTAACAACCAGTTCAAGCGATAAGACAGATTAGACGGCATTCGTTACTATTTGAGTTGACTTCCTGTGGTGTGTTCGTCAGCAGCCATGTATCAACCTTTGGAAACCGAAAAGGAGAATCTCCTCGCCAAATATGTTCGCATATTTATCGTTGTGGCAGCTTATTGGTAAATAACAATAAATTCTATAGTTATTAAGCCGGTGCTAAAAGAAATATTTTTCAGGGTAATATCAATTTTGACGGTTTTCGTCAACAAAGCACTGCTCAGTGGCATCGATCTGCAAGCACCCTTGTTCGTTACCTGGTTCCAGGTGCTAGTATCGTCTGCGATATGTTTTCTGATGAGCATGCTGAGTCGGCGTTATCCGAAACTGATAAATGTCCCAACAGGTAACCCGTTTAGTACGGAAGTTTTCCTAAAAGTGATACCATTATCGATTCTGTTCACGGCTATGATAGCCATGAACAATCTGTGTCTTCGGTACGTTGGCGTAGCTTTCTACTACGTTGGTCGATCGTTGACCACCGTCTTCAACGTGGTGTTAACCTTTCTCTTCCTGGGGCAGAAAACAAGCGGTAAAGTTGTGCTCTGTTGCATGCTTATTGTGGCTGGGTTTTGGGTTGGGGTGGATCAGGAAAGTTTAACCGAGTCGTTTTCACTGATTGGAACGATATACGGAGTGTTGGGTTCTCTGAGTTTGTCAATGTACTCTATTCACACTAAAAAGACCCTTCAGTATGTTAATCAGGAGGTGTGGCTGCTGAGCTACTATAATAATGTTTATTCGGCATTTATTTTCATTCCACTAATGCTTATCAATGGTGAGCACAAAATAGTTTTAGCTTATGCACATTTGGCAGAACCGTGGTTTTGGGGGGCACTGTCAATTGGTGGTCTCTGTGGATTTGCCATTGGCTTTGTCACGGCCCTGCAGATTAAGGTGACATCGCCGCTCACTCACAACATTTCCGGAACAGCTAAAGCCTGTGCTCAGACTGTCATCGCGACGTCTGTGTACGGAGAAATGAAATCGGCCCTTTGGTGGACATCTAATTTTACGGTATTGCTGGGCAGTGCTCTTTATACCCGTGTGAAACAAGTTGAAATGGACCAAAAACATCGAGAGCAAACCATGAGTCAGAAAGTTTGAAACTTTTATTCATAAGAATATTTTATATTTTTAGATTTTACACTATTATAATTTACAAACTACTTAAGTATTAAATATAATTAACAAATTAAATTAGGACTTTCAATCCGAGAAACTCAACGAATGCCGCTCTCATATAAGCGTTTTGATTTTTGACTGCATTATAAACTCGTTGTGCCCTTTGTTTTGCTGCCACAGTTCTATTGCCTTGTTGATCACCAGGTCGGCCGTTTCCTGATCATGTTCCATCTGTAAATAGAAACTCCAAGTTACTCATAACTGATGGCCATAAACGAGACGATACCTACACTTTTGATGCACTCCAGCAAAGCGTTCAGGGTCATGCACTTGAAAACGTGTCTCCTCAGCATTCGCAGTATCTCAATCAGTACAAAGATGACAATTTTAATGGAACCGCCGCATATTTTGTCCCATATTCTGATGAGGGCCAGCTCCGGTAAGACCCCGGCGAAAAAGGATCCGTACCATCGGGCCAGCGGAAGCACGTTCAGTATATCACAGGACTTCAAGTGCATGAACAAGCCGTTGTCCTCTTTCTCTAGCAGGGTACTGGTAAGGTCCACCAGCTTACCCATCTCCTCGTTGATTTCTTGGCTGTAGTCGTAGAAACCCTTAGCCATCCAGTAGATTTCCACCGAACTGGTAAACGTTTTCAGCAGAACCTTGGTGATGTCGCAAAACGGGTGGTCGTCCTATGAGAAAGAAACATTTTTTTAAAATTAATTATTACAATTTTCTAAACTTTGTTCTAAGTGAATACCGATACCGAGTAATTAATGTTTTTGTAAGTATGCCGCAAATAAGATTCATTGAGATAATTCAAATAGTTCAACCATATCAGCTCCGGAAAATCGTCAAAATGATATAAGGGCATTTTTATGGAAGATTTTACGCTCCGATGACTCTCACCTACCATGGCATCATACTATCTGGTTGATAAAGGCTTGGGCGCAGTACCTAGCAAGTTCATCGTCATGGTTGCATAGTTGCATGGCACGTGACAGTTAGTTTTCGGGCATTTTGGTCATTTGCAATTCCATGTGTGTGTCCACCCGTTATTCCGTACATGAAGAAAACAGGCTCGACCAAAGTCGGGAAGGTATCTCAAAGATATAGTAACGGTACTGCTTCGGAATTAGTTAACAAGTTATAACGGCATTCCTCCACATTTATATGAAGCATCGGGTCAACTTAAGTTTAGTTCACATACTTGACTGTTTTTCGGAAGATCCAGTGCCTGTCCCGAACGGAATAAGAGCCCTGCTACTCGATGCAGCAACAAAAAATAAACCTAGATTGGACCAAGCTGCCAAAAAAAAGTTCAAACTTACGCTCAAATCCACACCCAAACGGAGCTGTTTCGTTTCCAGCAACCACATGGCGTACAGAACCTTCGCCTTGGATGTTTTATCATCGATGGTGCGCATCACTTTCAGGGCATGCTGCAGGTCATTGTACACGGCCTCTCTCTGGGCCATCACGTATCTGCTCGAGTCGGTGTATGCAGGGGTTACTCCTGGTAGATGAATCCAAAAAATAAGATTATTATTAAATAAAAACCCTTTTTTTTAATTACAATGTGAAAAATTAAATAAATATTATAGGTAATTTACCTAGCAAGAAGTTCCACAGCAGATTGCGGTAGATGTTGGGCACGTTGAACAGGATGCAGAATTGTTTCAGCTTCAGTACGTTCAGTGGTTTATCCTTGAGCAAAATTTCCAAAGATCGCCGCTCCTCGACGCTACGGCAACCGACCTTTTCGTAGTACGTGGACCGGAAGTTACGCTCGTCGGCCATCGCGTATGGATCCCGTTAATTCTTATATTTCTAAGCAAAATTCGTAATTTTTCATGTGAAAACTGTAAAAAAGTATCACCTTTTTAAGATGAACCTTCTTCTTCTTCTTCTTTTTACTTGAACAGCTTCAGCCCTTCAGCTCAGCCGTTCGGGGGTAAGGGCCAGTAACTAATACCGTATTTGTTTTCACCACCCGAAAGTGTTGCACCTTCCACGATGAAAACGAGCATGAATCGAGTTTCGCACCCACCTTTGTTGGTGTACGTGAAATCGGCAGTGTCAACAGAAAACATCAAGCTGTCAAAAATCCGTTTGACTTCGAAAATTAAAATGAAATTTACTTTAGTTGATCATTATCTTTTAAATAATATGAAAATTTTAACATGAATTTATATACTATGTTGAATTGTGAAGATTTCAGATTTATTTTGCTTGGTAGATTCGCATCTGGCTCTGATGATAACTGCAATACCAGCTGATTCTGGGTGGTCTATGTTTGCTGCTGCTAGACTGCAGTTACCCCAGCTTGAAGGTTTCGGTATTTTGAACGTTTATTCCTCGTAAATACCTCGAGTACCTATTTCCGTTTTCAGATGACAAAAGAAAAATTCTTGGAAGTCAAATTGGCGAACTCAGATCGCGGAAATCGGGGGAGAAAATTTAGCTAACAGACCGAAACGAAATTCAAGCTCCCAATGCGGGTGTAGTCTCGAACGGTCCTACGCCGTTTGGCCTAAAGTCATTTGGCATAAAGCCGTTTGGCATAACGTCGTTTGGCATAAAAGTCGTTTGGCATAAAATCATTTGGCATAATGGTCATTTGGCATAATGATCATTTGGCATAATGGTCATTTGGCATAATGGACGTTTGGCATAATGGTCATTTGGCATAATTTCCGTTTGGCATTAAAATATAAAAATTTATAAGGTAACATAAAATGTTGCTAAACATTAAAATACATAAGTTTTTTTTTTCAATTTACTGATTTTCTAGGTTTAATCAAATCCCTAGGAAGGCCCCGTGTTTCTAGGTTTACCCAAAGCTAGGGACAACCCCTAGCCCGGTCCGCAACGCGAAGCGTAAGGACCATATTTTATTAAAGTTCGAACGCGAAGCGTGAGGAGGCTTCCTCGAAATTTTTATCCATCACTTTATGCCAAACGGCCATTATGCCAAACGGCCATTATGCCAAATGACCATTATGCCAAACGGCCATTATGCCAAACGACTTTATGCCAAACGACTTTTATGCCAAACGGCGTTATGCCAAACGGCTTTATGCCAAATGACTTTATGCTAATCGGTATACAATCGTCTCGAACTACCGGTTTTGAAGGGCAACGGGTGGGAATCCGGGACTTGGCGCAACCGAGCATCGTCACCCTAAGGCACCGCTCGAAGCAGAGTAGCTTCGATGCAGCTGAACGCTTCTTGCTGTGGAGACCAACTTATAGGACCCTTCCGAACAAGAAAACTTTTCGATTTGGGCGATTCCACCAGATCTTTGGGTTGGCCTTTTTGCACTCGGATTTGCTGCTCTTTTTCGGCATCGCCTGGAACCGATTGCAGCAAGCCTTCTGGGCACATTTCTTCTTGGAAGCGTTGTTTGCTTTGGAACGTGCCATCCAGGTGAAATTCTCCGCCTCTGTTGGAAACGGCACTGGTATTGAATCCGGAACAAGTTTCCGTTCTTCGGGATAATAAAGAGAAAAAAAACAGCTCGAACGCAATTTTTACGGTATAGAAATAAACCAACCAGCTGATATTTGTTTACATCGGGAAGCATGTGCTGTCAAAATTCATGATAGTATTGGTGAGAGCGCAAGCAACACCGAATATTTTCAGAGTGTTCCACCCTCCACTTTATAGTCCTATTTGCCGCTGATAGTGTTGATGATATTATGCTGGTTGCTTCACCAACACTTTTTAGTTTTGGGACAATCAACCTAAAAAACGACCATGTTTGTCGACCGGCTGTCCTTTTTTGTACCGAGAGTTTTGGAGGTTAATTGTCCCGTCTCATCTGTACACGCTCAGCAAGTGTGCGTAAGAAATGTCAAAAACAACTCTATGGTGCACTACCAGTGGACTACCCATCCTGAAAACGAGCATGAAAACAGCAAAAAGTGCACTACCGGTAGTGCCCCGGTGCACCACCACACGAAAACGAATTCTCTATAAGACTATATGCCCTCAAAGATGAACCCAAACAACAAAAATCAGCTGCTTTTCGCAGTTTGGAATCGGAATTATTTTGGTTCATTTTTTGTTATGGTGAGACGATGCGTTTCACAAAAACAAAAAATGAACTCATCTCACTTCTCACCGCTTCATGCTTCATGCAGCAATTGGCTGCGTACCGATACGCCTTTGGGTTGTTTACTTTTTGATACGCATCAAGCGCGAGTGCAGTTTCCTGTTCGATTTTTGAAATAAAAATATTTAAATTACTCAGAAAATGTCCTACGAAACATGTCGCCTGTGTGGTTACAACTCACCGGACACGATCGAATTGTTCGGGGAGCAAGGCGTTGCCGGTGAGTATGTGAAAAAGATCGGACGATACCTGTACCTATTGGTGCAGGCAGATGACGATTTGGCTAAAACGGTTTGCTGGATGTGCACCCAGCAATTGGATTCATTCCACCGATTTCACGGGAAGATCAATGAAATTCAGCAGAGGCTGCTGAAAGATCGCTATCCGGAGTTTGTCATAGAAATGCAGCAGAAATTTCCGGACGACACGGAAGAAATCGAAATAATACAACACACGGAGCTAATGGATCTGGAAGATTCCGTCAAACACGAGTCCAGTATCACTTTGTTAGATACTACAGAATTCCAACCGGAAAATATAGAATGCGAGAAAGAATCTGTTCTGATTCTGAAACCACCATCTTTTGTACCCCTAGAACGAGAAAAAGCTTCAGTATTACCCACAGATGATAATCACACACTTCAAGCTTCATCGGTATCCATTCCGTTGCGTGATGAAAATGACCTCGTTGAAATTCTAAACCCGCGTAAAAGGTTGAGAACTTATTCCAAATTGTCCAAGTCTGATAAAAATCAATCGCCCCAAAAAATAATTAACCAGACCGGAGAAGCCAGAAAAAGTCCTAGGAAAGTGAAACTGAAACCGGACGAGGTTGTAACAATCAAAGAAACACCGAATGTCGAGAACCCTGACTATTTGCAAGATAGCCACTATAGCGAGGAGGAAGAAGAAGAAGAATTTTCACCACGTGATCCCGAAAATGAAGAGTGGCCAGCAGCCGGAACGATGGAACAGTTCCCAACCGAAATTATTTGTAATGGTTCGTTAACGATCCGGGGGGCGCAGTTGATGTCAATGGTAAACAAGTAAGCCTGTTGACTCGAGCTTAATACTTGTTAGAAAATGAAATATTAACTATTTTATCTTTTGTTGGGTTTTGCAGGTTCTACAATATGCAGTGTGCGATC